>NC_088684.1:184266382-184891382 GCF_028017835.1 Emys orbicularis | reverse complement strand
AGCCGCGAACCAACTTTGGGAACGCCTGCTCCAGACCAAATTAAAAAGTATTTTAGTAGTTTAAGCCTCAACATCTGAAACATAAGTTTCCTTTTGGTTACAAAGGGTACACAAATGTTCTGCTTTTCATAAAAAACGGAAAAAAAGCTGACTTCAAAAGAGTTTAGGCTTTTATGGGGCTAACATTTGACTTCAAAATGAAGGAGTTTCTCATTTTAAAATGGGGTTGAATGACCCCTCTTCCATTAAAATTGAAAAGATATGACATCTAGAACAACAAAAGTAAGGGAAATAACACACCTATATTAGTTTGCCACAGTGTTTACAAGTCATTCCTCACCATTTTCAGGCTACAATTAAAAGTGGCTCTCCATGATTGACCTTTAGCACTATTCCAAAATAGTGCCAATTAAGATGTTTTTGAAAGATGAAATAGTGGATATAATTAAAGATGAAAATGTAAGCTTATTTTAAATTTGTACATACATATTCTAATTAATTTGGAAAGTTTACCCCTACAATAATCTCTACTGTAATATATGCAAATTAGAATCCAGATTTGATTTGTTCCAAGGAATAACTACTAAAAGAAAAAACAGGAGGAGGAGGAGGAGGAGGAAAGGGAGATTAATTGAGCTAAAGGTGTTGAAATTTTATCATTTGTCTGAGCTACTACACCGGTAATTTTTCAGGGATATCTCAAATACATACAATAATTTAGCGACATAGTGCATTATCTAAAGTGCACATAAAGTGAATGAAGAGCTAACTTGTACAGTAACTACAACTCTTTGAGAAGTTTTGTCCCTATGAGTGCTCCACCACAGGCTGCGTGCATGCCTGTGTGCTCCTGATGGGAGCTTTTAAGTCAGCAGCATCTATGATCTACACCTGTGATCTATATATCCTCGTATTCCGGTGAGAGAGATTATATAGGGAAGGATGGAACAGCCGCCACTCCAGTTCCTTCTCAACTACAAAACCCAAGAAGGCTCTGCAGCAGAGGGGGAAAAAGGACAGACGACAGAGCACACCCGTAAGGTACAATGTGAGGGGACACGGGGCAAAACATCTGCAAAAATTCCAGTTATTGTACAAGTAATCTCTCCTTTGAGATTTTGTGCCTATGGGTACTCCACAACACAAGACTTCCAAGCAATATCTCAATGTGGAGGCAGGTGTTGAAGAGGCAGATCTAACAGTTCTGAGGACAGCGTCAAAGGCCATGCCTGTCATGTACTATTCCTCCAATACATGCATTTTTTCTGCAACCCTATATACACATTGCTTATTTTTTCCCTTACACTATCATAATAGTTAAGTACATAATTATGTGAAAAATCCAAGTCATATACCTTACAGAGAATATATTTTATTAATTTAATCAGGAGCCAGTTATGAAAAACTCTTTTCAACCATCACCCTCTCACATAATTCAAGAATCAAGGTAGTTAATTATAAAGTTAGTTTACCTGTGCCACAACTAGCCAAAAATGTTGACAGAACTTTTTTTTTTTTTTTTTTTTAAATCAGAGAAAGTCATTTAGTCAAAACTGAAATGTCCCATGAGAACATGTTAATTTCAATGAAATGTTTTTTAAAAACCTTGTAAGAACAGAATGTTCTGATTTTTAAGGACTTCTCATTTTGAAATTTTATTATACATATTTTAATGTAATTTTTTTTATTTTTTCATTTTAGTTTTATGTTTAAATTTGTGTGCTTACATTGTGACAAAACTGAATTACAAAATGTGACAAATGAAGAAGGAAAGTGTATGTGAAGGACATGGAATTACTATGTAATCTAAGAATACAGTAATATAATGATGTTATGAACACTGTATGTGACTTGGTCAGTGAGGGCAAGTTATGTATTTTGTTATAAAAGTTTCCTATATGAATGCATTGATCTAGCTTAATAAGGGCTGTAGGAAGAACCAACAGAAAGACAATGGCTCCAGATACGAAAATCCCAACACACACTTGAAAGACAATTGGCAAAGCCATCAGCTTCAAGAACTTTACAGCCTATCTACAAGGATCTTTTGCCAGGCTGGGAAATTCAAGATCAAAAAGACTTAACAGCTTTTAAATGGGGGTCTCCCTGATGCATGGGGGAGAAATGGTTTTATGAGTTATGGGAAAGACTACGCCAACCAGACTGTAGAGATCTTGAGGGAGGGAAGGGGTCTACAGGAAACTTAGACCATTCCACAGGATAACCATGTGGAAGGTGGTTAGTTATCTGGTAAATCAGATGTCTGTTTTAAGAACTGTTTTTATCTTAAATGCTTTTGTTCTAAATAAATAATACTTTATTTTAAGGAGGCTGTTGTCACTGCTTACCACTGTTATTGCTGGAGGAAGGAGCAGACTTGCAGGTACTGGACATAAGTCAGATCCTGTTGAGGCAATCTAGGTTGATACACAGGGGGCTGCAACCCAAGACCTGGTCTGAGAATTGTATCATTCCATCCCAGGAGAGGCAACTGCAAGAAGACTGAGACCTGAAAGGGAGGGCAGCATTCGAAGGGGCCAGGAGGGCATAGACGTACAGTGAGCCTGGGCACCATGACATTTGTTCCTAATGTCTAGAGCAGTGGAGGGCAACCTGCGGCCCACGTGCAGCCATCAGGGTAAGCTGACTGCGGGCCATGAGACATTTTGCGGACGTTGACCGTCCACAGGCACAGCCTCCCACAGCTCTCAGTGGCCGCGGTTCACCATTGTCGGCCAATGGGAGCTGCGGGAAGCGGTGGGCCGGCTGCCGCTTCCTGCGGCTCCCATTGGCTGGGAACTGCGAACCGCAGCCACTGGGAGCTGTGGGGGGCTGTGCCTGCGGACAGTCAACGTCCGCAAAATGTCTCATGGCCCGCAGTCAGCTTACCCTGATGGGCTGCAGGTTGCCCACCACTGGTCTAAATGAATCCCATTGTGTGTTTCTTGGAAAGTTTGAGGTTCCAATTATCTTGCAACTTCTTGTACTAGTACATTCTCCAATATACGACTGGGTTTCAACCTGAAATAGGCTCTGCTGCACATTCTGCTTGGTACAGAGAAAGCTTCATCAGTAAACAAGAAAGCCAATATTTAAGTACATCACCAACTGAAATTTGGGGAAAACTAAAATTTGGGGACTACATTTGCATCCTAGCTAGACTTCAACAGTAAAAAACATACAAATTCATAGCTAGCAGAGCGGAGTTTCACTGACTAGAAAACATTTTAAAAAGTAGTTCTGATAAAGCAAGTTTTTCTGCAGGAATATAGTGGAATTTGCTTTTGGGCATGATTGTTCTCTCTTCATTTGTCCTATGTTATTTCTCAGTTTAATACTTTAAGTCCCAGATGTCCATATTGTTCCATGCAATGGCAGAGTTGTATTGAATCTCTGGACCATAACCACTATTCAGACTTTAGCCCCACTACTTCTTTGCCTTTTTGCTTCATTTTCGTGCAGTGCTTTCCTTCAATTCAGCTAATACTCTGAGTCTGAGATTAGATTCAGTGGCTCTAGGGATGGCCTTCAAAGTTCACGTTGATGTCCTCTGTAGCTATTCACCTGCTTAATGTGTCATCCTTTCCATTCACTATCCTCTACCTAATGAGCAATCTCTGGCACTGCTGCAACGTCCCCAACTTATGGAAATAATCTTCATTGGTTATATAAATGAAGGTAACAGATGACAAGACAATCAAACAACTGGTTAATGGATATTACACACACACACAGCTTCTCTTTCACTTTCATATGCATATAGACACACTTAATATTGGAGAAAATCCTCCACCAGATGGAGGTTTTTTATTTTAGTTTTATATTTAGTATTTTATTTTATATTTATCAATTACAATACCAATCACCAATTCTTAAGGATACGATTATGTCATCGTGGTCACCACTGTCACATAACTGTAAATTCTGCCATTTATATGGACCCTGCTGCCACACATTATCAGTGTGTTAGTTCGCTTTGATCTAGTCCCGTTTCAAAACGGAACTATGTCAAAGCTAACTAACAAACTGTTAATGAATGGCAGCAAGGTCCTCAAAGTCACTGTGACCACAGCATGATTTTTTTTTTTTTTTTAAACAGTGACTTATATAAATTATGCATAACTTTATCCTGACAAAACTATATAATTCAATTAAAATGTATTTGATAGTTAGTATTTAATATTAATATTTAAAAATTAAATCAGAATTTTAAAGAAACAAACTAAATACAAATATTAAAGTCAAAATCTAAAATGAAACTTTTCAATTTTTCTGTAATGCTTTTGCTGAGCCAAAACTGAATTTTGGAAATTGAAATGTTGTTCTGATTTTGATTTTTTTTTTTTTTTCCCTTCTAAATATCACATTTGTCTGTGGAATGAAAATGTCAAGTTTCAACCAGCTCTAACCTGTGCACATGTGTGTTTATATATTTGAGTTATTTAGGTTTTTAGGGCAGAAAGCTGTCTGTGTTCATTTGATCAGGTGATGAATATAAAAATCTTACATGCTCTAAGACAGTGGTTCCCCAACTTTTTTTCCACCAAGGACCCCGTTAGCATCGGATTAAATGACCCAGATCCCTTTTGTTTCTGGTTCTACTGGAATATACACAGCAGCATGGGAATGCTCCTGCCAGCATGACCTCTCAGGCATGATGCGTCATGCTATGTGGAACAAAATGGCGTCCTTCAGGTGGCAAAGTGCCAGAATATGTTTCCAGTGTGTCCTGGCCCTGCTTCCAGGGACAGACCCCAGCATAACCCACAGTGGACTCCCATGATCCAGGGACCTCACTACGGGAACCACTACTGGAGAGGTTTGTGAATGCCCTAGAAAGCAAACCGTACTACAGATTGCACAGAATTTGAAATAAACAGTCTAGTGGCCCTTTTTAAAATTATTATTATTATTATTAAAGATACCCAGAACTGCTATGTCCTTTATAATGTTAATAGTAGAATGCAATAGGTGGATCGGTGGGCTTTTACTGTATATTCAGCGTGGAATGTTCCAGATACAAACAAATGTGGGCATTGTTTCATTACTACGATTTTTCAAATATTCCCCAAACTACTTGTCCTTGCTAAACCAATGTCAAGCCTGAATTTCTTAAAGCAGTAAGTCATGAAGCCATGTAGACAGCATCTGAAAACCAGCAACACAACAACACTGTATTACCTCTTTCACTGGCATCATCTACAAGTACAATTTCTTCCAGCAAGTGTCGTGGCGACCGATTTATCACACTGTGGACAGTTCGTAAAAGCGTACTCCAAGCCTCATTGTGAAACACAATGACAACACTTGTTGTAGGAAGGTTGTCTGGATACACCTTTGTTTTACACCTATGGACAGAAAGGTAAATCAAACAGGTTCATTGATAAGTCAACAGTTTTTATAACAATTTAAAAATATAATTTCTGCGTTATAACATTAAAAATACTCCAATAGTAGGATTTAAAACGTGAAAAATGAAAAGATCAAGAGTTTGCAGATTTAAAATAGCAAATAGATATATTTGCACCGTAACATGCCTCTCTGTGTGTTCCAGCTTTGTGGCTCTTTTTAACATACACTGGTGTAAAGGGTTAAGAAAAGCGTTTGTCACTATATTATGCTGAATTGTTCAAACCCATAGTAGAGAGGCAAGGAAAGGATGGAGGACTGAATGGCTCAGTGGATTAAGTAATGGAATGGCAAGCTTTTCATATGCGGTGCATGTATTGCTCCCTGCTCTGGTCAGCAGTGACCAGATGTTACCATCTGACAGCTGTTCAGTCACGTGCAGTGCATAAATTGAGTTGGTGAGAACAGGATAAAGAAGTGGCATCCTTGTTAACACTATAGGCAAACACACAAGATGTGCATTGAAACTATTGTCTCATTTCTTGTACGTCCTTGTATACCTGTTTTGTGAATAAGGAGGATCAATCTTCCAAGGATGCCACCTCTGATAACATTAAATTAGATCTATACTTGCTTTAAGAAAAAAAACTTAGTTAAGCAAAAGCTATACAGGCTGGGAAGTGAACAGTTTTACAACAGAAAAAAAAATCAGAAAAATTAAAAGTATATTTGCAAAAAAGTAATTTGTTTGGAATATTGTATGTCTGGAAGAAAGAAAATAATTTAATATAGCTAGCATTATATATTTAGCGTTATCCTACTCTAGTAGTTCTTGACATTTGGGGGGAAATGTAAGATTTTAAAATACTCTATAAAATTCATGTAAGTTAATTGTGTATTGAACTTTATTGTAGCTTTTTTAAATAAAGCAAAATTATGTTCATACAACCTTTTGCTACTGAAAAGTTTAAGTCACATTTGATGCCCCCACTCTAGGATACAAAAATGTTTTTTCCGGTTTTGCATATATTGGACATGCTATAAAGATGATGTATATTTAATTAATTTTACCTGGCTGAAAGTAGGCTAAAAAAGTTTTCATATTTGACGTTTTGAAATTTGTATGCAAGACTATAATGTCTCCAAGAGCACCACGTACCTTAAAAAGCAAATGTCTAGCCTACAGACTGGATCACTGTTTTTCAGCAAGCAACCCCTCACAGAATCAGGTAGAGAAATCAATATACTGCACATAAATTTTCAAAAAACTGTTGGAAGGCTTTAAAGTACAATTCTACTTTAAAA
The DNA here is from genome assembly GCF_028017835.1 of Emys orbicularis. Classification (NCBI taxonomy): domain Eukaryota; kingdom Metazoa; phylum Chordata; order Testudines; family Emydidae; genus Emys; species Emys orbicularis. The sequence goes on along the minus strand of NC_088684.1, from coordinate 184,884,728 downwards.
GTGACTATGAAATCTTAGCACTTTTTTTACTCCTTATATATATTCAGAATCATATGCAAACTATTGTAATATAAGATTTTAGTACTGTCAGCTTTGGAGAATCAACAAAGCAATGAAGAAATATGAAATCAAAATCAGAAGAGGACAAGGAATACACTTTATGGAGCTTCATTTCTAACAGTAGAGCTGTTTTGTTGAATTCCAAATTGAGAGATCAAATGAACTGCAACAGGGTTCATGATAGGCAGTACTGACGCATGCCACCCCAGAAGGAACGCCAAGAAGGATGCTCCTTAGGAAGCCTTATACCTTCAGGGAACTGTAAGGAGCATTCAGCATGTTTCCTCCAAATTTAGGGAGGGGGCTAGCATTACTGGCCAGTGTAAAAGGATAGGGCAATGGGTCTGCATCCTCCTCCCACCCTCATTCAATTTGCAGAAGATAGGGTCATTAAAAGCACTAGCCAAAACTAGTTCTCATACTCTGAGCATAAGTACTACATTTGTGCCTGAACTTTCTGAGTGGGAGTGGGGTGGTTCCTCCAACTGAGAGCAGAACCCACAAAGTCTGGGGGCATACAAGCTCCAACATGCCTTACTGAGGGTGAGCTGAGCCTAAAGAGCATCCTTGTCTGACCCCCCCCCCCTTAAAATAAATATGGAGCCCAAAGGGAATCCAAGCCACACTAATAAGTAGCTTCTGTGGAAACGGTGCTTAGAAGAAGAGCCATTTGTTTTCCAATTCAAGCCCTGCACGCCTCATCTTGTATATGGGACAGGCACAATCTGGCTTTATAATACATTTCTCTGTAACATTAAGTCTGAACAAAGTTACCTGCCACGTAGGAATGAATGTCACAAAAATCTCTGGAAAACATTATAGCCATATGATGAAATGGTTATTTACCTTATTGAGGTTCTTTGAGATATGCTGTCCATATATATATTCCAAGGATGGTACTCATGAACCAGTGCACTCAATTTTGGATTTTTTTTGGACCAGGAGTGCCTATTGGGGATTGCCCCATACCCTGAATATCCTTGTGCTCCCAACAAAGGCATAATGGGCAGGGCAACCCCAACCATCCTTTAGTTCCTTCACCAATACAAATCCAGCTGTTATAAGACACTCTATTAGTGGGAAAGGACAACAGCTTGTGGACAGCACATCTCAAAGAACCAAAATTAGTATTCTTCTATGAGTGCTTGTTCACATATATGCCACTGATGGGGACTCTCAGTGATCAAACTTGATGGAGGTGGGTGCTGGGAGTCTAAATGACTATAAAATGGCCCTCCCAGAATGAGCATCACAATGTGATGTTCAATGGAATAAAATGTGTAAAACCCATGTTCTGAACTCCAAGTGGCTGCCCTACATAGGTCTGCTAGGCCTGGTCTACACTGAGTTTAATTCGAATTTAGCAGCATTAAACCGAATTAACCCTGAACCCGTCCACACAACGAAGCCATTTATTTCAATATAAAGGGCTCTTAAAATCGATTTCTGTACTCCTCCCCGACGAGCGGAGTAGCGCCAAAATCGATATTGTCATTTCGAATTAGGGTTAGTGTGGCCGCAATTCGATGGTATTGGCCTCCGGGAGCTATCCCACAGTGCACCATTGTGACCGCTCTGGACAGCAATCTGAACTCTGATGCACTGGCCAGGTAGACAGGAAAAGCCCTGCAAACATTTGAATTTCATTTCCTGTTTGCCCAGCACAGGAGAGCATAGGTGACCACAGAGAGCTCATCAGCACAGATAACCATGCAGGCCGATAATTGAAAAAGAGCACCAGCATGGACCGTACGGGAGGTACTGGATCTGATCGCTATATGGGGAGAGGATTCAGTGCTAGCAGAACTTCGTTCGAAAAGACGAAATGCCAAAACTTTTGAAAAAATCTCCAAGGGCATGATGGAGAGAGGCCACAATAGGGACTCAGAGCAGTGCCGCGTGAAAGTCAAGGAGCTCAGACAAGCCTATCAGAAAACAAAGGAGGCAAACGGTCACTCCGGGTCAGAGCCGCAGACATGCCGCTTCTAAGCTGAGCTGCATGCAATTCTAGGGGGGGCCGCCACCACTACCCCACCTCTGACCGTGGATTCCGAGGCGGGGGTAATCTCATCAGCCACACCTGAGGATTCTGCGGACGGGGAAGAGGAGGAGGAGGAGGAGGATGACGAGCTTGCGGAGAGCACACAGCACTCCGTTCTCCCCAACAGCCAGGATCTTTTTCTCAGCCTGACTGAAGTACCCTCCCAAGCCAGTACCCAAGACCATGACCCCATGGAAGGGACCTCAGATGAGTTTACCTTTTAAAATATAAAACAGGGTTTAAAAGCAAGCGTTTTTTTAATGATTAATTTGCCCTCAGGACTTGGGATGCATTCGCGGCCAGTACAGCTACTGGAAAAGTCTGTTAACGTGTCTGGGGATGGAGCGGAAATCCTCTAGGGACATCTCCATGAAGCTCTCCTAGAGGTACTCCAAAAGCCTTTGCAGAAGGTTTCTGGGCAGTGCAGCCTTATTCCGTCCTCCATGGTAGGACACTTGACCATGCCATGATAGTAGCAAGTAATCTGGTATCATTGCATGACAAAGCCTGGCAATGTACGGTCCCGGTGTTTGCTGGCATTCAAGCAACATCCGTTCTTTATCTCGCTGTGTAATCCTCAGGAGAGTGATATCGCTCATGGTAACCTGGTTGAAATACGGGAATTTAATTAAGGGGACAGAGGTGGCCGTTCCTACTGGGCTGTTTGCCTGTGTCTGAAAAGAAATCCTTCCCTGCAGTTAGCCAAGCGCCGGGGGGGGGGGGGGGGGGGGAAGAGGGGTAATTGGCGCTGAGCTTTTCGCCTTTGGCTAGCAGGGATCTTCCCTGATACCAGCCACGCGGTGGGGGGAGGGATAAAACGATCATCCCAGAGAATTGGAGGGGGGGGGGAGTTTGTTTTCTGCTGCTGAAGGTTAACAGGAAAACCGCAGCAGTCCACGGGCTTTGCTTGGTATGTGGGAAAGAAGGGCGCAGAAACCGAAAGACAATGGCTTACCATGGCAGCATGCAAGCTGAATTCTGTTGCCCGGACCTGCGTCTGTGATCTCTAACACCAAAGCCACAGGCACTCAATATTAAGATGGAAAATGCGACCTTGTACTGAAATCACATGTGCTATGTAATGTGAATAGTGTTGTTCACCATGAAAGAATATAAGCATTGTTCTGTAAAATGTATCATTTTAAAAACGTCTCTCCTTTTTTTCATCCCTCCAGCAGCTGCAAATTTTTCAAGCCTCCCTCCTCTGTCCCGAAGGCTATCTCAGATAAAGCGGCAGAGAAAGAGGACGCGAGACGAGATGTTCTCGGAAATAATGGAATGCACCCGCAATGAAAGAGCTCATTTGAATGAGTGGAAGGACACGGAATCTAAGTACAGGAAAGATGCCAGTGAACGTGAGGTCATGAGGGACGCTCGAGATGAGAGGTGGCAGGCTGCAACGCTGGGGCTGCTGCGTGATCAAACGGACATGCTCCGGCGTCTGGTGGAGCTTCAGCAACGGCAGCAGGATAACAGACTGCCGCTGCAGCCGCTGTATAACCTCCCTCCCCCCTCACCATGTTCCATAGGCTCCTCACCCAGACGTGTAAGAACGCCGGGGGGGGGGGGGGAGGCTCCGTGCACCCTCCCACTCCACCCCAGTGGACAGCCCAACCAAAAGACTGTCATTATATTGAATTTTTTCAGTGGCCTTTTACTTCCCTCCTATCCTCCTCCCAAACCTCACCCAGGTTACCTTGTCGGTTCTCTCCCTATGTTTATAATCAATTAATAAAGAATACATGATTTTTAAATGATAGTGACTATTTCCTTTAAAAGCACGCTGTGATTTAAGGGGGGAGGGTGGTTTGCTTACAGGGAATGGAATCAATCAAGGGGGTGGGTTTTCAACAAACAGAACTTTCACACCGTAGCCTGGCCAGTCATGAAACTGGTTTTCAAAGCTTCTCTGATGCACAGCGCTTCCTGGTGTGATCTTCTAATCGCCCTGGTGTCTGGCTGTGCATAATCAGCCGCCAGGCGATTTGCCTCAGCCTCCCACCCTGCCATAAAGGTCTCCCCCTTACTCTCACAGAGATTGTGGAGCACACAGCAAGCAGCAATAACAATGGAGATATTGGTTTGGCTGAGGTCTGACCGAGTCAGTAACGAGCACCAGCGACCTTTTAAACGTCCAAATGCACCTTCTACCACCATTCTGCACTTGCTCAGCCTGTAGTTGAACAGCTCCTGACTCCTGTCCAGGCTGCCTGTGTATGGCTTCATAAGCCATGGCATTAAGGGGTAGGCTGGGTCCCCAAGAATAACTATAGGCATTTCAACATCCCCAACAGTTATTTTCTGGTCCGGGAAGTAAGTCCCTTGCTGCAGCCGTTTAAACAGAGTAGTGTTCCTGAAGACACGAGCGTCATGAACCCTTCCCGGCCAGCCCACGTTGATGTTGGTGAAACGTCCCTTGTGATCCACAAGTGCTTGCAGCACCATTGAAAAGTACCCCTTGCGGTTTATGTACTGGGTACCCTGGTGCTCCAGTGCCAAGATGGGGATATGGGTTCCATCTATCGCCCCCACCACAGTTAGGGAATCCCATTGCAGCAAAGCCATCCACTATGACCTGCACATCTCCCAGAGTCACTAGCTTGTGTAGCAGCAGCTCAGTGATTGCTTTGGCTACTTGCATCACAGCAGCCCCCACAGTAGATTTGCCCACTCCAAATTGATTCCCGACTGACCGGTAGCTGTCTGGCGTTGCAAGCTTCCACAGGGCTATCGCCACTCGCTTCTCAACTGTGAGGGCTGCTCCCATCTTGGTATTCTGGCGCTTCAGGGCAGGGGAAAGCAAGTCACAAAGTTCCATGAAAGTGCCCTTACGCATGCGAAAGTTTCGCAGCCACTGGGAATCGTCCCACACCTGCAACACTATGTGGTCCCACCAGTCTGTGCTTGTTTCCCGGGCCCAGAATCGGTATTCCACAGCTATAACCTGCCCCATTAACAGCATGATCTCCAAAGGACCGGGGCCCGCGGTTTGGTAGAATTCCATGTCCATGTCCTCATCACTCTCGCCGCCGCGCTGCCGTAGCCTACTCCTCGCTGCCTGGTTTTGCAGGTTCTGGTTCAGCATAAACTGCATGATAACGCGCGAGGTGTTTACAATGTTCATGACTGCTGTCTTGAGCTGAGTGGGCTCAATGCTTGCCGTGGTATGGTGTCTGCACTGTTCACCCAGGAAAAAGGCGTGAAACGGTTGTCTGCTGTTGCTTCCCTGGAGAGGGGGGGAGGATGTACCCAGAACCACCCGCGACAATGTTTTTGGCCCCATCAGGCATTGGGATCTCAACCCAGAATTCCAATGGGCGGAGGAGACTGCGGGAACTATGGGATAGTTACCCACAGTGCAACGCTCCTGAAATCGACACTAGCCCCGGTACATGGACGCACACCGCCGAATTAATGTGCTTAGTGTGGCCACATACATTCGACTTTATACAATCTGTTTCCAAAATTCGAATGATATAAATTCGGATTAATCCCGTAGTGTAGACATACCCCTACAAACACATTCCTCAAAGACGCAACTGAGGTTTTTTGGGCCTTGGAGTGAGCTGAGTGTCTTTCTGTAAGGGCTACTTAAGCTAAATATTAGCAAAGTCTACTACAACTAGTAATCCAATTAGACAGTCTTCAGGTGGAAACATGTTAACCTTTCATTCTTTCTTCATAAAATACAAATAATCTAGGAAATACCCTAACAGCGTAATCCCATCAAGACTGACAGGGCCCTATGCACATCTAAGTATTTTCCATTATGAGTATATAGCGCTGGTAGAGTTCTACTTTTAATACGGGTATTTTGACTTCCGATGAGCAACTTCTCTCTAACACTGACAATCATCCAGTATCCATACTATAAATTGAATCTGGATCTTATAAATATTAGAACCAGATGCAGAATTTGGCCTTCCTTCTGGGATAGCAGAGACAGCTGAACAGGCAGTTGGATCAGGGGCTGAAATGAAAGGTTCATCGGGTCTGAAAACCAAGACTGCCTTTGCCTAGGCTGGAGCCAGCATTATCTTTGCTGAGTCTGGTTTGATCATTCTGATTACCCTTGGGATTAGGGGAATTGGATGATAAATGCATGTGTAAGGCTGTAGGAAAATCACGGGCTGTGATTTTGTTGAGGAAACCGCAAATTGTTGCAACTTTAAGTGGCATTGCAACTTGGCACATGGAATCACAAATACCACTCAAATTTGGCAGAGCCACCTCTCTGTCATGACTTAGTGGGGGCCATGGCGGATGCAGAGGATGGGACTTGTTTCTCCATAGCATTCACCCCCTCACTGCCCCAGCTCCATATTGAGCGCCACTGCCTGCACTCAAGCCCTTCTGGTGCTTGCCTTGCACTTTGCCCAGGTGAAGGTCTACCTGCACCTGGTAAGTGTGGGTCAGGGCCACCAAGCATCAGTGTCTCCTACCCAATTTCAAGGACTTTGCTTTCCACAGCCACCCCTATGCACCGAGGGACAAGCTTGGGGAGGTCCCAGTGAATGGGGCTGGGTGGGCACTAGGGCTTGTCTCTCCTGCAGGATACAGGGCTGGGAAAGCTTCTAGAGATCTCTGATCTGGGTCTGGCTCTAGGGTGCAAGAGTTTGGGCTCCCACACCACACACTGGGCATGGGGGAGTAGTGGGAGGTACTAGTCATCGTCAGTAATGAAACAAACGTTTAGGTCCTCGGGCTTTGACTTCAACTTTCGAACAACAAACAACAACAACAAAGTCAACTTTCTTACAGCCTTATACATGAAAGCTGATGACCAAGGATAAGGAATGCCCCTGCTATGGACCTGTGATCCTGATGCCCTGCTGAAGAAGTCTTGACACTTTCTGTTGTTCAATATTGATGAGATCTATGGAGCGTTGACCCCACTAAGTATTTCTTGAATGACAATGTCCTTTACCAACAAATCATGATTGCTTGTAAGTTGTCTGCTGAGGCAAAAAAGCAGAACATTCTGAAGACCTGGTAAGCGGAGAGCCACTAGATTTAAGTTGTGACCAATACACTTGTTCCACAGCCATACTGCTTCCTGACAGAGGGGTGGATCTTGCTCCTCTTTGTTAGTAAAACATTACTGCTTGTTAATATATGGACAGCTGAGCCTTTAAGAACGGGAAAACATGGAACACAAGCATGGCGAGTTGCACTCTGCTCCAGAATGTGTGTGGGTAATTGGGCCTCTTCGAAAGATCAGAGACCTTGAACCTATGTGGCCCAGGTGAACCCCCATCCCATGTTGGAGGCATTTGTTATGAGAGTTTTTAATGGTAGGCATAGAGAAAAGGGAACTCCTCTGGAAGATTTATTGGGATATTTCCACCAATTTACATGACAACTTCCAGGGGGACCTGCACTGTCTTGTCTAGGCGATGTCTGATGAGCTGATACACTTACTTCAACCATCTTGTATGCAGCAAAGGTGAAGTCTAGCATGCTGACTTATGTAGGTACAGGACACGATGTGACCTAGAAGCCTGAGGCAAGTTCTCAGCAATGTGTTTACGATGTGTCTGCTGTTGATGATTAAATCCACTATGCCACTGATTCTCTCCTGCGGGAGGTAGGTCCTTGCTGCTGTTGTATCCAATACTACCCCAGTAAACTATTTTTTAAATAGAGAACATAAGAACAGCCATACTGGGTCAGACCAAAGGTCCATCCAGCCCAGTATCGTATCTGCCAACAGTGGCCAATGCCAGGTGCCCAAGAGGGAGTGAACCTAACAGGTAATGATCAAGTGATCTCTCTCCTGCCATCCATCTCCACCCTCTGACACACAGAGGCTAGGGACACCATTCCGTACCCATACTGGCTAATAGCCATTAATAGACTTAACAGAATTTGTTTTTCCTCAATGACCCTTAGTTCTAGGGAGGCAAAAGGATGAATAGTCTGCTGAATGGAGCTGACTACCTATTGAGGACATTTTCCTAGGATGAGGCAACTGTTGAGGTTTGGAGTTGTTAAAACGATGACTCTGCTTTCTCAGGTGGGCTGCTGCTACTACATTAAAACATTTCTTGAACACCCCCAGTGCTGCTGGCAGTCTACAAGGGAATATCCTTTATTAGGAATTGCCTATGTAAAATGAGAATTTTTTTTCTGTGGGGAGGATGGATAGCAATATGAAGGTCAAGGAGTTGTGCACTAGTCCTGTGGATTCAGGGAGGGGATTACTGAGGTAAGCGTTACCATCCTGGATTTGAGTTTGCAAATGAAGGTGGTCTCAAGTTGAACGCTGTGGTATCTGAAGATAGTGGCAGTAAACCTCTTAATTCTGTGAAACTAAGTCTACTGATGAAGTTTGCTCTTCTGAGGGGTCCCAGTTTTATCATCTCCATAACCCAACAGTCTGTATTATGGTTCTCCAAACCCCGTGGAAATGAAAAAGGTGGTTGCTAAAACGAGGGGAAATAACTAGTGGATCCACTAGAAGTTGTACAGAACTCTTGGCTGACGAGTCAAATTTGTTGCCTCAACCATGAAACTGGGTGCAGAGATGACACTGATGGCTTTACCATCATCTGGGATTTTTGAAACTTCCTTAGAGACTCAGAAGGTCTGTGTTGCGGGTAATAAGACAGCCTTGGCTATGACCAGGGGCCTAGCAGGTTTCCTTTTAAAGTAAGAGTCTAACACTGCCCCCCAAAGACCCTCCTGGGCATCCTTTGAAGTATATAAGGCTTCATCAGCCTTGATACTGAACAAATCCCTCAAAAAAGGCAGGTGATTCCACAGTAACCTATACCTCCTACAGATTGCTGGATGCTTATAGGCAGGAGGACGGTCTCAACACCATATCGAACACATGAAGGGCTGCCTGAAAAGAAGAAAGAGGGACCAGCTGTCCTTCACAAATTAATTTAAATTTCTTTGTACAGTCTTATGAGAACCTTAACAAATTTTGAGATATCATTCAAAGTCAAACTTTGCCAAAACCAGCTAGAAGTTGGGGATTCCAATCTGCACGCTTGCAGATGGCTAATTATTACATCCAAACAGACCTAATATTTTTGGCTGCTTGGAGAACTTTCGTGTCTCAATATTTGATGGACTATAGCTACTATGAGGGATCCTGGAGCCAGGTGAATATAAAGTTACTCGAACACAGAAGGTGGAACTTGGTATTGATTCTCTGCACACTTGCATTATGGAGCTGTAATGCTTTCATGAATGGGCATCACTAGGCAACCGGACATAGTATTGGGCAAGATTTCCAGGAGCTTGTGAGATCTCTCCTACACCATTTCTACTGGGATCCACAGTGTATCCCCCATCCATTGAGCAACTCTTGGAAGGATCTGAAGTCATCTGGTTATGAGGATGACATGAGTAGGGATGACAGTCTCATGAAGAGATAATGAGAATGTGAGTACTCGAGAACAGTTTGCTTGTAACTTCCTCAGAGCCTTGATCCAGATTCTCACCACTAAGGGACTGTTCTTGAGTAGTTTTAAGTGCTATCCTCTGACACTAGAGATGGAGATTTAGTTTGAGAACATACTGAAGATGATGATCTCCTTGCAAACTAGAAGTCCCATGGAGCCTGGTAAGGCTAAGGGTGCTGATAAGCTTAAGGAGCTGGGTGCCAGGGTGGCGGATACCAAGAATTAGGGTCCCTGTGACTTTTAGGGTTAGGATAATGGCAGTTAAACCTCTAAAAGATAATTCAGGGTCAAATTATAGCACTTGATTCCAGGAAATGCGAGGAAGCTGTCTTTACTATTGTTAAAGGTTGAGAAGGAATACTCCTCAACTGTTGGAGCTGACTGGCAGGCATACCCTGAATACGACTTCTCACCAATACTTAAATGACTTTTGAAAATGGAGACTTATACGTTGCAATGCTGAGATCAATAATACCTTTCAAAATCTAGGCTTTATAGCGCTTAAATGAAACATTTCAAGATTTTCTAGAAGTCTGAGTTAAAAGCAATGAAAATGTTTAAACTTAACTTTCATATATAATTACAAAATTAACTACACGAGATCTCCATATATAATACTCATCAGCAACATGTACACACTACCATGTATACCAAATCATTATAGTGCAGTAAATATTCAATAAACTAACCAGTCTAAACCTGCTGACATTTCAAAGTTTCCCTTCAGGGTACAGGTTTTCAGGCCCTCTTATTTGTGAAGAAAGTCCTTAGTATATGGGGTTTTCCTGTTTTATTGGCTGCCCTTCCGCATTCTCTTTAGAAGGGCAGCCAATCAAAGCTGCTGCACATGCTAAATTATAGACTTTTTGGCTGAAACTAAGACTGTAGCACTCCTATATCTGCAGCTAGCAGGGGAGAAGCTGTTCCTGATGACTACAGTTCCTGTTGTGGCTCCCAGAACTGCCCCCACCTGAGGTCTATGAGTAAGGGAAGATCCTCCCCTATCCAGTTCTCCCACACAGGCTTGGGTGATGGAGGTTAAGCATTCTCCTCCCTGACCTGCTTTGCTCTCTCAGGGCTGGAAGGCATTTGAAAAGCTCCTTGGCACTACTTTCCTCCAAAACTTGCGAAAGGTGGGCGTGGTATGGGGAACTGTTTTACAGTGAAACTGGGCTGGAGTTTTTGTTTTTTTAAAATAATAAAATTAGTGGTTGTGGTGTGAAATTCTTTTGGAACGAAAAGTTTACGCTAACAGGGAGGAGAGAGAATGAAATACTAAGGTCTCTACTTTTCTTTTTGCCCCTCTCTGTAACTTCAGGTATATTTATGCAAACGTATGTAAATATTTGCAAACCGATATCTACTGTTTTAAGTATATTGGAAGACATGCAATTCTCTCTCTCACACACACACACACACACACACACACACACAGAAGGGGGGGTGACAAACAGAGGCCTTGCTACCGTTAAAAATCTAATAACCATGACGAGATCATTAACCCCCTCAAACTACATAACCATGACTTTGTCATCATTATCCAAGGACGAAATTATCCTATTAATCGGGAACACCATTACTTTCTGTGTATGTACCGCACCCAGCACAATAGGATTTTTTATTAATATAAATATTTATTACTAATAATACTTATGTAGACTTGTGAACACATGGAGCCATGATGCAATCAAAAAGGTAGACCACCTCCTACATCAGGGCATTCTTACTGGAATATCTGATTGTGGTCAAACACGCAGTCAATTGACCAGCTTGCCAAGCCTACATTTCATCTCCAATATAGGTTAAAGGGGGCCCCAAATGACTGCTGGGGATGAAAGTTTTACATTATGTGTCAAGCCCTTTCCTTGCAGAAATGGCCCTCAACCTATGAACTTCTAGCTAAAGCGGTTCAGTATCATTACTTATTTAGATTGCTACAGTTCCCAAACATGCAAGTAGACTCTTCCAGCTGCTTTGATCTAAAAAAAGACAAAGGATAGGTAAGAGGGTTGCAATATACAAAACAATCAGGGTGACTAGTCTTATTAGTTACAAGTTTATTGATATATAGATTTTATTTTAATATTACACACACTAAGGTTCCCTCTCTCCCCCATCAAATAAGCTTTTCATCTTCTCCCGCACAGAAATCTCCAGCTTCATCCTCCCAACATTTGACCTCCTGTCCCCAAACATGTGAAAAAGTAATAAGTAGATGGTCAACCAAGTTTCTTGTATACATCACAGAAAGAGGATTTTGAGAGTGGATGTAAATGAAAGAGTGAACCAGTTTAAGAAGGACATTCTATCAATTAAGGAATAGCCCACAAGAAACCACAGACACTGCTGCAGAAGAAAATGTATAAAATGGGCAACAAGACTGGCATTATTGGCACAGTCAAGGAGAAGAGAGGTGATTAGATAGGGAGAGATTTAGAGGGCAAGAAAATTACATGGGGTCTTGAAGGGGATGAGAAGCTTGAACTTGTGCATCAGAGAAGTGGGAGCCAGTAGAAGAATTCAAAAAGAGGCATGACAATCAGAGTGGGAGACAAGAAATGTAACCTTACTTGGAATAACAAAAAGTAATCCCCTATTTCTCATGTTGGAACTATCAAATCTCAATTGAGGAAAACTGAGGATATGACACGGCTCGGACCAAAGTGGATAATATCAGTGTCTGAGGATGAGACGTTATTAAAAAAACCTGAAACCTGAGAGTCACACACACTTTATCAAGCCATTGAAAACAGTGCAAGATAAAGTAGTATAGCAGTGGGGTGTTAATTTAGACCTTGTTTAAACTATGAGATTCTGCAGATCAAAGAAGAATTATGTATCTAAGAAAAAAGGTACCTGTGTGAATTGAAGTTCATTCTCAATAGCTCTGCCTGGATTGCAAAGCTATTAAAAGAGAGGAGCTTTAAGCCACTGAATATAAGGTCTGATTTGACAGAATTAAATCACTGCATCTATTGCTCAGCCTTGTTTGGTTTTCAGGTCATGATGGATGGTTATTCCTTTACCATTTTAATTTCTCAGTACCATAAAAAAGGACCAACATTTGTATCATTTCAAGATTAGTCATCTGGACCAACAATGGCTAATTTTACACTAAAATCAAACTTTAAAACATTCAGACAAATACAAAACGTTGAGGAAGCACTAATCTGAATCAGTTTACTGACGATTCCTACAAGCAATACCATCTCAAATACTACCCCATTAAGGAACCTATAGGCTAATCTCACTGCAGCATATCACTTGACATTTAGAGATTCCAGAGACATTACTGGTTCTTTGAATTGTTGTGTGTAAATTGAACAGTGAATACAATAATCTAAGCATCATTCTTAAAACCGAAGTGTGATATATAGAATATTACATAAATACTTGCTTATTATACATTAGTTTAGTAGAGTTTGCTACAGTTTGTTTCATGGTTTTAAAAACCACGGAAAAAACATTTCTGCAGGTAATACTGTGAAGAGATTAATTTATTGACAAGCCTTGCATGCCTTCTCAACAGGTCTGTTTTACATTCACAAAACAATGTTAAAATGCTGCTACTGAGGTAGGGATCCTGTTGAAATAACTATGTGATCAAGTAATAAAGTACTCTCATAATATATACGCACAAGGGAACAGGGATAAAGTTGAACCACACAACCTTAATTCTACAATTTCCTAACATTTGAGTACTGAACTTTCAAACTTAATATATTTAACAAGTAACACAGTAACAGTTACTTCCCTAACCCCAGGATTATCCCCTGGCCAAATTTCAATGTTGGTGCTAGAGCTCCCCCCCAATCACTGCTCTACAGCCAAAATGCGTCTGAAATAAATGTAGTCAAACTTTACTAATTCTGGGTCACTGAGAACAAAAATGATGCTTAAAATTGTTGATTGGCTCTAGTTTTCAAGATATGCTATTGGGTCAGTATATACGACCCCTGACTTGGGAATGGCGGAGGATAAGTGAGTTATAAAGGGAAGGGATCTCAATTGAAACCAGAAATGACTAAAATACATCTTTGACTGGATTTAAGAATAAATCTATGACTGGGTTTGGACAGTACTTGCTTTTTAGGCAAAACAATGAATGATGCAATCTGAAGCTGGTATTGCATCATACATGATATGAATTGCATCATGTTATTCCTAGAAGTCATGGATGATGCAATCATAACGAAGCTTACATCACTCTGCTGAACAAATTGCCCTATATCAGCTCTAGAAATCATACAGTGTCGTGCTCTCTTATTTGTCAGTGTTTGATTTTGCAAAGGGACACATTTCTGTTTAGCCAAAGTGAGAAGAGATGCCTCGTACTTGTGTGAACAGTGCAGATAATTTCTGCTATGTTTGTGGTGAAGTGACTTTTGCATCACAAAAGCGCAGTATAACCACTGTGGTTAAGAAAGCCTATCACCTTTATTTTGGCTGCAAAATTGGAGATCAGGACAAGAGGTGGGCCCCACACATATGCTGCAACACTTGTGCAACAAATCTTCGCCAGTGGTTGAACAGGAAAAGGAAATCTATGCTTTTTGCAGTGCCAATGATTTGGAGAGAGCCAACAGATCATACCAGCAATTTTTACTTCTGCACGGTGCCTCCAGTTGGGAAAGGTGTGTCAAAGAAGAAAAAGTGGACTGTGCATTATCCAAACATTCCATCAGCTATACGCCCAGTACCCCACGGAGAAGGACTGCCGGTTCCTGATGCACCAAAATCATTCTCACTTGAGTCAGACGAGGAAGAGGATGAAACTTCTGGTCCTGAACCATCAATGTCACAGGACCCACATTTTCTCCCATCCTCCTCCTCTGAACCACACCTCATAACACAAGGTGAACTGAATGACCTTGTCAGGGATTTGGAACTACCCAAGAGTAAGGCAGAGCTGTTGGGCTCCAGACTACAGCAGTGGAATCTCCTGGCAGGTGATGTTAGGGTTTCCATGTTCCGTGACCGTCAAAAGGATCTTGTCCCATTCTTCTTCATGGAAGGTGATCTTGTAGCCTGCAACAACATCGATGGTGTGATGGCAGCCCTCAACATCGTTCACGATCCAGATGAGTGGAGACTGTTCATTGATTCATCGAAGACAAGTCTTAAAGCTGTTTTACTGCATAATGGCAATGTTTTGCCATCAATTCCAGTTGGTCATGCAGTCCATATGAAGGAAACCTATGACAACATGAAAAAACTTTTGAGGTGCATAAACTATGACCAACATCAGTGGCAGCTTTGTGGCCATTTGAAGGTTGTTGCTCTCTTGCTTGGTCTGCAGACTGGATACACAAAGTACTGCTGTTTTCTCTGCCAATGGGATAGTCGTGCAAGAGATTCCCACTACATCAAGAAAGATTGGCCACTCCGACAGTCATTGGAGCCTGGGAGGAAAAGTGTTCAGCATCCACCACTTGTTGAATCAAGGAAGATTTTGTTACCACCCTTACACATCAAGCTGGGTCTGATGAAGAACTTTGTCAAGGCCATTGACAAAACACAAGCAGCTTTCAAGTACCTCCGTGGAAAATTTCCAAGGTTAAGTGAAGCTAAGATAAAGGAAGGTGTCTTTGTTGGTCCTCAGCTTCGTGAACTTCTTCGAGATGATGCATTTGACCATGCACTGTGTGGCAAGGAAAAGACGGCATGGAAAGCCTTCCAGTTAGTGGCAATAAATTTTCTCGGAAACAACAAGGCAGACAACTCCAGGTTGTTGGTGGAAAACCTTCTCAAGGCATACAAAAGCCTTGGTTGCAACATGTCACTAAAGATACATTTTTTGCACTCTCATCTAGATTTTTTTCCACCGAACTGCGGAGCAGTGAGCGACGAGCACGGCGAGCGATTTCACCAGGACATTGCAACAATGGAGAAACGCTATCAGGGCAAATGGAGCCCATCAATGCTTGCAGACTATTGCTGGACAGGGACAAGAGATGCTCCATTTAATGAATACAAGAGACAAACCAAGAAGTGCCGAGTAGACACTGAATAGGACTAAACTATGTACATAATAGTTTGCCTTTTGTTTCCTAATAAATTTTATTTATATAACCCTTTTGCTGATTTTTAAAGTGTTACAGAAACAGGACAGGTGAAATATTATCATGTAAAGCAACCATAAACACATGAAAAGACCTAGGTTTACAATTTATGATTAAAACTCTATCTACACAATATACATAGACATAAAATGTAAAAACTTAAATATCTTAGAAACAGTAGCCAATCAGTTGTTTTAATTGTCATATTTGAACTCAGCACATCAAAATACATAATAAATAGCACATTTTATCTCTGAAGCAGAATTGTAGACCAGTGTAATGGAATGTTTTAGGTAGCACATCCCCTATTATAATGCTGTTTATATTAGTGAAAAAAATTATAAATTGCAAAATCTTTTGTATGGAAATATAATGGAGCTTAATTTGGACACAGATTACAGTATCCTTACATTTGCAATAAAGTAATTATTTTTCACTGTCCATGAAGTTAAGAGCTCAATTTAAAGTATGATTGCTATAGAAGAAAATCTTATTCTTAACTTGAAAATGTGCGTTAAATACTGGTTTAACCTTTCCTGGATATTGACAGCCTCTTGAAACTTTTACAGATGAGTCCATTGTTTAACAATAGCCTTGACACTAACTCTAGTATTCAGAAACAAACCACCTAGAAATCACCAAAAGGCAATCCATGCACTGGAATAAAAATTCACTATTATCCTGTAGTACCAATATGGCTAAAAGGACTAAAAACAAAATATCAGAGCAAAGTGGGACCATTTAAGTACCACAATTTGCTGGATTTCCTTCGAACATATAACACAACATATAACCACAGTTTTAATTTACGGGAGCATAAAAAACATTGCCAAAAAGTCTATATCAGAACCTTCCACTACTTCTGAAAAGAGCTTTATCTTCAGAGTCTTGGATTGTAGCCATTTATGCTAAACAGAGGTCTTAATTTCTACGATTCACATCAAAATCTATCCTTAATCTTTCAACCAGTGACCTGAATGCAGACAAAACCTTCAAAAACTTTTCCACACATTTTAATCCAACCTGCTAAATTCTCTGCCATCATTAGTATTTCATAATTTACCTGACATCAAGAGTATGAAATTTTCCTTTCGTCTTATTTCAAAGATTTGGATAGAAGAAAGGTCGCATAATCTCATGAACCAAGTAGAAATCTTCTTTAAACCCTGGAAACAAAATCCAAAATGGTCCTTAAAACCATTGTGGTTACAGAATTCAAGCAGAATTTCACAAAAGGAAAGTGGCAATTTACTAGTTTTCCTGGCATAACAAATTGCCCCTAGAAAAGTATTTTTTGATAGAAACATAGAAGAATTCTCTTCTCCAAATAGCTGAAACTACATTTTTAAGCCTCCCTTGCCAAACGTATTTCTCATGTTGGAACTATCAAATCTCAATTGAGGAAAACTGAGGATATGACACGGCTCGGACCAAAGTGGATATCAGTGTCTGAGGATGAAAAGTTATTAAAAAAACTTAAACCTACAGTGCTTTGGCTTACAGTGGCAACATGATTTTTAAAGTTTTAATTTTATTTTATTTTTTATAAGAAAAACAAGATTCATACCTTCTGCTTTTTTTGGGAAATAAATATTAAAACACACACCAACAAGATTTCCTGGGCCCAGAATTAGGCCAGATTCCGCAATAGGCTCAAAATACATTATGCATTTTGTCTAATATGGAAATATCTTCAAAGAGCCACTGCTCTTGACGGTAAGATCAGATGAAAAAAGGTTCCTAGATTGACAAAAAGTCCTTGATCAGATGCTTTCAGATTTTTAGTATTAAAATCTGAAAGTCATTGCATCAACTGCAATTTTCTTCAGTCTACTTATCAAATACCAAGGTCAGTATGACTTCAGAGTCTCAGGGTATGTCCACACTACGAAATTAGGTCGATTTTATAGAAGTCGATTTTTAGAAATCTATTTTATACAGTCGACTGTGTACGTCCACACTAAGCGCATTAAGTCGGCAGAGTGCACCCTCACTACCGTAGCTAGCATCGACTTACTATGTGGGTAGCTATCCCACAGTTCCCGCAGTCTCCGCCACCCATTGGAATTCTGGGTTAAGCTCCCAGTGCCTGATGGGGCAAAAACATTGTCGCGGGTGGTTTTGGGTACATGTCGTCAGTTGCCCCTCCCTCTGTGAAAGCAACGGCAGACAATCGTTTTGCGCCTTTTTTCCACGCAGATGCCATACCACAGCAAGCGTGCAGCCCGCTCAGCTTACCAACACTGTTGTGTCCTGGGTGCTTCTGGCAGCAGACAGTGCAGTAGGTCTGAAAACCATCATCATCCACCGCTTCCGCTGCAACTCTGCTCTCCTGGTGCCATGAATCCACCTCGCAGGTCTTCTCGATGTTCGGTATAAATATCTATTCTCGTGGCATCCGTCGTCATCCACGTATTCCGCTGCAACTCTGCTCTGCTGATATTGCCTCGACAGCGAATTTCTCCATGTTGTCTGTCATGGGCTCCCGGGTCCTCAGGAAATGTACGCGGGGCTAACCGTCGTCCGCCACCGCTTCTGGTGCAACTCTGCTCTCCTGGTGCCATGAATCAACCTCGCAGGTCTTCTCGACGTTCGGTATAAATATCTATTCTCGTGGCATCCGTCGTCATCCGATTCCGCTGCAACTCTGCTTTCCTGCTCTCCTTCAGACGCCATACTACAGCAAGCATGGAGCCCACTCAGCTCACTGTTGCTGTTGTGAGCATTGTAAACACCTTGCACATTATCCTGCAGTATGTGCAGAACCAGAACCTGCAAAAACAGGCAAGGAGGCGACGACAGCGCAATCATGATAGTGATGAGGACATGGACAGACTTCTCTGAAAGCACGGGCCCTGGCAATTTGGACATCATGGTGGTAATGGGGCAGGTTCATGCCGTGGAATACCGATTCTGGGCCCGGGAAACAAGCACTGACTGGTGGGACCGCATAGTGTTGCAGGTCTGTGATGATTCCCAGTGGCTGCGAAACTTTCGCATGCATAAGGGCACTTTCATGGAACTTTGTGACTTGCTTTCCCGTGCCTTGAAGCGCAAGAATACCAAGATGAAAGCAGCCCTCACAGTTCACAAGCGAGTGGCAATAGCCCTCTGGAAGCTTGCAACGCCAGACAGCTACCAGTCAGTTGGGAATCAATTTGGAGTGGGTAAATCTACTGTGGGGGCTGCTGTGATCCAAGTAGCCAATGCAATCACTGAGCTGCTGCTATCAAGGGTAGTAACTCTGGGAAATGTGCAGCTCATAGTGGATGGCTTTGCTGCAATGGGATTCCCTAACTGCGTCGGGGCGATAGACAGAACGCATATCCCTATCTTGGGACCGGACCACCTTGGCAGCCAGTACATAAACCGCAAGGGGTACTTTTCAATGGTGCTGCAAGCACTGGTGGATCACAAGGGACGTTTCACCGACATCAATGTGGGATGGCTGGGAAAGGTACACGACGCTCGCATCTTCAGGAACTCTGGTCTGTTTGAACAGCTGCAGGAAGGGACTTACTTCCCAGACCAGAAAATAACTGTTGGGGGATGTTGAAATGCCTATAGTTATCCTTGGGGACCCAGCCTACCCCTTAATTCCATGTCTCATGAAGCCATACACAGGCACCCTGGACTGTAGTAAGGAGCTGTTCAAATATAGGCTGAGCAAGTGCAGAATGGTGGTAGAATGGGCATTTGGACATTTAAAAGCGCGCTGGCGCAGTTTACTGACTCGGTTAGACCTCAGTGAAACCAATATTCCAATTGTTATTGCTGCTTGCTGTGTGCTCCACAATATCTGAGAGAGTAAGGGGGAGACATTTATGGCGGGGTGGGAGGCTGAGGCAAATCGCCTGGCCGCTGATTATGTGCAGCCAGACACCAGGGCGATTAGAAGAGCGCAGCAGGGCATGCTGCGCATCAGAGAAGCGTTGAAAACCAGTTTCATGACTGGCCAGGCTACGGTGTGACAGTTCTGTTTGTTTCTCCTTGATGAAAACCCGCTCCCTTGGTTCACTCTACTTCCCTGTAAGCCAACTGTCCTCCCCCCTTCGATCACCTCTTGCAGAGGTAATAAAGTCAGTATTGTTTCAAAATCATGCATTCTTTATTAATCCATCACACAAATAGGGTGTGCCAAGGTAGCCCAGGAGGGGTGTGAGGAGGGAAGCACAGGATGGGGTGGTGGATGAGGGTAGGAGGGAAGGACAAATCCACACTGCACTTCAAAACTTATTGAATGCCAGCCTTCTGTTGCTTGGGCAGTCCTCTGGGGTGGAGTGGTTGGGTGCCTGGAGCTGCCCCTCCCCTCCCCCCGCGTTCTTGGGCATTTGGGTGAGGAGGCTATGGAACTTAGGGAGGAGGGCAGGTGGTTACACAAGGGTTGCAGTGGCGGTCTGCGCTGCTGCTGCTGCTGCTGCTGCATTTCCTGCAGCTCCACCAGACGCCGGAGCATAACGGTGTGATCCCCCAGTAGCCTTCGCATTGCATCCTGTCTCCTCTCATTGCCCTGCCACCACCTCTCCTCTTGCTCCCGCCAGCTCTCATCTTGCTCAGCCCTTCTGTCCTCGTGTTCATTTTCTGCTTTCCTGGACTGACATTGTTTGCCTCCACGTTCTGCTGAGCTCTTTCAGTGCAGGAGGACTGCATGAGCTCAGAGAACATTTCATCGCGAGTGTGTTTTTTTCGCCTTCTTATCTGCGCTAGCCTCTGGGACAGAGATGATAGGGGGAGCATTGAAACATTTGCAGCTGCGGGAGGAAAAAAGGGAGAGTAGTATTTAAAAAGACATTTTAGAGAACAATGGGTAGACTCTTTCACAGTGAACCAAGCTGTTAACATTACATAGCACATGTGCTTTCGGTACAAGGTCGCATTTTGCCTCTTGTATTGAGGGCCTGCCGGTTTGGTGTTAGAGATCACACGTGCAGGGCCGGGCAACAGAATTCGGCTTGCTGGCAGCCATGGTAAGCCACAGTCTTTCGGCTTCTTCAACCTTCAGAACATGTGGAAATGGTTTCAAACAGCAGCGCCCTCCTTTCCCATACCAAGCACCTGTTGGGTTGGCCATTTAAAAGGAGGGGCTGTACTGGCCGCGAATGCATCCCAAGTCTTCAGGGCAAATTAATCATTAAACACGCTTGCTTTTAAACCATGCATTATATTTACAAAGGTACACTCACCAGAGGTGCCTTCTCCGGCTTCATGGTCCGTGAGCCCGGGTTGGGAGGGTATTGGCTCCAGGGTGATAAACAGTTCCTGGCTGTCGGGGAGAATGGTTTCTCCGCTTGCATGCTGTGCGCTATCCTCCTCCATCTCATCTTCTTCATCCCCAAAATCCTCTTCCCTGTTGTGTGAGACTCCCCCCTTGCAGGTGTCCACGGACAGGGGTGGGGTAGTGGTGGGGGCTCCCCCTAGAACTGCATGTAGCTCATTGTAGAAGTGGCATGTCTGGGGTTCTCACCCAAAGCGGCCGTTTGCCTCTTTGGCAGGCTTGCCTGAGCTCCTTAATTTTCATGCGGCACTGCTGCGGGTCCCTGTTGTAGCCTCTGTCCATCATGCCCTTGGAGATTTTTTCAAATGTTTTGGCATTTCGTCTTTTGGAACGGAGTTCTGATAGCACAGATTCGTCTCCCCAAACCGCGATCAGATCCAGTATCTCCCGTTCGGTCCATGCTGGAGCTCTTTTGCGATTCTGGGACTCCATGGTCACCTGTGCTGATCAGCTCGCCACGCTGGCCAAACAGGAAATTAAATTCAAAAGTTCCCGGAGCTTTTTCCTGTCTACCTGGCCAGTGCATCTGAGTTGAGAGTGCTGTCCAGAGCAGTCACAATGGAGCGCTCTGGGATAGCTCCCGGAGGCCAATACCGTCGAATTACGTGCACACTACCCCAAATTCGACCCGGCAATGTCGATTTCAGCGCTAATCCCCTCGTCGGGGAGGAGTACAGACATCGCTTTTAAGAGCCCTTTAAGTCAACAAAAATGACTTCGTCATGTGGACGAGTCCAGGGTTAAATCGATCTAACACTGCTAAATTCGACCTAAACTTGTAGTGTAGACCAGGGCTTAGCTGGCTGAACTTTCAAACTAGCAACTTCAAACAAAGGAGTATCCACTGCTTTTTCCTAAACTTGGTATAAAGCCTTCTCAAAACCTTCATGATAATGATGGCACTATTTAGAGCTGATGGGAAAGAACGTTAGGCTTTTAGTTCCTTCTCTGAATGATCTCCTTTTACATTATTAGAATCTGAATAGAACAATTCAATATGTCCTGAAAGTATACAAAAATTCTGGTAATTTATGGATCTAATCAAGTCTCTATGCCCAATTAGTATACTGTGGCATATATAATCAACAAATCAGGTATCATAAGTGGCTGACACACCTCTATATCAGTGGTTCCCAAACTGGGGTTCACGATCCCCTGGGGGTTCGCAGAACGTTACAGGGGGTTCACCAGAAAAATTTCACTAAGGGCAGACAGAGGACCTCGGGCATTGGAGACAGCAGGTGGGACCCGGTTGCAGGGCAGACACCCCGAGCCTCAGGGAGAGCGGGGCTGGGCAGTTGGAGCCGGCAGCCCAAGCCCTGCCCCCGTCAGCAGGGGAGCCGGCAGCCCGAACCCCAGCGCTCCGCGCAGGGCTGGCAGCCCAAGCTCCAGGGAGAGCGGGGCCAGGCAGTAGGGGCTGGCAGCCTGAGCCCTGCCACTGTCAGCGGGGGAACCGGCAGCCTAAACCCCAGTGCTCCGTGCGGGGCTGGCAGCCTGAGCCCCAGGAAGAGCGGGGCCGGGCGAGCCGGCAGCCCAAACCACAGCGCTCCGCGCGGGGCTAGCACCCTGAGCCCCAGGGAGAGTGGGGCCGGGCAATTGGGGCCAGCAGCCCGAGCCCTGCCCCTGTCAGCGGGGGAGCCGGCAGCCTGAACCCCAGCACTCCGTGCGGGGCTGGCAGCCCAAGCTCCAGGGAGAGCGGGGCCAGGCAGTAGGAGCTGGCAGCCTGAGCCCTGCCACTGTCAGCAGGGGAACCGGCAGCCTAAACCCCAGTGCTCCGTGCGGGGCTGGCAGCCTGAGCCCCAGGAAGAGCGGGGCCGGGCAGTTGGGGCAGGCAGCCCAAGTCCCGGCGGTCAGCGGGGAAGCCGGCAGCCCAAACCACAGCGCTCCGTGCGGGGCTGGCACCCTGAGCCCCAGGGAGAGCGGGGCCAGGCAATTGGGACCAGCAGCCCGAGCCCTGCCCCTGTCAGCGGGGGAGCCGGCAGCCCGAACCCCAGCCCGAGCCCCAGAAATTTGCCAAATCTCATCTAAAGCCAGAACCACGGCCCTCCTTGTTACCACCAGCCACAACCTCACCCGAAACTAAAGGTGGGTGAAAAATACCAAGCATTTTTCACAGGAAGTTTTGAATTTTTTTCACATTTTTCAAAATTCCCCAAGAAAAATTTACAAAAAAACTGAAATGGAAAAATGGTCCATTTTCAAAAACTGTTTGCATGAAACATTTTCTGATTTTTGAAAACCAAAAATGAATTTTTTTTTAATTAGAAACCATTTTTTTTTTTAAACCAAAGCCAAAAAAACATTTTACAGAAACATTTTTGGTTTCTGGTTTTTCTAGGTTCGTTAAAAAAAGTTTCCATTAAAAATATTTTTCAGAGGTTCATAGCTTCCGGGGCCCGGCAGTTGGGGCATCCATCACACTGAGGAAATTTAAACTTAAATCCCTGAAAATATTCATTTTTAGGAGGGGGTTCACAAGATTTCACAATTTAGTGAAAGGGGTTCGCGGGCTGTTAAAGTTTGGGAACCACTGCTCTATATCCATATTCTCCATGTCTGAATACACATGTATTTATACTATGGTCTTGACACAAGGATTTGTGGTGCTGCCTTAAATCATTCAGAAGATAAAGTTGATGGAGTTATGGAATGAGGGATAAGTGTGAAGCTTCAAAACACTCAAGTACAGGAGTAAGTTTAAATTATTTAAAATGCTGTCTGGAAAAAAATACCTTTACATATTCTCTGATATGCTAACTTATCAGTCTTGGTTTCAATACACCTACGTAAGCAACTTAAGTCAGGAAAAATAACGTTTGAGAAAAGCATGCAAGTCTGATTCTATCTCTGCCAAATTAAATTATGATTCAAACAAGCAGTTTCTAATATACAGCAACTGCTATTAGAGGCAAATCCATTTAAGATTTGAAAAGTTAACCTTAGTATGATCTCATGTGTAAGCATATTGTATTTTGGGCAGGTCTACACAATATTTCAGCTGCACCGTTGCAGCTCTTCAGGGAAGATGCTACAATACCAATGGGAGACCTCCTCTCATCAGAGTAATTAATCCACACAGTGCTGTCTACACTGGGGGTTAGGTTGGTATAACTATCACTCAGGGGTGTGGATTTTCCATACTCCAAGTGATGTAATTATACCGATGTAAGTTTACAGTGTAGACCTGGCCTTCATACTGTAAGACAGACATGCAGGAAGTTTTATAAGGTAACTTCTTGTAATCAGATTTCAGCAGAGCAAATGAAATACATATTAGGCCTTTTGAAAATGTCCCTTGTACCCAAGTCCCAGGCTACAAATAGTCCTGTGGGGGCCAAGGTGATGAGAAAGAAGCCATACCCACAGTGAACTCACATAAAGCAGTCTTCCACAAAGCTGCAAATTCTGCAATTCCAACTCTTTTGGCAATATTCTGCAGAATCTATCAGTTTAAAAAAATATATTTTCTAGCCCCTCTTGGTTGTGAAGGTAATCTTGAAAACGTGAACTGAGTGTACACCAATGCAGTGTTTTCTGCAAAGACCCTGCAATAATATCCAAGTTGTGAACTGCCCCACTCACTGCAATGGTTTAGCTCAATCTTCAAATAAATCTGCATGTCAACACAATTATTTTACTGCTGATAACTTTGGCACAAATATTTACCATTTATAGTGCAGTAGGCACCTAAAGGCCAATATCTCATTGTGCTAAGTGCTATACAAAATATGGTGACAATTCCTGCCTCAAAGAGCAGATATTCCCAGCTGAACTGCTTATCCTACAATTCCAAACTGCCTCCCTCCTCCTCAGGAACTAAAATCTCTAATTGTACACTACGCAGCTGCCATAACTTCCATCTAATCCAGAAAAAAAGCTAGTTACTTACCTGTAATTGTAACTATTGTTCTTTGAGATGTGGGCAAAGACCTGTAACTCAGGTGTGTGCGTGCCCAGTGCACCAAAGTCAGAGAATTTTGCCTAGCAGTACCCATAGGTGTGGTGCTCGCATCCCTCCCTTCACAGCCCCTGCCATGGCTATATAAGGGCAGTGCCACCCTGGCTCCCATCAGTTCCTTCTCAACCGGGGACTGCTGTGGAGTCAGGCCCCTCCAAAGAGTGCTGGAGCAGGTATAGTCTGGGACTACTTGGCCGAACTCAAATTACTAACCAAGGTTTGATCATTCAAACTGTAGTAGAGTCAAGAATTAGGAACACAATTTTTACAAAGACAGATTACATAAAATTACTTCAGGCAGAGTTAGGAATAAAACCAGGTTTCCAATACAACATCCAAATGTTATGCACTAAACTACACTGCCCTACAGATTGAACATGTCAAAAAGACATGTTTTGTGTATAGACACTTGTTAGTAGCAACATATCAGTGTCCTTTTGCTATGTTGATCCTAAGTGGCTATAGCTGTTATGGGGACTGTCTGACCAAAGATGCCTGAAGAGTGTTTTGGAAGGGGTGGGGCAGCCACAATGTGTGTGGGGGGTTGGGGGGGGCAGAGACGGAGATTTGGGGTGTGTGGGATGGGGGAACCCCAAGTTTGTGGGGAATTGGGCAGGGGAACCCTGGGTTTGGCAGGGGAGCCCTCCAGTGAGCAAAAACGGCTGAGTGAGCCCAGCTGCCAGGGACAGCTTCATGCTCCATCCTGGCAAGGGATGGCTCGCTGGGGAAAGCACCATATGCAGCCTGCAATGGGCGATGTGGGGGGGAGAAGAGAGAAGAAAAAATGGCTCCTAGCAACTACAGCAGAGAAGGGGTCAGGTCAGTGCCTTGGGGATTCAGGTCTCCTGACCACCCACTGCAAAACATATCCTGCCACCAGCAACCAAGATGGAGGGGACAACTGATACACCACACTGCAAAATAGCACACACACACACACACACACACACACACCACGCCCCCGCAAGCCAGATGCTAAGGAAGGGAGGAGGAAACCTTCCAGCTGTGCCTCTGCTGCTCCCCAAAGCCAAGCTTCCCCCACCCCTTCTCTCCCTCAGGTGGTTAGTACTGTCCCAGAACTGGTACCAGAAATGATGAGGCAAATTAGAAGTAGTTGTGTAACGTACTCAGACGTTTTAGCAATATTCTAGCAGAAATTAAAGCCTCAAGTTCCATTCCACTATTTACTCCTGGGGGAATTCTGCACCACTGCACAATGCAGAATTTTGCAGAAATTAATGTTGGATGTGCAGAATTTCCTTCCCTCCTCCCCCCTTCAGAAATGGGCTAAAGAGATGTTGGCCGCCACTAGAGGCCGCTGGACCCAGCAGAGCCCAGTTCACATATAGAAGAAAAGGCCAAGGGGGTGGGGGCACTACTGGAGGGTTCCCAGCAGCTGTAGTTCCCAGCACGCCCTGGTAAGGACGGAGACGGCAGGGCGCAGGAAACTACGTGCCGGCCTGGGACTCAGCATCAGGCTGCTTCTCGCTCTGGATCCCTGGACTCTAAGAGGGTAGGGGTTGTGAGTGTCGGGGGGGGGGGACGGGGACGGGGACGGGACCCTGCAATTGGACTCTAGGGGGGGATGGGGTGAGAGTGTCTGCCCCCCCCCCAGCTGAGCTCGGGGGGGAAGGGGCAGAGAAACAGGAACTGGGTTGTTGTAGAGGTTTCTTTAACTCTCTACTCCTGGGGGAATTTCTGCATGTGACTGTATTGTTACAGACATACTTGCTGGCAGGTATTTTGAAATAAATTACCAAAATAATTGAAACTGGCATGATTATATAGTGTTATTTTGACAAATAAAATTGGCAGAATTTTGCAGAATTTTAAAATACTGTGTGCAGAATTTTTAATGTTTTGGTGCAAAATTCTCCCAGGAGTAACTATTTCACAACCAAATGTTGAGCTATTATTTTTAAATTTTAATCTTTGTTAGGTATCTTATGCTACAAATTTCAATCCGAAACGGTGTGTAAAAATATATAAGAACACTGGGAAAAAATGTGTGACTGCTTTAAACCCTTTCCAAACTCACTTATACTTTTAAAATACTACAACCATCATTATTGTACAAAAACATCCAGGTACAAAGACCAATACAAATCAGTTAAAGCAAAATGAGTCTAGTTACTGCACAAGATACATAACGTTACATGTTTAATTCAAAATTCACTGTCTTTTCATGGTATGTTTTACCATGCTGACACTTTAATTTAAATTTGTTTGCGTTTCCTTTTGTTTTGTTTTATGTTTTTACCAGCACAGTAAAAAGGCCTACATGACAGCTTATTACATCCACAACACAGTACCATCCGTTTGCATAATTTTGCTAGACACTGTCAAACATGTCATTATGGGGTCCTTAATCACCTTATCACACTGCTGTAGCATCACAACATGAATGCAAAAGGAGTTATTTTTAAAAAGTAGTTCACAGAAATGCCTATAAATATCCAGAAAAACTTAAAAGGATTAACAAGGTCACATAGGATAACTACGCTGTATCAGACCATCAAGTCCAGTATTCTACAGCAAAATACAGAATCTTAAGCAAAAAAGCCCACAAATGTGCCATGCAATTCCACACAAGGAAGAAAAATTCCTTTTAAATTTTGTAGGTCAAAATATGCTTTTAAGTCTGGTATTTGATTGCCTTACTGTCCTAGTTTGCATAATTAAGAAGCTATCTTGCCTTTTATTGGTTAATTTAGATTGGCTTTACCCTACAAAATATGACTTACAAATGGCTAAGTAAATAGTCTTACACCTGCATACAGGTCATTTCTCATTTTTGCACTTAACTGTAAAAGTAACTGCACCCTCAAAACTGGTATAATTAAAGACAATTTTTCAAAGCAATTGTGAGGTCAGTAAGCATAAAAAAAGTTGTTCTATTTTACTTTTCTTGTGAATCTCAAAGCATAACATGACTTGAGTTGGAACAGAACTTCAATCGATTCTTAACTTCCAAATGAGGCAACCGTTTGATTTTTTTCTCTTCCATTTTTCTCTCAAGCAAGGAAGTTCTAGAAACCAACGTATCAAACTTAGACCAAAGAAAAGCACTTGTAGATTATATGCCCTCAACAATAATCTCAAGAAAAACTTCTGAGCCACTTACAACTAAAACCTATCTGGAATATTACAGTATTAACCAAAAGTCTTATACACTGTACCACAAAGATTCTCCCTATTCCAAATAGCTTATGCTATCAGGGCTAGAGCTTACAAATGAATCCAAATAGCTGGAACCATATGCCTGGACAGATCCATTTACAAGAGATAGCCATAAGGGTATAAGTGACACATGGTGGAGAGAAGAAAAAGGATACAATTAAATATATGCAAACTTATATACACATATACATGAAATAGAAAAATCTGTGCCACTTTCAAGAAAAAAATTAGGTCTTGCTTTATATCCCTAGATCATACTAAAATTATAGTCAAATAGTAATAAGTAAACAAATAACTGCAGTTTTTAACATGAAGGAATTAATCTAAATGTAAATTCATAACCCACCTCAAAATTTATTCAAAGTTAATTATGAACCCATATCATTCAAAACAGATCTAGCTTAATACAAAGTCTTAAAGTCGATCACATTACCCTTATTGAAAAAACACAACCATCTCCAATTAACTACATTCTACATCAAAAGTAACTTGAGTATTATTTTTAAAATATAGAACTAGAACTTTCCAGAGAAAAGTGGTCATCCCTCGTAACCCCTGATTACATGCTTTAGAGTAGCAGGATAGAAGGGGGAATAGAGCAGCCCCAGAGGAGCTTCCAAGAAAAGGGTTCAATGATTCATTGAAAAGAATGCAGGCAGCTGACTGGGAAAAAAGTTACTTCATGAGCTCTGCCCACCTAAAAGTCCCTCCCCTCAAGTGGTCAGGGAAACTCCAAGAGAGACATCTTATGATCTTAAAGAAGCTACAATTTTATTTCAGACACTTAACTAAAAAATGAATCTGAAAGGGTCAATACCATGCAAGCAACTTCAAATGTAATAAAACCAGATGGACACTAGAGAACTATATGGAACCTAAATAAAAATGTGTATCAATTACATTAGGTAAACTTATTTCAAGTATACCATTTCTTGTTAAATGTTTTTCCCTATATAAATGACGAATTTAGTTTGGTTCATTATAAACATGAGACCTCTGAATTCTTCAAAGAAGTAATTTTCTCTTGAGATTTATCAGACCTGATCAAAATCTCTCTTTTCTAGGGTAGAATGATTTAAATGAATTTTAATCATATCCTACATTTGCACTTTGTTATTTTCCTAAAGAAAGAGTGATTCTCACTGGCTGGTATAACCATTAAAATGTTGATTTGCAACCAAATATAGCCTTTACAATAAATTTGGTACTACTTTTTGATAACCAGGAGGATACACTACATCTATACAAAATTACTAAAGAAATTATGTAGCTTAACATCCATTTATTCAAATACTTAATTTTTACATTAAGTTAGAAAATGGTCAGTGATGCATTTTTTATTTATTAAATTAATTTTTACTCATGGTTTGTGCCAAGCTGCTTTTGGATGGAAACAAATTCAATTAAAAATGCACAAAAACACCATTCTAAATTAGTATAATAAAATTACATTAAATGTGCTGGATACATAAGAAAATTAAAACATTTTGTATTTAAAAATGGATGTATTAAACAAAAGGAAGTATTATATGTAGTTAGCAAACT
Organism: Emys orbicularis; assembly: GCF_028017835.1. Classification (NCBI taxonomy): domain Eukaryota; kingdom Metazoa; phylum Chordata; order Testudines; family Emydidae; genus Emys; species Emys orbicularis. Next base: position 184,855,192 of record NC_088684.1, on the reverse strand, counting down.
GAAATGATTGTTTCTGGTCATCATGTCCTTCAAGATTTTAGAAAAGACAGTTACCTTTTCCGGAGCTGGCATTCTTCGAGATGTGTTGCTAATGTCCATTCCGTATTAGGTGTGTGCGCTCGCCATATGCTTCGGTGCCAGAAGTTTTTCCCTGAGCAGTATCCATAGGGGACCAGCTCTGGTGCCCCCTGGAGTAGCACCTGCATGGCGCGGTATAAGGGGTGCCACCGGCTCCCCCCAACCTCAGTTCCTTCTTGCCGGAAACTCGGAGTGGAGAAGGAGGGCGGGTCATGGAATGGGGCATGAGCAACACATCTCGAAGAACACCAGTTATGGAAAAGGTAACTCTCTTTTCTTCGAGTGCTTGCTCATGTCAATTCCATGTTAGGTGACTCCAAAGCAGTACCCTTGGAGGCAGGTAGGAGTGCACAGACGTGTAGACTGCAACAGAGCTCTGCTGAACCCAGTGTTGTTCCTGGCCTGCTGAGTGATGGCATAATTAACGGAAAACATGTGGACAGAGGACCACATTGTGGCTTTACAGATGTCCTAGATAGGGATGTGTGCCAGGAAGGCCGCCAAAGACACCTGCGCTCTTGTAGTGGGCTCTGACAATCGGCGGCAGCGGAACCCCCGCCAGGTCATAACAGGTGCTCATGCATGAGATAATCCAATTGGAAATCCTCTGCGAGGACACCAGATGACCCTTCATCCTATCTGCTGTAGAGATGAAGAGTAAGATCGATTTACAGAAAGGCTTGGTACACTCCAAGTAAAAAGCCAAGGCCCTTCAGATGTCCAAGGCATGAAGACGCCTCTCTTCACTGGTCTTGTGTGGTTTGGGACAGAACACCAGGAGGAAGATGTTCATATGGAAGGTGGAGACCACCTTTGGCAGGAAGGCCAGGTGGGGCCGCAATTGAACCTTATCCTTGTAGAAGACTGTGTACAGAGGCTCAGAGGTCAAGGCTTTAATTTCAGAGACCCGTCTCGTCAATGTCACCGCCACCAGGAATGTGACCTTCCATGACAGCTGGGAAAAGGAGCAGGAACCCAGCGGCTCAAAGGGCGGGCCAGTAAGCCTAGAGAGGACCAAGTTAAGATCCCACTGCAGGATGGGAGCCTGTACCTGCAGGAAAAGTCTCTCAAGCCCTCTCAGGAACATGGGAAAACACAGTTTGTCCTTGGATCGGCAGGTGAAAAGTGGAGATGGCCGCAAGATGCACTCTAATGGAAATGTGCGCCAGGCCCTGGTTGCTCAAATGGAGCAGGTAGTCCAGGACAGCCTGTAGGGAGGAACACGAGGGAGAGATGCCCAGTTCGGACACCCAGTGGGAAAACCTCGTCCACTTGGCCAGGTAAGTCAGTCTAGTTGAGGGCTTCCTATTTTCCAGGGCTTGTCCCACAGTCAGGGAACCTCACTCCGAGCCGGAGCTACCAGCAGAGTGGTCGGTACCGGGCGACCAGGATCGGGCTGAGCAGTGGCTCCTGTCCAACTTGTGTCGGTCACTGCGTCCTGAAGCTGACCTGTCCGAGCGAGACTGTCTTGGTCGGGCTCTCCGGGACCAACAGCGTTTGGCGGATCTGCATCGGATACCCGGCGATCCACGCCTCACGCTACTCAACAGGTCCCAGGACGTCAAACGGGACTGGAAGCTACTACGGACCAGTTGCCGGGAAGATCGTCCTGAGTAGGGCGACCTCTCCTTCTTGGAGAGGGTGATGATGGCCCAGCAATCCGCAGTCTCTGGCATCCAATTGGTCCCGGGCCCTTGGAGATGGTCAGGGCTGGTCCCAGAGTTCTTGCCAGGTGGCGTGTGCCTCAGAGGGTCTACGCCAATCTACCAGTGAGGTACGCCTCCAGTCCCTTGATTGGTGCCCCCGGTGTGTGGACCGAAGAGGGCTCCGCTGAGCCTGCCTCTTCAGTCCTGAGGCATGACGGCTTCGGGCGGGCAAATGCTGGCTGGACGTCCCTCTCCATGGGGAATAGTAGCGCTGAGGTGGGGACACACACAGGTCCCAATGTGGGTTTTCCCCAAGACTGGGGTACTGCGGGAGCTGGTGTGGGCAGCACCGGGAGCATCAGGATCCCTTGAGCCGCTCGAAGAGCTTTGGGCGTCGACTGCACCTGAAGCTGGCTAAGGCCTGCACCACTATCTGGGGTCGCAGGCGAAGCATGGGATGGGCTGCACCACTCGACTTGAGCTGGGGCCCAACTTCCCGAAGGGGGTGTTGAGCTGCCCGGCACGGGTTGTGGCTCATCCCCAGCCCTCTCTTTTCCCTTACAGGACGTAGGAGATCTTCCCCTCACAGTCTTTTTCTGCTTCTTGACTGGAGTCGTGGAGGGGGACTGGTGCCGGCTCGTTGACAGCCCTGGCGGAGCACTGCGCACGGAGACCACGGTGCGGTGTCGGACCACTGCTACGGTGCCAGAGTGAGGGCTGACTCCATTAGAAGCACTTTCAGAGGAATATCACGCTCCTTCTTCATCCTAAGTTTGAAGGACTTGCAGATACGGCACTTGTCACTTATGTGCCCTTCACCTAAGCACCTTAGGCAGCTGGTATGTGGATCACTGATGGGCATAGGCCGTTTGCAGTGATCGCAGGGCTTAAAGCCTGGGGACCAGGGCATGCCCCGTCCCTCCGGCTGAGTCCCATTCGTGACTAATGAAAAGTTGAGAATTACTACTACGGGTAACTAAGAAACTACTAACTATACACAACTATATTACAGGTTTTCAAAGTTCACAAGAACAGAAAACGAAACAACTGTAGCCGAAGCAGCAGATGTTCCAGCACCGTCACTGGCAGCAAGAAGGAACTGAGGGTGTGGGGAACTGGCGGCGCCCCTTATACTGTGCCATGTGGGCGCCACTCAAGGGGGCGCCAGAGCCAGTCCCCTATGGATACTGTTGAGGGAAAAACTTGCAGCACCAGTGCATGTGGCGAACACACACACACACACACACACACACACACACACACCCCTAATATGGATGGACATGAGCAAGCACTCGAAGTACTAGTTGATCTTATCTTCTCTCACACTTAGTTTTTATAGATACATTTGAAGAAGAAAATAAGTTTTCCTACTTTTTCAAGTCCCAATCAGTTTCTCAACTTTGAATGAACTGGCCATTGAACAAAACTAGCTGAATAAACTGAAATGAAGAAAATATTCTCTTTGCACCTGCAAAGAGAAGAGGATCTGGCTACCAAAAGCTTGTTTTGCACTTCAAACTCTGGTCCCAGGTGTTTAGTTAATGATTTTCGTCTGTTTAGGGCAGAGGTGGGCAAACTACGGCCCGCGGGACCCTCCTGCCCGGCCGGCTAGCCCCTGGCCCCTCCCCCGCTCTTCCCCCTCTCCCGCAGCCTCAGCTCACTGCGCCGCCGCCGGAGCTGCAAGCTCCTGGGGCAGCACAGCTGCAGAGCCCGGCCTGATCCGGTGCTCTGTGCTGCGCGGTGGCATGGCTGGCTCCAGCCGGGCAACGCAGCTGTAGCGCTGCCAGCCACCGATGCTCCAGGCAGCGCAGTAAGGGGGCAGGGAGCAGGAGGGGTTGGATAGATGGCAGGGGAGTTTGGGGTGGTGGCCAGGGGGCAGGGGTGTGGATAGGGGTCAGGGCGGTCAGAGGGCGGGAAACAGGGGTTGAATGGGGGCAGGGGTCCCGTCAGGGAATGGGGGGGGGTTTGGATGGGGCAGGAGTGGTCGGATAGGGGGCAGGGCCAGGCCACGCCTGGCTGTTTGGGGAGGCACAGCCTCCCCTAACCGGCCCTCCATACAATTTCCGAAACCCGATGTGGCCCTCAGGCCAAAAAGTTTGCCCGCCCCTGGTTTAGGGGCTTCACTTTCTTTAAAGCTTCGATGCACTACTTAATTATTTTAATAGATTATAGTAAGTTTAGACTTTAATGATAATGCAAGTAGTTATATTTTTAAATTTAATTTTATAAAGGTTTATTTTAAAGAGAAAAATGTGTTTAAATAAAAATCAGATTTTTAATACATTTTTAATCCACCCTACGTTACCTTCAAAAAGACCAATTTAATTTCTTTTCTTGAAAAAGCCTAATAATCATAACTAACTTCATGGTTACAATAATAGTAAATGAAATTTGTTGGCTTTGCTTTTAAGTTGAATTTTACAAATGAACCCCTCAAAACCCAGCAATTCTAACCACCTCTTGTGTTTTACAACTTTCATATCTATGCTGATTACCAACATATAAAAGAACAATGGTTACTATGGAGAATTTTTAATGTGTGTTCATTTAAGTAAAGCATGCTTTCAATAGAATAGAAGGTACTTACCCTTCTAACCTGACATCAGGTAATGATCTGTTGAGAGCAATCATTTCACTTGCCATTAAATTAAACTGATTTATTTTAAACATCTCTTTCATTTTTTCTTGATCCTCTTTAGGAATAACAACAGGCTTCCCCATTTCTCCAGGACCTTCGTGTGGCTTCTGTACCGGTTCTGGAACTAACAAAAAAGAAGTTTCAATACTGAACAAATTACCTGGGGTTCTCAAACTTCATTGCACCGCGATCCCCTTCTGACAACAAAAATGACTATATGACCCCAGGAGAGGGGACAGAAACCTGAGCTTGCCTGAGCCCCACCACCCCAGACAGGGGGGCCAAAGCCAAAACCCAAGCCCCGTCACCCAGGATTGAAGCCCTGGGGCTTTGGCCCCAGGCAGTGGGGCTCAAGCTTTGGCCCTGAGCTGTGGGGCTGAGGCTTCGGCCCTAGGCCCCAGCAAGTCTAATGCCAGCCCTGGCGACCCCATTACAATGGGCTTGCGACCCACTTTGGGGTCCCAACCCAGTTTGAGAACCGCTGGATTAGACTATTCTGAAGTTTACTGGAGAAATAAGACTACTGCAGGCACCCTTGCGTTTTCTTCTCATTTATGTTTTACAAAAGCATATCTAATTTGTTTAATGATGCACTGTTTCATATGAAGCAAGATTCGAGGACAGGTGATCTAAAATTTGACATTTTTAAATACTGGAAAAATATAAACTTCCGACTATTAATATATTTAACAAGAGCAGTTAAGTCTCATTCTCAGCAACTATTGTTCACTTGGAGGACCAAAAAGCACCCATCTTTTTGTCATCACATTTTGTATTGTACAAACCTACTGCATTACAAATTTCACTCAGTTATGGAATAAACCTCTACATTATATTTCACAGACTTTCTGAGAAAAAAAATAATTAGTGGGGGTTTTGTTTCACATCTAGTAACATCCACTTCCACATAGTTTATGAGGTTAGCAAAGGAATTTATTTTTATATAAAAACTTCTATTTAAGTGAAGACTAATCCATTTAGACTAAAATTCTGATATGTATAATATACTTTATGATTTGGCATTGATAATGCAATTTGAATTCATTCTTCAGAACAATCCTCTCTCAATTTTAGGAGAATTTAATTCCACCAGAATTAATCTATTGCAAACATGAAACAATATGTTAGCTCTAGCCTATCTGTATCAACAAGCAAATTTAATATTACTCCTAAACTAGGTATACTATTTCTGATACCAACTGTTTGCCAAGTAAAAGACAAAACCAGAAAAAAAACGGTTACTCACCTTTTTGTAACTGTTGTTCTTCGAGATGTGTTGTTCATGTCCATTCGAAGCAGGTGTGTGCGCGCTGCGTGCACGCCAGCCGGAAGATTTTACTATAGCAGCGTCCGTAGGGTTGGCTTCGGCGCCCCCTGGAGTGGCGCCTTCATGGCGCTGTATATAGGGGCCAGCCGACCCTCCACCCCCTCAGTTCCTTCTTGCCGACACTCCGACAGAGGGGCAGGAGGGTGGGTATTGGAATGGACATGAACACCACATCTCGAAGAACAACAGTTACAAAAAGGTGAGTAACCGTTTTTTCTTCGAGTGATTGTTCATGTCCATTCCAAGCAGGTGACTTACAAGCCTGAACCTAGGCGGTGGGGTCGGAGGTCACTGCAGACTGGAGTACTGCGCAGCCAAAGGCTGCATCATCTCTGGCCTGGTGTGTGATGGCATAGTGTGTCGTAAAAGTGTGGATTGAGGACCACGTGGCCGCTCTACTAATTTCCTGCGTCGAGACCTGGGCCAGGAACGCAGCGGAAGAGGCCTGTGCTCTTGTGGAGTGGGCCGTGATAGGCGGGGCTGGTATGTTAGCCCGACTGTAGCATTCCCGGATGCAGGTTTTGATCCAAGAGGAGATCCCCTGTGTCGAGACTGGGAGCCCCTTCATTCTGTCAGCCACGGCAACAAAAAGCTGGGTTGATTTCCTGAAGGGTCTTGTCCTTTCAATGTAGAACACGAGGGCCCTGCAAACATCCAGGGAATGCAGCCTACGCTCCTTAGCCGAGGAGTGCGGTTTCGGATAGAACACCGGGAGAAAAATGTCTTGACCCATGTGAAAAGGGGAAACCACCTTAGGAAGGAACGCTGGGTGCAGCCTGAGATGGACCTTGTCTTTGTGGAAGATGGTATATGGAGGTTCAGATGTCAGTGCTCTGACTTCCAACACCCTCCGGGCTGATGTGATAGCCACCAAGAACGCGACCTTATATGAAAGATATAACAGCGAGCACGAAGCCAGCGGCTCGAAGGGGGGCCCTGTGAGGACAGACAGGACCAAATTGAGGTCCCAAGCAGGGACAGGTTGACGAATGTGCGGGAACAACCTGTCAAGGCCCTTGAGGAAGCGACCAATGAGTGGGTCCGCAAACACTGAGGTACCCCCCTGCTACAGGGTGGAACGCCAAGATTGCAGCAAGGTGTACTCGAACCGAAGAGAGGGAGAGTCCCAGGTGTCTCAGATGTAGCAAATAGTCCAATATGAGAGGGACTGGGGCGAGCAAGGGAGCCTGACCCCGTTGTGTGGCCCAGGGGGAGAAGCGCTTCCACTTGGCCAAGTACGTGGTCCTTGTTGAGGGCTTCCTGCTACCAAGAAGGACCTGCCTGACCTGATGAGAGCATTGCATCTCCCCAGGGTTTAGCCATGGAGCATCCAGGCCGTGAGGTGGAGCGACTCCAGGTGCGGGTGACGCAGGCAACCCCAATCCTGTGTGATCAAGTCCAGGAGTAGGGGCAACCTGAGGGGCACCCGTATAGACATATGCAGGAGCGACGTGTACCAGTGCTGGTGCGGCCACGCCGGCGCTATTAGGATGACACAAGCGTGATCTCTGCGGGCCTTGAGGATTACTCTGAACCATAGGAATCGGGGGAAAGGCATAAAATAGCCCGTCTGCCCAAGAGAGGAGGAAGGCATCCATTAGAGACCCCGGACTGCGTCCCATGAGGGAGCAGAATTGGCGACACTTCCTGTTCTCTCTGGAGGCAAACAGGTCAACCTGGGGATGACCCCAGAGCCGGAAAATTGAGAGTACTATAGCCCAGCGGATAGACCACTCGTGACCTTGGAACGAGCGGCTGAGGGCGTCTGCAAGCCCGCTCTGCGTCCCCGGGAGGTAGGATGCCATCAGGTGAATTACGTTCTGTACGCAAAAGTCCCATAATGCGAGGGCTTCCCGGCACAGGGGAGAGGAGCGAGCACCACCCTGTTTGTTGATACAGAACATCGTTAGAGTGTTGTCCATGAGGACAGAAACGCACCTGCCCGCCAGCTGGGATTTGAAGGCTATGCATGCGAGGTGCACTGCTCATAATTCCCTGACATTGATGTGTAACGAAAGGTCTTCTCGTGACCAAAGGCCTTATGTCCTGAGGTCGCCCAGATGTGCACCTTATCCCACATCCGATGCGTCCGTTACCAGGGATAGGGAGGGCTCGGGGCCAAGGAAAGGCACTCCCGCGCAGACCTCCCGTGGGTCGAGCCACCACTGGAGGGAGTCCAACACTGGCCGAGGTAGCGTCACCACTAATTCTAGGGAGTCCCTAACCGGCCGATACACCCCTGCCAACCAGGACTGGAGCGGATGCAGTCTGAGTCTGGTGTGGCTCACCACATAGGTACATGCCGCCATGTGCCCTAGTAACTTGAGGCAATTTCTTGCTGTGGTGGTATGGTAATGTTGGAGGCAGAGAATAATGTTGGACATAGTCTGGAACCTGGCCTCTGGGAGGTATGCTCTGGCGTGTGTCGAGTCCAGAACTGCCCCTATAAATTCGATTCTTTGGGTTGGAGAAAGTGTGGACTTGGCCTCGTTCAGCAAGAGGCTGAGCTTGAGGAAGGTCTGCCTGATGAAGACCACCTGAGCCTCCACCTGTGCCTTGGCACGGCCCTTGATGAGCCAATCGTCCAGCTAGGGAAACATCTGAATACCCTGCTTGCGCACGAAGGCTGCCACGACTGCCATGGCTTTGTGAAGACCCTTGGGGCTGCTGACAGTCCAAAAGGCAGAACCGTAAACTGTAGATGGGCGTTGCCCATGACAAATCTGAGGTAACGCCTGTGCTGAGGGATTATTGCAATATGAAAGTATGCGTCTTTTAAGTCGAGGGCGGCATTCCAGTCTCCTGGATCCATGGAAGGTCTCATGGAGGACACGGAGACCATGCGGAACTTGAGCTTCTTTACAAACTTGTTGAGACGCCGCAAGTCCAAAATAGGTCTGAGGCCCCCTTTCGCTTTCGGTATTAGGAAATAGCGGGAATAGAAGCCCCTGCCCCTGAGCTCCTGAGGAACCTCCTCTACTGCCCCTGCTGCGAGGAGGGACTGTACTTCCTGAATTAGAAGTTGCGCGTGAGAGGGGTCCCTGAAGAGGGGCAGGAGGGGAGGAAGGAGAACTGGATAGAATATCCCCTCTCTACCGTGCAAAGCACCCAACTGTCCGATGTGATCCAGGCCCACGCACGATAGAAGGGGGACAGACGTGATGAAAAGGTAAGGTTGGTAGGATCCAGAGTTCTGACCGGTAGGGCGTCCTCGACCGGGCCATCAAAATGGTGGTCTAGGCCCCTGTGGATGCCTTGGTTGGGCAGATGACTGGCCGGAGGGCTGCTGTTGTTGCCTCCTTCTGCCTGTCCTTGCCCTTCTGCACAATGCGTCCGCGCGATTTTGAGGCTGGTACGGCCGTGGGGCCTGTGGCAGCCTGAACTGCCTACGCTGAGTGACCGGGGTGTGTAGGCCTAGTGAGCGAAGGGTAGCCTGTGAATCCTTTAGGCTATTTAGCCTCTTATCTGTCTTCTCTGAGAAGAGCATGGGCCCTTCGAAGGGGAGGTCTTGGATTGTCTGTTGGACCTCATGTGGGAGGCCTGAAACTTGAAGCCAGGCTCCACGCCTCATAACCAGACCAGTCGCCAGCGTGCGTGAGGCTGAATCGACCGCGTCCAAGGCTGCCTGGAGGGAAGCTCAGGTAATCAATTTTCCCTCTTCGACCAGGGCTGAAAACTCAGTTCGCGATTCCTGGGGAAGGAGTTCAGCGAACCTAGACAAAGCCGAGCACGTGTTGTGTCCATACCGGCTCACTATGGCCTGCTGATTGGCTATGCGCAACTGCAGACCCCCTGTCGAATACACCTTTCGCACGAACAGGTCCAACTTCTTGGCCTCTCTATTTTTTGGCGTAGCTCCCTGGAACCCTTGGCGCTCCCTCTGGTTGGCCGCATCTACCACTAGGGAGTCCGGGGGAGGGTGTGTATAAAGCTGTTCATAGCCCTTGGATGGAACAAAATATCGCCTCTCAGTCCTTTTAGCCGTGGGGGCCAATGAGGCTGGCGTCTGCCACAAGGTGCGGGTTGTGTCCGCAATGGTCTTTATGAGAGGCAGGGCTACCCTGGATGGGCCCGACGGGGTCAGGATGTCCACCACCGGATCAGTATCCACCTCGATCTCCTCCGTTTGGATCAAGAGGCTCCGGACTGCTCGCGTAAGCAGCTGTTGGAGGATCCTATTGTCCTCCAGAGCCAGTGCCGCGGACGTTCCCGCCACTGCCTCATCCGGCAAGGAGAAGGAGGAGATCCCCTGAAGAGGGCCTTCTTCTATACCCTCTACCTCTACCAGGGCCTGCGGCACACGGTACTCAGGCTGCACGGCCGGTGCGGGTTCAGGATGCGGCACCGCGGCCGGTACCGGGGTCGAAACCGAACGACGAGGTGTGCTGGGTGGTGCCTGCGGCGTTGGGAGCATGGTCCCCGTCGGTGCCAGTGCCTGACTAGGCGGTGCCATGTCCCGTTGTGGCACACTCCTGTCAGACTGCAGTGCCAGTGGTGGGGGCATTAGCGGCAGGGCCACCAACGTCGAGGAGACTGATGTGGCCCGTGAGCGGGGTCCATACGCCTGACTCACTGACTGGTGGTATGCCCATGGTGTCCAGAAGGGCCACTGGGGGGGCGGTTGCCACTGTTGCTGCCACTGCTGCGGGTAAGGCTGGGCACTCGCACGCGAGGACGATCGTCTGCTCCTCGATCTATTGGAGCAGTACGAATCCGCCTCCGAGTCAGAGGTCTCCGAGTACGAGGACATAGGAGGGGCGGTACCCACTGTTGCCGGGGACCGGTGCTGCCGGACCGGAGAAAGTTCCCTCTGCGCCGGTGCCGCTGGGGTGGCGCAGTGTGGGGAGCGCGGCGATAGCATTGCCGGTTTGCCCCGAGATTGTAACTGGGGTCTAGGGGTAGCCGGAGGTTCTCTCCACCGGTGCGGCGACGCCGGCACCGGGAGGCTCAAGAGGTCTGAGGCAGCCTCGAACGCCTCCAGCGTCGATGGGAGGCGCACTTCCTCTATAATGTCCGGGGATCTAGGCCTGTCCAGACTCAACCGTACCCTCTCCGGGGCAGGAGTCAACAGGATAGCAGAATGGGTCTGCGGTGCGGCCTGTCCTGCAGCACTCGTGGACGGCGCTGGCCCCTTAGGGTCCTGGTGGGGGGGAATGTTCCCTCACCGGCCTCTTTTTAACCGGCACTGGCGATGAACGATGTCTCACCGAGGCCGATTTCTTGTGTGCCGACTCTCTCCGGTGTTGGGGTTTAGAGGCTTTGGCCTCACAACTTATCGCTGGTGCCGGGGCACTGCGCACCGAGGATGAAGTGCTGGGTGCCGGGTCGGCAGGCCCAGGGTCCGATTGTGGCCACAGGGCCGCTTCCATTAGGAGGACTTTAAGTCTCTGCTCTCTATCTTTGAGAGTCCTGGGGCGAAATGCCCTGCCGATACTGCACCTGTCTCTTTGGTGGCTCTCCCCGAGGCACCTTAAGCACGAAGAGTGTGGGTCACTCTTCGGCATAAATTTCCCGCAGTCCCTGCAGAGTTTGAACCCTGGGGACCCGGGCATGCCCCAGTGGGGCGACGAAAACGTTGGGGAAAACCCCCCCAACAACTATCTAAACTAACACTAAACAAACAAACTGACTAACTATTTACAACTAAGACGGAACACTGCCATGATTACTGAAGAGCAAGCGAAGTTCCAGCTAAGAAGGAACCGAGGGGGTGGAGGGTCGGCTGGCCCCTATATACAGCGCCATGAAGGCGCCACTCCAGAGGGCACCGAAGCCAACCCTACGGATGCTGCTATAGTAAAATTTTCCGGCTGGCGTGCACGCGGCGCGCACACACCTGCGTGGAATGGATATGAACAATCACTCGAAGAACAGAACAGAACATTATTTCATTTTTATGTTTCTGAGAAAGCATTACAAATAATTGAGACTAAAAAACAAAACCAATGTATCAAAGTGGCCAGTGTTTCTTTAAATACCCATTTTGGGATATTTTTCAAAAATTAATTTTTTTTAAATACACAAATAATGAAATTTCAAGACACTTGTTTTTAACTTGATCTTTAGCATATATATTGGCTATAAGTCATCTAGCTATTGAATTATCAGATTAATTTAAATAGAAAACAGTACTATAAATGAGCTAAATAATTCAATGTACTCTAACAGAATATTAGGTAATTCCAGTAAGATCAAGGCACCACCCTTTTTCTAATCCTGCTTCCCAAATATGAAATGCTCCTTAATTTTTGGCTAAGAGAGAATACTGTAATCTTACACGAGGTCAAAGAGGGGGAAAATAGCTTGCCAAGAGCAAAAACAAAATGCATCCTATACTCACTGAAAAACTTAGCATTCAAATTATACGAACATATAAAGAATAACAAATGAGATATCTTGCGCCTATTTCACTGAGTTTTCCAAAATGACTGCAGGGGGGAAACTATTAGAAATACCTAAATTCAGTTTGTTAGCATTTCCATTATAAAAGATTTTCAGAGTTTTTTCTTAGAAGCTCAAACATTTCCACTGTTTCCAGCAGGCCTTTGAAATTTGGTAGGGTGAATACTCTGTGACCAAAGAAATACCTTTTCTTTGTCGCATGAAATTCGTTCAAGTTTGGCCAAGACGTACTGTTAAAAATTCCCTGTTGACCAATCTGCCTGGTTCAATGGAACTGACATGTTCCTGCAGAACACTGATTACACCAAATCACCATATTTCAACAGAGAACTGTTCCGCTGGAAGATTTTCAATAACCTAATTATAACACTGGTCTACAATTTTTGAGAAGTCATCTGCTTCAGAGATAAAATGTGCTATTTATTATGTATTTTGATGTGCTGAATTCAAATATGACAATTAAAACAACTGATTGGCTACTGTTTCTAAGATATTTAAGTTTTTACATTTTATGTCTATGTATATTGTGTAGATAGTAGAGTTTTAATCATAAATTGTAAACCTAGGTCTTTTCATGTGTTTATGGTTGCTTTACATGATAATATTTCACCTGTCCTGTTTATGTAATACTTTAAAAATCAGCAAAAGGGTTATATAAATAAAATGTATTATGAAACAAAAGGCAAAAAACTATTATGTACATAGTTTAGTCCTATTCAGTGTCTACTCGGCGCTTCTTGGCTTGTCTCTTGTATTCATTAAATGGAGCATCTCTTGTCACTGTCCAGCAATAGTCTGCAAGCATTGATGGGCTCCATTTGCCCTGATAGCGTTTCTCCATTGTTGCAATGTCCTGGTGAAATCGCTCGCCGTGCTCATCGCTCACTGCTCCGCAGTTCGGTGGAAAAAAATCTAAATGAGAGTGCAAAAAATGTATCTTTAGTGACATGTTGCAACCAAGGCTTTTGCATGCCTTGAGGAGGTTTTCCACCAACAACCTGGAGTTGTCTGCCTTGTTGTTTCCGAGAAAATTTATTGCCACTAACTGGAAGGCTTTCCATGCCGTCTTTTCCTTGCCACGCAGTGCATGGTCAAATGCTTCATCTCGAAGAAGTTCACGAAGCTGAGGACCAACAAAGACACCTTCCTTTATCTTAGCTTCACTTAACCTTGGAAATTTTCCACGGAGGTACTTGAAAGCTGCTTGTGTTTTGTCAATGGCCTTGACAAAGTCCTTCATCAGATCCAGCTTGATGTGTAAGGGTGGTAACAAAATCTTCCTTGATTCAACAAGTGGTGGATGCTGAACACTTTTCCTCCCAGGCTCCAATGACTGTCGGAGTGGCCAATCTTTCTTGATGTAGTGGGAATCTCTTGCACGACTATCCCATTGGCAGAGAAAACAGCAGTACTTTGTGTATCCAGTCTGCAGACCAAGCAAGAGAGCAACAACCTTCAAATCGCCACAAAGCTACCACTGATGTTGGTCATAGTTTATGCACCTCAAAAGTTGTTTCATGTTGTCATAGGTTTCCTTCATATGGACTGCATGACCAGCTGAAATTGATGGCAAAACATTGCCATTATGCAGTAAAACAGCTTTAAGACTCGTCTTCGATGAATCAATGAACAGTCTCCACTCATCTGGATCGTGAACGATGTTGAGGGCTGCCATCACACCATCGATGTTGTTGCAGGCTACAAGATCACCTTCCATGAAGAAGAATGGGACAAGATCCTTTTGACGGTCACGGAACATGGAAACCCTAACATCACCTGCCAGGAGATTCCACTGCTGTAGTCTGGAGCCCATCAGCTCTGCCTTACTCTTGGGTAGTTCCAAATCCCTGACAAGGTCATTCAGTTCACCTTGTGTTATGAGGTGTGGTTCAGAGGAGGAGGATGGGAGAAAATGTGACATTGATGGTTCAGGACCAGAAGTTTCATCCTCTTCCTCGTCTGGCTCAAGTGAGAATGATTCTGGTGCATCAGGAACCGGCAGTCCTTCTCCGTGGGGTACTGGGCATATAGCTAATGGAATGTTTGGATAATGCACAGTCCACTTTTTCTTCTTTGACACACCTTTCCCAACTGGAGGCACCATGCAGAAGTAACAATTGCTGGTATGGTCTGTTGGCTCTCTCCAAATCATTGGCACTGCAAAAGGCATAGATTTCCTTTTCAACCACTGGCGAAGATTTGTTGCACAAGTGTTGCAGCATATGTGTGGGGCCCACCTCTTGTCCTGATCTCCAATTTTGCAGACAAAATAAAGGTGATAGGCTTTCTTAACCATAGTGCTTATACTGCGCTTTTGTGATGCAAAAGTCACTTCACCACAAACATAGCAGAAGTTATCTACACTGTTCACACAAGTACGAGGCATCTCTGCTCACTTTGGCTAAACCGAAAGGTGTCCCTTTGCAAAATCAAACACTGACAAATAAGAGAGCACGACACTGTATGATTTCTAGAGCTGATATAGGGCAATTTGTTCAGCAGAGTGATGTAAGCTTCGTTATGATTGCATCATCCATGACTTCTAGGAATAACATGATGCAATTCATATCATGTATGACGCAATAACAGCTTCAGATTGCATCATTCATTGTTTTGCCTAAAAAGCAAGTACTGTCCAAACCCAGTCATAGATTTATTCATAGATCCAGTCAAAGATGTATTTTAGTCATTTCTGGTTTAAATTGAGATCCCTTCCCTTTATAACTCACTTATCCTCCGCCTTTCCCAAGTCAAGGGTCGTATATACTGACCCAATAGCATATCTTGAAAACTAGAGCCAATCAACAATTTTAAGCATCATTTTCTTTCTCAGTGACCCAGAATTAGTAAAGTTTGACTACATTTATTTCAGAAGCATTTTGGCTGTAGAGCAGTCTAATCAGTCTAATTCTGTTATGTATCACAGGACCACTTGCCTCATTTGGTGCACAGTATGGACAATGCAACCCAAATTCTGCGCTCTCAATTTTTCAAGTGCTTCACTTTACAACCTAAAAACAACAATTAAAAGATTATAGAGACAAGGTGGGTGACGTAATATCTTTTATTGGACCAACTTCTGTTGGTGAAAGACAAACTTGCAAGCTCTTCTTGAAAGTGTCTCTCTTTCACCAACAGAAGTTGGTCTAATAGAAGATATTACCTCACCCATCCTGTCTCTCTAATATCCCAGGACAAACATGGCTACAACACCGCTGCAAACAAAAGAACATTATGTATTTCAGAAAATATCTCCCATGAATTGGTTTGATATTCAATTAGTCATAAAGGAGACCTTCTGAATATTATAGCTATACAGAGATGTTATAATTCTGTTTAAAACAGTGTCTAGTCAGCTTGCTAACTGGTTTCACTCTCAGATTTCAAACCAGTACTACTAATAGAATGCTAAATTAATATATTTTACAGCAAAGCTAATTACTAAGTGTAATATCAAATATTTAATTGAAAACACAGTCTTTCCATTCATATTATACGGCCATTTAGGACTAACAGAAAAAAGTTATATGAAGTAATATTGTGTAACTAACTTTGCACTTTTCCTACATTATATTTATCTTAAAGTGCAAATTATAAAGTTTCTACACATGCAGAGGACTGAGTTCAATTTGAAACTTGACTTCAGTGACAGTTGGTGGGAAATTAAAATACAGTTTCTGCATCACATCACCATTGTCCCAAAAAGAAGACAGCTAGCTGCCTTTAACAGAAAGAACAAAAGTCTCAAGGGACAGTTCATAAAATCTTAAGAGTTTCAAATTACCATTCACTAGTTCTTATTTAAACATTCTTTGACTGCTGCTCCCAAGCAACTTTTATAAACAAAACGTGCAAAAAAAACTCTGAAAATGGAAATGATCTACTAAAACAACTGCTTTTTCAATCAAAAACCTTTGAGTCTTCCTTTTTTGCCTGTTCTCTTTCCCCATCCCAGTTCAGTTCATCCTCCATCTCCTCCAACTTGTGGTACTACATATATGCAAAGCATTTCCCCAGTAACATCAATAGGAGCAGCAGTAGAGCAGAGAAAAAGCCTCCTCCCACTGCAGAGATGAGGGTTTAATACATGTTCCCCTCTCCTCCCAAAAAAGTTTCAGTGCCAGTCAGGGAACAGAACTTTTCAAGGAATTTCACATTTAATTTGTCCTCTGCACATCATTTTTTTTTTATAAACACAGTAAGTATACTTAAAAGAAATTAGTCACATTAAATGCTCCAAACACAGATTCTGGCCTTAAAATCAGAAGAGCCTCAATACAATTTATTTTTATCTTCA
Source organism: Emys orbicularis (assembly GCF_028017835.1). Lineage (NCBI taxonomy): Eukaryota > Metazoa > Chordata > Testudines > Emydidae > Emys > Emys orbicularis. The sequence continues at coordinate 184,838,804 of NC_088684.1, read as the reverse complement.
CAACACCCTTATGAGGTAAAATATCATCACTATTTTACAACTGGAAATTAAGGCATAATGATTAAGACCAAAGTTGTCAAAGTAACTACAGTAAAATCTGTGTTATCTGGCACTTTACCAATCAGAAAGCTCTATAAACCAGCATTTTGGGAGGGGGATGTGGGGCATGGGCTCTGGAAGGGAGATTGAGTGTGGGACGGGGCTCAGGGCAGGGGGTTAGGGCACGGGAGGGGTTTTGGGGTCCCAGATCCATGTGGTGCTCAACTCGGGCGGCTCCCTGCAAGTGGCGACATGTCCCTGCTGCTCCTAGGTGGAGGTGTGGCCAGGCAGCTCTGCGCACTGCCTCCATCTGCAGGCGCCGCCTCCATCCGCAGGCACCGCCCCCGCAGCTCCCACTGGCCGTGGTCAATGGTCCTAGGCGAAGGAACCACCACGGGGGATCACGCTGGCTCCGCAGCTCCCATTGGCAGGGGACTGCGGCCATGGGAGCTGTGGGGGCGGCGCCTGCAGGCAGAGGCAGCATGCAGAGCCACCTGGTCATGCCTCAGCCTAGGAGCAGCAGGGACATGTCGCCGCTTGCAGGGAGCTGCCTAAGGTGAGCACCGCCAGAATCCCTCCCATGCCCCAACCCTGAGCTCCCTCCCACACCCAAAACCCCACCCTCCCTCTTAGTTAACTGGAATTTTTGACTTATTCGCACCCCCCCATTTCCTCAACATGCTGGATACCAAAGTTTTTACTGTACTAATTTTGAGGGCCCCCCTTGAGATGCTTAGGACCTGATTTTCCCAAGTACTTCCAGTTTATACAATCTAAGCACAGCTGCCATTGACTTCAATTGTGATTGAGTGCGCTCAGCACTTCTGTATATCAAATCCCATGCGTCTCAAACTGGGCACCCAAAAATGAGCCACACAGTTAGTGGCCACCTCCTAAAAATTTGGTTTAAGGGACTTTTCCAGTTGCACATTGGAAGTTTACAGAAACCCAGTTCTCTGGGGTGGCATTCAACTGCTTAAACCATGAGATCAACCTTTCTCTTCCTGCAGTTTCCTGCCTCATTCACTACTCAACTTCCAAGTTCTATAACAAACAAACGAACAAACAAACAATCAGCTTCCTCCACTACACAATACTGTTTGGGCGCTGTCTATCCTATGCACTGAATGAGTCAGAAGCCCCTTTAGAAAAAATAAATAGGTGATCATGTAAAGACTGCATGGTAATGCATACATTCCACGGTGCTGATTTACAGTTGCATGGACCACCTTAATTTTGATATTTCTTAGGTTTTTGGTGCTTGACTTTGCAACTTATCTTTTTCTGTGTAATTACCTAGGGTTTTTAAAAAAAACAAGTGAAGGAAATTGAAATTCTATCACATGTAATATAACCATATTCAACCCAACCCATCCTCCCAATATTGGTTACCTTTAGGGTTGGCAAGTTTAAATCCATAGCATAGACTTCTAGCACTAAGCTAATGGAGTAGCTGACAGAAGCCACTGGAAGGGGATGAGATACTTCACTGGTCGATTTCACAGCTACTTGCTAGACAACAGGGAAATGTGGGGACTTAATAATCCTGGATTCTATTCCAGGTTCTCAAGATGCTTTAAATTAGAAGGCCTTCTGCCCACATCTCCCCATGCCCATCCCAGTCTATTCCTGCCCCATATAACCAATCCTCCCTCTGCTCCTGTCCCTTCCTAGTGTACTGCTTTCCCAGCTCCTCACTCCTTGCATTTAAATGCAGGCTGTTTTCTCCTTCTACTCTATGCTGCTGGACATCAGCAGAGAAGCAGTCAAAGTCTCCCTACTCCCAGCAACTCCAAACAGCCAGAAGAAGCAACTGTAAGAAGAGTCCTGCTCAGCTCCTGCTGCACTTAGAAGTAGTACACTAAGCCCTGATGGAATCTTCATACTATTTTGCTGTCAAAACCTTTGTGTATGTATCTATGTCAATTTTCAAGGGCATATAACTGTCAAATAGAGGTGGATTTTCACAGGGAACTCTATAGGCACCTCTCTGACATACACCCATTTAATGGAGATGTTCTAGTCCCTCCATGCTTTAGAGAAAGGTCTTGAAATATTGCGGGGTACAAGAAATTTCTAACGTTTACAAAAAAAATTTCCCCGAATGTCGTTCTTGGTAATGGCTGAATCATTTTTTGACACATTTCAAAAATTTCAGCCTGAGTGGTTAGTTTGGCAGGGTAGATAAGAAAAATGATTTTTTTAAATTTAAATCAGATTTTTTTGATTTTGTTATTTAAATTACAAGAAGTTTTCCTTTTAAAATATAAACCTGAATTTAAAAATGAAATCTGAATTTAAAACAAAATATGTTAAAGTCTAAACTTACTACATCATCTTAAAACACTTAAAGAAAAACATGCTGAATCCATGATCCTCTATTAAAAAAAACTGAGTTAAGACTTAAACATTGTTTTTTCTATATAAAGAAAGAATCTGGGGGAAAACATCAGAGGTTAAGCCTTATAAATATGGTACAATAGGCCAGCCTAACTAATTTAGGAGACTGTTATTTTCAAGAGACTAAGGCAAGTAGGAACTTAAGCTGCAGTCACTTTCACTTAGATGTATTTGAAAATTTTCCCAGACTGGCCTGCGATAATCAGTTTAAATTTACTGACTACATTTAATTTCTCTGTTTAATAAATCATTTAGTTGTACGTGTGAAACATCCTTTGATAAAAGAAGTTTATGTATCTAAAGCATTCACAGTTGCTTTAATAAAAATAAATTTTAATAAGCTGTTGTGTTTAATTAAATTTAGTTACCATCCTAATGCAGCTTGACAAATCATGAAGAAAAAGTTAATTATCTAGTAAATAATCAATCCATCATTCACCTTTTTCTAAACACACTAAAAATGTACAGTTCAGAAGAATCTGAAAGCTATACAACTGCTTAAATAAATAAATTATAGCTATAGAGAGAGTGGGCTGTCGATTAATCAGTTAACTCACACGATTAACCCAAAAAATTAATTGCAATTAAAAAAATTAATCATCATTAATCGCACTGTTCAACAGAATACCAATTGAAATTTATTAAATATTTTTGGATATTTTTCTACATTTTCAAATATATTGATTTCACTTACAACACAGAATACAAAGTGTACAGTGCTCACTTTTTATATTATTTTTATTACAAATATTTGCACCGTAAAAATGATAAACAAAAGAAATAGTATTTCAGTTCACCTCATAATACCGTAATGCAATCTCTTTGTCGTTAAAGTGCAACCTACAAATGTAGATTTTCTTTTTGGTTACATAACTGCACTAAAAAACAAAACAATGTAAAACTTTAGAGCCTACAAATCCACTCAGTCTTACTTCTTGTTCAGCCAATCACTAAGACAAACAAGTTTGTTTACATTCACAGGAGATAATGCTGCCAGCTTCTTATTTACAATATCACCTGAAAGTGAGAACAGGCGTATGGCACTTTTGTAGCAAGCCCTGCAAGGTATTTACATGCCAAATATGCTAAACATTCATCTGCCCTTTCATACTTCGACCACCATTCCAGAGGACATGCTTCCATGCTTGTTAAAAAAAAGAATGCGTTAATTAAATTTGTGACTGAACTCCTATGGGGAGAATTCTATGTCTCCTGTTCTGTGTTTTACCCACATTCTGACATATATTTTATGTTATAGCAGTCTCGGATGATTACCCAGCATGTTGTTCGTTTTAAGAACACTTTCACTGCAGATTTGACAAAATGCAAAGAAGGTACCAATGAGAGATTTCTAAAGATAGCTATAGCACTCGACCCAAGATTTAAGAATCTGAAGTACCTTCCAAAATCTGAGAGGGACGGGGTGTGGAGCATGCCTTCAGAGGTCTTAAAAGAGCAACACTCCGATGTGGAAACTACAGAACCCGAACCACCAAAAAAGAAAATCAACCTTCTGCTGGTGGCATCTGATTCAGATGATAAAGGTGAACATGTGTCCGTCTGCACTACTTTGGATTGTTATTGAGCAGAACCCCTCATTAGCATTGAGGCATGTCCTTTGGAATGGTGCTTGAAGCATGAAGGGACATATGAATCTTTAACACATCTGGCATGTAAATATCTTGCGACGCCTGTTCTCACTTTCAAGTGACATTGTAAACAAGGGCAGCATTATCTCCTATAAATGTAAACAAACTTGTTTGTCTAGGTGACTGACTGACTGAAGAAGAAGTAGGACTGAGTAGATTGTAGGCTCTAAAGTTATTTTTGAATGCAGGTTTTTTTGTACATCATTCTACATTTGTAAGTTCAACTTTCATGATAAAGAGATTGTATGAGGTGAACTGAAAATACTATTTCTTTTGTTTTTTGTAGCACAAATATTTGTAATCAAAAATAAATATAAAGTGAGTGCTGTACACTTTGTTTTCTGAGTGGTAATTGAAATCAATGTATTTGAAAAATGTAGAAAACATCCAAAAATATTTAAATAAATGGTATTTTATTATTGTTTAACAGTGTGATTAATATTTTTAATCGCTTGACAGCCCATATCTATATCTTTATCTATAGTTATAAGGTACCATCCTAGGTAGCAAACAGCTGTACCTAATCCAGAGTAGAGGCTCTATTTAGTTGTAAATCAACATGTTTTAATGGTAATATCAACCAATGAGAATGTACCTTTCTTCAGATAAGAATGGAATTACAAACAGAAAAACTGATTAAAACCAATTATTTAAAGTGAGGCTTTCTACTAGGTGATTTAAATCAATCCATCCTGAAGTCTGACAGAGTTATAATGGAAAGTGGAAGGCAATCTTAACAATAGCCATTGCCAGCTCTATCTGTATTTTACAGCTTTACTTAATTTGTTTTATATATCTGCAAAGAAAAATAGACATACCTGTATTGAACCCAGACAAGCTCCATACTTTATACTATAGTAGCAACAGTTTTATGCAGCTTAAAATATTCTTTCTAAAAGCACTGAGTTCCATTGGGTGGCATATGGAAACTATGCTGGGAAGCAAAGGAGGACAGTAATAACAGCTTTCTTGAATAACTTTGCTACAGAATAAAATAGTTCCTGTTTCAAAAATAAGCACTTATTAAACATCTCAACACTGGAGGGTTTACTGTACTAATTTTAATAAATGCCCTTTTGTTCCAACATTTATTTTGTAATGAGATGACTGTCCTTCAAAATTACTACATTTGGCCAAATACAGCTCTTAGTTACACTGCTTTATGCTATTGATGTCAATGGAGTTACTGCAGATGTACATTACGGTAGGGAAGGATTTGGATTATTTCCTTAACTCTGTTTTACCTTCCTATACTAACATCATTTTAAATGAAATCTGCCTTCAGAATGCCTCAGGTATTAGACAGCCTACACAACACCTCCAGGATTTTTATTTTTTTTTTAAAAGACTCTGAAAATATTTGTGATACGTACAAGATGAAGCCATACTCCTCCTGTTGGGAATTATCAAAGGGCAAGTTTTCACTGATGCTTATTTAAACAAAGTTGTAATTTATGAACATCTACTCACCGTCTCCAGCAGGTAGGCCTCGCTCTTTTTTCTCATCACATTTGTTGCATTCACTGAAGTACAGCAATAGAAACATATCCAAAAGGACCCAAACCAGTGAGGTGGCAAGGACCACCTTGCAATATGCAAATTTTCTCATGGCACTTTAAGTCAAATACAAAAATAAAAAAGTATAAATAAAAATATCAACAAGATTGCTTTAATCCAGTTTCCGAGACCATGTTCTGTATCTGAAAAGAAAACAAAGAACAGACATTACAAAAAAATCCAAAATGAGAAGTAACATTTAAAGAGACAATTTTACTTACATTTTAGGATAACAAATTTGAAATGCAAATTAGTTATCACAATGGTCCACATGCAAAAGTTAAGAAAAGCTCTAGGCACTCTACAAGTGAAGAGAGTAGACACAACTAAGGCAACTAAGTCTGGTGATGTGTTAACACTCATGCCTCCAAAATGCCAATGCCAATAGCCAAAATGCCAAGTTGTCTACTCAATGCAGAAGAAAATATGGAACTATATTCAAATTAAAATCCACTCTTTGGATTTGGACTTAATATATTGTTTACCCTTTGGAAATTTAGGTTAGCCAGCATAATGAAAGGTCTGATCACAACAGTCTTTTCTAATTTTCCTGGGACTGAAATACATTTGGCTAGAGGGGAATTATTAACAGTACACAGAGAATACTAGATTAAATACTTGAATTAGCTTGGTGATAAACAAGAAAATGAAGATCACCTTTGCTCCAGTCTTTACTGGTAAAGTTTTGAAAATGCCAGTATTTATGTCTAAGACTGCTATAGTATGGCAAGCAACAGTTTTATTTAATTTGCAACGTGGTTGAGAAATAAACAAGTTTGTTCCACTTTGCTGTTTCTGAAACAGACTTCAATTTTTAGGAGACTGCTTGCTATAGGAATTTGGCCCAATTTTGGATTTCATTTCCAAAGTTTCAAAGTGACTATAGCTTACTATTCTACATATAGTAACTGAACATCACATACCACCCAGATGTAAAAGGCAGGATTTTCATATTATATTTGATATTTAGAATCATAGAAATGCAGGACTGGAAGGGACCTCAAGAAGTCATCTAGTCCAGCCCATATTGAAGCAGGATTGCATATGCCTAGACCATCCCTGACAGATGTTTGTCTATAACCTGTTCTTAAAACCCTCAAATGATGGGGATTCCACAACCTCCATGGCTTAAATATGCTTATAGTCGGAAAGTTTTGCCTAATAACTAACCTAAGTCTCCCTTAATGTAAATTAAGCCCATTACTACTTCTACTTTCAGTGGACATGATGAGGACTTCTCTTTCCTATTAGCCTTCTCTTCTCTATATTAAACATGCTGAATTCTTTCAACCTTTTCTCATAGTTCATGGTTTCTAAACCCGTTATTCTTGATCACCTCTGGATTGTCTCCAATAATACAATAGCAAATTTCATGTGTTGCCTTCAATGAAAGTTGGGGGTCTCAGCAATTTATATGCCTTTACACCACAATAGTCTCCATCACTCACTGGAACAAGTTTTCTCCATGATCCAAAAAAGATCCGAAGTCTACCATCAGCATATTACACAGTGTTAACCTAGAACTGAAAGAGTACTGAACACATTTGATATGCTGCATTCAATTATTAATGTTCTTTTTAAAAATATCAAATTGATTTAGACTTAGCTGTTTGTTTTGTAATAGGATGCTGCAAATCAAAAAAATGTTCCAACTTTGACAAGCTTTTCATGCCTACAGAGTGAAGAACGTGTGTATTAAAAAACTCAATATAAAATAGAAATTAAAGCAAGAAAATGCTTATGGTTAATAGCTTGCTGGTGAATGTTTGACAAAGTTCAAGCTAAAAGGGGGAAAGTATACCAAGGTATAAAAAAAATGGAAAAGGATTTTCAGAACTGTCTTATACTTCAGACTCCCTTCTACCCGAGAAAAAAGTGTCTTCACAAAAAATGTCACTATGGCTAGGTCATTGGTGAGCTGAGCTCGCTGCCTATTATGTTTACCAATATTCTCTCTCAGTTGCCTGGAATTCCCTGTTGGTCTGTCTGTTCTCTCATCTTATAACTTTGATCATAAGCTTTTAGATGCAGGGACCATCTTTTTGTTCCTTTTGTACAGTGCTTAGAATAATGGTCTCCTAGGTGCTACACTATTACTGAAATATCCTCAAAGCACCTAATGTACCTTTGGGCATTATGTTAATTAACAACTCAGCTATATCAAGTTAAAAAAAAAAAAAGACACATACTTTGCTGCTAAGTGTACCAAAGTAAATATTGGTTACAATAAAAGTTATCAAGTGCAGTGAAGGATCTAGCAACAGGAGTAATCTGGTAGACTAATAAACTGTCATTTAAAATAAGAGTCCTTCTAACTTATAAGTTTAGAATGAACCCAATCATTGAATCCAGTTTGATCAATTTGATTACTGGGCAAATATTTACCCACTTTTCAACAAATTAAAGTTTTAGAAATGAACCCTTTAAATTCTATTATGCTCCACTTAATTCAAATTAAGAATAAATTCCACAGACACCACTGTAAATTGCCATACTGCAGACTTTTATACAATTGTCAACAAATATTTAAACACAAAAACAAGCTTTGGCTTCCCTAATTAAATTATTTTCAAAAACAAGAACACAAAAAATGCAAACTGGCTTCTGTCAATTACTTCCAGCAAGATGCTACAGGGTTTATGCTGGGTAACAAAACTGTACAGAACTTTGGCTAAGTGCTCCTGTCTATCATCATATTAATAAATGTTAAGATTTTACTAGGAAACTCTTCAACCACATGCAATTTCCTTCCTGGGCAACTTCCTCTGCTTCCTGCTCCGGAAGAAGTCTCTTCACCATATGCATTGTTGCTATATATGCAATCTCTTCCTGAATCATCTTTCAAGGGGGATATATTAGCAATTACAACCAGTTAGAAACAGAAAACCACAGAAATAAAGACAGCTCAAACACTAAACCTCAATTTTCTTTAGAGAACTTATTATGGAACACTGTCTTTCTTCCACATTACTGGCCAAATTCTATACCATGGAAAGGTGGAGCAACTCAGTTCTCTTCTAGGAAGAGGTATTAAGTTTTTAGGGTTATGAGTAATGCTTATGTCATACCGTCTCACCCTCAGCTTCCACGACTTTTGCAACATCCAAAGCAGTCTTGCAGGTTCTTTAATCCTGCATTTTTTAATTAATTATATTTCTAGCCCGTATGATTGCAAAGATATTTCCTACGTGAACCAGGCATTAACCAATGCAGCGCTGTTTTCCTAAGACTGACCAGATCAAACCTGTTCCAGGAACACTTTACAACTCCAGAAGGCAGATCTATCAAAGTATCTGTCCTGACAGACTCAAATTTTACATTTAAATTAAATCACTCAGGTAATGAGATCTTCATAGCTTTATGTTTGTAGTCACTACTCCAGGGACAATTAGCATCTTGCTAGCACTCCCAACCTTCGACTGCTTCTCCTACCCCATCCGTAAACTGCATCATGAATTTCACATATGTTAAGAACATAAGAATGGCCACATTGGGTCAGACCAATGGTCCATCTAGCCCAGTATTGTATCTTTCAACAGAAGCTTCAGAGGGAATGAACAGAACAGGGCAATTATCAAGTGATCCATCCCCTGTTGTTCAGTTCCAGCTTCTGGCAGTCAGAGGTTTTGGAACACCCACAGCATGAGGTTGCACCCTGACCATCTTGGCTAATAGCCATTGGTGGACCTATTCTCCATAAGAAAGGCCATACTGGGTCAGACCAAAGGTCCATCTAACCCAGTATCCTGTCTTCCAACCGTGGCCAATGCCAGATGCCCCAGAGGGAATGAACAGAACAGGTAATCATCAAGTGATCCATCCCGTCGCCCATTCCCAGCTTCCGGCAAACAGAGGCTAGGGACACCATCCCTGCCCAACCTGGCTAATAGTCATTAATGGACCTATCCTCCAGGAACTTATCTAGTTATTTTATTAACCCTATTATAATCATGGTCTTCTCAACATCCTCTGGCAAAGAGTTCCACAGGTTGACTGTGGGTTGTGTGAAAAAAAAAATACTTCCTTTTGTTTTAAACCTACTGCTTATTAATTTCATTTGGTGACCCCTAGTTCTTATGTTATGAGAAGGAGTAAATAACACTTCCTTATTTACTTTCTCCACACCAGTCATGATTTATCCAATTCTTTTTTGAACCCACTTATACTTTTGCCTTCAAAACATCCCCAGGCAATGAGTTGCACAGGTTGACAGTGTGCTGTGTATAGAAATACTTCCTTATGTTTGTTTTAAATCAGCTGCCTATAAATTTCACTGGGTTACCCCTGGTACTTGTGTTATGTGAAAGAGTGAATACGTAAGTGTTATTTACCCCTTCTCCACACCATCCATGATTACTATATTGCCCTTTAGTCGTCTCTTTTCTAAACTGAATAGTCCCAGTCTGCCATTTTGTCACTTAGTCTTGTGAGAACCCTTTGTAACTTCACAATCTGCTTTGGCCTGAACTATTTCGCGGAATTTTGTATCTGCAAGCTTTGCCACCTCAATGTTTACCCCTTTTTTCAGATCATTTATGAACACGTTGAACAGAACTAGCCCCAGTACAGAGCCTTGGGGAACATGGCTATTTACCTCTCTCCACTGACATTTATTCCTCCTCTTTGTTTCCTATCTTTTAACGAGTTATTGACGCAAAAGAGGACCTTCCCTATTCTCATGACTGCTTAATGGGCTTAAAAGCCTTTGGTGTAGGATCTTGTCAAAAACTTTCTGAAAGTCCAAGTGCACTGTATCCACTGGATCACCGATGTCCACATACTTGTCAAATTCTAATAGATTAGTGAGTCATGATTTCCCTTTACAAAAGCCATGCTGAGTCTTCCCCAGCATATCATGTTCAGCTATGTATCTGATAATTCTTTTCTTCCAACCAATTTGCCTGGTACTGAAGTTGCCTGTAACTGCCAAGATCACCTCTGGAGCGCCTTTTTTTTTTTTTAAATCAGACTTACTTTAGCTATCCTCCAGCCATCTGGTACAGGATGATTAAAGTGACAAGTTACATACCACAGTTAGTACTTCTGCAATTTCATATTTGAGGACCTTTAGAACTCTCATGGGGAATATCATTTGATCCTGGTGACTTAGCACTGTTTAATTTATCAATTTGTTCCAAAACCACCTCTATTCACACCTCAATCTGGGACAGTTTCTCAGATTTGCAACCTAAAAAAGAATGGCTCACGTGTGAAATCTCCTTCACATCCTCTGCAGTGAAGACCAGTGCAAAGAATTCAGTTAGCTTCTTCACAACAGCCTTGTCTTCCTGGGATGCTCCTTTAACACCTCAATCACACAGCGACCCACTGATTGTGTGGCAGACTTCGTGCTTCTGTTGTACTTCAAAAAATTTTGCTGTTAATTTTTGAGTCTTTGACTAGCAGTTCTTCACGTTCTTTTTTGGCCTACCTCATTATACTTTTACATTTGACTTGCTGGAGTTTTATTCTGCTTTCTATTTTCTTCAGTGGGATCTGACTTCCAATTTTTAAAGGATGCCTTTTTACCTCTAACCACATCTTGTACTCTTTTAAGCCATGGTGGCCTTTTTGGTCCCTTTTTTTAAAATTTAGGGTAGACATTTATATAGAGATGATATATACACATGAAGATTAAATCCTGTACATCACTTGAAAATGGAATTGTACACTTTCAAAGAGGATATTAGCATTAGGTTTCTAGCGCTAGTAATTCTAAACTCTTCCAGAAATTAAAATGGCTTGGGTGGGAAGGACACAAGGCAGAAGAAATGAAGTTATGCAATTTTAAAGTCAATATTTCCCCATCTGCAGACAAAATTAATATTTTATTTCCTTAGCAAATCTGAGAATCCAGACAGGTAGGATGTCTCAATGGTTAGGGTGCTTGCCTGGGACTTGGGGGACCCAAATTCAATTTTCTGCTCTACTGCAGACTTCTTCAGTGACTTTCCTAACGTTACATAGTCCCTCTGCCTCAGTTCCTTGTGTATGTGTATAAAATACATATTTCCAAAGGGTACCTATATCACCATAGTATCTGGGCTCCAAAATAACCTTAGGGTATGTCCAGACTACCCGCCGGATCAGCGGGTAATGATCGATCTATCTGGGATCGATATATTGCGTCTCGTCTAGACATGATATATCAATCCCCGAACGCGCTCCCGTCGACTCTGGAACTCCACCAGGGCGAGCGGCGGTAGCGGAGTCGACGGGGGAGCCGCGGCCATCGATCCTGCACCGTGAGGATGGGAGGTAAGTCGAAATAAGATAGGTTGACTTCAGCTACGCTATTCCCGTAGCTGAAGTTGCATATCTTACATCGACCCCCCCACCCCGCTCCCAGTGTAGAAATAATGAAGTTCTAAAGAGGGGTGGCAGAATCTCAACTGAGTGCATATGCCTTATAATACAGCATTGTTATAATATTAAATTTGGAAATACAGTACAATTTTTTTTACACCTTAAGATGTAGTAAGTTCAGAGTCTAGCTCAAAAATCAAGACAAGTCTTAGACCAAGTTTCAATGAGATCCTCAAAAGAAGCTTAATTTGAAGAAAATTGGTTCAGTTCACAGAATAGCTTGCTCCTCGTGGTCACATCTGGCAATTGGAAAAAAAAAATGTCTACTGGAGACTAGATGTAGCAAAACTAAAGGGGGTTCAGATGCACAATAAAAATGACTATAGACATGGAAAAACTTCCATATGGAGATCCTGAGAAGATTGAGACAACAGTTCAGTTGAGAAGAGAAATGAGGCAACAGATGTATGTAAAATAGTAAAAGTGAACTTCAGACGGAGAACGTTGAAAACTAATCTCCAGACATTCTGGAATTAGAAAGATCATTTTTAATTTCTCACACTTCACCTTAAGATGGTCATGGGCTGGAGGAAGCTGGTAAGTTAAGGTATAGTAAGACCCATCTATTTGTCAGCTTCATTCTATACGGAAAGATGACCACAATCAGACTAGTCCTAGGCTCATCACGAAAATGCACCCTCCTCCATTTATGAATTGGGTGAACACACTGACAGATTCCTCTGAAAATGATGCTGATTGGAGCTCTGTAAGAGCTTTTTCCTTTATTATTCCTCTGGTCTAGGGCACTGCAGGAGTGATCTGGTAGAAAACCTATGACTGTCACAGGATTGATTGAACAGAAAGAAAACCAGTGCTAATTCAACAGATCTTAGTCTCTCTTGGAATTTATGTATATTCCTGTGCAACCTCAGACTTCACAGTCTGGTCCTAGACTAAGACCTTGAGCTATCAAAGGAAGTATGAAGGACCCCAGAGCCCTAGTGTTCCTGGATGAAGGCTGGGGTCTTGGTTTCTCAACCACATCAAAGAGGCTGGCTAAATCAAATAAGGTTTCAAGAAATGAATTGACATCAGAGCTGCCCTTAGTGAGAGAACACCTGGCTGAATCCTAAAATGAGCAATCAGAAAGGAAAACGGCATAGCTCAATAGAAACTGTGTGTTGTAGCTATAGCCCCTACTAGCATGTTTGGGGCAGTCTCTCTAACTGGAGCACTTCTGTGTCTGCTTAATGACCTAGTCTTTGGAATATATAGCCATGCTCAGCAGCGGATGAAGAACAAACTGAGGATCTCTGTAAAACTAGATCTTGACTCAGAAAACTACATCCAATAAGCTCAAAAGGCTTTTTGCAGTACTGCTGCAAAGTGAATAAGGGACTACAGACACATGGAGAAGAGCAGGAAGCCCTCTTTGTTCTTAGTACTGGACTACACTTCAACTGCTGAAAGCACTAAACAACCAAAGGAACATCCAGCTTCCATTAAAAACCCTTTTGTAGGAGGACTTTATCAAAAAGGTCAAATATCAAATGCCTGTCTTTAAGCCACAATCTTGATAGCTCCATAAAGACTAATTTAGAATGGAAACTGAAAAGGAAAAAAATGTATAACCTCACGCATGCTACATTTGAAGGTCAGAAAAATCATATTTTGACCATTTTGTCATGAGCCATTTGGCATTACAGAAAAAGGTCAGCTTTAAATTACTGCTCATACTATACTATTTCATTTCCGCTCCTATTTGTTCCTTTGGTAAATGTATCACAGCAAGTTAAAAGTTACATTCCAGCGTCTCACACCTATATAATTGAGTACAAAAATAATAAATAATAATAAGTCATCTTCCCTCCATATCACAACCATGCTGTCCTTTTTAATTGGGGACCAACTTCATCTTGGACTACATTAGTAATCTTCAACATACAAGTTTATTTAATTTACAAAGGATTACAATGCTGTTAATGAGCTTAAACAGCTATATGCTGTATTTAAGCAGATACAATGCTGATCTGAAGCCAAAATTTCTTTGAGTTCTAACTGAAAACATGTTGTGAACTAGCATTAAAGAAAATGGTTTAAAGCAACGCTGTCATCTTAGAATATGTGATCTGGTTTAGGTTTGTCATTATAGAAACCACGTAATTTCTGTACTCCTTAAGAAACATACTAGACTAGGGGTGTACAAACTACGGCCCATGGGCCGCTTCCAGCCCCGATTCACAATTCCCTTGATGAGCACAGTCTTCCGGCATGCAGAGCCACACTGCACAGGTGCGACTTCACCACACTGTTTCTGGGATTGGAACCCCGCCCCCCCACGCAGCAGCACACCCAATTCCCTCCCGGCAGCACAGAATTCACCCAGGAGTAAATTACAAAGTGAGATTCTCTGGCCTGTATTATGCAGGAGGTCAGACTAGATTAACAGTTATTCCTTCTGGCCTTAAACAGCTATGAATCAAATCCAAATCATATCAGGAGTGCCTAATTTAATGCCATCTGATGGATGCTTCTTGGCCTCTATGATTTGGAGGTTTTGGTTTCTCAGTCCAATTAGTAGTGAGGTAGTGTCCACTAGAGATGTGTAAATCTTTATTAGACTAATGTACAAATACCATCAGTTTGTTTTGATCACATATAAAAACAAAACAAACACGAAGAGTTAATATGGCCACATTTCTTGGAGATAAGCCATTTTAACTCAGCTGCTGCCCCAAAACTCCATTCTTGAGCCTATCTAGACCAGCAAATAGATCTGCTGCTGCTAATTGGGCATGGGAGAATTCATTTTTTAAAAATAATTTCAATAGATAATATCAATGTTTATTTCTATGCATTTTTAAGGTTCTCAATTTAAATTTTCACAGTTGTAGGAAATTTTTTAATGTCATTAGAGACTGATCCAAAAAGTTAGAGCTTTATAACGGTTAGAACACAAATTGTCATCACATGTCAAAATATACAAAGTAAATATCACTAAATCAAATGCTATTGAAGTTCTCCAGCCTTTTTCTTACTAGGCCTATCTGTAAATTATGACTGCCGACAACATTTTTTTTTTTTATTTCTGCGTATTTGGTGAAACTGACATTACTGATAAAAATCTAATCCTTCCAAGCCTACTCATAAATGTTGGTAACTCGAGGATAAAATTTGCTTCCTGCAGCTCTGCTGAAATAGTTTTGCCAGGTCCATACTATCAGTTAAATTATTTTTAGCACTAGGAACCCATTGCAGATAAGTTGATAG
Source organism: Emys orbicularis (assembly GCF_028017835.1). Lineage (NCBI taxonomy): Eukaryota > Metazoa > Chordata > Testudines > Emydidae > Emys > Emys orbicularis. Next base: position 184,823,583 of record NC_088684.1, on the reverse strand, counting down.
TAATAGATCTGTTTGATAGCACACACTGGACTTCATGTATTTAAAAAAGGAATTATCAGTTTCAATGGTGCCAAGATGGCAAATTTAAGACCCCAACCCTTGTCCTTGGGAAATGTCATGAAAGGAGGGTTTACTATTAAAGCCCCAATCTCTCTGACTCTGCAGGCTGAGGTAATCACCACTAGGAAGGTTGTTTTCCTTGATAAATTAAATAAGGAGCAGGTGGCCACTAGTTCAAATGTGGGCTTTCTGAGGCTTTTGAGAATCAAATTCAGGTCTCAAGCAGGAGTACTTCCTGCCTAATCAGGGGCATGTGAAAAGGGTCCCTGAAGGAGGACCGTGAAGGGAAATGAGGAGAGAGGGAAGTAAAGTGGATGGTATAGCCCAATTGCGTTACTTCCAGCACCACTTCTCTGAGATGAGGTGCTCCCATTCACGTTGAAAGTGGGAGAGTGTTTCCAAATGGGGGAATGAGGGCAAAACACTGAAGCTTGCAGGCTAATGAGGGGTGGTAATATGAACCCTGGACTGTCACGTCAAAACTGGCACTTCGATGATGACTGTTGAGGAGCCACATCAGATAGGTTAGAGCAGCGGCTCTCCACCTTTCCAAACTACAGTACACCTTTCAGAGTCTGATGTGTCTTGCGTACCCCCAAGTTTCATCTCACATAAAAACTACTTGCTTACAAAATCAGACAAAAATACAAAAAAGTGTCACAGCACACTATTACTGAAAAATTGCACATCTTCTCATTTTTACCATATAAGATAAATCAATTGGAATACAAACAGTGTACTTACATTTCAGTGTATAGTATATAGAGCAGTATAAACAAGTCAGTGTGTGTATGAAATTTTAGTTTGTACTGACTTTGCTAGTGCTTTAGATATTTGCCTAGTTTTACAACCGGCTACATAAAGATGAGTTGATGTACCCCCTGGAAGACATCCGAGCTCTCTGAGGCATACACATACTCCTAGTTGAGAACCACTGGGTTAGTGGATCTCTTTCTCTAGAACCTGTACATCTTCCTGGGGGGTTCCATGGGTCTCTGGAATTCAGATAATGGTATAGGACAGTATCTCTGAGCCATTTGCAATCTGCTGAACTTCCGTTTGTTTGCAGAAGCATAGATCCCTAATGAGCATAATGTGTCCCTGAAATCTTTAAGGATATGCAAGAACTCATCAGTGTTCTCTGCAAATAGCTTCCATCCATCAAATGGGAGATCCTCAACTGCATTTTGAACTTCCCTGAGGAAGCCAGACAATTGCATCCAGGAATCGCTATGCATCACCACTGGCGTAGAGAGATGGAACGGGCCATGGAGTCTGCAACATCAAGCATTGCCTGCAAAGATATTCTTGTCAGCAACTGTCTTTCAGCAACAGTGGCCTGGAATTGTTCTCTTTGATCCTGGGGAAGGTGCTCAATAAACTACAAAAATTTCTTGTAGTTGGCAAAGTTGTACTTGGCCATCAATGCTTGGTAATTTGCAAAACAAAAACTACAGTAGGCCTGCTTTCCCAGGAGATCCAGAAGCTTTTCATCTGCCATATAGGGTGGTTTTATAGCAGTGTTTGTCCTATGTGCATCAACAACCAGAGAATTGGGAGACTGGTGAGAAAAGGAATTCAGAGTCCTTGAAGGGGACATAACAAGAAGGTGTCACTGTACCTGGGGTTTGCCAGGTTGTTCTAGTGCAGGGGCTCTCAAATTTCATTGCACTGCAACCCTCTTCTGACAAGGAAAATTACTACATGACCCCAGGACGGGGGACTGAAGTCCAGCATGGGGGGGCCAAAGCCAAAGCCTGAGCCCCACCACCCAGGGCTGAAGCCCTCGGGCTTCTCCTTCGGCCCCAGGTGGCGGGGCTTGGGCTTCAGCTCCAGCAAGTCTAATGCCAGCCCTGGCGAACCCATTAAAATGGGGTCACGACCCAGTTTGAGAACCATTGATTTAGTTCAACACTTCCTAATTTTTAAAATCAGTGCCTGCAGCTTTTTTGTATATTAAACCAAACTGCCAATGGATACAATGCTAATTGCCTAAATTTAAACGGATTTTTATAAAGCTCAATGTTTCGATTGATCCTTTCCAGAAAAAACCCTCAAAACAGAACATCAGCCAAAGTACACGTTGCAGCCTCTCTGACATTACAGCATTGCTGCAAAGAAGAGGCTATCATTTTTTATAAAAATCGAGATGTGGATTCGAACAAGGTATGAAACAGTGAAATTTCACTGTAGTTCACTTATACATTTTTAAAATGTGAAACAGGTTAATTAGGACCTAACTGTAATCACCTGACCTAATCACTAATAAAATACAGCCCCAGAAGTGTTCCTCTATTAAAATCATACTTATGAAGCTACTTTTTAATAATGACCAGATAACAGCAGTCCCTCCCTCTACTGATAAGATTTCACTGTAACCAATTTTTAAATGGAACCAAGCAATGTTACTATACAAATGTTTTTAAACCTACAAGTATCACACTCTTCATATCAAGACTAATAATACATCATACGCCAATCTCTTCCTTTGCTAAATATAATTACTTTTATATCAAACTTGTTCAGACTTGCTAGCGCAATTAACTTCAACAAGTGAATTCACTTAATTGCCTTCATAGTTCCTTAAAACACGCATTAAAAAAAAAATCTAGTTTTTTTGTAAGAGTCACTCATTTGTTTTATAATTAAATTTTAAAAAGGTAAAAAAAAATCCTGAATCACAATACCAGATACCCAAATACTTAGCTTACAAACACAATCAAGCTCACAGCTCATAATACAAATTCAGTGCATTATGAAAAACAAAGTACAATTAGAATACCTCATACTTTTGTATACCAAAATACAAAGTTTCTCTATCTCATTAATTTCCAGACCACAGCAGGTATACAGAGCCCTTAAACAATATGACTCACTTCGCAATGACTTTAAAAGCTTATAAATCTAACTCAAAGACAGTACTATAATAATTCAAACGGAAGATAGAATGATGGATAATTGGAGAGATCAGTAACATTCACCAAATTGTAATCCACAGAGCTAAAAAGACCTGGCTAAGGCTCTATTTTTAACAGTTAGTTGCAAGTTTAACTTGCATTTACTTTGGTATTAAAGAATGAACTGAAAATTCTGTTAAAGTAAAAACGTGTGTGTGTTTATAACAGCTGAACGAAAGTCATGGCTTGTAACAGTCAACTATTTAGCATACATGGTTTTCAACTGTTTTGACAATAACTGCCAGGAGAGCTCTAAAACAGAGAAATTGTTTCCCCTCAGCCTCTTTCCAAGTATTCAAGAAAACTAGAGACAAGTTAGAAGTAGAACCGGCTTAAGTAGAGAAATTCTCAGTCAGCATTTTCCCCCTTCTAAGGTAACCCGGTGTATACTCTTGTAGATAAAAATCAGATTTTAGCACAGGTGTTGAATAAAACTATCAATTAAGATCTTACTCAAAAAGAAGTTCAAATACAGAAAAATTGATGTGCATTAAATTTCAAGTGCCTATACCTGAGAAGATAGTTATGAACTAATAGTCCAGCACAAAAACAGAGAGAGGAAAAGGTATGGCACGGTTGAATTAAAATTCTCTTAAGCCATCTGTCAATGACTGTTTACCAGAACTCTTGAGATAAGTCTAAGAGCAACCTCAAACTATGATTAAGGCTGCAAGTTTGTCACGGAGGTCACATAATCCGTGACTTTCCATGACCGCCATGACTTCTGCAGTGGCTAGCCACACCGGCCGCTGCTGGGGCAGTCTCGGGCCACCTCCCTATCCCCCAACCAGCAGCAGCAGGAGTTTGGGTGGGGGACTCAGGGCTGGGGGTTGGGGACGCAGGACGGGGTGAGGGCTCTGAGCAGTGCTTAACCTTGGGGGAGGGGGCTCCCCAGAAGCAACATCCCTCGGCTCCTAGGCCAGACAGCTCTGCGCGCTGCCTCTGCCTGCAGGCACCGCTCCCACAGCTCCCATTGACTGTGGTTCCGGGCCAATGGGAGCTGCAGAGCCAGCGCTCAGGGAGAAAGCAGCACGCAGAGCTGTGTGGCCACCCCTCTGCCTAGGGCTGAGGGATGTCGCCGCTTCCAGGGAGGCACTGAGCCGGGTACGGAGCCTGCCAGCTCTGACAACCCCCGTTCCCTCCCCCCGAGCACCTGCGGCGCCCCCCCGGACCACCCCCCTCCCCAAGATTTAGTCAGGGGTATATAGTACAAGTCATGGACAGGTCATGAATTTTTTGTTTACTGCCCATGACTTTTACTAAAAATACCCATGACTAAAACATGGCCTTACTTATGTGTATTAACATAATTATCACCCTCAAAGAGCAGATCCTTAGATTCATATGGTCACCAACAGGCATCTGAATCTCCAAAATGGTCTGACTAAAAAAACCTATATTTCAAATTATTACACAAACCACTTGGGGTGTGGCTTTTGAGGTTCCAGAAATTATCTGCCTAATTCATCAGCTTCCTTACCATTCAGCCTCATAACTTTTTAAAGCATGATTTAAAATAAATTTCAAAGTTTCACACTAATATGTATACAGATTGAGAAAGTTAGCTTTTCTATCCTAGAGGGGTACATAGGTTTACTATACTAGAACAGATCATCAACACATTAAATTCCTCCCGGCACTCAAAAGAGAGGGTGAAAAAAATCCTAGTAGCTACATTTTTCAAACTTGGGTGACTAAAGTTAAGCACCTAAATCCACATTTAGGTCCCCGAGGGACCCATTTTATTGACCCATATCTCCCACTCATCTGTGTTGAAACTAATTTGGTTACCAAGATGTACAGTTACCCTTGTCAAAGGGAAGATTCAGTACTGAAACTGCAAGATGAGAATGCTTGGACAATGGCAAGATGGAAGTCAGGAATTTTATTTCAGCTGTTATCAGTTACCCATTTTTGGTACCAAGAATGGCGATACCAAAGGCAGGTGGGTAGAGGCCATTGGACCAATGTTGCCAGTCACTGACAGCCCAATGCCAGGCAACTTTTGAAGCTTGGATATCAAGGTACAGTGACTGATGCCTGATGGAGGTGCCAGTGTGACTTTTCTTGGGCCTTGAGATACCCCTTAATAAAGGCAAGATGAGGGGATCTCTGCCTTTTCTTGCTAGGACCTGGTAATGATGACAGTGTCCTGAGATCTGAGCCCCTTAGAGAAACTGTGCTCTTTCCAAGCCTTACTCACAGAAGCTTTACTGGTGATGAAGGATAATGTCTGAGACATATGTCCCAAAGATCTGAGCTAACCCCAAGTTCACTGGAGAACTTTTTGAAAACATTTGCTTAGGCTTTTCAGTTTCAGCCACTCCAGGATCTGAGATAGGACACAAAGACCCTTCTCCAACAAAAAGTGCTGTAGGTGAGCCTCTCAAGTTGTGTGTTCTCTTACAGAATGACCTGCAAATGGTACATTTCCTAGGATATGCCCCTCATTAAGGCACCTCGTACACACATCATTAAGCAGCAGTACTGCACTGCAATATAGGCAGTTTTTAAACCAAGGAAACTTTAGCTTTGCCATAAGGGCTAGACCTAGTATAAGAAGTCTCAGAAAAGTTAAGAAAAATTAGATTAAAAAAAATAAAATCGAAGACTAACAACTATAGCACTATGCATATCAAACAATTTACACTATAAAGAATTACTCAGAGAGCAAGAGGAACATACACTGCTAGGGTTCCACCTCATAGCCACGGGCAGTAAAAAGAAACGGAGGGATGGCTGAAGTTGCCCTGCCCTTTAACGGGGAATATGAGGACACCTCTGGCCCTAACTCACAGAGCCGGACAAAAACATTCTGAATTTGAGTACTTTGGGTGTGCATGCATACCAAGAGTGAAATATGGACAAACGTGAATTAAAGATTTCTCTTAGAGACATGCAAACAAAAGAAAAATTATGTTAAATCATTTTTTGTCCAAAAAACAAAAACAAAACAAAACAAAAAACAACAACCCACCATGCCGTTGTCACCTTTCTGAAAGCAAGAGAACTAGGTAACCAAGGAACTAGAACTACTGGTGCAGGAAGTGAAATCAGGTATTATAGGGATAATGGACAAATGGTGGAATAGTTGTCATGACTCGAATACAGACATTGAAGGATATGCGCAGTTCAGGAAAGAAAAATAAAAGTAAAAAGGTGGTGGAGTAGCTTTGCATATTAATGATGAGGTAGGCTAAAGAAATAAGTAGTGATGGAATGGATAAAACAATCTGTCTGGGTCAAAAATTACTTTGGTGGAAAAATGATAACAGAGGTTCCACTGGGATAGTGCTTGTGGTCTGCTAAAGACCTCCAGTATCTGAACTGGATATTTTTAATGAAGTAAATGCTACCGAGAATTGTGATTATGGGAGACTTCCGTTTCCCAGATACAGATTGGAGAACGAATGCTGCTAACAACAACAAACAGGATCCAAATATTCCTTGAAGTGACAGCCAAAAGACTTCACCCATTAGTCACCAAACCAACAAAAGGTGATGCCATTTTATATTTAGTACTGAGGACCTTACAGAAGAACTGATTGTAGAGGACAACCTTGGTTCGAGTGATCATGAGCTAATTCTTTTTGTTGGCACCCTTTCATCTGCGAGACACTGGGAATTGTAGCTTATGATGTAGATGGTTTGCAATGTCTCACATGACTAATAGGCCAATCCAACAGTTGCATGATATTTGGCAGTTATTGCAAATGTGTGTGTCTTGATTGGGAGCTGCTTGCTTCCTATGGGCTCTTTTTTCTTCAAGCTGTAGAAGCCAGCTCCTGTCATGGACTTTGATACCCTGATGGAGATGATGGCACCACTTGTTACGATCACTTGCCAAGATTTCCCATTTGTCAGGATCAATCCCAAATTCCTTCATATCTCGCCTGCATGTGTCCTTATAGCGAAGCTTGGGACTTTCTGTTTTTCTTGTTCCCTCTGATAGCTCCCTGTATAGCAGTGGGTCTCAAACTTTTTTTTTTTTTTACTGGTGACCCCTTTCACATCGCAAGCCTCTGAGTGAGACTCCCCCCAATAAATTAAACACACAGTTTAATATATTTAACACCAGTATAAATGCTGGAAGCAAGCAGAGTTTGGGGTGGAGGTTGACAGCTCACGACCCCCCATGTAATGACCTCGTGACCCCAAAAGTTCCTGACCCCCAGTTTGAGAACCCCTGCCGTATAGCATGTCCTTGGGTATGTGTCTGTCTTCCAACCTGCTTAGATGGCCCAGCCAGCATAGTCGTCTCAGCTCATCAGCAAAGATTAGCTAATTCAGTTTAAACTAAAAATAGGTCCTGCATCTAGGGTTCTTGATGTTAAAAGGACAATCTTAAAAAAAAAAAAAAAATTTAAACGTGAATTAGTTAGGTAAGTTAACTGGACTGTAGAACTCAAGGATCTGAATGCGGAAGAGACTTGGAATTTAACTCAAAGTTGCAGAAAATATCCAAACCCTGCACCCTAAGCCAGGAGTGGGGAGGGGAAGTCCTGTAAGGAAGGGTTCCAGACCAAAATACATGAACAAGCATCTCAAACAGGTAAGCTTTCTGGAAAACAGAAAGCCTACAAGGAATGAAAAAAGGCCTGTTAATTTGACCTCAATTGTATGCAAGGTCTTAGGATAAATTTTGAAAGAAGGAGCAATTAAAAACAGAGGTTAATGGTAATTGGGATAAAATACATGGTTTTAAAAAGGTAGATCATGCCAGACCAACCAGATCTCTTTCTTTGAGAAGATAACTGATTTTCTAGACAAAGGAAATGCAGTATATCTAATCTACCTGGATTTCAGTAAAACATTTGATACTTTCATATATGAAATAATTAGCTAAATTATAGAAGATGGGAATTAATGAAAATTGAAAAGTGGATAAGGAACTGTTTAAAAGGGAGATTACAATGGGTCATACTAAAAAGAACTGTCAGGCTGGAGGGAGATTACTGGTGGAGTTTCTCAGGGATCATACTTGGGACCTATCTTATGTAACATTTTCATTAATGTCCTTGGCACAAAAAGTGGATGTGCGCTAATAAAATCTGATGACAAAGTTGAGAGGTATTGCCAATATGAAAGAACAGGAATGTCATACAAAAAAATATGGACAACCTTGAAAACCTAATAGAAATGGAATGAAATGTAATAGTGCAAAGTCAGGCGCTTAGGGATTAACAACAAGAATTTTTGCTATAAACTGGGGATTTACCAGTTGGAAGCGACAGAGGAGGAGAAAAACCTGAGTGTGTTGGTTGATCGCAGGATGACTGAACCACCATTGTGATGTGGCCCTGAAAAAGGCTAATGCAACCCTAGGATGCATTAGGCCAGGTATTTCCAGTGGAGATAGGGAAGTGTTGCCACCATTGTACAATGCACCGGTGAGACCTGTGAAAATATTGGCACAGTGAAATACTATGTCCAATTCTGATCTCCCATGTTTAAGAAAGATGAAATCAAACCGGGTGCAGAAAAGGGCTACTAGGATGATCAGAGGAATGGAGAACTTGCCTTATGAGAGTAGACTTAAGGCGCTTGGCTTGGTTAGTCTAACAAAATGAAGGCTATGGGGAAATATGATTGTTCTTTATAAATATATCAGAGGGATGAAAGGAAAAAGAGGAATTATTTCAAAAACAAACTGTTTCAAGACTGAGCTTTATAAATATATGCTGGGGATGATATGAGGAGGTTGCCTGCAATGGCATATCACCCATACAAGTAGAGCCCTGTGCGGATACCTGGTCCGTGGATATCCGCAGATTTTCAGGGCTCTGCATACATGTTTGCTATTAACAAATGTATCCAGTGGCCAGAGATGGGGAGGGCTCTAAAATTACTACACAAAATTCTTTCCCAGGTGCCTGACTCATCGGTCTCACCCATATGCTCAGGGTTTGACTGACTGCCACGTTTGGGGTCAGGAAGGAATTTTCCTCCAGGTCAGATTGGCAGAGACCCTGAGGTTTTTTGCTTTTCTCTGCAGCATGGGGAACAGGTCACTTGATGGTTTGAACTAGAGTAACTGGAAGATTCTCTGTAACTTGACATCTTTAAATCAAGGTTTGAGAACTTCAGTTACTCTGTCAGAGTAGGTGAGTGAGGTTCTGTGACCTGCAATGTGCAATCTAGATGATTATGATGGTTTCTTCTGGCCTCAAAGTCTATGAGAATTGGCCTAGCTAACCAGTTTTTTTAAAGTTAAAATACCTGATGAGAAAAGACAGATGGACATTTACTATTATGAGAATTTCCAGCACCTAGTAAGCATATGCCTTTTTAAGGAAGTTGCTGTGTGATTCACGCAATTAAACACAAGTAGCGTAGTTTCACAGTTCTGAATTTTCGTACTTTCATTTTTTTTCTAGTGTAGGATGCAAACTAAATTTTACTTCAAACCAACATTTTAAAAATTCAGCAAATTAAAATATCTTCAGTGGGAATGAAATCAGCCAGCAAGCAGATATCTAATATTTTTATCACCTAATTTTCTGAGATTCTGTTCATTTAGTACAGATTCATGGATTCATCCCTATTCATGCAGATGTCAGATAGCTGGCAATCCAATAGGACTATCTGTATATTTTCACATCCTCTTCAGACCCTTCTGAGCATTCAAACTGAAAAACTTTATTCAGATACTTCCAAAGCGTGTATTAAGAAAATAAACAGATTGTCTATGACCCTGGAGAACAAAGGAATTAAGGAAAACATGTGAGTGTCATTAATTCTGGTATTAAGATGTGAACAGATAGCAGGTATAAAAATTATGTTACAATTCAGCTGTCACCCTTAAAGAATTATGGATCCCAAGTTGCAGTACTCCAGCTTCCTTGGAGAACATAAGACTGAACTACCAAGCCAATGATGTTTGTTAAAAAAAAGACTTTCAAAGAGACATAAGCAAAGTAAGAATGAAGGACTGTCACCTAGACCACAGAACAAACTGGAAAAACAAGTCAAATTAAATTTGATCTATTAAAATAAAACAATCAAGCTGGTACATTTGGGGAATGATACTTTCACACACACTGAATGTGATGAAGATAACAAGAAGTCAGTAATGCCTAAGAGGGATCCAATATGAGAAGAGCTTTGAAGGCAATTAGCACCAAGAAAAATCCCAATGAGATTTCAGATATTACATCATGGCCTACCAAGATGTTTATCTTCACTGTAACAGGTTGGATTCTACCTAAAATATTGCACACATTCTTGGCAAATCAAATCCAGGCTGACATCAAGAAGTTGAAAGGAACTAAGTAGGATAAGTAAAATGATAAAAGGCCAAGAATAAGAAAACTACATCTGTACAGTTTTACTAAACAATAACTAAGGAAATAACTATTTCAAATGTGTAGGACCACTGAGGAAGGCACTGGCTTTGATTGGCTCAAAGGAGTAAAATGAGTAATGCTATGAAATAGAGCAAAGGTAACTTTAAAGTGAATAGGAGGTAAAATGTATTAACAGTGAGGTCTCAGGCCATAGAACTATTTCCCTAAGGAAATGTTAAATTATTCTCTTAGTATTCTAAAAGTTCACTGGACAAAAAAGTTCACTTGGGATACAGAGAAAACAATTATACTTGCCCAAATATTTCCTCTAAATAACCTGTATTATAAATTGTCATTGTAAAATATATTTTTTACATTTTATACATTATAAAATAGAATGTAACATAATATAAATTACAAATATCAAGCTACAAAGTAATTTTGAAAGCAAAAATCCCAACATTTAGTTCTGAACGTGTCAAAATGGGATGTTTGAACTTTTTCCCGTTTTTTTAAATGAAACAAAATTTTCGCAGAAGCTACAAGATTTTGCTAAGCATTTTGATTTAAATGGAACGGCATTCTTTGATGGAAAACGGTCCCATCAACATTTTTTAGCTCCAGTTATAACTTCTGATCTTGTCACTGATTTGAGAAAGTTTTTACACAGAGGATTAACTACTGTAGGTGGTAAAGTTTCTACCGTTTAGTGCAATGCCTGCGTGCTGGGGGTGGGGGCGAAGTGTCATGAAAGCTTAGAATTTGCCATTTGTTACATTACACAACAGGCCCAGACAGATCCTTGAAGTGTGTGATCTGCAATCCGTCATTTTAAGGGACTGGGAGTTTTTGACAACTTGTGCTCTTCATATCTGAAGTCAACCTTATGCAAGTTTCTGAGAAGCAGTGGTGGTGCTTTAGGCTCTGCTAAAAATTCTTGGCAGATGTTTTTTAGACTACTCAACCGCTTATCACTTTGACAATTTTTTCCCAAACCAGTCATACATACATGTACTCAGTAACTACTTACATACCAAGTTTCAAAATTAAACCTTTTTGGTTGTTTATATCCTCATAATACTCAAAAGCAGTTGAGGATTTTGCTTACCCATCAAAAAAATCATATTGGACGAGAAACCAAGCAAGTAAAGTTTCAGCCCAAGTCAATGATTCAGAAAATTGAGTGTGAAAACAGAGGGAATACAATGGTAATTGATCTTCAAACTCAACTATGAACTGTAACTAAGTGCTGTGGCAAAGTGAGTGTGATATCTTTTATTGGACCAACTTCTACTGGTGAGAGAGACAAGCTTTTGAACCACAGAGAGTTCTTCTTCAGATCTGGGAGGAACTCCTAGCACCACAGCAAAATGCAAGGTGGAACAGATTGTTTAACGTAAGTACTTAGCACATTGTAAGGCAGTGGTTTTCAAACTTTTTTCCTGGGGACCCAGTTGAAGAAAATTGTTGATGCCCACAACCCAACGGAGCTGGGGATGAGGGATTTGGGGTGTGGGAGGGGCTCTGGGCTGGGGTGCGGGAATGAGGGCTGCGGGGTGGGGCCGGGAATAAGGAATTCATGGTGTGGGAGGGGGCTCTGGGCTGGGGGAGGGGGTCAGGGCTCTGGGCTGGGGGTGCAGGTTCTGGAGTGGGGCCGGGGATAAGGGGTTTGGGGTGCAGAAGGAGCTCAGGGCTTGTGGGGGGCTCAGGCAGGGGGTTGGGGTGCAGGAGGGTCAGGGCTCTAGGTTGGGGGTGCAGGTTCTGGGGTGGGGCCGGGAATGAGAGGCTTGGGGTGCAGAAAGGGGTTCCAGGTTTGGGGGGGCTCAGGGCTGGGGCGCAGACGTACCTCCGGTGGCTCCCCGTCGGTGGCGCAACCGGGGTGCAGAGGCAGGCTTCCCGCCTGTCCTGGCACCGTGGACCATGCTGCGCCCCAGAAGCGGCCAGCAGCAGGTCCGGCTCCTAGGCAGAAGTGTGCAAGTGGCTTTGCATGACTCTCTCCCGCAGGCACCGCCCCCCCAGTTCCCATTGGCCGTGCGGAGCTGGTGCTCAGGGCGAGGACAGCGCATGGAGCCCTGTGGCCCCCCTGCCTAGAAGCCGGACCCGCTGCTGGCCGCTTCTGGGGCGCAGCTCAGTGCTGAAACAGGTAGGCACTAGCCTGCCTTAGCTGGGCAGCACCACCAACAGGACTTTTAAAATCCCAGTTGGCAGTGCTGACCAGAGCGATCCAGTGCCTGACGTGCCGCGACCCAGTAGTGGGTTGTGACCTGAAGTTTGAAAAACGCTGTTATAAAGGACCATTCAAGTTAGGTCAAGTATAGAGTGATCACATTCTATCAGTCCTCATTATCAATGGAAACCTGCACAACACTTTCAAAAGATGAGCCTGGGAACTTAAATTAATTACTCTGCTAGACACCAAAAATCATGGACTGAACAGACACTGGATTTATGGCTTATTACAACAATCTCTAATCCACTAACCCCCTATTTTTGACCTATTACTGCAGAGGTGTTAACAAGCCACTCAACATTGAAAGGTCCCTTATGATATGTGCTAAGTACTTATGTTAAACAATCTGTTCCACCTTGCGTTTTGCTTTGAGGCTGGGAGTTCCTGTCCGGAAGAAGAGCTGTGCATAATTCAAAAGCTTGTCTGGCTCACCAGCAGAAGTTGGTCCAATCTTTTTAGCAAGGGAAAGTGGCAAGGCCTGAGGAATAACAGCAAATTGTTAGTGTATGAGAGAAGTGTAAATGACCCTAAATAAAAAAAAAAGTAGTGAAACTGGCTGTACACAAATGCTGTCTAATTCAGAAAGTAAACAAACCTAAAGGCCAAGCAAATGTTTATTCCCTTTTACTCCTAGTAAACTTGTGCATTACTTATAATTATAGTAGGAAAAGAGAATTCAGAGAAACTTTTTTTCAAATTGATGCTGTCTATTCAAATTGTACTTTTCATAATCAACTTCACAGCACCTGCCTCCTCTCTAACTGAATTAATCTTTTGGAGCTTACTGTGTATCGGAGAAAGGGCTATGAAGGATCAAAATATTTTTGGAATAGAGGAACATTTTCCCCTTTTGTCCTGTTGAAGGGGAACTAGTTCATCTCATTGTCCTTCCAAATATATATTTGGAAATTAGTCTTTTGAAAGGTGTTTGTTTTACTGTTGCAGTAATCCTGTTATGGATCAATGAATCATTAATCAATAGTGAAAACATCTAGTGGAGGATGGATACAGACACTCCTCACCCCAATAGCTATCCATCCTGATGCAGTAAGCAAAATTAATCTGATTCCATCCTTTTGGGTCAGAAGTTTTCACATACAGAATCCTCTGTCTGAAGAACAGACTTGAATTTAGGCTTTATGTTGAGAGAGGAATGAAAAAAATGGGTTGAAATTCTAACTGTAAAGGATACTTCTGATCAGCAGGGAAGCAGATATGAGTATAACTAAAACGTATCCTTGATGTACTAATTAAATGCTTATAGAGGAGGTTTTCTGCTACCTTTGTCTAAACTATTGACAGCTGACCTGAGGCACCATGGCCTTGAAGTGACAGAGAGGGATGTCTTCAACTGAAGTCCATGATGCCAAAGTATTCGACTCTGCAGGTGCTACAAATCCTCCCTTCGCTCTGAGACACACACTAGATACAGACAAGCCTTACTGCAGTGGTGTCAGCTGTGTTATGTTTTGAATACTTTACACCTTAATTACTGACCTTTTCTGAAGATTTATAGCCATCTGGATGGTATGCTAGCATTGGTGGTGGTATGCAATATGACTGGTCTGTTGCATTGTTGTGGAGAGCCGGTAGCAGGAGCCATAAAATGGCAGACAGGGCTAGGCTGCTCTGGCATACACATAGAAGGAGGGGATTTCTATCCACAAGGCCTTTAGACTGCCCTAGAGGAAGAACAGAAATCAAGTTAAGCTCCACGTTCCAATTTTCTAGATTTCCTAGCACAGTTTAACATCTCACAATTCCAAAGTTTTGAGGAAGAGAGGAGTGAGCCTACAACTGCCGTTGAATGGAAGCAGTTAATTGAATCTATATGAAATGTTAGATCTAGACTCAGGAGTGGGAAGAGTCAACTGTCACTAGAACTTTTTATCCCATATAATTGTTATTGTAATTGGAGGTTTGAGTGTTCTCCTGAACTGACAGTTGCCTATTTAGGACAGTTTTATTTTTGTCCCCCTCTCCATCCAGCCAAGATATAACACAGGGGTGGCCAACCTGTGGCTCCAGAGCCACATGTGGCTCTTCAGAAGTTAATATGCGGCTCCTTGTATAGGAGCCGACTCCAGGGCTGGAGCTACAGGCACCAACTTTCCAATGTGCCAGGGGGTGCTCACTGCTCAATCCCTGCTCTGCCACAAGCTCTGCCACAAGCCCTACCCCCACTCCACCCCTTCCCACCCCCTCCCCCCCAGAACCTCCTGCATGCCACAAAATAGCTGATCGGCAGGTGTGGGGAGGGGGAGGCGCTAATTGGCAGGGCGGCGCTGGAAGCTGATGGGGGGCTGCTGACGTATTACTGTGGCTCTTTGGCAATGTACATTCGTAAATTCTGGCTCCTTCTCAGGCTCAGGTTGGCTACCCCTGAAATAACACATACATCAATTAACTTTGGCCTTGGCTACACTTGCAAGTTACAGCGCTGTAAAGCCTCCCCCAGCGCTGTAACTCACTCCCCGTCCACACTGGCAGGGCACTTACAGCGCTGTATCTCCCTGGGTACACCGCTGCAGGTACTCCACATCTCAGAGAGGAATAATAGCTGCAGCGGAGTGGCTAAGACTCACGGGTGTGAGTGTAAACTTGCAGCGCTGTACTAATCACCTTGTCAAGTGGCCAATCCTCTCCATTGTTGTGACCGGCTGCAGGAATGCGGAAGTGCCGGTTTCAAAGCTCTTACCACAGAGAAAAGCAAACAGATTGCAGCTTGCTTTGAGTGAGTGAATGAATGAGCAGGGGGCCGGGAGTTCGGAACCTGCAAAATAGAGAGCTGACATGCTCCAAAAAGCACTCTCTCCCCCCCACACTCCCTGTCACAATCCACCCCACCCCACCCCGTTTTGAAAAGCACGTTGCAGCCACATGAATGCTGGGATAGCTGCCCATAATGCACCGCTCCCAACACAGCTGCAAATGTTACAAGTGCGGCCACACCACTGCGCTGGCAGCTGTCAGTGTGGACAGACTGCAGCGCTTTTCCCAACTGCACAAAAACAGGTTTACCTCACAGCGCTGTACAGCTGCAAGTGTAGCCAAGGCCTTTGTAACAACAGTGTTAACTGACTGAGAAACGGTTTATCCATTTTCATATGTTCAACTTTCCAAAAGAGTTGTCTTTTGGGATGAAATTTCCCATACTTGGTCTAGTCTACTTAGTCTAGAAAAATGTAATTTTTTTCAATAATGTAGCATATTTCAGCTATTTTTGAATTTTGGACAACTTTTCCAATTTAAAAATATTTTAAAAGATTATAAAAAAGCTACTGAAAAAGCAGCTGAAAGTTACATTGATATGGGTATAGTGTTCAATAAGAACAAATGCCTTTATGTGACTGTGGAGGAGAGTTTAATAGTGACAACTGTTTGCAAATTGAAAAAATTATTCTAATCGTGAACAGATAACACTTGTAAAGATTTTAGCAGAGCTTAATGAAGCCCCACCACCTCTGGGATCTCTGCATGTTCTCCTTGCCCAACCAGATACATACAGGCGCTGCTGCTGAGGAAATTTATATAAAAGAAATAGTAAATTCCTGAATAAACTATACAGAAAAATTCTCCATAAAACTGGCTTAACATCAGACAGGAAAATGTTGACTGTGTAAAAGATCATGGATCTAACCTTTTTTGATGCAATATTAACTAATCCACAATTGTCATATTTTCTATTACAAGCTCATTAAGTTTCTCATAACATATATGCTGTAAAAGGTGATTGATAGTCTGGTATATTGTTTCTGTATTCTATTGTTTGTCTACAATACACAAACATAAATGGGGAAAAAGGAGAGACTGATAGCAACAAGTACAAATCAGCAGTTAGGAACTGCATACAATTGATATGGGAAACAAAAAGTTATCAGTGAAAGAAAAAAAAAGGGGGGGGCAGTAGGATTAACCACCAGAAGAATATATTCCTTAACTATATCAGAAAAAAAAAAAAACCCAAATCCTAGCAATGCTATAGGTATGATAGTAGACAAGGATGATAGAATTATGAATCATGATTCAGGAAAGACAGACATTCAATAAATATTTCTGTTCTGTATTCCAAAAGCAGCAAGGTGATATATCATATGTTATCTTTATTAAATACTTTTTATTCCATCATTAAAGATTAAAAATATTTAAAATCTGCAGGATTTGATAGCTTACACCCCAGCATATTAACAGAATTAGCTTAAGAGCTCCTGGATCCACTAATGTTGATTTTTAACAAGTCTTGGAACAATGAGAAAGTTTCAGAGGACTAGGAAAACCAAATGCTGTGTCTACATCTAAAAATGGTAAGTGAAATAATCCAGGAAATCATAGGCCAATGAGCCTGATATCATTCATGGGCAAAGTCATGGAAAAAGCTGATATGGGATGCATGTAGTCAAGAATTAAAAGATGGTTGCATAATTAAAGCCGGTTGACCCATTTCCCATAAAACCATGTTTAGTCAAACAAATCTGATATAGTTTTTGTTGATATTATAAACTGGGTTATTGAAATTTATAGATTTGGTTGATAAAGCAACTGTGCTGACATAATTACTTAGGCTTCTGTAAGGAATTTGATTTGGTCCCACATGACATTCCAATAAAATAGCACTACACACAAAAAAGTTAATGCAGCCCATGTTAAACTGATTAAAAACTGGTTAATTGATAGATCACAAAAATAACTAAACGGGGAATCACCATCCTATAGAGGTGTTTCTAAGGGGTACTGCAGTATCTGCTCTCAGCCAAATGCTATTCAACAGCTCTCTCAAGGATCTGGAAGAAAATATAAAAGAAAACTGGTAGAGTAGTAAATAATAAGGGGGGACAGGTCAGTTACACAGACTTCTTAGCAAATGCGTAATGCGTCTCAGATGGCATGCGACCAGGATTCATCACTGAATTTGGTCCGCTGGTTGGATCATTAGCTTCCCCAGCTTGGGCCAGTTACTTACCTGGATTGCTTAGTAAGGTGTGCTCATTTGAGCAACACACTCACATTTTAATACAGCCAAATGCAAGATCATACACATAGGAATAAAAAATGTAGGTCACTCCTACAGATCGAGGGACTGTATTCTAGAAGGAAGTAACTCTGAAAAAGGCTTACACGCCATGGTACAAAACTATAAGCTCCCAATACAATGCTGTATTTAAGAGTACAGCTGCAACCCTTAGCTATAGAAAAAGGAGGTTTATCAAGAGTAGGGAGATGGTATTACCTCTACATATAGCGTGACTGAGAGCACTGTACCTAATTCTAGTGTCCACACTTCAAAAAGAATGTTGAAGAATTGGAAACTTCAGAAGAGAGCTAAAAGAGCAATTAGAGATCTGGAAAATACACCGTACCTTGCCACAAGAGACTAAAATGCAATACACGGAGTTCATCAAAGGATGTAACTTGATCGCTGCCTACAAGTAAATACACAGGGGAACAGATTTCTGAGAGTACATAGCTCTAATGTAGCAAAAAAAAAAAAAAAAAAAAAAAAAAAAAAAGGCATAACAAGATCCAATGGTTGGAAGCCAAGGTTAGCAAATTCAGACTCAAAATAAAGCTGAAAGTTTTAACAGTAGGGGTAATCAACCACTGGATCAACTTACCTAGGGATATAGTGGATTCTCCGTCACTTGCAGTCTTTAAACCAACATGCATATCTTTCTAAATTATATACTATTGCACCAAAAGAAGTTAGAGTTGACACAAAGTACTGGCTGAGGTTCTCTGACCAGTGTTATGCAGGTCAAACTAGATGATCAAGGTCCCTTCGGACCTTAAAATCTACTAATCTATATATGCTCCTCACAGAAGGGACAGTACCTATGTTTTGTGCACTAAAATACAAGCTTTGCAACACGATGCTAAGATTTCTGTTGAAATTTTCACACTGAGGCATGTTTTAACTGTGCATCTATAACATTTATTTGAGGCATTAATATAATTTAGCATTTAGAACATGTATGTCACCATTTAAATACACCTCTACCTGGATATAACCCTGTCCTCGGGAGCCAAAAAAATCTTACCGCGTTATAGGTGAAACCGCGTTATATCGAACTTGCTTTGATCCACCAGAGTGCGCAGCCCCGCCCCCCCCAGAGCACTGCTTTATTGTGTTATATCCGAATTCGTGTTATATCGCGGTAGAGGTGTATGTCTGTCAATACACACACTGCCATTCTTAGAAAACGGGACATCATGGTAAGTGACATTCAGTCTTAGGTTTACATTGATCCTCAAACAGCAACAACCTGAATCTGCTCACTGCAAAAAACTCTAAGTTAAACCATTTTTGTTATGCAATTTGAACCACAGGCTTATTTTTATTAGAGCTAAGTGCTCAGAAGTCCCATTGACTTACAGTGGAGTTGTGGGTGCTCAGCCCTTTTGAAAAATCAGGTCCTGAAAGTTTCTGCTTAGAAAGAAAATTGTCCTATCAGACTGTATTATGTAATCGGTCAGATGAGGAAAAACTAAGGGATCAAATTTTCCCCCTTGCTAGGCTTTTTTACGGTGCTAGTTGTACAGGGCTTCTTCTGAAAGATATTTTTTATGAAGTGTTGGATGTTTCATGGTCACATTGTAATGATTTTAAGATTAGCTTAAAAATTGGTCTTTCAAAGAAATAAACTTTGGTTTTATCCTCATGGAATATTTTAAGTGTTTCACTTATATTTTAGCTTATTCTTTACTTGATAGATTTTACTGCTATATCATAGTAAGTAGAAAAGCAAAAAAGGTCTGATCATGGCGTATCACTGCGGCCTATCAGTACAAATGGAAAAGTGCAACATAATAGTTCTAACCCATAAGCTAGCTTGTCTATGTAAGAAAATTCCAAAGATGGGACTGTTACTGGTGGGAAATGCCATGCATCAAAATTCTCTACCAAGGACATTCATCAGTTCAATTTATCCCAGTTCTGATTCAACTCTGCATTAATGGTAGTTACACCAGCATGTAGTGACAGTGTGCATGTATCCCATTTCAAGATAAATGAATTGGTGCAAGAAGTCCCCCCACTGAGGTCCAGTACTGCTCAAGCCACAGCAGAAATTACCATTCACCTTTCTATACTAAGATGAGAAGATCTCAGATGGAAATCATACCCTGAAAACAGCCCTGGACACCACCTATTAGTCATTTTTATAGTGAGCAAATCCACTTGATAGCCTGAATAATGATGCCCCCTATGTTCACTATGCCTCAGATTTGCCTGGATTTATGAGGCGGGCAATGCTTTCATTGCTCTGAGGGGTTATCTTAGATAACCCCTATTATATTATCTGACTGCCTCAATCTTTAATATACTTAGATTCATAAAACCCCTGAGAGATGGGGACGATAGTCTCTCTGTGTTTCAGTTCCCCATCTATAAAATAGGGTAAATACTAAGTGATTTCCTCACAATAGCACAGGAAGTTAAATACCCTCACTGTTAAAAATTTGTGCCTCATTTCCAGTTTGAGTTTACTTGGCTTAAGCTTCCAGCCATTGATTCTTGTTATGCCTTTCTCCACTAGATTAAAGAGCCCTTTAATACCCAGTATTTTCCCTGTGAAAGTACTTATACACTAATCAAATCACCTCCATTTTCTTTTTGATAAGCCAAGCAGATTTAGTTCTTTAAGTCTCTCTTTCATTATAAGGCATTTTCTCCAACCCTCAAACAATTTTTGTGGTTCTTTTCCACACACTCCAATTTTTCCAACATCCTTTTAAATAGTATTGTAATGTATCCATTATTCTAATATCAGACTCACCAATACCACATACAGGGGTAAAATCACCTCCTTACCCCTACTCCCCTGTTCATACATTTGAGGATTACTCCATTTGCCACAGCATCACACAGAGCTCTTCTTGAGTTGCTTGTCCACTATGACCCCCCTAGATCCTTTTCAGCATCATTGCTTTACAAAATATACAGTCCTCCATTCTGTAGGTATGGGCTGCATTCCTTGTTCCTAGATATATGACTGGATTTGGCTGTATAAAATTTAGGGGGTCCAGTTTACCAAGTGATACATGTTGCTCTGTATGATTATACTGTCATTTACCTTTCCATCAATCTTTGGGTTGGGCAGAAGAATTGGGCAACTTGCTTCCAGGTATATATGGCTGCCTTTATGGACAGGCAATTATAGCTACAATGCAGGGAATATACATCCTTGAGGCTCCATTTTACTTCCATCCACTATTTTCCCTAGCTGCAATAAGGAGCCAGTTGCCCAATTCTAGCCCCACTCCAATATATCACCCACCACCTACTTCCAGTTTGGTTCAGGCAACTACCCCTTCAACTACTCCCACCAGTTTAATCATCAGCAGACCCCCACCACCACCACCACCACACAGCATGCAGTCAGAGGCAAAATGGTAGAAAATCAGCTAGAAAAAAAAATTAGATCAGCACAAATAGTCCACAATGTCTCAGGCCTTGGCTACATTCGTGGATTCACAGCGCTGCCGCGGCAGCGCTGTGAAGCGCGAGTGTAGTCGCGCCGCCAGCGCTGCGAGAGCTGTCTCGCAGCGCTGCAAGTACTCCACCTCTCCGAGGGGAATAGCTTGCACACTGGCGCTTTACAGCGCTGCACTCGCTGCGCTCAGGGGGGGTGTTTTTTTCACACCCCTTAGCGCAGCAAGTGCAGCACTGTGAATTGCCAGTGTAGCCAAAGCCTTAAAGTATAAAAAGCAAACACAGTTTAGCATGAGTACTAAGGAGTTACAACAATGCAACCAAAGCATTACACACGTACTTGCTGGCCCTGTGGTAACCAAAGGTAGTAAACAAAGGCAGTAAAATGCACAGTAATTTAAAGCACTGTTTAAAAGTCAAAAAAATACAGTACAGTTTCCCTTCTTTACTTTATACAGAGCAGCACAGCAAACAAAAGCATTCCTGGTGCTAAATAGGCATCTTTGGATTAACACCATGCATAACAGTGTAAGATCCCTCTTCAGAAAAATCACAAGTTACATGTAAAAAAAAGTTTTTGGTGATTTATAAGCATCATAAGCTTAAGGTATAGAGGATAAACTTATTAATTTTAAGGCTAGGATATGAAGTCTGATATCTTCAACTGTCCTTAAATCATCTGGTATTACCACCATAATTTTGGGGACAATAGTTATTCTAATTTGACCTGCACATTACAAGATAATACATATTTCCCTTACAGCCGCGGTTAAGAAATGTTTCTACGTCAGTTCAGCAGCAGATGTGGTGGGAACAGCCATTAAACAACCCTGCAGCATAGCTCCCAGGCTGGACTCTAACTTCTTGAACAGTGCCCTTCTCTGCATATTGGGAACCTAGTCAAGTTAACCTCAACCAAGCTCAGTACAAATTGCAATACAGTAAAAATTACTAAATGTATCCTTTATAAATTCCTTCCCTTTAAAAAAAGTGGTATCCAAGATGGTGCTGAATAAGACCTATGGGAAAAGCTCCTTACCAACTTGCTGAGTGCCAGAACTGTTGGAGAATGTGGGAAAGGAATGTGGAAATGCAAAAAGATACAGGTTTTAACTTTGAAGACATTGGAGCATCACTGTAACCATATGCATCACGATTACTGATGCATCTCTGTCATTGGACAGCAACTGAAGAGATCGACCATTTCAGAAGCCCACTGACACCCCTGCACAGTACTTCACAAATCTGAGGTCTAGTAAAAGTAGGATTAAGGAGAATATGTTCAATGGCCTGTTGACTGAGTCCCAGAGAACCACAAAGAGAATTTGTGTATAGCAGGAACAGCATTACTGGGCTATATAAACACAGGGAAGAGTGTCGGTCCTTTGAGACCATCAGAACACAGAAAGAGACTGGAAAATGCAAGAGTATATATTCTGTTTAACAGCAATAATGTACTATGCCTTGTTTTCAGCATGTGCACTGAGCATTCCTGGCATTACCAATGGTGAGTCATGTATCATATAGGTCAAAGTTGGCACATAGCCTTTGCACCGCAACTTCCCAGTCATCAGACAACGCCTTCCCCATTGTATTTTGCACATTTGTGAGACAACAAGCGGAAATATGGGGGGGGAGGACATCATCCACAGCACAAAGTGCATCAGACATCATCACAGAATATCAGGGTTGGAAGGGACCTCAGGAGGTCATTTAGTCCAATCACCTGCTCAAAGCAGGACCAATCCCCAACTAAATGATCCCAGCCAGGGCTTTTTCAAGCCTGATCTTAAAAACCTCTAAGGAAGGAGATTCCACCACTCCCCTAGGTAACCCAGTGCTTTGCCACCCTCCTAGTGAAAAAGTTTTTCCTAATATCCAACCTAAACCTCCCCCACTGCAACTTGAGACCATTACTCCTTGTTCTGTCATCTGCTACCACTGAGAACAGTCTAGATCCATCCTCTTTGGAACCCCCTTTCAGGTAGTTGAAAGTAGCTATCAAATCCCCCCTCATTCTTCTCTTCTGCAGACTAAACAATCCCAGTTCCCTCAGCCTCTCCTCATAAGTCATGTGCTCCAGCCCCCAATCATTTTTGTTGCCCTCCGCTGGACTCTTTCCAATTTTTCCACATCCTTCTTGTAGTGTGGGGCCCAAAACTGGACACAGTACTCCAGATGAGGCCTCACCAATGCTGAATAGAGGGGAATGATCACGGCCCTCGATCTGCTGGCAATGCTCCTACTTACACAGCCCAAAATGCTGTTAGCCTTCTTGGCAACAAGGTGACACTGTTGACTCCTATCCAGCTTCTCATCAACTGTAACCTCTAGATCCTTTTCTGGAGAACTGCTGCCTAGCCACTCGGTCCCTAGTCTGTAGCACTTGTCCTTGTTGAAACTCATCAGATTTCTTTTGGCCCAATCCTCTAATTTGTCTAGGTCCCTCTGTATCCTATCCCTACCCTCCAGCGTATCGTATCTACCACTCCTCCCAGGTTAGTGTCATCTGCAAACTTGCTGAGGAAGCAATCCACGCCATCCTCCAGCTCATTAATGAAGATATTGAACAAAACCAGCCCCAGGACCAACCCTTGGGGCACTCCGCTTGACACCAGCTGCCAACTAGACATGGAGCCACTGATCACTACCCGTTGAGCCCGATGATCTAGCCAGCTTTCTATCCACCTTATAGTCCATAGACACCTTATAGACACTGTTGACTCCTATCCAGCTTCTCGTCCACTGTAACCCCTAGATCCTTTTCTGGAGAACTGCTGCCTAGCCGTTGAGCCCAATGATCTAGCCAGGGCTTTGGAGCTATGCTTCGGCTCCGCTCCAGCTCCAGGCAAAAACCTGCAGCTCCACTGCTCTGGAGCTGCTCCAGCTCCGGGCTCCGCTCCAAAACCCTGGATCTAGCCAGCTTTCTATCCACCTTATAGTCCATTCATCCAGCCCATACTACTTTAACTTGCTGACAAGAATACTGTGGGAGACCGTATCAAAAGCTTTCCTAAAGTCAAGCAATAACATGTCCACTGCTTTCCCCTCATCAACAGAGCCAGTTATCTCATCATAGTAGGCAATTAGGTTAGTCAGGCATGACTTTCCCTTGTTCAATCCATGCTGAGTGTTCCTGATCCCTTTCCTTCCTGATCATTTTCATCTGCCCTTCAGGCTAACAAATGCTCATTACATAAGATATCCCACTGCATAAGAAGGATAGGAAGTATGGCAAGAGACCACTCTGGCTTAACCAGGAGATCTTCAATGATCTAGAAATCAAAAAAGAGTATCACAAAAAACGTGGAAACTAGGTGAAATTACAAAGGATGAACATAAACAAATAACATGTAGGTACAAAATTAGAAAGGTGAAGGCACAAAATGAGATCAAACTAGCTAGAGACAAAGGGTAACAAGAAAACATTCTACAAATACATTAGAAGCAAGAGGAAGACCAAGGACAGGGTAGGCCCGTTACTCAATGAAGGGAGAAAAACAATAACAGGTGCTTAATGACTTTTGTTTCGGTTTTCACCAAGAAGGTTGGTGATGATTGGAAGTCTAACATAGCGAATGCCAGTGAAAATGAGGTAGGATCAGAGGCTAAAAGAGGGAAAGCACAAGTTAAAAATTACTTAAGACAAGTTAGATGTCTTCAAGTCACCAGAGCCTGATTAAATGCATCCTGGAATACTCAAGAAGCTGACTGAGGAGATATCTGAGCCATTAGTGATTATCTTCGAAAAGTCATGGAAGACGGGAGAGATTTATAGACCAGTCAGCTTAACTTCAGTACCCGGAAAGATAATGGAGCAAATAATTAAGCAATTAATTTGCAAACATCTAGAACAGGGGTCCTCAAACTTCATTGCACCATGAACCCCTTCTGACAATAAAAATTACTACATGACCCCAGAAGGGGATACCAAAGCCTGAGCCCACCAGAACCCTGATGCCCAAGCCAAAGTCAAAGCCCCACTGCCACTGGCAAGGGGCCAAAGCTGAAGTCCAAGGTCTTCAGCCTCAGGCAGCGGGCCTGTAACCTTAGCCCCCGTCAAGTCTAAGCCAGCCCTGGCAACCCCTTTAAAAATGGGGTCGTGACCCACTTTGTGGACCCAACCCACAGTTTGAGAACCCCTGATCTAGAAGATAATAAAGTGATAAGTAACAGTCAGCATGGATTTGTCAAGAACAAATCGTGTAAAATCAATCTAATAGCTTTCTTTCAGAGGGTAACAAGCTTTGTGGATGAGGGAAGCGGTAGATGTGGTATATCTTGACTTAAGTAAAGCTTTTGACACTGTCTCGCATGACCTTCTCATAAATAAACTAGGTAAATGCAATCTAGATGGAGCTACTATAAGGTGGGTGCATAACTGATTGGAAAACCGTTCCCAGAGAGTCTTGTTATCAGTGGTTCACAGTCAAGCTGGAAGGGAATATCAGGGATCAGTTCTGGGTCCAATTCTGTTCAATATCTTCATCAATGATTTAGATAATGGCATAGAGAGTACACTTAAAAAGTTTGCGGATGATACCAATCTGGGAGGAGTTGCAAGTGCTTCAGAGGATAGGATTAGAATTCAAAATGACCTGGACAAATTGGAGAAATGGTCTGACGTAAATAGGATGAAATTCAATTAAGGACAAATTCAAAGTACTCCACTTAGGAAGGAACAATCAGTTGCACACATACAAAATGGGAAATGACTTCCAAGGAAGGAGTACTGTGGAAAGGGATCTGAGGGTCATAGTTAGGATGACCAGATAGCAAATGTGAAAAATCGGGACAGGGAGTGGGGGGTAATAGGCACCTATATAAGACAAAGCCCCAAATATCAGGACTGTCCCTATAAAATCGGGATATCTGGTCACCCTAGTCATGGTGGACCACAAGCTAAATATGAGTCAACCGTGTACCACTGTTGCAAAAAAAGTGAACATTATTTTGGGATGTAATAGCAGGAGTGTTGTAAGCAAGACACGAGACGTAATCCTTCCGCTCTGCGCTGATTAGGCCTCAACTGGAGTATGGAGTCCAGTTCTGGGTGCCACATTTCAGGAAAGATGTGGACAAACTGGAGAGAGTCCAGAGAAGAGCGCCAAAAATGATTAAAGGTCTAGAAAACATGACTTATGAGGGAAGATTGAAAAAATTAGGTTTGTTTATTCTGGAACAGAGAAGACTGAGATGGGACATAACAGTTTTCAAGAACATAAAAGGTTGTTACAAGGAGGAGGGAGAAAAATTTTTCTTAACCTCTGAGGATAGGACAAGAAACAATGGGCTTAAATTGCAGCAAGGGAGGTTTAGGATGGACATCAGGAAAAACTTCTCAACTGTCAGGGTGGTTAAACACTGGAATAAATTGCCTACGGAGGTTGTGGAATCTCCATCATTGGAGATTTTTACGAGCAGGTTAGACAAACACCTGTCAGGGACGGTCTAGATAATACTTAGTCCTGCCATGAGTGCAGGGGACTGCACCAGATGACTTCGAGGTCCCTTTCAGTTCTATGATTATATGAAAATGGGCACAGAGGTCTCATTAAATAAAGAATCCTAATTTTTAGGTAACAGTGGCTTGTACACTGCCCACTTAGATCCCGTGGAGTATCTGTACGGGCAGAACAGTCTTGTACAACTTCAATATGATAGCCCCAACAGTAGCTCTACCAACAAATTGGTTCCCCACTGACCGCAATAAATGGAGATGGCCAGTTTCTAAAGATGAAGAGACATGTTGCTGGGGGGAGGAGAGGCTCTGATCCTGGTTCTCTGGTGCTTCAGTATCCAGGCAGTTAAGCAGAGCGCCAAGAAAGTTGCTTTCTGTACTCTAAAGTTCTGCACTCACTGCTGAACACCCCAGGTCTCCAAACTATCTGGTCATACAACTAGAGCCCTGCACAGATATAAAAATTGGATCCGCATCAGATCCATGATCTGCAAACATGGGCCGTGCATATAAAATGGATATCCGCAGATTTACAGTGTTCTAGATGCAACCACGTTTGATGGCCTGCCCCAAAAGCAGTATGCAGGTAATCAAAGAACACATAATAGAAAAATGTAGAGGTGTCATCATACCACGTCATAAATCTTGATATCTCTGGGTCCCTTCTCTCCTTCCCCATAACTATTCAAACAACTGCAAAGATTCCCCCTACCTCTTAGCTACAAGGATCAACAGCCGACTCCATGGACAGGATCACAATCTGGGCTAACTCCAGGCTAAGATGAATTTGGAAATGTCATTGGCAACAGGCAAGTTCTAGAATACAGTAGGAGAGTTATAGACAGATATCCTATAAACCATCATACCCACATGGCAATGCAATAAGTTGATGTACCACAGCATAATATCAACATATGGCTCAAATGTAAGATGGCTTCTACTAACACAACTTTGACAGTGTGAAAAAAGCCACAATCGATGCATGTTTATACTGGTAGATTTTTCTAATGAAGATAAACCCTGTACAGGAAAGAAGCCGTATTATTTTTCCCACTGTGGTAAAGGCCAATATTTTCCCCTTAAATCCCAGTTTTGTTGAATATTTCTGACTATTTTTGAGAACCTTTATAATACATATATTGCAATGTAATTGGACAAAATATCCAAAGCTCCCCACAAGTTAGTATTCAGACCCAAAACATATATTAGCTACGGTTTACTAGACAAGCACGCATATAAATCACACTTAACACCCCAGTTTGATATTTTAATATATATAAGGATGTAAAAGGGGAAAGAAATACCTTCATGTAGCTGTCTGCAAGTTTGACAGTTTGAGGCAGGCACTACTGTAGCAATATTGGCTAGCATCTGTCAGTTAAGTTGTAGTTTTGTCTTATTTCATAAACATCCCAAATGATCATCTTATAAATTAAGTCTAGCACTAAATTATAAAACCAAAAACTATAAAATTATTTAAACAAATATTTTTCAAAATTTGAAAGGGTTTTAATTATATAGGATTTGCTCATGGAAATAAAGAGTATAATGATAAACAAGTGCTAAGAGATAACTAGTTCCCAGTGTAAAACTACTACTTTAGATATCCAAATATTCCAGTTCAGACCCAGAGGAATGGTTTCTTTCAGCCTCACCGAAGCAGAGACCACCAGCAAATCTAAATATTAAAATTAATTTTTTGTAGGTTCATGATAAGAGCCCTTATATTGGGGTGGACAAACTTTTTGGCCCGAGGGCCACATCTGGATATGGAAATTGTATGACGGGCCATGAATGCTCACAAAATTGGGGATTGGGGTGCGGGAGTGGGTGAGGGCTCTGGCTGGGGGTGCGGGCTTTGGGGTAGGGCTGGGGATGAGGGGCTTAGGGGTACAGGAAGGTGTTCCAGGCTGGGACCGAGGGGTTCGGAGGGCAGGAGGGGATCAGGGCTGGGGCAGGAGGTCGGGGTCAGGGCGTGGGAGGGGGTCAGGGGTGCAGGCTCTGGGCGGTGCTTACCTCAAGCAGCTCCCAGAAGCAGCGGCATGTCCTCCCTCCAGCTCCTACGCGAAGGCGCGGCCAGGGGGCTCTGCTGCACACTGTCCCGTCCACAGGCGCTGCCCCTGCAGCTCCTATTGGCCGCGGTTCCCGGCCAATGGGAGCTGTGGGGGCCACGCTTCGGGTGGGGGCAGCGTGCAGAACCCCCTGGCTTCCCCTATGTGTAGGAGGCAGAGGGGGACATGCTGCTGCTTCCAGGAGCCATGCGGAGCGGGACAAGCCCCCAACTCTGCTCCCCAATGGGATCTCAAGGGCTAAATTAAAACTTCTGGAGGGTCGGATGCAGCCCTTGGGCCGTAGCTTGCCCACCCCTGTCTTATATTGACTAAGGACTGCAGATTTTAACCAAAGAAAGCGTCATTTTATGACTGTATGTAGAAGCAGCTCCCAATCTAAGAAAAAAGATTTTTATGCACTTAATCTAAAAAAGTTAAACCTAAGGTGGTGTACGAAACATGCTGGGTTTCACTTTCAATTCAACTATTTGCCAGACTCAACTAATCTTTTCTAACCACAGAGAAAAATGAAAAAATTGTATTATTTCCTAAAGCATGCAAGTAACTTTGTTCCAGAGATCCTACACTGGATCTTCAGTCCCCAGTAGCTGATGAAAGCAGATCATATCCATCAGTCAATAAAGTGTACAGACAGAGCTTAGCATCCGAAAAACCTGAAGTAATGAGTTCCTTATTTTTTTAAACTAACTCAGTGAACAGTAAGCTTACTCACAGAATGAACCTCATGATAAAACTTTAATGGAACTTCCTGCAGAGCACAAGAACCTTTTCCCTAGGTATTATTATGCCTTTCAATTAACATGGGTTACATCTGTGGACATGATAATGTGAAGAAAGGAGATCTTCTGGTAAGAAAAGAACTTCCTTAGGTGAACAGGCCAGTAGTTATCTGTATATCAACTGTTGATTCAGCCAATAGATGTGTGACGTTGCAGTCTATATGATTTTATAAAAATTTGATGAGTGAATATAATGTAACTGGAATATGCTTCATGCAAAAGGTCTCTTGTAAGGTATCATTACAAAGCTTATTGTCTACTGAGTGTGGTCATTCTATTTGTATAAAGGTATCACTCTTGTATCTGAAACTAGAAATATGAAATATAACTGAGGGCCTATTGTAATTATGCAAAGTGTGGGCCATTAATGGTGGTTTGGAATCTTAATGGCTCCCATCAACCAGGACAATTGACTGGATGGCTCTGTTTGCAGGCAAGCCTTCCTGTGAGTCAGGCTGGGAGGAATGAAGGCTTGGGGTCTTACAGTGACATGTGATCATGTCACATGAACTGGAATCCATCTTTAACCTGGTGCTTTTCCAGTGAGGGAGGATGGAAACCCAGAGGGACAAAGGATTCCCGCCTTATGCAAAAGATATATAAATGGGTGGAAGAGAACAGAGGAGAGGAGCCATCATGAAGAATCCCCTAACCACCACCTGAGCTGGAACAGAGCTGTACCAGGGGAAAGAATTGTGCCCAGGAAGGTGTCCAGTCGGGGGGGGGGGGGGGGGGAGGACTTACTGAAGCATCTCAGAGTGAGATTATCTGTATTCAGTTTGATTAGACATAGATTTTCTCATTTTATCTTATTTTGCTTGGTGACTTACTTTGTTCTGTCTGTTACTACTTGGAACCACTTAAATCCTACTTTCTGTATTTAATAAAATCACTTTTTACTTATTAACTCAGAATATGTATTAATACCTGGGGGAGCAAACAACTGCGCATCTCTCTCTATCAGTGTTATAGAGGGCGAACAATTTGAGTTTACCTTGTATAAGCTTTATACAGGGTAAAATGGATTTGGGTTTAGACCCCATTGGAAGTTGGGCATCTGAGTGTTAAAGACAGGAACACTTCTGTTAGCTGCTTTCAGGTAAACCTGCAGCTTTGAGGCAAGTAATTCAGACCCTGGGTCTTTGTTGGAGCAGACGGGAGTGTCTGGCTCAGCAAGACAGGGTGCTGGGGTCCCGATCTGGCAGGGAAGGCAGGGGTAGAAGTAGTCTTGGCACATCGGGTGGCAGCTCCCCAGGGGGTTTCTGTGATCCAACCCGTCACAATATGCCCTAAGACTAACCTAATGTCTAGGTGAAGTCATACAATGAACATGTATGGGCAAGGATACCACCACACAAAGGAAGTTGCTGAGGTAAGTATATCTGAATGTTTTACTTCAGGTTCCAAGTAAACTGTACTAGTAGGAATTCCAAGCTTTGGGACGGACACCTATGCCCTTCTGCCTGCCATATTCTAGTCCCTGCACTAGTACTTCAAATTTGACCCATCTTGCTGAATAAGTTTCATTTTTGGACTTTTCTTGTAAGAATGGAAATGAGTTTCTGGAAGTAACCTTCCTTCATTTGTTCTTTTCAATACCAAGGAACAAGGTTGAGATTTTCTGGTTTCAGGTGAAATATTGGTCCCTGTGACAGCATGTCCATCTTATACCATATGGACACAGAAGCTTTTCTTATGTTGGCAAGTTTCAAGAACAATGGCCTCCTCCCTCAACATCTATATAACTTGCTTTCCTCTCTTGTAATTTTCTGTAAAATCAGACAGTACCAAGAACAGAGAACACAGTAGTTAACTTGGTCAAGACTGGAACAGGACTTCTGCTACAGTCAGACCTTGAGATTGAGTGTTCTAGAGAAATATTTTGCTATCCTGCAACTGTCTTTGGCAACTGAGATCCAGTCTGGGGTAGCCAAATCATACTGCAGTGAATCTAGACTTTTGGGGGAGGGAGGGAAGGGAAGGAGAATAATCCATTCACCTGATTTACCAATTGGCAGCTAACTGTTGTAGCAGACATGTTGCTTTTCCAGCCCAATAAGATGCTTCACTGCCTAGATTCGTAGTGTAGTTTTCCTACGTATCATCATGGCTAATCTCATTGTCATCTGTTGACATTTACCATTGCTGTTGGACTGCAAGTCATAACTCGCTTGTTCCTAGTAAGGGATTTTTCTCCCCTCTATCAAATCCTACATTGTTCTCCTTTCCAACAGGCTGTATTTTACTTCTCACTTGTCTGAGCAAGGCCTGGAATGGGGGAGACACCCTACAGCAAAAATCCTTAGTTCTCTCTTAAATGCATGATTCTGAGATCTCCTATCCTAGAAATAAATGGTGCTTAGAAGACCATTTGAGGTATTTCCTCAAGTTTTTAATAAACATTATATTTTCCTTGAGCTGTGTGCCAACCCTCCTTCCTAACTATGAAGAACAAACAAAAGATTTTTTAGGTTTAGCACTGGACCCCACGATTCACAGCACATGAAATGAAATGGTGTATAACTGTCTGGTGCCATCATACTGAAAACATGTTTCTGTCATTTCAGAACGAGTGATTGTAAGACAATCTGAAGTCTCCCAAAGTTACACAGAAGGGAGGGGGAAGTGCAGTTAGTGTCATGTGCTTACAGAAATGCACTACTAGTTTTCAATGCTGCATAAAAGGGGTAGATAAATATCTTTATGGCTTAGTTTTGATTTTCTGCAACAATTCTGTGAACAATTCCAGTAACAATACAAGCAAGGACAGAATCTGTGATTAAATGGCCCCTTCCTCCCCTCCATGACCAGTTTCAACCTTAGCAGAGATCAGTGCTTAACAGCCACTAGGTGCAGTTAGCTCCACTGACAATTAATGTATTTTTTTTTTAAGTGGCTGCATAAAACCAGTCCCCCCACTTCCCTAAGCAAACATTGATAAGGTTGTTGAGAGACTGAATGCTCCCAAAAACATGTTTGTAAACAAGCTTGAACGGTGAAGACAAAGGGCTTGTCAACCTCATTTTGTGGCGTAGACTTAATTTAGGTCAACCTCCAGCCACTGCAGTAATTCAATCAGCTGTTGGGTCCACGCTACCCTTATTCTTCTGGAGCATGCGTGCTCTCCAGGAGCACTTGCACCAGCTGAAGTGGGGCATTGTTAGAGTGTGGGGCACTGACGGCCGTGCAGGGCTCACAGCTGGAGCCTCCCACCTGCCCTGAGGTGACATCCAAGCTTGAGTCCAGCGTGGGCTCAATTTTACAGGGAGTCTAGCAGCAGTGAAATTGACATTCTTCTCAATTTCATGGCTCAAGCATGGGAGGCGGGGGCAGTTGCAGAGTAGACACAATAGCAGCCATGAAACTGATAAAAATGACAGCCAAGGGCCGAAGTAAGTAATGCAGAGTCTACACTTACACTGTGTTGCCCTAACTACACCAACATATGCACTGTGCCTCTTGTGGAGGTGGAGTTATGTCGGTGTAGCAGGCCACTTACTTCAGCAGAAGGAGCATTCTAGTGTAGACACTGATAAAATTAGGTCGATGTAAGCTGCTTTATGTTGCCCTAACACCGTAGTGTAGACCAAGCCAAATACATTGCACAATAACAGCATTAGAACTCAGCCACCACCATCCATGGCTCAAACCCAAACCTGAGGTGATATGGGCACCTCAACTGAGGTAGCTGTTTAATTCATGCAGTGTCACAAGAATGAATGGCAAATGATCTTTAGCTGTGAAGGTTTTGTTCTACTATAGCCACATAGCCCTACATGTGTGCACCAATGTTCCCTTTTGTGCTTTTCCAACAGGGTGTGAAGGCAGCCCCTGGCAGAGGCAGATGTCATCCTGCTTCCCTGCTCTGCCACTATATGGCACATTTGACATCTCTGATTTCCCTGGGAACCAGAATTAGTGCACATCTAGGTGGGATCCCGTTGACTGCACAGAGTTTGTAAACCGGACTTGTCCTGAGCCCGCTAAGGATGGAAGCTCTCCCCTTTATCCTCACAAACTTTATGAAGTGTGCAGCAGGCGACGATTATATGAATTGCATTTGCCACATTGGTATCCAGATGGGTGCATAGGCGGTGCTAACAAGATTACTGTCTACCAAATGCACACTCCATGACCATTCTGAAGCTACAGAGCTTGTAACCGAATTCCCTTTTTCTAAGGTAACTGATGCTGGGGTACATGAGTTTCATGAGACAAGTTAGGAACAAGTATGTGAGGTCCCCCAAAGTAACAGCTGAAAGATACCATGCAGAAAATACCATTTCTAAGGAATAAAGCCCCTTCCTCCCCTTCAATTACAATCCTGATCACCTGGTATTATAAAACTTTCCAGTATTTCACACATTTGCATTTATGACACTGCCTCTGTAGTTCTATAAGGCTCGGTAAAAAAATGAATAGTAACCTTTTAGTTCACATACTTGCCCCTTTTGGTGGGCAAGTATTGGAATATGGGTGCAGCAATGGCCCCTCCAGTTCGGAAACCCAATCCTCTCAAATTCAGCTATTATTTCTGTAGCTTTTCTTATGGAAGCCGCCCATGCGTAGATCACAGCATTCATTACCTTTCAAACCTGTACAACCATGACCACAAAGTGGTTTGCAACCAATCTATAGCTGTCTGTGTTGCCTGCTTGCACAGGGCAATAGCCACCCACTTCTGCACTGGTATGGCTTCCCTGAAGTGAGTATTTTGGCAAAAGCTCTTCACACAGCTCCATGAAGGTCTGTTTCCTCATCTGGAAATTTTTAAGAGGCTGCTGGTCATCCCAGATTTTCAAAATGATGTGACCCCATAGCACTATGTGGTTCTCGTATATCAAGAGTGCCAGTCCACTCAAGGGCAAACTATAGCAATACACGTCTGTACCTTGTGAGATGAATGGTCACTGAACCTTAAGGTCAGACAGTTTTGTCTGAATTCCATCCATCATCTCACTAATCACTTACTCCACTGCATAACCATTTGTCCCACAATAAAGAGCAGGAGCAGAACCACATTATGCCATTGCGCCACATCTTCCACCCAGTTTGGCAGGGAACGAGGGGCAACATGATTAGGAACTACCTTCAGCAAATGCATGAAGGCAGAGGGCAGTACCAACAACAAACAACAAAGCGGTTGCTGGAGTGTCTCCCTTTAACACACAGAACTCTGGGATACCGCCTCTGAAATGGTAGCGATAAAGTCACACACCACCACCAGCACTGTGGACATGGGTACGTATGTGTGCAGTGTTATACCCATGTCCAACACAGGATAATGTGGACATTCAGGTGCAGATAGGGAGAGTATGCGTGCACACGTACACAGGCCAGTAACAGAATATGCATGCCTGGGTCAACATGGCCAATAGTGTTCAATTTAGGCTATGCCTACTCTTGCAGAAAATATTTTTCAGGACTGGTTAATGTGAAAATATTGATGATCCATATTATCAGAAACATCTAAGTTTCCAAATATAAGCAAGGATTTTCAAAAATCTAGTTCCCCAGTTATAACTAAATTCATATAAACACTGGTAGGTGAGAAAGTCTCTCCCAAGCCTTTATCCACATTTGGAAATTGGGACTTGCAATTAAACATCCACATAACTCCAAAAAAGTTAGACAAATGGTCAAAAAGCCCTATCTACACTACAGCTTCAAGAAGTAGTAGTGCCAAAGGAGAATTACAGATGATAAATTTTTGGAGTAAGTTTAACCTAAATACTTGTTAGGCTCTCTTTTGTTAGTATTTAGGGAAATAATTGTCACAGCATGATGGATCTTAATTTTTTGCTTCCAAATTATTCAGATGTTATTAACTTATCTACGAATGTACATTGGCTCTTGTAAAGGGTGGAAATGATTTTGCCATTTTTTTTTTTAAACCTGAATATTGGAGGACATAAGTGTCTGCTTCACAGGTAGAAAGCATTCTGTTGACTCTTACGGCTACTCTATACTAGAAGTGTTACAGCGATGCAGCACTGGGAGTACTGAAGATGCTATATGCTGATGGGAGAGGACTCTCCTGTCGGCATAATAAAACTACCTCAACAAAAGGTGTTCAACACCAGCGCTTAGGTCAGTGTAACATACGTTGTTCAGGAGGAGGGTGCTTATTCACACCCCTGTGCAACATTAGTGGTAGTGTGTAAAAGCCCTTTGTACTGGCCTTTCATCACTAATCTCATACTCACCCGGAAATCTGAATTTCAGACTTAGTGATACTAAGGGCTAGTCTACACTAGCAACGCTTTAACGTACCTTGTATGGTCGCGGCATGGCGCAGCGCTGGGAGGGAGCTCTCTCAGAGCTCTAAAAAAAAAAAACCACCTCAATGAGGGGCACGGCTCCCAGTGCTGGGGCACTGTTTATACTGGCACTTTACAGCGCTGCAACTTGCTGTGCTCAGGGGGGTGTTTTTTCACACCCCTGAGCGAGAATGTTGCAGCGCTGTTAATTGCCAGTGAAGACAAGCCCTAACTTTCAAATAATTTAATACAGAGTAGTCTCTTCAATATTATCCTCTTATCAAATGATATTAATGGTCCTAAAAAAATATTATGAATAATTTACCAGCCCCTGCAGAAAGAGTCAACTCACCCTCTCTTTACCATGATGCAAAAAGTAATGATATTTTATTGGCCAGTCAAGTGTAAATTACTTGTCTGGCAAATATAATGCAGACTTTTATCATTCTATTTTACAAGATTGGACACACATTAATTTCCCTGTACTACAATGCTAAATCAGGGTTAAAGCCCAGCAGTTCAGAGCTATCAGTAACACTTGATGTACAAACCACTGACTAGAAACAGATACAATATACCAAGAGGTTCTAAAAACAGGAAACTAAACGGTCCTCAAGGGTCAAATTTGTGGTATATGGGATGAAGGTGATTGTCTTTCATCTTTTTGAGTGCATCTCTGACTCTCGATACGGATTAAAATTCAACCTAGGCAGGAATGATTTATCCGAAATATATTTTTGAAGTTATTTTTGCACTTCTGAAACACTAGTATTCCATCAAGTCGCAGGGTTTGGGAGGTTTGGGGGATTTTTTAAACTTCACAAGAAAGTATATCCCAGATACCCAACAAATAATTTATCCTCTCTGCTGCAAATTAGCATCTTGTAAGTGAGTCTTAAGATGTATATACAAGCCATTGTGCAGCTGCTAAAACAAACCCTTACAGAACAAAAAGAAGGCCAAAACCTCCACAAGCAAGCCTAGAAAGGGTGCAATTTCAATTAAAAAGTGTTCACTGGGAATGCCATACATTGAGGGGGAAATGAAAAGGGAAACCCTCCATGCTGAAGTAGTTTGCAAGTACATTACAACTCTAGAATGATAGAATTAGATACTATATACCACCTTTTAAATTATGAAATCTCTTAAGCATTCATTAAAAACTGTTAGAGCCTTTTGAACACAAATGAACTTATGACAGAAGCAGAGACTCCAATGGTTTCCCAGATTTCACTGATGAGAAACCAGAAGAGAATTACAAATTACCAGGGTGGACTGATTTTAAACATTATTAAAATCAGCAAGCAGGAAATCTTGATTTAGATCATTGATTTTAATCTTGATTTGCATTTGTACCTAGTTATTTTCCTGAAGAATTTTTCATTCTCATTGGTTTGTAACCATTAAAACATGTTGATTTTGCAGCTAAATATAGTCTTCACATTAATTTGGTTCTTCCTTTTGCTAATCAGAAGGATACATAATATCTACACACATTTATTTAAGCAATTATATACCTTAACAGCAATGCTGGCATTTATCTTCAAACCAGACTATATGGAGGCTTGCTTAACATCGAAAGGGCTAGAATGAAAACCAAGGTGAAAGAGCTGGTTCTGAGAGATTTCCTGTTTGCAGATGACACAGCCTTGGTTGCCCACAGTGAATCTTTTATGCAAAATCTCTTTGGCAGATTTTCTGCATCATTCCAGAGCTTCAGGTTGACAATCAGTTTCAAGAAGATTGATCATATACAAGGGTGGAAGAACCAATGCCTGACATTACTCTGGAGGGTAAATCCTTTGACATCAACAACAGCTTTTGCTAGTTGGGTTCTATAATCAGCAGGAAACTTGACCTTCCGACTGAACTGAATAGTAGAATCAGAAAAGCAGCTAAGAATTTCAGGCTATTACAGAAATGTGCATGGAATAACAGCAAACTATCAACTAAGGTGAAGATGCGAATCTATCAGACTTGCGTGCCATCATCCCTGCTTCATGGTTGAGAAACAAGACTACATATGCTAGGTACGTACATCAAGAGACTCAACAGCTTTCACATGAGATGCCTGCATAAGATTCTGGAATTACAGTGGTAAGACAAATTACCCTACACAGAGGTGCTGGAGCACGCAGGATTGACACAATTAGAAACTATCATCAAGAAGAGGTCGTCGCGATGGCTCGGTCATATCAGGAGAATGGGCGAAGACTATAATATCCCCAAGAATATTTTGTACAGCGAGATTCGAGACAGCTCTAAAAAGCAGGGTTGCCCTTTACGGTGGTATCCCAATGTGTGCAAAAAATGATAAGTCGCTCAATATTAATGTAGACAGCTGGGGTGGTGGTGGGGGAGTATGCAGAATCCTGTTCAATCTGGATGGAACATCTGGCACTGGGTGCAGCTCAATATGAAGCAACTTTGATCTACAGGATGGAAGCAAAGCAAGAAAGAAGAAAGCAGCGTGCTGTAATCTTGGACTCCAACTCAGACAACACATGGATCTGTGAAACTTGTAACAAGCTGTGTTGCTCTTGTCAGTCATAAGTGACTAGACCTTTTACAAATACACCATGATCCAGTGGGTCAACAGTTACCTGTTTTATTTTTTTATACTCACACATTATACATATACATATACACACATACACACACTTATACTTATTCAGATTAATTATTTTTATTGTTAGAAAATGGTGAATAATGCATTTCTTATCTACTAGATTAGATTGTTTACTCGTTATATTTGGATAGAAATTAAAATTTAATTAAAAATGCATAAACAGCATTTTCAAAGTTTGTTAGTTAAACAAAGCTACTTTAATTGAGCTGTATATATAAAAAAATTATCAAAATATGGTTTATATTTAAAACTGATTTATTAAACAAAGTACATCTAAATTGAACTGATTGTTTCTGGTCCCCAGGTCTTTAAAGATTTTAGAACTAGTAAATCTCATCCTCTCGCATCTATTTTTTATTCATAGAATGGATAACAAGCTTTCCTGCTTTTTGAACTCCCAAATGGTTTCTTAACTTGAAATGAAGTAGGTGTTGAATGAACTAGCTTAATAAACCTCCATGAGGAAAATATTCTCTATGCACCCACAGAAGAGGTTACTACTTTCAATAAACTCTGGTTCCAGGTGCTTATCCGGCAATTTCTACCAGTTCAGTGGCTTGACTACCTTTAAAACATTGCAGCACAGACGCTATTTTTTTTTTATTATTTAATTTAAATAATTTTAGTAGATTATAGTTAAGGCTACGAGTCTTTCATGGAGGTCATGAATTCCGTGACTTTCTGGGACCACCGGGACTTCTGTAGTAGCAGGTGTGGTTGACCCCAGGGCTGCCCAAGCAGCAACGGTGGCACGCTAGAGCCCCCCCAGAGAGCCCTACACCACCTACAATTTAGTCAGGGGTATTTATAGTACAAGTCATGCACAGGTCACAGGACATGACTTTTTGTTTATTGCCAGTGACCAGTCCATGACTTTTACTAAAAATACCCATGACTAAATCGTAGCCTTAATTATAGTCAGTTTAGGCCTTATCATTGGTTGTCAATATCAAACTTAATTTTAAATAGATTTATTTTTTAAAACAAACCTTAATTAGAAAAATCAAATAATAAAAATCACATTTTTAATCATTCATTTGCATCCACCCTGCTAATTAGAACTCGACATTCAAGTCCAGTTCCTCTCATACCTCTGACTCATTTCAACTAACAGAATTATAGCATGCAAACTAGCTCTAGAGGAAGGGGATTGGTTGTATTGCCTCATGTCACAATAGCCCCAATTAAGGTGCTGCCTTTGCCCTGTCCATTACATTCATAACACTTACATAAAAGTCACCAATAAAGTAGCATAATGACAACCTTCTTTCTTTAAACGTAACCTATGAGATTTCAAACTTTGCATATATTTAACTAATTGAAGAGTGTTTTATTTCATTCTTAAGATCACCAAGGGGAAAAAAGGTGTCACTGAGTAACAAATTTCTTCAAGAACCCATTTAAGTTTATTTTAACTAATTAATGGGTTTACCTGAAAATTCTCAGAAAATTGTGTACTTCGAGTAATTGCGGAAGATGTTCTTCACTCTTCGAACATAAAAGTTGAATCCTGCTTTAAGTATAAGACTCAACCTTAATTATGTGTAGTCTTGAAAGGACTAGATTTTTATCAGTCAACACTGATTTCACGGGATATACACAAACCAATGAAAAAATGTCAATCGATAATTGAAATTTACATATAGGCAAAAAAAAGAAAAATGCTGCTTGAAGACTTAGTTTAAGGATATTTACTTTGTATATTTCTCAATTTCTCACAACTGAAAATTTAAAATGGATAAAAACCAAAAACATTTTAAAGATGAACATTGATATTATCCATCAAAATTATAAAAAATTGAATTCTGACAAGCCTAACTATGAGACTACGGCCCGCACCCTCCGTAAAGACAGACCTTCTTTATTGATACAGACTGGGATACTTTATTGTGAATTTCCAATTTGTGAGTTGGTAAATATTTGAAAAAAATATCAAGGATGTGGTACTTCAAAATAAGCAACGCTAATTTGTGAAGTGTAATTTTAAACTGATATTTATAGTATTCTCTTTAAGGCATGAGACTACACGGCAGCATTCTATCAAATCTTCAATAAGTGGATGGAGGCATAGAGTACACCATGAAAAATTTAAAACAAATTGCTGTTCCAAGTAAAAGGTACCTGGCATATAGACAACTAAGCTGCAGCTGACTTTACACATTTATCCCTTTCCAATAAACTTTTACAGTTCTCTTTTACCACCTTCTAGGGCCTGGTCTACACTAGGAGCTTATATCGAATTTAGCGCCGTTACATCGAATTAACCCTGCACCCGTCCACACCAGGAAGCTACTTAGTTCGAAATAGAGCTCTTTTAAATTCGACTTCTGTAATCCTCGAAAACGAGAGGAGTAGCGCTAAATTCGAAATGGCAATATCGAATTAGGCTAGGTGTGGATGGAAATCGACGGTAATAGCTCCGGGAGCTATCCCACAGTGCACCACTCTGTTGACGCTCTGGACAGCACTTCGAGCTCGGATGCTCTGACCAGCCACACAGGAAAAGCCCCGGGAAAATTTGAATTCCTTTTCCTGTCTGGCCAGTTTGAATCTCATTTTCTGTTTGGACAGCGTGGAGAGCTCAGCAGCACTAGCAACGATGCAGAGCTCTCCAGCAGAGTTGGCCGTGCAATCTAATAGAAAGAGGGCCCCAGCATGGACTGATCGGGAGGTGTTGGATCTCATCGCTGTCTGGGGCGATGAGTCCGTGCTTTCAGAGCTGCGCTCCAAAAGAAGGAATGCAAAGATCTATGAGAAGATCTCTAAAGCCATGGCAGAGAGAGGATACAGCCGGGATGCAACGCAGTGCCGCGTGAAAATCAAGGAGCTGAGACAAGGCTACCAAAAAACCAAAGAGGCAAACCGACGCTCCGGATCCCAGCCCCACACATCACGTTTCTACGAGGCACTGCATTCCATCCTAGGTGCGGCCGCCACCACTACCCCACCAGTGACCGTGGACTCCGAGGATGGGATATTGTCCACGACCGGTTCCTCCTCGGAAATGTTAGGTGACGGGGAAGATGAGGAAGGAGATGAGGAGGACGAGGCAGTCG
Organism: Emys orbicularis; assembly: GCF_028017835.1. NCBI lineage: Eukaryota > Metazoa > Chordata > Testudines > Emydidae > Emys > Emys orbicularis. Next base: position 184,782,365 of record NC_088684.1, on the reverse strand, counting down.
ACAGCGCTTGCACCGCTGATTTCAACGACAGCCAGGAGCTCTTCATCACCCTTACCGAGATCCCCTACCAACCGTCCACAGCCCTTACCCCGGACACCGAATCAGGGGAAGGATCAAGCAGTGAGTGCTTTAAACATCTAAACATTTCATTTTAACATAAGTGGAATATTTATATTGTTAAGAATGGGCTTTTCAGTCACTCAGTTAAACATAGAAACTTTTATTTATAACAAAACAGGAATAATAACTATTTCAGTAATTTGTTGTTCATGATTTATTTGGCTTAGTAAACTTTTTACTACTAACTATGTATAGAAAATCAAGTACTGTCCGGATATTCATGATTAGTCCACAACACGGCCCCTCCACTCTGTAGTCCGTTATGCTCAACTTAAAGGAAAAGGCGGTCAATGTGCCCGGGAATGGACAGACAGTCCTCCTGGGATAGCTCCGCATAGCTCTCCTGGAGGTACCGCTCCAGCATGCGCACGAGGTTCAACGGCAGGGCAATCTTGTTTGGTCCCCCGTGGTAGCACACGTTCCCACGCCATGAGTCCATGAGGTAGTCGGGGATCAGTGCGCGGCACAGCATGGCGGCATATGGCCCAGGCCTCTGCATGCATTCACGCAGCATCCTTCCCCTCTCGGTCTCCGAGATCCTCATGAGGGTTATGTCACACATGACGCCCTGCTTTAAATTAGGGAGGGGAATGTTAGTATTTGGACTGCTTTACAGCCACGCGGTGGAGGCGGCAGAGGGGCAGCATACAGGGATCTTTCCCGGGGACAGCCGCGAGGTGGTGGGACAGGGGCAGAGCTCATGCTTCCCTGATTGCTGCCAGCAGAGAGTGGCCTTGCATTCAGTGCGAAAGGAGCCCAGTGCTACTATTACATGTTTAAGCTGCCACAAGTCTACGGCTTACCATGTTTGCCCGCAGCAGAAGTAGAGGTGTCCTGCAACGCTTCTCTGATCGCAACTGCAGGACCCCAGACACATAAGGCGAGGGCCGAAAATTCGACCTTGTCCTGAGTGCGCATGTGAAAGGTGCAGTGCATGGTGTTGTTCACAGAGAAAGACTATGCTCTTTGTTAGCAACTTCATTTATCTGTCTCAGGAATTTACTCCCTTTTTCCCATTCCCACAGACACATCTGCGACTGTCTCCCAACCCAGCCTGGCATCACACTCCCAGAGGCTAGCGCAGATTAGAAGAAGGAAGAGAAAAACTCGTGAAGACATGTTTTATGAACTTATGGAGTGCTCACGAGAGCAGGCAGCCCAGACGACACAGTGGAGGGAGAACTTGTCACAAATGCACAGAGCAGTCATGGAACGGGAGGAGAGGTGGCGCCAGGAGGACCAGCAGGCTACTCAAACCCTGCTTGGACTAATGAGGGAGCAAACGGAGACGCTCCGGCGCCTAGTGGATGTTCTGCAAGACCGGAGGCAGGAGGACAGAGCACTGCTGCTGTCTATCTCTAACCGCCCTCCCCCGCCACCAAGTCCCACACCCCCCTCACCAAAAGTACAAAGAAGGAGGGGCGGCAAGGTCCGTTAAAACTGTCAGTCGGCCACTGCACACTGCTGCAGCAATGGAAGGCTCTCGTTCCAAAGTTTGAAAAGTCCTTTCCTACCCATCTCACACTAGCCCATGTGCAAGTTTCCTTCCCCCCCCCCCTTTTCATGTGCGGTTCGTAATAAAACATCGGTTTCTGTTAAGTACTGTTTCCGAGAGTGTCTTTTGGAGGGGATTCTGTCTGAAGGGGGGGAAGGGGTTTGTTACTTGGACAGGACAGTCACCTGTAGCAGGCTACAGAGGCGGGGGCAGGTCCAGCATCAGGACACATACACAGCACAGTCACCAGTTACCCTGGTCAGTCTGGGAGGCGGTTTTCTTGTTCTGGGGTGCGAGGGGGATTGATCTGTGACTTTGTGTCGGGGGAGGGCAGTTAGAGATCCTATGCCGCGGTCCTTATCCTGGATCACAGAGCCACGCAGCAGGGGATCTGTTACCCTCCGCCCCCTGCCAGAAAGTCACTTGGCCGACACATACATCCAGTCCCGCCCAGGACTGCTGGCAGGCTGCGTTGAAACAACCAATGCAGCACTGCGGAGCCTGTCATTCCCGGACTTACTTTAGAAGCATCATTTGCATCAAAACAGTAAGCCCGCCCCCCGCCACAGTCTGCGTCCCCGGTTTAAAACATTCCCGCGAAAACAGTAAAAAAGAGAACCTTGTTCATTAACAGAACAGAACAGATTTTATTTGTTGGGAAGGTGGGGAAGGGGGTATGTAACTTGGAAGGATAGTCAACAGTAACTGGGTAAAGAAACGGGGGCAGGTTCAGCATCTGTGTCCACAAAGTAAAAAGTCACTGGAGACCCTGTTCAGTCAGGAACCTGGCTTTCAAAGCCTCCCTGATGCACAGTGCGTCCCGCTGTGATCTTCTAATCGCCCTGCTGTCTGGCTGGACGTAATCAGAAGCCAGGCTATTTGCCTCAACCTCCCACCCCGACATATAGGTCTCCCCCTTGCTCTCACACAAATTGTGGAGCACACAGCAAGCAGCTATCACAATGGGGATATTGGTCTCGCTGAGATCACAGCGAGTGAGTAGGCTTCTCCATCTGCCCTTGAGACGGCCAAAAGCACACTCCACCACCATTCTGCACTTGCTGAGCCGGTAGTTGAATAGTTCTTTCCCTGAGTCCAGTGCGCCAGTGTAGGGCTTCATGAGCCAGGGCATTAGCGGGTATGCAGGGTCCCCGAGGATGACTGTAGGCATCTCCACATCCCCAACAGTTACTTTGTGGTCCGGGAAGTAAATACCTTCCTGCAGCCGTCTACACAGACCAGAGTTCCTGAACACCCTAGCGTCATGAACCTTGCCAGGCCATCCAACGTAGATATTGGTAAAACGTCCCCGATGGTCCACCAGTGCTTGCAGCACCATTGAAAAGTAGCCCTTCCGGTTGATGTACTGGCTGGCCTGGTGGTCCGGTCCCAGGATAGGGATGTGAGTCCCATCTATAGCCCCACCGCAGTTTGGGAATCCCATCTCGGCAAAGCCATCTCTGATGAGCTCCACGTTTCCCAGGGTCACTACCTTAGATAGCAGTAGCTTGACGATTGCCCTGGCTACTTGCATAACAGCAACCCCCACGGTAGACTTGCCCACGCCAAACTGGTTAGCGACGGACCGGTAGCTGTCTGGCGTTGCGAGCTTCCAGAGGGCTATGGCCACTCGCTTCTGGACAGTCAGGGCTGCCCGCATCCGGGTGTCCTTTCGCTTCAGGGCAGGGGACAGCAACTCACACAGTTCGAGGAAAGTCCCCTTCCGCATGCGAAAGTTGCGCAGCCACTGGGATTCATCCCAGACCTGCAGCACTATGCGGTCCCACCATTCCGTGCTGGTTTCACGGGCCCAGAATCGCCGTTCAACAGTATCAACAAGACCCAGTGACAGCGAGATGTCCTGGGCGCTGGGTCTCATGTTCTCAGAGAGGTCGGAGCTAGTGTCCGACTTCATGCCGTCACGGTAGTGCCGTAGCCTCCTCTCATGATTGATCTGCAGCTGCCTCTGGTACAGGTGGAGGAGAAGCTGCGAGGCGTTGAGAACTGCCACAACTGCAGCGATGGTCGCAGCGGGATCCATGCTCGCACTGCTGTGGCGTCCGCGCTGTCAGTAATCAGAAAAGCGCGCGAAATTATTTCCCGCCGGCGCTTTCAGGGAGGGAGGGAGGGAGGGAGGGCTTGAGTGACGGACGGATGACGACAGGCGCCCAAAAGCACCCTCGACACATTTTTTTACCCAGAAGGCATTTGGGGCTCGACCCAGAATTCCAAAGGGCAGGGGGGACTGCGGGAACTGTGGGATAGCTGCCCACAGTGCACCGCTTCCAATGTCGACGCTTGCCCCGTTAGTGTGGACTCACAAAGTCTCACAAAGTCGAATTACTGTCCTTAGTGTGGACACACACGTTCGACTTAGTAATATCGATTCCACATAGTCGAATTAACTAAAATCGAAGTACTCTCGTAGTGTAGACAAGGCCTAGGTCTCTCAAATCATAAATTCATATAGGAATTTAAGTACTCACATCTCTTCTCAAAATTCTAGTTTTATTTTCAATTTTCAAATGGAGACCATGCAAATATATACCTTATAACACAATTATTAAGCTTCATTGGGCAGAACAAATGTAATACAATTTAAGTTTTCTTATTTGAAATAGATGTTGGATGAGTATGCCAATATAAACCCCTTACCCATAAGAAAGTTATAAGACAGATACCCTTTCCCAAGTGGATTTTCTAAATATTTACCATCACAACATTTCTAACAAATACTTTACTGAATCAAAAACATTCTTGGAAATGACATACAAAGTTCTAAATAGCACAGTTAACTAGAATACCAGAATGAGAAAGCATTTAGTCTGCACCACACTGATTTAAATACACTTTTGAAAAGCAAGATACTTTAATTTTTGCATTTCCCTCTCCTAATCCCTCTTGCAAACATTTTCCCCAAACTCTCAAAACTACCAGTCGTCTTTATTATTGATTAGACTTCTGGCTTCATTCTCAGATACAGCAACATACGGTCAGTACTGTATCAAATTATTCATCAAGCAGAAGAGTTACAAAACTGAGAAAAAGTGTAACAAACTGCAAGAGTTAAACTTGCAATTTCTTTAGGGCACTACTCAAGAAATGCACCAGATTTTTTTTCTTTTTTTAAATGAAATAATCCAGAACAATAAATATTAAAAAAAAGTTCTGTAGGGATTGGAGGGGCCTCCAAAAGTCTGTGGAAAGATTCCCAGACTTCAAGGGAAACTGGAACATAACCCACTCTTCTAACTAGTGGGTGATAAGAAGCAGCTTTCCCTGGAAGCAACTTATATATAGGTAAGGCCCTTCATTTTGAGTTTTATCTAATTTCTCAGAAAAATGCCTCGGTTTTGAAAAAACAAATATTCAGATTTTACTGCTTTTAACCCAGTCTTGCTCCCCTATCATCTGGCTCCCTGACTGTCTCCTGCCAGCCAAGAGGGCTGAGATAGTACTTAAGTTGTTTAATATATAACACAATTTGTAAATTTACAGTTTTGCAGTTTATGCAATGAATCTCTTGAAAGATTAGTGAAAGATATTCAAAAACAAGATTAGTCAATTTCAGGGTTCCCTCAAAAAGTTAGCCCATAACAAGTGCAGAAGACGGACAAGAAATTTTATCTGTCACCTCCAGAAACTTGAATGTACCAGGTGGGAAGACTCTTAACTCTGGCACTTCATATATATGAAGTTGTCATCTGAGAGTCTCAAAATACAAAGGTAGGTAGGATGACCAGACAGCAAGTGTGAAAAATCGGGACGGGGGTGGGGGGGGGGGGTACTAGGCTTCTATATAAGAAAAAGCCTCAAATATCGGGACTGTCCCTATAAAATCGGGACATCTGGTCACCCTAAAGGTAGGTAAACACTATTATAATTTTACAGAAGGGGAAATGAAGTACAGGGAGATTAAATGGCCTGTCTGTTTTCTATAAGGTTACACAGTCAGTATCAGAACTTGGTACAAAATTCAGGTCTCAATTCCCTATCCCTGGCTGCTATATTAACCTGCTGCTTTTTAAAACAAACAAAAAAAAAATCCTACAAAGGAATGACAATACAAAAGTGGTTAAAAAACCTAACACAAGGCTTCTATAGTAAATTCACAGAAAAGCTCAACTCTCTTCACAGAAGATGCTTTATTGACCAGAATAAAAGGACCAACAATTTTAGCAACGTAGATTGTAAACCCAATTTCTCTTAAAAGTTCCAAACCCAGGGACTTAAATATCCCTTGGTCTTTTACAGGTGGAATTTCCAAAGTTTAAGACTGAAATGACTTCAGTTTCTTTTGGCTACTAATTAACTGCCTCCACTCAGTTGATCGGTGGTCAAAAACAAAACTAGAATTAAGCCACTTCTCTCTTTTTTGTCTTGTTCTTGATCCGCTTTGGATTGTATGCATTTCTTTCACCTTACCTTTCATGTCTTCCCAGGCCTGGGAAAAACTAATCACTGTTTCATAGGCAGCTTAAGGCTAGGTCTACACTGCAGCGGGGGTCCGACCTAAGATACGCAACTTCAGCTACGTGAATACCGTAGCTGAAGTTGCGTATTTTAGGTCGGCTTACCTGGCGGTGAGGACGCGGGAAAGTCGACCGCTGCCGCCGACTCCGCTGCCGCCGCCTGCCGAGGTGGATTTCCGGAGTCGACAGCAGAGCGATCAGGGATCGATTTTACCGTGGCTTCACTAGACGCGGTAAGTCGATCCCCGAAAAACCGATTGCTACCCGCCGGATCGGCGGGTAGTGAAGACAAAGCCTTAGACTTACAATTTGGTTATCTGCAGGGAAACATTAGGGTCACAATCTGAGCTGTGGTCTCATTCTCACAAGTACTTTAAAATTAAATAATACTGCCTGACAACATTCCTGTTTTGTTGTTTTGGACAATTGTGCCGGTCTTATTTTTATTCCTTTGTTTTTACTGAGAGAAACTTCAAAGTGTCTTAAATCTGATGGTGGCAAGCTACTGGATCTCCTCATATCGCATTTTACAGCGCAGAAAAGTAGCTTTTTGTGGACAAAATTTTCTGCTTCCATGCATTTCACATAAGCTGCATGTACACATAGGGAATTAATTCTAAACCCACCTTTTCAAGTGCAAGTTACACAAAACACTTCATCTTTTTGAAAGAAAACTCATGGGTATGTTGCTTTCCACAAATTCTGTAAAAAGAGTGTTTATGCCGCACTCCTTCGCATACTCTATGCCAGTGGTTTTCAACCTGTGGCTATGACGACTATGACCTTAGACTATGTCCAAGATTTCCAAAGGAGTCTGCTCCTACATTCAACATTTTTTAGGTGTTTGCAAATGAAAAAAAGTTGAAAACCACTGCTCTAGGCCGTTTACATTAAGCTTACTTGGCCTAATGTTTTCATTACTAATCTATCAGCCAGAATCAGCAGAGTTTTTACCCCACCCAAAAACAGGATATTTTCAAGGGATGAAACATTTTTCATTTTGTCCCCTTTACATACCAACAGTCTGATGATTTTATTTTTTATTTAAAAAAAAAAATCTACATAACAGATAGCAAGTCAAGGACTGATTTCAATTAAACTATTTGACCCTGGCAGCAGCTGCAGCTAAGATTTCAACTGCAAGGCTATAAAAAAAATTAGACATCATTTCCCTCTTAAAATTACATTAAACTGTCTTTTGCAGCGGCAACTAATTAAAGTGAAGTTTATTTTACTACTAAGACCCTCTGGCATGGTTGACAAATTCAACTACTGCTTGCCTTTCTGGCAGACTGAACTATCTGACCATAGCTGAAAAGCCCAGACCTAGTTTCTCTCATCCTCCCCCCCCCCCCAGGATCAAAACTCTAACAGATATCACATTAAAAGAGAGGTTCAGACTCAGGCACATTCAGCACTGCATTTCTTCTTAGCTTCAACCCCTTTTCCCCTAACATTGTATATGTGACTATCAATTAGGCCCATTCCCTATCCCTTTGACTGACAGTTTCATTCTACTGCTCAGTCTCTTTGCTCCACTCCCTCTCAGCCCCTCTGGTCTCCCTCGCCTCTGACAGGCCAATGCTGCTATGCATGATGTCATTCAGCCTATTCCCATTTTGTCCTCATCAGACAGACACGAAAACCTGATACTCACTTGGATAGCACTTTTAACTCATCCCATTCTTCTGGGCAATAAGATTTCTCTCCACCTTGTCTCCCCTCTTTAAAACCCCTCTCTCAGTAGTTCCCAAACTGTGGGTCATGACCCTAAATAGGGTCATGCCATCAGTGGATGGGGTTATGGTGATCCCTGGTGTCCCCCACACACTATTGTGTTCTGCAAAGTGTGACCTCGCATGTAGAGGGCATGTGAGGTCACAATGCATGGATGATACCATTTTGCTCTACAAAATGGCATCCTCCATGCCAGCTGTGGTCCCAGGAAGAAATAATTAAAATTGGGTTGTACCACCAAAAAGTTTTGGAACCCCTGCCTTTGCTATAGTCACAGATCTGATCATGCTGCCCCGGTTAGACCATCACCAGACTGCTGAATCTCACGTGCTCGTAGCTTGTTAAAGATGGCCAGAGTTTAGGCACTTTTCTGGCTTTGGGCCTCTGAACACACACTCCAGGCGCAGACCTCATGCCTACACTCCTCTTGGCAACATGAACCCTGTGGTTCAGTTACATAGGCCCTGAAACTTGTGCCATTCTCCCAGCAGCGACTGCACTTTCCCCCAAATCTCACTGAAGATGTGAGCCTTCTGGTTCACAGATTACCTTTTCAGGGATATGCCATAGTGAAAACCAGCTGACTCACAGACATTACACAGAATTCTAACACAATTTACTTAACGTGGGATATCTAGACAAAATAGTGAACACCCTATTCATTTTCCCTGCCTCAGTTTCTTTGCCACTCTGGAGAGTCCTCTAAGTAGTCCAACATCGTTCCTCTCCTTGCACATAACTTCGCATATGGTCTTTTCTCATAGCTGCTAAGAGACCCTTTTATAACCTCCATCCCCCTTCAGATGATTTCCTGATCAGCCTCATCAGGTGATCAAATGCCTGCCACGTGATCCAATACTTAACTACCAACCAACCTGAGCAGGCTAGTTCTTCTGGGTAGGCAACAGCCTATTGTCTAAGGTGGTTCAATTTCAGTGGGAGACAACTTACATTATGGACCTTTTATTACTAGGCCTGTGCTACCGCTCTTTAGAATTCCACTCCAGCATAAAGGTAAATCATAACAGAGAAAACAAACAAATCCCACATTAAAAACAGTGTGTGCAGTCTGTTAGATACCGCTCATAATTTTTTTTTTTTAAGTCATAAGCTGTAAACAGGCAGATACCCAAAATCACTGCAGACTCCTTCCCCAGAAGACCTGCATCTGGGCAACTCTCTGGGCACGGACACTGCTTCACCTTGAACCTCTCACTTTTCAGACAGCTAGAGATAGTCATTAGGGAGATATGAAACAGTCCTTCTCCTAAAGGTCAAGGGTGCTACTTTCCACAGCATTCCTAGCCCTTGCTGGACAATCACACCAAATTAGATTCCAGCTAAAATGCACTATCACTAGATTAGTTTAACAGCTGTCCCTCATTTTCTCAATGTCTTTCCTCCCTCAGCCCCATCTTCTCCATTTACATGGCTATGTAATAAGTAGTTGGGCACACCCTTAATTTTGATTAAATAAAAAAGATAGTTACCTTTCCCGTAACTGCTGTTCTTTGATATGTGTTGCTCATATCTATTCCACAATAGGTGTGCATGCTCACCACATGCACCAGTGCCAGAAGTTTTTCCCCCTAGCAGTACCCGTAGGGGAGCACCCCAGCGACCCCTGGAGTGGCACCTCCATGGCACGGTACAAGGGGCAATGGAGACAACTCCGACAGAGAGGAAGGAGGGCAGGATGTGGAATAGACATGAGCAACATATCTCGAAGAACACCAGTTATGGAAAAGGTAACTGTCTTTTCTTCGAGTGATTGCTCATGTGTATTCCACAATAGGTGATTCCAAGCTATATCTGTTGGAGGTGGGTAGGAGTTCAAAAATTCTCGGGACAGAGTACAGCACTGCCGAACTCAGCGTCATCTCTGGTTTGGGAGACTATCGCATAATGCGAGGTCAACGTGTGAACTGAAGACAACATGGCAGCCCTACAAATGTCCAGAATGGGGACATGGGCCAAAAAGGCAGCCAACGAGGTTTGTGACTGAGTCGAGTGCACCTTCACAATTGGTGGCGGAGGGATTCCCGCCAGGATTCCCGCCAGGTACGGATGCACAAAGTGATCCAGTTGGAGAGCCGCTGAGTGGAGATCAGCCGACCTTTCATGCACTCGGCCGAGGCGATGAACAGTTCCAAGGACTTTCTGAACGGCTTAGTCCGCTCCAGGTAGACAGCCAGAGCCCATCTCACTTCCAGCGTGTGGAGATGGCACTCCTCACTGGATGCGTGGGGCTTGGGGCAGAGGACCGGCAGAAAAATGTCCTGACCCATGTGATAGGTGGAGACCATGTTCGGGAGGAACGAAGAGAAGTTTTATTGAGGGTGGATCATTGACAAGAACTGGCAGGGCGCCCCTGGGCATCCCGTCAAAACTGCCTTTTCCCCACCTGCTTGCCCTTGGAGGACCCAGGTTGGGGGGGCAGGCCAAGACTGCCTCTGTGGGCGCCTCTTATAGTCCCGCGACTTCTTATAAGCAGCCTCGTATTTTGGGTGGTTGGCCTGAGCCGGAGTCTGCTGCGGCTTGAACTTAGGTTTAGCCGGAGCCGGAACAGAAAGACCCAGAGTCTGGAGAGTCGTGCGGGAGTCTTTCAGGCCATGCAGCTTTGTATCCGTTTGTTCCGCAAACAGAGCTTTGCCGTCAAATGGGAGGTCCTTCAGGGAGGTCTGCGCCTCGCTGGACAGCCCAGAAAGCAAGAGCCACAAAACCCTTCTCATGGACACCGCGGAGGCCATGGATGGCGCAGCCGTGTCCACCGCATCCAAAGCTGCCTGCAGGGTCGCCCTGGCAGCTGCTGTATCCTCCTCCACCAGCATTTTGAACTCCTTCCTATCGCGCTCCTGGAGGGAGTCCTCGAACTTTGGCAGGGAGCCCCAAAGATTGAACTCATACAAGCCCAGGAGAGCCTGGTGGTTCGCCACCTGTAACTGGAAGCTCGAGGACAAATAAATTTTCCTTCCAAAAGAGTCCAGCCTCCGTGAAGCTTTATTTTTTGGGGTAGCGGCTGGCTGGCCCTACCGACTCAACCACCAGGGAGTTAGGAGCAGCGTGGGTGTACAAATACTCGTGTCCCTTGGTGGGTACGAAATACTCGCGTTCTGCTCTCTTAGAGATGGGGGACAATGAGGCCGGTGTTTGCCACAGGGCATTTGAAATTTTTGCCACCCCTTCACGGGGGGGCAAGGCCACCCTGCCAAGTGTCGAGGAGAACAGCACATTAAACAGGGAGTCCAAGGGCTCCTCCATCTCCTCTGCTTGGAGGTGGAGGCTTGATGCCACCCTTTTTAAGAGTTCTTGCTGGGCCCTACAGTCCTCCTGTGGGACGGAGAGAGGCAGGGCCGTAATCACCTCATCCGGGGAGGGCAAGGAGGCCGGCGCAGTACTTTGAGTGTCCACCGGCACAGGAGGGTCCACCACCTGGTCAGTCTCCAGGCACAGTGCCGAGGATGTACGTCCTACCAACTCCTTCCTCGGAGGTCTGGAGAGGGAGGCAAATGGTCCTTTTGAGGCTCTGGCCATCGAGCGAACCCCCATCGAGCGAACCCCCACTGTACCTGCAGTGGCACCAGCAGAACTGGCTGTTCATCCTGGCTGGCCTGACCCATCGATGGATGACTACGAAGGGAGGCCTGGCTGACATACGACCTGCCACTGTCCCCAGACCAGTAAAAGTGGTGGTGTCAGGAGCGATGTCGACCACGGGACCATGATCCCGACGTGAAGGACAGGTACCGTCGGCAACAGCTGATCCACAATCGGCTCAGACAGGCGGACCCGCAACGGCGAGACGACATCGATCGACGCCCGGGGCTGCCGAGGCGGTGCTGTGGCGGGGTCCTGGAGCAGGACGTCGAACGGGAACGACGTTGATGTCGGTGCCGTGACCGACTGCAATAACCCCTCTGAGACGAGGACCTTTGGCGATGTCTGCCTCGGTCCCGTCGGTGTTCGCTCCTCGATGCGAAGCAGTGTCGAGAGTCTCGGTCGGACGAACCCAACCAGATAATCTGGTGGGCGTCAAGGGCGATCCACGTGGACTTTTCCCTGAACAATTGCTCGGCAGCTAACGGCATCGGGAACATTCCCTCGAACGCGACCGGTACCGAGCCGGGGGTGACTGTGGAGATCCCAACAGCGGCTTCCCTCTGGAGTGCAGGGCCAACATCGGCAGTGCTCCTGGTACCGGCATGGACATAACATCCCGGGCCGCCTGCAGGGCCGCAGGCATCCGGAGAGGCCTACTCTGAATGGGCCGGGCTACTCTGCTCGACTTGAGTCGGAGGCCTAGAGACCGGTGGGGATTGAGGACTGCCCGACACGGGTCTAGGCTCTGTCCTGGGTTTACTCTGGTGCCACAGTGAAGAAGGCATCTTTCTAGCCTTCTTGGCGTGCCCTGTGGATGGGGAGCGGTGCCGACTGGTTGATGGCGCCGAAGGGTTGCCGCACACCGACACCATGGTGCCAGGGTGAGCACCGACTCCATCAGAATAGCCCGGAGCCTAATGTCCCTTTCTCTCTTGGTCCGAGGCTTAAACGACTTGCAAATTTTGCTGTGATCGCTGAGATGGGTTTCTCCCAAACAGCGCAGACAGTCCGCGTGCGGATCACTCACTGGCATAGATCGCCTACAAGTGTCGCACAACTTAAAACCCACGGCGCGGGGCATGCCCCAGCCCAGGCGCTCTAACTAAACTAAACTAACCTAACTAACTAACTACAGGTACCATACACTGAACAAACAAGCAGTTTTGGGGACGAGCTACAGCAAAGCTGGAGCAGAGCAGTTCCAAAGCACCTTCACTGGCAGCAAGAAGGAAGTGAGGGTGGGGGGAGCGCGCAGCGCCCCTTATATCACACCATGGAGGCACCACTCCAGGGGTCGCTGGGGCGCTCCCCTACAGGTACTGCTAGGGGGAAAACTTCCGGCACCGGTGCACGTGGCAAGCACGCACACCTATTGTAGAATACACATGAGCAATCACTTGAAGAAGATGGCCATGATTCACAACTAGGCACGAGAACAGATTGTAGGACTTAGTCCTACAAAAATATATAGTTTAGGTCAATCTTAAGAAGTGACAAGTGATTTTGGGTTTGTCAAGCTGGACACTAAAAAGCTTGAGACATCTTAAAGGGTCTGGCTGTCAAAAGGTCAGTGCTCAGTACTTTCTGAAATCCAGTCCCTTCAAGACAGCTTGAGAATTGGGCACAAAAAAACAGACACCCCTAAAAATCAAGTCACTTTTTTTTTTTTTTATCTTCACCTTACCTTCTAAGAAGTAATAAATTATTCCAAGAATATACCCATTGAATGGTGTTTTATATTTTATTCTGTAAATGGGATATTGATAAAGTAATTATGTTAGTTGGTGATTTAATGACATTTCAGTAAATTTTGACTTATATGACAACACCACTTGCAATGGTGTATTTTAATAAGTTTGCATTTAAGATACAAGAACAATTTAAACCATTACAAATGAAAATACTGAAGTTAAAAAGATACAGGAATTAAAATATTTACTTAAGTGTGGAAAGAGATTATAGGAGATATATAGCAGAAAGCAAAATGAAGAGGGATAAATGCAATCCACCCAACAAGGTACTTCTATGTTTCAGGGACTCCAAACCCTATTACAGCCCAGCTTATATGACTGGTCAGAAAGAGACCTACGAAGCCCTCTGAGATTTCTGTTGAAAGTTCTAGCTGTTCTTTTTTGAAATCATGAAGCTGTCACAGCCTAAAGAGTTGCTGAATGATAACTGTCAAACTGGCTGACCAGTCTTCGTACCAGTCTTAAAAGTTAAGTTGCCAATAAAAAGGGCCTTTTTTTCTCCATCTAGTACTATTAGGCATGAGAGTAAAACAACATGGAAGTTATTTATAGTTTTGTTAGCGGCTCAATCAGAATGTTGTCTCCCACCTTTAGTACCTCTGCTTGAATTCTGTCAACCCAGGAGCTTCCCCCAATTTGGGCTTTAGTAGCTGCTTTAATTTCATCAGGTGTTATTGGTCCCTCTTCCGTTTCTAAATTAGCATTGAATCCTGACTCCCAAATCTCTAACAAGGTAGGCATATGGAACATACGTACTTTGTATAGTACAGGACAGATGGCACAGGTTATGAAAAAGATACCATCTGGACACACTTGGCATCAATGAGATGAGATAGGCAAGGAGTGGCAAAATGGTATCTGATTGTGCTACATTTTGTACTCAGGAGGAAAGTATGAAAGGAGTGTAGGAATTATGCTGGATACATCTGCATAGACTCTGCTGACTTGGGAACCAGCGAACAACAAAACCAACACCACGAGGTTGCAAACAATAATGCAAGTACATATACACCAATAAAAATGGCAGGCAACAGTGAAAAAGACACCTGCTGCACCTGGTCGTAGAATGTGTCGGATGACGTGCCTAACCATGACATCAAGTGGATGATAAGCAATTTCAAAGCACACATCAGCAACAACTCTACTGGATGGGAAGGAGTCATGGGCACAGTAGCAGAAGGCATCCAAACTGATAACGGTGAACAGCTCTTGCATCTCTGTGGCACAAACACCCTAAAGGTAGGAGGCAGTCTCTTCCAGCACAAGAGAATTAAACTCACATGGAGCTCACCAAACAATCCAAATGTCAACCAGATAGACCGTGGGTGTATATAAGAGGTGGGCATCTTTTCCAAGTAACTGGTAGAGTCAGCAGAGGAACCGACGTCAGCTTAGATCATTACCTCTTAGTGGTCACGTTCCAACTTAAACTCAAAAAGATCCTGAAGAAAAATAGTGTTATAGCAGTAGAAACTTTCCATGACAAAAACACAGATTAGATTGCACTTAGCAACGGTTCCAGTGTTTTACAGTACCAAGCTGATGAGAGTCTGAAAGACATACGGTCAAAACAGGAAGAAGACAGTAGTCAAAACAGCAGAAAATGTAGTGGGTGGAAGGATACATGGATTACATCTGGACCATGGGCAGCGACTGACTAGCAGAAAGCACTAAAGGCAAAAAAGGAACAGTGCAAGGCAAAGGCAGAACTCTTAGAGGTGAATACAAGATACAGAGAAAATGACTAAGAAATAAAGATTGAAATGCCTGGGTTCAGGTGAAGGCCACAGCAGCAAAAGAAGCAGCATACAGGGGTATCTTCAAACAGCACTACAGAGCAGCGAAATACCTTTCAGGAAGAACCAGACCATCGCAGGTGATGCCCACCAGTGACTTTCATGGATAGATGTTGAAAATGCATGAAGTGCAAGCCAGACAACAAAAAGAACATTTCCATTCTGTGTCCAGAGCTGACAACCATGCACAGGTTCAAAAGAAATGCCAGTGCTTTGGAGCAAGGAATGTCATTTATTATATCAGGGGTCGGCAACGTTCGGCACGCGGCTCGCCAGGGTAAGCACCCTAGCAGGCCGGGCCAGTTTATTTACCTGCTGACGCGGCAGGTTCGGCCGATCGCGGCCCCCACTGGCCGCGGTTTGCCGTCCCGGGCCAATGGGGGCGGCGGGAAGCTGCTGCCAGCACATCCCTCAGCCCGCGCAGCTTCCCGCCGCCCCCATTGGCCCAGGACAGCGAACCGCGGCCAGTGGGGGCCACGATCGGCCGAACCTGCCGCATCAGCAGGTAAATAAACTGGCCCGGCCCGCTAGGGTGCTTACCCTGGCAAGCCACGTGCCGAACGTTGCCAACCCCTGTATTATATATTTGTATTAGCACAATGGGGCCAAACCTGGTTGTGGCCTTTAAGCACTAATGTAAAGTAAGTGTCAAATTACTCCTAAAAGCCTTAAGGTTGGATGTTGCTCACCAAATAGGCAGCTACTCAGTGCTTTGTTTTACCCTTATTATTCAATGTGCAGCCCCACTACTCACTATTTATTTCCTCACAAATGTTTCTATGGTCCTTATCACTACAGTACCTGAGTACTTTACAAAGCGTGGTTTTTTGTTTGTTTGTTTTTGTTTTGTTTTTTTAATTAACAATACCTCTAAGGTCAGATGCTATTATGATCCCCATTTTACAGATCAAGAACTGAGACATAAAGACATGAAATCAAAAATCTCCACTATTTTAGGTGCTCAATTTGAGATGCCTAGAGCTTGATTTTTTCAGAACACTTAGCATTATATAGCACTTCATACATTCAAAGCACAGGCTGCATCTGAAGTCAGTGGATCTGAGTGCTCAACACTAATGCAAATAAGACCCAAACTTCTCAGTTATACAATTAGTGACCACTTGTGAAAATCATATTTTAACTGACTTGTCCAGCATCGCAAAGGATGCAGAGGCAGGGATAGAATCCAATCCTCCAGGGCGCCTTTCAGATGTATTAACCATGAAACCATCCCCTGCCTCATTCACCACATACTTTCCAACTTCTGCAACAAACGAGGCAACTGTCAGACAGACGACAATCTCCTTGACTCTCTGGACTCCAGTCAGGGAGCTTCCTCCTCTATACTGCCTGGGAGCCAACAACAAGAGTATTGAGTACACAGCAAAGTGTGCTCAGTGTCACAGCAGCTGGGAGCAGCAACTGTAAGGGAAGTCTCACTCAGCCACCGCTTCCCTCAGCTCAGGCAATCTTCAAAGAACTTCTAGAACAAATCATAACAAGTCTCTACTGAGTATGTGCAACCTGATTTTTCAAAGGCTTATCACTTGGCCAAATTTGGGTGTTTTGCTGTTTTCACCCCAGAAAACAGCAAAAGGCTCCGGCAAAAGCAATTTCCCTGACAAATTTCAAGCCCTTGCTCCAAAGCATAAAGGCACTAGAACTTCTCAACTAAAAGTTTTAGAAAAAATATATATATATATAATTTCCAAAAATATGGGTATATTTCCCCTAATCTCATGCTCAGAAATAGTGAACCATTTTTGCTAAAAACGTTCCAAAAAAATTAATCTGAGAACGTGCAACCTGAAAAATTTCAACCCAAATGGTTGAAGTTCAGCAAAGTTATAAGCAATTGAAAACAGGGTCTTAAATGAGACATGTCAGGTGACCTTAAATTTAGGTGGCACGACCAGCTCCATATAATAAACAAACAATAAGTAGTGATAATAAACTAAATGAGAATTTGGTACACATTAGGCTAGTCTCTTACGTATGACCACACTTTTGATACTTAAGACAGCTTTTCCTAGAAACTAACTTTGTTAGGAAACAAAGTTACAGGTCAACAAAAATCTACCTTTAAGATGTAAATATTTTTAGGAACACTATCAACAAATATACTGCATATAAGTTATCCATCACTAACACCTGAGATGCTTAAAATAGGAAGTTTTAAAAAAAAAATAATTTCAACAGCACCCAACATCATACAAAGTATTTTCCCCCAATAGAGAAGACATGGTCCTCATCCAGAGGATCTGACAGACTAATTTCAAACACAATTCAATGAGAGAGAGAGAGAGCGTGCGCGCTAAATAAAGCAGTGCAGAGGACAAAGGTGGAAAAGCAATTAATAGGGTTGCACAGAAACTCAGGGAAGGCCAGAACTACAGCATGCTAAATAACTATTTATTTATTGAAAAGATGACAACCTACCCAATAAGTTTCCTGGAGGCATCACAAAGTAGCATCTTCAGGAGGAATTTCAGAGGTGAGAAGGTGGTAGTTTGTAGCTTACCAATAGAACTGTTGTAATTTTCCCCAATAAAAAGGCCACTTTTCTTCATGTAAAACTCCGTTTTTATTCAATGAAACACATTGTGTGTTTCACTTCACAAGCATGAAGACACAGTCCTAAATGACAAGCCTGAAATTCTGCAAGAACACAAATCCCAACATACTATTCAGGCCTACCACTCCTTTGTGTCTGCCTCTTCCCAAATATATACCTTGAATTCCTTGCCATTACTTGAACTATCATATTCCAAACACCACAATCCTAGCTTTTCTCCCCTTTCACGCTTCTCCAAACACCCCTTTATCATGTTATTTTCCCCCATAGTGCAAGCAACTGTGGATGTCTGATGTAGCTGTTGGTTTTTAGGAGAGGGTAGTTTGGTGAAGGGCTGTTTGCAAAAGGACGAATACAGGGATCTTAGGAAACTAGCATCCTCAGGGGCCAGAGTAAAGGTTGTGGAGCAGTTGTGATAGTGTGTGCCCATGGGTGAAGGAATACAAAGTGCACACTGTCCAGCAATTTAACTTTTCATGTCCTTGCTTTTGTGGATTTGTCTCACATGTATTGTGTGCAGAGTAATACTGACTGCTTCCAAACCAAGTGTACGTATCTCAAGGTTTTTTTTAATGCTGATTTGTTTGGCAGCAAGTGTGTGTGTGTGAAGAAAGAAAATGGTGGGATTGTCTGGGGTAGAAGAGCAGTTGCTGATGGAGAATATTTTATCTTCCAGCAGCTGTGCACAAACCCATCTGTTGTAGGATAAAATCTAACAGAAGGACTAGCTCCTGAGAAGTTACATGCATTCAGTCCTAATCAATCAGGCTAGTACATCCAATGCATTTTTTTGTGTGTGATTATGGAAATAATGGCTAAAAATGACATTAAATTCAACTATTAAAAATCCCTATTGCTAATTGCACTACAACTACTGGAGACACCTCCCTACCAATATTTGTCTAGAGACACAGTGGATGAGGTAATATCTTTTATTTGACCAACTTCTGTTGGTGAGCGAAACAAACTTTCGAGCTACACAGAGCTCTTACAAGTCTGGGAAAGATACTCTGAGCATCACAGCTAAATACAAGGTGGAACAGACTGTTTAGCTTATGTAGTTAGCACATACTCTAAGGCAGCGTTTCTGAAACTGGGGGTCCCGACCCAAAAGGAGATTGCAAGTCTATTGTAGGGGGTTGCGAGATCAGAAAAAATATTGTTGGCAGAAGGGAGAGCTCCATGGGGAGGGGGTACATCAGCCACTTCTCTCCGGCCACCCAGCTCTGAAGGCAGCGCTTCTGCCAGCAGCAGCACAGAAGTAGGGATGGCAATACCATACCATGCCTCCCTTACTTCAGCTCTGAAAGCAGCACTGCCGCTAGCAGCCACGGAGGATGGAGGCCAGCAGCCACCACTCTCTAGCGCAGATGAGTGGCAATACCATACCATACATAATGATTACATGCTTCATTTAAAGCTCCTATGAGTACATACAGTAATTTGCTATCGTTTTTGGGTGGTGAGTTCATCAAAGCCTGAAAGACAACTGAGAAGCTTGGAGATCATAGCGGAAGAAGCAGACAAAAAGGGACAGCCCCCAAAGGCGGTCTCTCCAGCCAAATGGATTGAAGGAGACCAACACAATAGGAGACTAGATTCAAAAATAGAGGACGACAGATTTATGTAGGGTCATAGAGATTACGAGAAACTTGAACTTCATGCAATGGAGAAGGCGGTCAAGAAGGATGGTCTTGTTAACGGACAGACTCAGTAACTGGGTTCAGTTCCAAGGCTCTACAATAGACTTTGTATCGTCTCAGACAGGTTCCTCAAATTAGGTTTTCCCTTCTGTAAAATGAGGATAACATAGCTGTATCTCACAGAGGTGTTGAATGTGAGGCATTCATATACTGCAGTGCTGAGGGCCAAATAATTTGATAGGGGAAAAAAAGGTCAGAATCAAGCACCTTTCTGTAGGAAGCACCTGCAAGACTTGAACTCTACTGTGATGTATGATTCAAAAGAAAAAGTCAAATGTGACCTCAAGTTATTGACCTGAGTCACAGCTGTATCAAATTTCCACAATCTCAATGACTCTTGTTCTACACTATAGGTCTATGACGACAGAAACTGATTTGTCATATACCTCCAACAATCACAAGTCAGAAATTTTCTCATATGAGAAGTGATGACCACAGGAATTAAGCAACAGTGACATGGATGTGATCCTAATAAGTTTCACACTGATACAAATAGCAATTCCCTATAAGAAGCAAGAACAGTGGTTACTCAATCAGTCTACATTAGGAAATTTCACAAAAACATCAAGTGATTCTACCACCTGTGCAACTGAACCAGAGTTAGCACAGGTGGAAGCTCTTAAGACAACAGCTTCCTACATTTTTATTACTGTTAATTGAATCTGTTAAAATCTGAGGACAATCTAAAAAGCAAGTTAAATGCTGTGAGATAAACAAGGTCTGCTGCTGGATCCTCATCTACATTAGAGCTGAAAAAATAAAAAATATACTAACTCCTGTTCAGCTAAAATAATGGTAGGCACAGTCATTTTTCCTTGTTTTTCAATATTTCCTGAAGCAAACAAGGCTACAAAATGTTCTGTTCATACCAATATGGTTTATTGATGGAAGAGAGAAAATGCTTCCTTTTCCTCACTTTACAAAGAGTGCCCCCAGCAGCTGCAATTGCTGCTGGTCCTGCATCCAGAGCTTCTATGGAAGCTCAGCAAGAGCAGCAGTGTGAAAGACCATTCCTACTGGCACTCCTGGGTAAGAACAGCAGCATAGCCAATATCTTCACCCACAGCATCTACCCACTGGACATTTCAGAAGAGCAAAGCAAGGGTAAAGATTAAGGCATTTTAAAGCCTATTGATCATCTAACAAGATAAACACTAACCAGTCAAGTACTAGCCCGTTCAATATTTTAAAAAGATTTTTAAAACGTCAGCCTGCCACAGCATATGTATTTGTTAGTATGCTGGTGTGGTTTCTTCCGGTTAACGCTGTCCTTAATTAATTATGCCAACGTACTGTCACAAATGTCAAATCAACTCACCCACTGTTTGGAAGCCCTTGTGTTACATAAAATAGTGGGATAAATTAAAGATAGCACTTGATTCCCCTCCCTGCACAAGCGTTTTAAGTTGCTGCCTGAGACCCAGTAATAGTTTCTCAGTTTACATAATCTTCCTCCATCACTGTCACTCTCTGTGGTAAAGCTACCCTTCCAGTTAGTTGCAAAAGAAGTTTCTGGAGCTGAACAATACTCCTTTAAAGGGACATTGTCAACTTAGAGATCACACTTTTCCAAGATTCTTTTTACCCTACAAGTGTATACTGATGTATTTTAATTATTACTACCCTACAATGAAAAAGCCTCTATCCTAGGCTCTGGGCACTATTAAGAATCTTGCAAAAAAAACAATAAAACAGACCCATCAGTTACTCCAAGATCAAATACCTTATAAAACGAAAGTTTTATTTACCATCTCCCACTGCTACCCACCTAATTAAGGGCCAGGGAAGAGAGATGAGCATCTCACCACACCCTGAAAGTTAAACACTGGCTAATACAGACCAAGGTGGGAAGTGAGTTCCAAAGACATGCATCTAAAGTTCCTCCAGTGACTGCAACTTCACCTGAACATCACAGGGAGTGAGTTGGTCTCAGATCAGGAGATCCAGGCTATTTAGGATTTTGTGTCAAGAATAAAAATCTTACAGTCAACCCAAGCTTATTGTAACTGAAAGATAAAAGTTTGCTATTTCACAAATATTTTTGTATTATCTGCCTCACTATTTCCCCTGTACAGTCAGTTTCTACTGTTTGTGTTCTCCCATAGTCACAGAAGGGAGGAAAAAAAGTTGTAAGAACTGGAAAATGTGATTGTACTGCCAAAAAAACTGGGAGAGGAATCAATGTTAATGTATGAACCTGAAATGTTTTATTTATTTTGACTGATTTCACATTGACAGCATATTTTAAAAATCAGCCACAAGGAGCACTAAACCAGATACTCAGTTCCCCAGGCCCTCCAACCAAAGGGACAAGAGATCAGGATTTAAAACTTCCTTTGTGGAAGTATAAACTGCTCTTGGTCACCTACATAATCCAGGGTTTCAGAATATAAACAAATACCTGTTAGTGGATTAGAGTCAGACCTTCATTTGAATGTATTAAAACTCCTGAAGGAGTTCACAGCTATTACAGGAATATATAAAAATATCTATGCAATTTTGAAAGTCAGTGGTTTCTATTTTCGGTGAAAGTAGATGTCCTTTAAGAATCTTTGTACTCTATTCCATAAACCCATATATTTAAATAATCAAAAAAGCGAGTAATGGAAATGTTAACCAGCTCTTTAATATACTAACAAACTATATCAATTTCTTTGATTTTATGATGGGCCTATTCCACATAATGGACTAAATTTGATCAAAGATTATAAAAGAAAAAAAGACTTCAGGGGAACTGGAAGAAGGGCATATCACAATATCTTTTTGATGTCACAAGTCACATGGTTTATGCATGTTTTATTTTGGAGAATTACATTTAGAAAGTTAATATCAAGTAAATTAAATTAAAAGTTTGATTACAATACTGCAGAAGCTGATTTCACACAAGAATTATTGTTTTAATAGCTTGTTTTATTCCTAGATAAGAAATAGGAAGCTAAGACAATGAATAATTGGAAAAATTTAAACAGGGCAAAAGGTTAACACTGGGCAGATATACATTAGGAGCAGTGTTTAATATATTTATTAACAATCCTGAAGAAGGGGTAAGGAGTGATATAGCAAAGCCTACAGATGACAAAATTATTTAGGTTAGTTAAAGTCAGAGAGGATTGAGGAAATTCAGAGAGATCTTAACCAAGTTAGGTGAACGGATAACACGATGGCAGATGAAGTTCAATGTCAATAAATGCAAAGTAATAAGAGAAAAAACTGAATTACTAATACAATCCACAGAGTTCTAATTTAACTATCAGCTCAGGAAACGGACCTGAGCATCTCTGGACAGCTCAAGGATGACCTCTGCACAATGTGAAACTACTCAAAAAAAAAGGACAAATAAGGTTTTAGGATGCCCCATGAATGTGACAGAGAAAATAAATTGAAATAATGTCATTATATAAATTAATGGTTCAATCATCTGGAATATTGCATGCGCCAGCAAAAAGGATATTGCAGGATAACAAGGTCAAAAAAAGCTGACAAAATGAGTTGGGCACAGAAAAACTCATATGAAGAGATTAGAAACATTGGAACAGTTTACCTTAAAAAAGGAGACTAAAAAAGGGACATGATATAAGTACACACATTTATGAGCCATTTACACAAGGGTAGGGGATGTTCAGTGAAAATGAAAGGCAGCAAATTCAACTCTCATAAAAAGGATTACTTATTCACACTATACGAAATTGAAGGTCAGAACTCAATGCCATATGTCATTGAGGCCAAAATGTAGGAAGATCTAAAGAGGGACTGGACATTTATGTACATATCCAGTTAATAGTTACTGCTAACATTTTTGAAAGGGATATAAAACCCCACATTCTTCAGGGTTTAAGCCAATCTGTTACTACTACAGGAGGATGAAATGTTAAATGGCACACATTATCCCACATGTGCTTACAGTGAGATTTGTTACATTTCCTGTAAGGCATCTTGTGTGGGTTACTGTCTGAGACAGCATACTGGACTAGATCAACTATGGATAGGCTCCAGCATGTCAATTTCCATGACAAGTTTAAATCCAATGCAAATTTAAATAGAACTGTTAAAAAAAACTTAAAGAAAATTTAAGGATCAACAGGCCCTGAACTCTAGCAGCACTACTGGACTAAAACATGTACTAAAAACTTGAAGGTAAAATTGATGTATCAAGATATATGAGAATCTGGATTGCGAGCTATCGGCAAGAGTTTAACACACACACAGGAAGCCTACGAAGTTATCCAACCTTCACCTTCATTAACTGAAGTACCATTTTTTTAAAGTATTACTTCCATCCTGAAAATGTGGTTTTCATATGTCTTAAGCTTTTTAAATTTTCAAGCATCAGTAAATACACTGAAATTGCTAGCTCCTTACACTTTCCTAAAATCCTGGAAGATATTCGGAGACCTTACTGAATTAATAGACTTCATTCCACAAATTAAGGATGAATGTGCAATAGTTAAGTAATTACTTTTAGGAGATAGACGTGAACACATTGGATATTTGCTAGTAATAAAGAGGATTAAAGACTTTAAGATGAGAATTCAGAATTTTAAAGAAGCAATAGTATTTTTATACTGTCAGTTAAAATAGTCACCTAACCCAATATTATGGCAATATTATAATATTAATGCCATTACAAACTTCTATGGTTCTAGAAAATAGAGATAGTCAAATGAACACTTTTCAAGAAGCAGAGAAAGCCAGATTCTAGTTTTAATTTCTAGGCCAAATCCTATCCAGTGCACTCTCACAAAATTCCTACTGAATTCAAAAGGAGTTGTATTTGATTACAGCAGAGGTGGGCAAACCACGGCCCACAGGACCATCCTGCCCGGCCCCTGAGCTCCCAGCTGGGGACGCCAGCCCCCGGCCCCGCCCCCACTGCACCCCGCCCACCTCCCAGGCTTTCCAATAAGCCAGTCCAGCTGCTCTGAGCGGCATGGTAAGGGGGTGGGGTCCCGGGGGGCGGTTAGGGGCAGGGGGTCCTGGGAGGCGGTCAGGGGATGGGGAGGTTGGATAGGCGTGGGAGTCCTGGGGGGGCCTGTTGGGGGGCAAGGGTGTGGATAGGGGTCGGGGCAGTCAGGGGGCAGGGAGTCGGGGGGGCGGGTTGGATAGAGGGCAGGGTTCCAGAGGGGCGGTGGTCAGGGGACAAGGAGCAGGGGTTGGATGGGTTGGGGGCTCTGAGGGGGGCAGTCAGGGGGCAGGAAGTGGGAGAGGGTGGATAGGGGGCACAGCCTTCCCTACCCGGCCCTCCATACCGTTTTGCAACCCTGATGTGGCCCTTGGGCCAAAAAGTTTGCCCACCCCTGGATTACAGCAACCAAGTATGTGGAGATCATCCCTGTAGTTCAATGTAGAAGTCCATTGACAAACCAACTTGGGGAAGACTGCAGTGTTGATGTCTATACTGTATTGGTGCTGTGAACTGATGACTTCAGCCTGCTATTAACCCAATACCTTTCACAGTACTAATGTCACTAAAACAAATTTAATATACAAAACCACTCAATTTTTATAATTAACTGATAAAAAATATTTTAATTCATCAAATGTTTAGTGTAATTAAAATAAGTGATCTAAGATTTATTAGACGTGCACCCATCAATACACACTTTTTATTCTTATTTTCCGAGGGAAATAAAGAACAATTGAAGGTTCTTAAATGGGAAAAAATGTAACATGCAGGTTTACATATACATGGGCTCTTGAATACTAGCCTTGCCAAATGAAAGGGTAGCAAAGACAAATAGCCTTCACTGACGAGATAGCAGCATCCTGTTCTGCCAGCACAACAGTTTGGCACACAAGATTCACCACCACCTTCTGGCTAACTACTTTCAAAAACGAGTTGTTCCCATGATACCTTTCAACAAATCTAATTTGAGAGGACAGGGACATTTTAAAAAGTGTATATGTAAAACAGCTGCACCACCTCAAAACTGTCATACAGTACTTATGGAATTTCCACGACACTTATTTACATCTCTAAAGTGTACTGCCCATCTCAAGTATCTTTATTTATATAATCTACCAGTCTGAAAAGAGTGCTCAATAATAAAATTCCAAGAACACTCTAGCTCCTGGATTCCAGAAGTCTCAGCTCAGAAGTGATGCATGCCCTTGCTGTGCTGAAAAAGCTTCAAGGATATAATTCACATCACCTCCTGTTAACAGTGCATCTACAATATTACTAACACCGCTGGTTCTAAAAACGTTTGCCTGCTGACCTGTGTTCAGATTTTGTAGCCAACGTCACAAAACTGATAAATATATATTGAAATCTTATACAGCCTTACCAAAACCATTTACTAAAATGTAACAATCCAGCATTAAATGAAGAACCTGAATAAAATTCCAAACCCCAGAAAATGATGAAGCCGGCAGTGGGAAGTGAAACGCTTCCTCCAGTATGAACAAGCTTTTGCAATAAAAATGGATTCTCTGGTGCCCTAAGTCAGAAATGTAACAGGCAGCACAGTTGCCACTGTTTTTGCAAAGGATCCCCAATGAGGAGTAAGAGAGTGTATAAAATACATACCTAGGTACATAGTTTTGGTTTGCACAGCTGTTGGTTGCTGTAAATTTACAGTTCATATAGCACCAACACAATTTATACAGAGAACAGAAAATTCTGGTTCACTTTTTTCACTCCCACAAAAAATATTTTCCAAAGCAGCTGCTGCACAGAAAGACAGCCTTTATTTGGTGTCTCACCCCCAGAAGTGTAGCAGTTACAGGTTCTGGATGCTGCTGAAAGCAACGAGCTACTGTGACCTAAAAGATTTGGCCATATTTAGTAATGAGTCTGGGGAAAGAAGAAAGGTCCGTCTTTCTTAAAAAATACTCGCCCACTATTAAAATAATCAGTGGGGTCACATGCAAACTAACTTGTTTTAAAGCAACTGCCAAAACCGAAAGCGTTAGTTTTTTTTATCCTCTTCAGCTTTATGAATTAAAAGGAAATAAAACAAACCTGCCTCAGAGTCCACTGGATAAGAGAGTCTGAAATATTAGTCACACATTATGTAATAACCATTAAGTGATCAAACTTCATGTGACAGTGGTGCAAAGGGGAAGAGCTGGGGGATGCAGCTGTTACTCTCCTGACCCCAGGCACAGAACAAGTTCCGTGCCCGTAGTAGCAAGTCCCCCATTCCCTAAACGCCCCCGGTCCCCTCTCACAGGAGCACTCCTGCAAGCCCCCGTCAAAGGACGAGTGGGTTTTTTCACCCCAGCGGATCGGTGACGAGCAGCGGCTGTTGAGGTTCCCCGGCAATGACATGGGGAACCACAACGAGAACCAGTTTCTTCTTTTCACTGACTCGCTTCCTCAAGGCGGGTGAGCGCCCGAGCCAGCGGCCCCCGCTCGGCCCCGGACGGGGGAAGCAGCCCCCTCCCCAAAGCCTCACTCACCTCGGCACTTCGTCCGCAAGCGATGGCCCCGCTCCTCCCGGCCGCGCTGCTCACACCCGGGGGACGTACCAGCAGCCGCCCAGAGAGCGCCGAGCCCTCCGGCCCCGGGAAGCCGCTACTGGGGAAAGGAGCAGCCACTGCTCCGGTCACAGCGCAGAGTCCGCGCGGCCCGGCGGC
The DNA here is from genome assembly GCF_028017835.1 of Emys orbicularis. Taxonomy (NCBI): domain Eukaryota; kingdom Metazoa; phylum Chordata; order Testudines; family Emydidae; genus Emys; species Emys orbicularis. The sequence continues at coordinate 184,755,538 of NC_088684.1, read as the reverse complement.
ACCAGGTGCGAGGCGAGGAGCGATCAGCGCGGTGACTCCGCCGGTGCCCGGCGGGGGGGAAGCTCCGTCCCTCTCACAAAGTTCAGGCGCGGCTGATACCGGGTCCGCCTCCCGGCTCGCAGCGGCGGCTGCGGAGACCCCGAGTCCCGGCGCCTGCGGCCGCTCCCGCCTGAAACTGGCCCGCGGCGCAGGAGAATCGCACCGCTCGCCGCCGCTCCAGCCCCCTCCTTCCGCGGCAGCCGGGAGCCCCGCTCCGGGCGCAGCGCGAGTCAGTTACACACAGGGCCGCCTGGCGGGACCCCTCCGCCGCCCCCCGGCGCTGCTCCTGAGCGCCGCGTCTCCCGCACGCCGCTGCCTCCGGAGACCTCCTCAGCACCGCGTCTCCATGGCCGGCCGGGGGCGGCGGCTTCCTCGCGGGGTGGGGGGAAGGGGTGGTAACGGTTCCGGCGCGCGAACGCGGCTCCTGCGCCTCGCTCGGTGAAAGGTGGAGCCCACGCGCTGTCCCGGCCCGGGCTCCGCCCTCCACCCGTCCGGCCCCGCCCACCGGTAACCCGGATGTCCAGGGTAGCCACGTGGTGCACCACTGGCGGGCGGGGGGGTTGCCCGGCTCGCGATGGGGAGTAGGTGCCGATGTGCCTGAGGTGAGCGGCGTGAGGATGGGAGGGGTGGAGTTGCTGTGTTATGGAGGCAGCGTATAAAGCTGTTCTGTATAATATTCATATATTAGTCTGTATTCATAGCTGCGCGTCACCCTGGCTATCCAGAGACTGAGAGCAGGGTGTTTCAGGGGAGGGTTTTGGCTGTGATGCAGGACAACCCATAGGGGGTGAGCAGAATACTCAGTATGCCTGCTCTCGACCGCACCCTTTGCATACTGTGTTTAATTAGAAACAGCTGTCAGACATATATTTTGCACATACATTTTTTCAGATTGGAGGAAAAAAGGGGGTTTTTTTTTGTCGAACATGCACTTTCTTTGGCACAAAAAATTAAGAACGTATAGGGAAGAGACAGACGTATTGTCCTCAAGGCATTACAGATGGACTGGCCATAGTCTGTTTTGGATCCTATAACTGCAACTGTATTTTTAATATATGCAACACAAATATCTTTATGTAATCTTCTAGACTAGTTTTTCAAAGTGACACATGTTTGCAGGCAGATACTGTACTTGCGCATGCATACTCTATAGATGTCACAATAAGATGATCAGCACGTATGGCACTTTCTATATAATCGTTGCCATCTCAGCCTCAGTTAAGTCAGAGTACAGCCGCACTTGTGTGCAGCAGGTTACTGTAGCTCCAGAAGGGAGCTGATCGATGTAGTGTGCAATCATTATATATGGAGTAGAAGAAAGTCTTGTTTTAGCATTACTTCATAAGGTTCTGATCCTGCATTTAGTTCTGTAGAGACAAACCCCTGCAAGTATGTGGAACCCCATTGCAGTCATAGATCTCTGCCCAAGCACAAGGAGTTACCCATACAGAGCTCATTGCAGGATTAGGGTTTTTGACACATACGGCAGGTAGTGAAATTTTTATGTAGAGAACATTTAATTCAACTGGAAAGATACTCCAAAGAGTAAAGCAAGTCATTAGACAGTGATATTTTCCAGTTGGAACAGGGCTTCTGAAAACGATTCTAGTTTTTTTCAGGGTGGATTTGATTTACATGATTTAAATCACTAGTCAGGAAGCCTCGATTTAATCATGGATTTCTACATAAAAGTGCATTCTTCTAGATTGTTATAACCTTAATATATATACTTCACAACTCAGAGCTAGATGTAGGTTTCGTATTTAGAAGGTACACACTATACATTTTAAGTGATTTATTTTGAAAACTTTTCAGATTAGTTTTACAGCTATATCAGAAAATGAATGATTGGTTATTTCATTTGCCAAAGGTAATTGAAGCAGATATTTATGAAGTCATTGGGAGGTGAACTAGCTCCAATTCAACAGGTTAATCATTAATATTTGGAAGATTTTCTTGCCATGCTGTATTAGAAGGAGAACATCACCAGACAGACATTTAAATTGTTTTATTTAACTAAAACAACAACGTTATGTATTCTGGATTTTTTTCTTCAACAGCAAACATAATGTTTTAACAAAACAAGCATATGAATTTTTGAATTGAGTTAAACATTCAGGTTTTTTTTTAAATCAGGTTTGTTTTTGTTAAAATTGTTTTTAACTAAAATAGTTAAATGCAATATTTAAAAAAAAAATTAAATTAAATTGACTATGTCAGCCAGGTCAACATAAGAAACTTAAAATATTGGCTTCTGCAGCTAACTCAGTTGTCTTCACCTTCATTTTCCTGTTTGTTCATAATCTGGAAAAGAAAAACAAGCTTTCTCAATTTCTCAATTTGGAATGAATTAGTCCAAAGGAAGAAAATATTCTTTCTACACCAGCAGAAGAAGCTACTGCTGTTAAAAGTGAGATTATCACTTCAACAGTCTCTGAATCCAAGTGCTTAAGTGACTTCCACCAGTTCACTGGTGTGACTTTCTTTAAAAACTCATCAGGAAACATATATTTCTTGAATGGTTCTTATTCCCAAACTGGGGCTAGGTCTACACTACCCGCCTGAATCGGCGGGTAGAAATCGATCTCTTGGGGATCGACTTGTCTCGTCAGGACGCGACAATCGATCCCCGAATCGACGCGCTTACTCCACCAGCGGAGGTGGGAGTAAGCGCCGTCGACTGGGAGCCGCGGCAGTCGATTTTGCCGCCGTCCTCACAACAGGGTAAGTCGGATCTGATACGTCGAATTCAGCTACGCTATTCGCGTAGCTGAATTTGCGTATCTTAAATCGACCCCCCCCTGTAGTGTAGATGTAGCCTGGGTCTCTTTTATGGCCTGCTGCCATTATAGATTTTCCCTTCTAGTGAGAGAATGGTATGGTAGATCTCAAATCAATGAAGGCTCTATATTCAGAAAGACCTCAAGACTTCTGGAATATGTTGCTCAATCAGTTTCACTTTTGTTTCTATTGCCTGTCCCTCCCTTCTCACATTTATCTCCAGACTTCTTCTCCTTGTCCAGATCTATTCCACCCCCAACAATCTTCTGTTCATTGAACTTTTTGAAACTTTGCACTTTTAGAGAGAAGTAAGGGATTGACTCTGTGTACACAAATTTGCAGAGGGACAATAAGGCTGAGGTCTGTTATTTCTCACCTCTGTATATTATTTATTTATTTAAAAACATGTTATCTCTGGAGACACAAATCCACAGTTTGAGAACTGCAAAACTAATCATCTCTGATGGTATCTTCTAGACTGAGCACTGAGTCTCATTGGGTAGATAGAAAGATTAACCTAAATAGTCTATACAGAAGCCCCTGGAACTCCATATGATTGGGTCCCTAATCCATGAACTATTGAAACTCATTTACAAAACTTTTCTTAAAACATTACATGAATATATATTCTCATACTATAGAATTAATAATCCCTATTCCATGATGAGATATCTTTGAGCTATAATGTATCTTAATTAAAACTATCTTTAGATAGGTATTTTCCTCAAAAAGCATTTTATCAAAAAAATCAATTTAAATAAAAAAAGTCCGATTTTTTATTAATTTTTTTAAATCATTGATTTTTATCTACCCTGCACACACATTTTTGCTTGCATACATTTCTAAATTGCTCGTTTCAATGTCCTCTTTAAAAATCTAGTCTTCAAATCAAAACCTGAGTGAAGAAAATATTAGAATCACAGTAAACAATAAATCTTCTAATTTTTTTAAACAATGGAAAGCTTTTAAAATTGTTTACATCACCCAAAAATGTGCTAAGTGCTTTACAGATATAAAATTAGATAGTTTTCTGCTAGATTTGCTATGCTAAGAACATCAGCAGTTGTTTGTCCCCTTTTTTCTAGTGATTCCATCCATGTTTTCCTTCCAAGCTTCCTCATTCAGCACTTGTGCTCCCCTTTCCAATTAATATAGCACATAACCTGAGTTTTACAATTACAGAAAAGAAAATAAGTCCTTGCTACCTGTTGTTCCTGGTATATATCACTGCTGTAGACTCTCTTTCCAGGAGGAAACTCGGGTCTTTTTAAAAGGGCCACTGTAAGTATCTATGCTTCCAAATCACTGGTTTTGGAAGTTCGTCTCTTCAAAAGGATTTACTGAAGATGAGAGACAAGCCATGCAAGTTCAGAATCTATATAGACTTCTACAGCTGTTGATTTTAAAACAGACCATGAACATGTACTTGCAGAATCACACTTCAATATTTTTTGTCATGCACAGTTGATAGTTATATACAGCCCTGGTTTTGGAAACATTCCAGAATATGTTTAAGATAATCACTAGATGAAATGTGCCTCTTTAAGAGGTAAGGGTTGGATGATAGAATAAAAAGGTTCCATAGTGGTTGGACTCCAACTGTCTGTTCTTAAATTCTTGGCCTGTGGAAGCTCTGGCCTAACCAGAGGGGACCTAGTGGCTTTTGGAATCCACAGGCCTCAGTTAGTTGCCTAGGCTCTCTAGGTAATGCATGGAGAGAGTTAGGTGCCTAAAGCCTGGTCTGCACTAGAAAATTAGGTCAGTTTAACTGCATCGGTCAGGGGTGTGAAAAATCCACACCCCTGAGCGACGTTGTTAAACCAACCTAAGTCCTAGACAACGAGAATTCTCCCGTCGATCTAGCTACTGCCTGTCATGGATGTGGATTACCTCTGCTGACAGAAGAATCCGTCCTGTTGGTGTAGGTAGTGTCTACACTGAAGCGTGCAGCTGCAGTGGCATATTTGTACTGCTGTGGCATTTTAAGTGTAGACACCCTAAGAATGGGATTCACAGAAGCCAGCATGTTGAGCCTAAAATAGCCAATAGAGAATGCCAATGAGGGGTGTGGGCCTAAGGACCACCCAAAGAGATTTAGGCACTTAAATTGAGGCCAGAGGGAAGCATGTCCCTCCATTTGAGATTCACAGCCATGACCCATCTCCAGGAATTAGGCACTTAAGTTCCTTCTCACAAATAGGAAGAGCTGTTGTCACCCCTCTTCTAACCTTTAGCCCACCTACCCACAGTGTAGGAGACCCAGTTTGAAATCCCCTGCCTGCTGTGGAAAATGTATTTGAACCCAGGGTTCTTGCCTTTTGGGGGGGGTCAGGTGGGGAAAGAGTACCCTAACCACTGAGCTATGGGGTATTCTAGAGCAGGCCTCTCTCCTGTTGAATCTGTTCCACTGTGTATAATTAAACATGCACTGGGCCAGAAAGGGAGAGAGAGAGTGAGTGGATTGCAATACCTAAATCCCTTTGTGGATCTGGGCCTTAGGTATTGCAATGTCTAACTTTTAGGCACCAAGAAAAAAAATCACTGAACAACAATGAGATCCACAAAATCTGAGTTAGGAATCTAGGCTCCCTATACAAAGAATAGGGAGAGAGAGGTGCCTTAGACTGCAAGCCACAAAAGCCAACACACTAGGCAAGGAACTGCCTAAGCTAGCCAATGGGAGATGTCAATGCTAGGGGTGCATCATAGTTTGGCTTCTGAGTCTGAGCTTCAGGGAGGCACTTATCTCTGCTTGGGATCCGCAGCTGGGAACCCCTTTCCTGGAGTCAGGCAGTTTAAAACCTAAACAGTTTCTTCCAAGATTGAGTTAGGCACCTGCCTAACTCCACACAAAATGGAAGGGACGGGGAGTGGAGAAGCAGAAGTCCCACCCTCAGAGCATTTAGTCCAATGGGTACTTATTTGGGAGACCCCAAGCTGAATTCTCCCCTCTGCCTGATAAAAGGGGATTTGAATAGTGAAGCCTCACCTCTCAGGGTCATGCCCTAACTACTAGATTAGAGTGGATCTCACTATTTCTGACCCAATTAATATTTAATTAAAATAGAACAACTTCAGTGGCAGAAATTGAGAGAGCCCCACATCAGATTATACCAGTGGTTCCCAAACTTGTTCCGCCGCTTGTGCAGGGAAAGCCCCTGGCGGGTCGGGCCGGTTTGTGTACCTGCCGTGTCCACAGGTTCGGCCGATCGCGGCTCCCAGTGGCTGCGGTTCGCTGCTCCAGGCCAATGGGGGCTGCGGTTCGCTGCTCCAGGCCAATGGGAGCTGCTAGAAGCAGCACAGGCCGAGGGACATACTGGCCGCCGCTTCCAGCAGCTCCCATTGGCCTGGAGCAGCGAACCGCGGCCAGTGGGAGCCGCGATTGGCCGAACCTGCGGACGCAGCAGTTAAACAAACCGGCCCGGACCGCCAGGGGCTTTCCCTGCACAAGTGGCGGAACAAGTCTGGGAACCACTGGATTATACCATAGCCTGGTGGTTGGGCACTCACCTGAGAGGTGGCAAATATCTGTTCAAATCTCTCTTATCAGGTAGAGGGGAGAATTGAACCAGCAGTTACCCACAACCTAACTGCATACCCTAATCAGCAGGCTACAGGTAACAAGGGAGGGCATCTTCTGGCCATTTTTGTATGGAGTTAAGCAGCAGCTGCCCACGCCTACCACATCAGGCCCTGTAGACGAGATAGGTGGAAGCACACCTGTCTTCCCCCAGTTTGTGGCATGCAATGGGGCTTAGGTGGGAGACAGGCATCTACATGCCGAGAATGAAACAGCAGTCCACGTACCCAGAGGGAGAGACATAGGTGCCTGGGGAACTTTTACAGCAGAAATTTAGACACCAAGTGAGTGGCGATACCTACAGGATTAGGCAGCAGCCAAGCAGGGATATTGTGGATTGCCTGGGGTTTAGGCACCTTAAGTACTTTTGTGGCTCTAGCCCTTAGGGAATAGTGTAACAAGTTTATGGTATTTGTATTAGCAAAGGTGTGTTGAGATTTAGTGTTAAGGTATTGCAATCTATTAGTTTAATATTTTTATAAGAAAGTGTTGTTCTCTGGTTAATGTTTATATTGCATTTTCACTGGGCTACTGGAGCTGAAAAATAGATCTGTTTTAAAGAAACCTCTTTCTATTGGCTTGTAATTATTTCCATTGCATCACTTTTGCTCTCTGTTGAGTTTTATAGCCATATTGCTCCTTCAGACATGACCTGCATTTCCTATTAATGGGAGCTGTGCAAGCATTGAAGGTCAGTTTGGCCTTTAGGATTCTATCTAACTGAAATAGGCTGGGTTATGGCAGGGGAAAATAACTATTAGCATTGTTTATTTTAGAGATTCTTAATTTCACAAGCTGCCTGCATTAGTCTTTCATGGTCCTATTGACTGGGAGCAATTTTTAAAACAGTGTTTCCAACCTTTTGGGGACTACTAACTGAAAACGATTTAGGAATTTTCCACATAAAATCATCTTTCAGATTTAAACTTAGAATGGCTGGTAAAAAGTTTTCTACAAAAAAGAGTATGATTTGATTTTCCTTGCTCATCTGGGATCCCCTGCATCATTTCTGGCTCTTACTTGTTTCTTCAACCAAAAAGCAATTTGTCATCTTTCACCAGTTTTTCAGCAGTAGATATTCATGTGTGATTCAGACCAGCACAGCTTTTATGTAAGTATCCAGGGCTTCCATTTACAGTATCTGATTTTTTTTTCCCCCACTCAGAGGTTTTCATGAAGCTTTCCTTCCTTTTCAGGTTGAGGGAGAACTGAGTGTTGCATGTCCGCTTGCTCTGACTTGATTTGCCCCAGCATATCTTGAACTCCATCACATGTAGCATAAGAGGTAGGAGTTACAGCAGGTCCTGAAACATTAGTGTAAGCACATGATAAGAGAAAATGCTGCAGGCAATTTTTGCTCTTTGATTTAAATTACAATCTACTCCACTGTCTTCTTTGTCTAATAGACTGATACTGCATTTTGAAGCATTAGTTCCTGACTAAGAGCAGGTAGAAAATACAAAGCCCCAATTCTGCAAACACTTGAGTGCATGCTTAATTTTACTACCATGAGTGGTCTTGATGATAGTTATCAATAGGATTACTCTCAGAAATAAAGTTAAGAACATGTAGAAGTTTTTGCAGAAGTGGGCCCTTCCAGCTCAACAGTAATTTAGCCAAATTTTCCAAAAAACAAGTTAACCTGTGGGCATAAGAATTTCAGTTTTAAACAGTAATTTTCAGAAAGTTATAAGCACTTAACAAAAAGTGTTGGCATAAAAGTCCCTGCAGCTATAGCATCTCCAGTGATCTCAATGGAGTGCCTAAGCATTTTCATTCCATATGTCATTATTTGTTTTGATAATTATTTCAAAGTTTATTTTAAACAAGGAAAACATCAAGAAGAGAGAGCTGTGTTTCCAGGATGTTTCTGGCAGAGTGACAACATGCTTTCATATACTGCAAAACACTCATGTAGTGAGACAATCCACAACTACCAAATATAGCTATTTAAACTATAAAAGAAAAATAACTCCTATACAAAAATATCCTGTGACCTCAGGGGAATAGGATTTATCCCGAACAGTTCTAGTCTAGACAAAGTGAAACGGATTGATTCTATCCTTGAATTGTCAACGAGCTAGCTGAGCTATTCTCTAGTAAAAATAGGTAGCCTTAGGGCAACATAAACGTGTAATAAATCACTGAACGATGAAGTCTCTATTTTGTTTGTATCATTTAAGCTTTATTTTATGAACAAAGACAAGATATGATTGTATGTAGCTGTTAGAAAGTTTATAATTCTAACTCTAGTTAATAAAACTAACTCTTCTCTCATGCAGCATTAAAATAATATGTAGCCACCAAATATTTTGAGATGAGGGCCTGTCACCGACATCTCCACCAGATGCTCTAATCCATTCATCACTACTCACCCATAGTTACGCCACAATGCTTCAATAATACCCAGGCTTGTGTTGAACTTGAAACAAGGGGACCCTGTAGGGGCTGGAGGCCTCTGGGAAATCAACTTGGAGAACAACCATCTTAAAGTGCAGGTGCTTTCTGAAAAGTGACTGTAAAATGCCATCATGGACATCTGTCTTTGTCTCTTGGTTTCTAGAATAAATATATTCAGTTTACAAGTAAAAAAAAAAAAATTGCCCCCAACTGCCTGCTCTGCAGAGGCAATCTGGGTTCTTTCCTTCTCATGCATTATCACTAGTTTAATTTAAAAAAAAAAAAAAAAAAAAAGTTCTGGGGGCCAAATTAGTCTCTCAGTCATAACTTTTGAGTTCAGAAACTTCAGTGACAAATCTGCAATCCATTTGCCTTCAATTACTTTGCACATAGGCTACTGATTAGAAGTTAGTAATCAGCACTTGATAATGCACATGACGCTCACTCTTTTTTTTAGCCGTGTTAACTCTGCAGAGCTAGAGGAGAAAAAAAAGCAGGAAAATCTACTCTCTTTATTTGCCCAATGATACCTGCTGATTTTAGTAACTAAAATAACTTTTCAGAGCAGAACACCACCTTAATAAACACTTGAAAAAAAAATCATTAGCTGCCTTTTCTACAGAAAAGACCATATTGATTAGCATTCATATTTAAGACAGAGGACTCCACCCATAAAGTAATCTACATACTACTTTTACTGCCCACAAGATATGAAGAAGTCAAAAGGGTAGGTTCACATTACAACACAACAATTGCCAAATCATCTAAAATGCATCACTGTTTTGCATCACATTTGCTATTTACATAAAAGCATTACCAAACCAGTCATAACTAAATATGGTATGGGCTAATTTTTAAGGTCAGTGTTCAGTATAAGGGTCAATTTGTATTTCATCTCTTTTCTCTCCTGTAATCTTCAGGAGTTCAAATTACATCTTTAATTTATCTCTGTTTTGACCAAAGTTACTTCCATTTTAGCTGGCTGTATCTCAGATAGACAGGTGGGCTGAAATATGTGACTACTGTAAATGTATGTGTTGGCAGTAATTAACTGCTTCAGATAAGCTTTCTGCAGTTGGTGATTGTTGGCACAAGGTAAATGGCAATTGTCATCTTTTCCCACTACATCTTGGCTCAGTTTCCTTCTCACTGTCTGGTCAGTTCTAAGGAACTCATCTATTCCCTCCTGAGATTTGGTCTCTGGAACTGGTTACTCCTGGGGGAATTCTGCACCACTGCGCGTGTGCATAATTAATGAGCCATGCATATTTTTAATTTTTTGCACAGAAAAAGCTTCTGCTGGAATGTTGCTGCAATTCCGCCTTTTGCCCACCAGAGGACTCTGTGGCGCTAAAATAGAGCAGCAGCTCGCAGCAGAAAATAACTTCTGCAGTACCACCTTTTGCTCATCAGAAGGTGCTGTGGCGATAGAACACAGCAGCCACTGCCAGCCAGCTAGGGAAGAGAACGAGCCTGCCTTCTTTGCAGCAGCTGTCAGGCCAGGTCAGGAGATAGGGGCTATAGGGAGACAGACAGCGTGGGGCTGCTGGGGGGGGTCACACAGGGGCTCATAAGGGCTAGTGGGGGAGAACAGACAAGGGCAGGGGCTGAATGGGAGTGGAGGCGCAGGACCACATGGGCAGAGGGGGAGGGGAGTGCAGAGCTACAGGGGGAAGAAGATGGCTGAGTGGGAGCACAGAGACACATGGGGAGGGGGAGGGGTGCAGGGGCACATAGGGTCGGGGGGTGTCTGAGTGGGGGTGGAAGGACACATAGGGACAGGGGCAGATGTGCCTGACTGAATGGGAGAGGCTAGGGGTCAGCCAGGGTCTGCATGGGGGAAGCTCCCTAACAGTCCCTCCCCGCCCCCCAAAAAAACCTGTTCCATACTTTTCCTACTCATACCCAACAACCCTCCAAGTTCACACCCAGACTCCTTTCCAGCAATTACTTCCCTCTCCCTCAGCTCCTCTGTTACTCCTGACTCCCCAAGCCTTTGCACTGCTTCTAAAGGGTGTGGGAAATACGGTTCTGTATTGAAGTTTAAATGATTATTACTCAGAGTTCTGTATTAATATGCCTAGTAAATAATCTATTGGTCAAAAAACATTTTCTGAATATGTTTTGTTTTATGTATGTTACAGACATACTTGCTGACAGGTATTTTGAAATAAATGACAAAATAATTGAAACTGGTGTGATTATATTGTGTTATTTTGACAAATAAAATTTCCAGAATTTGAAAATATTGTGTGCAGAATTTTTAATTTTTTGGCACAGAATTCCCCCAGGAGTAAACTGGTGTATGATACTTAGGCGTTCAAATAATTCTTCCAAGGTACAAAGATGTCCTTCTCTATAACTCTGGGATAATTGGTCTCATTGAACTACTGAGTTAATGATTTTCAGCTTTTGCTAAATAGTTTCACATCACAGCTCTGTTTTCTAGTCTTGACTCTTTACCGCTTCCTTTGGCTCAGTCTGTTAGTACAAATATAAAATCTTTTAACCAACATTCATGTGAGTAATATGGACTCTAGCTATATGATCTCAGTGTTACTATACTCCTTGTTCTTGCCTCCCTACAAGTCACACGACACACTGACTTTAACCAACACAGCTAAAAATTGGGTTAATCTTTATTTTACGGGTTTTTCTCAAATGATCTTACAACCTCTTAAGTAGTGATGACGGCACATTTCAGGGACATGCATCAATTATAGGTTAAGGGTCTAAGCTAGAATGCAGTGGAAAGGTAGAATGGGTACTATGCTCAAAATTTCCTCTTTGTCCGGGGAGGCTTGCAGGAGGCATAATTGCTCATTCAGCTCAGACATTTGGTCTCTGGATATTTTTTCCTGTTTGCTTGATTGACATTGGTCGTTGTTTCCCTATCCACTGTGCTCTTCATCCTCCTCACTTTTCCCCTCCCTTTTCTTACTCTCCAATCCCTCCTACCATTCATCTCTTCCACTTCTGCCCCGAGTGCCCTCTCACCCCCCCCGATAGTTTTTTTATAATGTAATGAAAATATATATTAAAAACAATAAAAGGAACTGATAAGGCCTATGCCAGTCATCATCATGACACGGATATCACCACTGCAGTTGATTCCGAATGAAATGAGGAGGCCAGGAGAGGAAGGTGAAACCAAACAAGGTGCCAAGAAGAGAAGCTGAATGTGCTAGAGATTTTTACCAACAATGATGCACAGAGATTTTTAGCTTAGATTTCACATTGGTGAAAATAGATGCCATCCGGAACCATTGTAATGCCTAAGATATAATTCCTATACCCTACACCAGAACTGCGTACAGTGACATGGCACAAGGACAATATGCAGTGACCAGAAGACAGATTCATCCATGAGTGGAAGCAAGTGCTGGAGGAACTGCTTTAGTGTTGATCCACTCACCCCTACTCCCCTGGGCTTGCCTACCTCGTCTAAACCTTTCCTTAATGGCAGTGCAGAGACCTCTCCCACGGAACACAGCTTTGCTGGTTCAGTAAGATGTTCTCCCCTACAAATGGTGCCACTCAACTCCTGCTGCCTTCAGAGCCCTCCACACCCTCAGAAAAGGGGGCAGGCTCCAAAATACATGGCAAATCTCTTCCTTTTTTGGTCCACTCTCATATTTTGTTAAATAAAAAAATACATTACTTTTAAAGATATGAACAAAAGTGAGCACGAGTGAGTGGCATGTGGAATTGGTACAGAGATTATTTCATCAAAGATAACAAGCAAATATACTGCGACAACCTATACAGGTCTGAAATCAAGTTGAAGCAGATATTCTAGGATTTGCACAGTGAACAAATTCCCCCTGCATGTTGAAGGACCTAAGCCCTGACCACTAGGCAATGCTCCCCACGAGAGCAAACCATCGCAGTGCAGCTACTTCTATGCAAAAGCGGTGGCCTGTAAGAAAGACAAAGGTGCCTGAGGAAAACTGCATGGATGGATAATGAATGTTGACATCACTGGCAGAGCAGAGGTGGGGGTTGATATGATTGGCTTTAAAAGACAAGAAGCTTGTGTCTGATGTGGCGATATGGGGGGAACCAATGGAGGGATGCAGAGAGGTGGATAATGTGGTTAAAGGGATGAGCCAAGAAGATATTTGCACCAGCATTTTGAGTGGATTTAAGGGGGCAAGATTGCATTTGTCAAAACTAGAGAGGAAGGTGTTGCAATAGTTGAGATGTTGGAGGGCTTGGATGAGTTTTATCTCTGTGGGCAGAGAGAGAAGTCTGGATCATAGGGATGTTTTTCAGGGAGAAGCAGCAAGATTTAGATGTGGCCTGGATGTTTGGGTCTACAGAGAAGGCCGAGTCAACGATAATGCCCAGACTTGGCCTGTTTTGTAGGAAGGATGCTGGTGCTGTCCACAGTAATGGAGAAAGAGGCCCCTTCTAAGGCAAATCTTTAATCTTTTAGCTTAACTAACTAGGTTGGGCAAGCATTAGAGTGAAGATCTGAAGGTCCCACTTCAATTCTGGCTTCTTGTGGTAGGTTCTCCATCACTGACAATTTTTAAATCAAGATTGGATGTTTTTCTAAAAGAGATGTTCTAGGAATTTTTTCAGGGAAGCTCTATGGCCTGTGTTAAACAGGAGGTCAAACTAGATGATCACAGTGGTCTCTTCTGGCCTTAGAATCTATTAAAGTAAGATTCATTTCAAATTAAATACACTAATTATTTTTATACTTTTCCTTAAGTCTTTTGTAGAAAGGGGTTATATTCGAAGAGTGACATTTCTGAGAAGTTCTCCTATAATGCACAGTGTTAAAAGTCTATCAGCATTCCATTTCAAGTGAACAGCATAGATATGTGAGCAGAGAACATAGCAAGTAGTAGATATTTCTAAGAAGCTGACATAAGTAGGTGCTTAGTGGTATTTGGGCATTGCACAAGTCCCAGTAGGATGTTGAAGACTAATATGGAAAAGAGCTAACTGGAGAAGGTAAATGGGGGCATAGAAATGCAGGGCTCCTTTATTAAACCATCCTTATGTCAGGTGCTTGAAATCTCCAGTCTGGCATGGTGAATGGGAGTGCAATATTTGGTGTCATGTCATGAAGTGAAAGGCATGATGTACAGCAGATTTGTGGGATTGGAAGGTGCTTGTATTCCAATAGTAAACACTACACTAATTTCCATAGAGTTGTACAGGGTCTTAGCCACTCATTTTTTATTATCATCAAAAAGAATTAGCTGTTACCTTGAGAAATGCTTGAAAATGTAAGGGTGTTTTAAAATGCTCCTTACCACCTACATTATGTCTTGCTTGTCTAATTGTTTTACCATCATCAATATTTGAATATTATTAAATGCTGGGTATATTGGCACTTATGTCAGTGTAAAAATTATTAATAAAAACAAATGTCAGACTTCCACAATACCTTTTTTTATATCTAAGGATCTTGCAGTGCTTTAAAACACTAAGGACCCAATCCTCTCCCTGTTGGATCAATGGCAAAAACTACACTGAGTTCAACGAGTGCTGAACTGAGCACTAAATTAACCTCAGAATAGCCAGGTTATATAGATAAGATTATACCCATTTTTCTGAGAGAGAAACTGAGATACAGAGAGATTATGTGACTTGTGCAAAGTCACAAGGCAAGTCAGTGATGAAATGGCAGAAGAAACCCAGAAGTCCTCATGACCCCAGTCTGTCCTCGTTCCTAGATCACACTCAAATTTAGTCACATGCTTCCTGCTTCTTTCACTGGCATATCAATGTTTAGCACAGTTATAATTGTGGGACTTGCTTCATTTTTTGAAAACACCCTCTCTATATAAAGAAAGAGCTTAATGAAATGTGATTTCTGCAAGACCACTCACCGAAAAACTACTTACAACCTGAATATGTATGCCTTCAATGTAATGTAACAGTCCCATTTATAATGCATCTTATCATGCACACAACCCAAGATACATTGAATTCTTCTTCCTGAAAATTACTTTTATTATACTTACATTATTAAACATCCCATGGCAAATTTCTAATTGATCTCTGCCTTCTAAAATATCTTTACATGTTTAATTCTTCTGTTACATATTTAGTACAAACAAAATTAAATATGTAAGAAAAGAATTAAACATGTAAAGATAAGGCAGAAAATAAAAAGTTTATGCTGACCACTTTGCTCTTTTTTTGTTTTGTTTTGAAGTTTAGTTTTCTTACATTACAAGCTACCTACAGTTCTCCTGTATATCATTTCAAATCCTCTGAGTGAAATTCACCTCCGTCCACGAGAGCCTGCACCAAAGCACCCCTTAATTTTCATTTCAGCCTTTGATGTGGGACTTTAGAGGTATATAGGGCCTTGTGTGGAACCTCGTTTTGCCTTTGCAAACAGGTTAACTTTTAAAGTTACCATACTTTATACATTACATATTCCAACTATTTGAACTGCATCACATATATACAATGTGGGGATACTGGACGACTGTAAGGTCTCAAAATGAACCCCTCTTGTATCTTTCAGTCATGCCAGGTATCCTGCAAAAGGCAGTAAGGTCTTGGACTTGGCTATGTGACCTTTCCTTGGCTGATTGGAAATAGTGCCAAGATGATTTGGGGACCGTGAACAGCCATTAGTTCAGGCCTAGGAATGACTCCCACAGGCTACATGGTTCTTGGTGGAAAAAATAACTGTTCTAAGAACAGTGCATTGCGAGCTCTGTCCATTTTGTTAGTATTACTAACTCCAATTTTTTTTTCTGCTGATGTTTTTCAGCAGGCTGAGCTTTTTCCTGGCTTTTTCAGCATGCTGCAAAGCCAGTATCTACGGTCTGCTGGAGCTTACTCAGCTAGGAAAGTGGTAAATATTTTATGTTGGATCAGGCCCTTACTTTGAACACTCCTATAATGAATCAAATAACCTCCAAACCATTTCCCTTTTATATGGTACATAGCTACTTCATTCTTTATAAATCACCTTTCTTGGGCATGAAGTGTCACACTTCTAATATGTCTACATTGTGGTGTACTTTTGTTCGCTTATCCAAACAGAATAGGAAAATACCTCACTTTCAATATTTCTTCCAGCAATGTGGTCCATCAACCACAGTTCATATTTCCATCAGGCAAGCAGCTTCACTCCCTTGCTTGTCCAAAACATTTATTGCGAAATGAGTTCTTAGGATCCTACTTCCCCATCTCCTTGCTTCACCCCAAACTCTGGGTCTTGATGTTTTGAGTGGCACTTTTATAAAGGTAACTGACCTTGTAATAGTAGGACCATGGGCGTCCAGGAGGGAGCCATCAAGGGCCTAGTACACCCTGTCACAGACCTGGAGATGTTTTTCTGAAAATCTGATTACATTTACAGATCCAGAGGTGAAAGAAGAAAACATACAAAACTGATTCTTTTTCTATTTGAAAACTAGTTTTACTGCTGTGTTAGCCAGATGGAGAGGAAAAAGATGATGCTTAATGAGGAGGAGACACATTGTACCTCTTAACAGAGTCCTGAGGTAGAGAGCAATTTTTATAGGAACATGCAAACCAGTCCCATACATAATGTGCTTGTTTATATAAAGTTTTAAAGAGAAAACTAATAAGCAAATTTATTTATCTTCACCTAATTTTCTTGTATGATGATGGGCTGGTTTGGTTTTTTAATCTGTATTTATATTTTTCTGCTGTTTTTCCTTTCTTCTATTAAATAAAAATAAAACAAAGATATCAAAGGTGAAATACACAAGCAGAGCAAAACTTGAGATAAACACCTGTAGAAGATGTGTAGTTTCCCAGTGGGAGTGTATATTCTTCCAAATGAATGTTGCTAAATGGGTATGCATGTTAGCCTCAACTTGAGGTTTGTAATAGGTGGGAAAATTGTTTTAGAAAACCTAATATGAATAGAAAGGTCTTTTGGTTTTGATAGAATCACTTTGTTTTGTTTGTTCTCCTGAAGTATTCCCCCCCTAAACATTACAACTTTGTGCTGATTCAGGAAAACTAAAAACTGAATCTGACTAGAAAAGAAAGCAAAATAGATGTGTGTCATTTCATTGTCCAAAATGAGACCCTCATCCGGGCAGCACTTTAAGCATATGAATTGCCCACTAATCCTCTATAGGATTAGTCACGTGTTTAAAGGTAAGTACATGCTTGTGTGCTTTGTTATATCAGGGCCATTGAATAGCATGAAAAGCAATATGGATTTCAGGTGTAATAATCCAAGGTATTATTAGTAACACATTTAAGTATTTTTTAAAAACATTAATTTTAGCCTGTCCCTTCTTCTAAAAAACAACAACAAAACAAAGCAGTTCCAAATTCAGCTCAGCAATATCAGTGTAAATCTAGAGTAACTAGGGTGACCAGACAGCAAATGTGAAAAATCGGGACGGGGTAGGGGGAAATAGGAGCCTATTTAAGAAAAAGACCCTAAAATCGGGACTGTCCTTACAAAATCGGGACATCTGGTCACTCTAAGAGTAACTAGCCTCATCTAAATACAAAAATTGTAGGCCCAGATCCTCAAAGGTATGCAGGTGCCTTACTCCCATTGAAATCAGTAGCAGTTAGGTGCCTACATACCTTTGAAGATCTGGGCCGTATTGGTATAGATGAAGTAGTACAACCCCCCCAGTATAAATGTGCTTATGCTAGTACAATTTATCCCATTACAGAACAGAGAATAAGCTATAACTTTATATGGTATTGTATACCACTGTAACTGCATCCACGCTAGGGAGGTATAACTATATTTGTTTAAAAAAAAATCACACCCCTAACTGAAAGTTACACCAATACAAAAAATTATGTATAGCCCATGCCTTAGTCTTTTTCTTAGTGCATTCTAAGAAAGATTGCTACAGTTCCTTAAAACTGTCCATGTTTTCTTGCAGCCTATACAATATAGTGACCTTTATGCAGCTCTCTGTTATGGATTGTCTATTATAGAAAAATGTTTCTTCATTCTGTGTGATAAAAATAGAGATTTTTAAACAGTACTTATAAAACCTTTCAATGTTAATGGTTGTTCAATAGATATAATGCAGGAATAGATTGGATTTCACATTTTGTCATTCTCTAGTGTGTTACATTTTTCTATTAATTTTCTATTATTGGACTATTCCACATCATGCATCAATTACCTCCTTTATTTACTTGGCATCTCTGACATTGATTCACAATTCTAATCTCTGCTCTGAAATAATTTAAGTGGGATTCAAACTACTCAATTTAGAATATTAAAGTGTAGATATTCAAAATTGCATCCCATGTGGTAGTTTAACTAAGTCTAACTTTTGCCATTTTTCATCATCATTTTTTTTCCACTGAACAAATTCATTCTAAATTTGTCTAGTGAGATGGGATTTGGGGCACATTTATCATTGAAAGTACTGTATATCTAAGATATTGCAGTGATTCAACACCTATGAAAAAAACCCAACAAAACCATTGTGTTTGGTAGAGGCATCCTTTACAAAGAAGTCCTCCCTACTGTTCTTTGTATACAATGCTAAAATTGACTATATCTCCAGAAATCCTTGTGACATAGCCCATATTTTAGAAATAATTATGTGGACAGGAGTGTGCTCTGCATACAATCTTACAGGGTATGTATATCCCTTCTTTCTCTGGTTTTCCAGTATATGGATTGGCCTTCAATATAAAGGAACCTAAGCCGAGACTGAGGCATGGTAATGCTCAGCGTTGCAGTGCCTAACTTTTAGGCACTTAGGAAATCACTGGAATAACAATGGGAGTCACAAAGCCTGAGTTAGATGCCCACACAATGAATGGGAAGAGATAGATGCCTAAGAATACAATCCACAAAAGCCAGCATGCTAGGCTGGGAGCTGCCAACAAGAGGGGTGTGTTCTAAGCCCCAGGTTGCAGGGAGGCACAGATCTCTGCTTGTGATCCACAACCGGGAACTCCTCACATGGACTCAGGCAGCTTAAGCATTTAAGCAGTTTCTTGTGTTAATGAGTTAGATACCTAACTCACTCCACACCATAGATGCCGACTCCGTGGGTGCTCCGGGGCTGGAGCACCCACAGAAAAAAACAGTGGGTGCTCAGCACCCACTGGCAGCCCTACCAATCAGCTCCTCCCCCACCTTCTCCCTCCCAGCGCCTCCCCCTGTCACGGATCAGCCGTTCCGCAGCGTGCAGGAAGCGCGGGGGGAGGGGAGGAGCAGGGGCAGGAAGAGGTGGGGGGAGGCGGAGCGGGGGTTGAGTACCCCCCAGCAACTTGATAAGTCGGCGCCTATGCTCCAGACAAAACAGCCAGAGGAGGTGATGATGCCACCCACCTTATAACTTTTAGCCCAGGTGTAGGAGTTGAACTCCCCTAAATGCACCCCTGGACTCTTGGACTTCACTGACCTCAGACAACAAACCATGAGTGAGGTGCAGCGGAGGGAAAGGGGAGTGGCGTGTTAAAGGGACATTCGTCCGTCGGACTTTCACACCACAAGGTGGGAAACTGAAGCAAAGGACTACTGCACAGCATACTGTGGGGCAGCTGTTTACTTATGGTTTGCATACTTTTGACTCATTGTTGCACTGTTTTCCCAAATTAACGTTGAGTTGCCGCTCCTCGTTTCTTTTGTTATACACAGACTTAGTGCTTGCCAGTGGGGTTAATATTGCCTCTTAGAGACACCCAGGGGTGGTGGTTAATTTTTCCAGATTTCTAGGTGGGTGTTTGTGACAGGCACTCTACTCACCGCTGGATGGCACCTCCCCCTGCCAGTTATGAGGATTAGCCAATGCCCCTTCCTGCAGTCGCATTCTGTCATTCTCTCTCTCTCTGCTCTCTCTCGCTCAAGGAACGGCCCTGGAGCCAGGTCACTACGTGGTTTCCTCTTCTGAAGGTGTATCAATGTCCCTTCTCACCAGCAGTCTCAGACAGTCATCCCTTTCACTGCCCCATGGTGCCACTCCCTCAGCGGTGGGTAGGGGAACCCAGGTCCACCCTCTAATCTGGATTCCAGCCCAGGGACCCTACAACATGCCGCCAAGGTCTGCTCAGTCCCCAACCTTGCTCCTTACTCCCTGGGCTGCTTCCTACTCTGTGCCCCACAGGCTCTTTCTCCACTCTGCTCTCTTCAGGGTACACCCTTCCCTTAGGGTCAGGCCTGCAGGGTCCAACTCTTTCCCTGGGTTCCCTCTAGAGCAGGGGTCGGCAACCTTTGGCACGCGGCTCGCCAGGGTAAGCACCTTGGAAGGCCAGGCCGGTTTGTTTACCTGCCGCGTCCGCAGGTTCGGCCGATCGCGGCTCCCACTGGCCACAGTTCGCTGCTCTTGGCCAATGGGGGCGGCGGGAAGCGGCGCGGGCCGAGGGATGTGCCGGCCGCAGCTTCTCACAGCCCCCATTGGCCTCGAGCGGCGAACCGCGGCCAGTGGGAGCCGCGATCAGCCGAACCTGCGGACGCGGCAGGTAAACAAACCGGCCTGGCCTGCCAAGGTGCTTACCCTGGCGAGCTGCCTGCCAAAGGTTGCCGACTCCTGCTCTAGGGTGACCACCTAGCAAGTGTGAAAAATCGTGACACTCTTATTTGGGGGAGGGGGGGAGTGGTTATAGTTGCCTATATAAGACAAAGCCCCTAATATCAGGACATCTGGTCACCCTAGTTCCCTCCTTTCCTCTCTACTAAACAGAGTGTTACCACAAACTTCCTCCTGGCAGCCTTTGCTGCTTAACTAGCTGATTGGGCCTGCCTGGCCTACTCCAGCCCTTGCAGAACCAGTAGGGAAGTACATCCTATCACAGGTCTCAAGCTGGTTCTGTTTTGTAATATTAAGAGGAACCTCTAGATGAGGGGTGGGCAAACTGTGACCCACGGGCCAGATCTGGCCTGCAAGCCGTTTTAAGCCGGCCCGCTGGCTCCCGCTGGGGAGCGGGGTTGGGGGCTCCGGACCACGCGGCTCGGCCCCGCTGTGGCTGGGGCGCTGGGTCGGGGGCCGCACCATGCGGCTTGGCCCCGCTCCAGCGCTTCAGCCAGCGGCCGCTCCAGCCAGGGCGCTGGGTTGGGGGCCGCACCATGCGGCTTCCACGCATGGTCCCGCTCCAGCTCCTACGCACTCCAGTGGCCCCCTCCGGCGCTCCAATGGGAGCTGCAGGGGCGGTGCATATAGGAGCTGGAGAAGGGACATGCCATTGCTTCCGGGAGCCACTTGAGGTAAGCACTGCTCGGAACCTGCACCCCTGAGCCCCTCCCCACACCCCAACCTCCTGCCCCAGCCCTGATCCCCCTCCTGCTCTCCAAACCCCTCAATCCCAGCCCGGAGCACCCTCCTGCACCCCAAACTCCTCATCCCCAGCCCCACCCCAGAGCCTGCACTCCCAACCAAAACCTGCACTCCTTCCAGCACCCCTGCCCCAACCCTGATCCCCCCCCTCAGTCCCAGCATAGAGCACCCTCCTACACCCCAAACTCCCCAGCCTCACCCCAGAGCCTGCACCCCAACCAGAGCTCTCACCCCCTGCAGAACCCCCAAGAAAGCTATTTTGGGTGCTTGATTTTTGGAACTGTTCTTTTAAAATCTTGCAAAAGCCTAAGTTCCAGATGTATTGTCTTTCTTTTTGTTTTTAATAAAATTTAACCTTTTTTAAGAACAGGATTGGGTTTTTTGGTGTCCTAATAGGTTTGTGCATATGCTGTTTGATTAGCTGGTGGCAACAGCTAATTTCCTTTGTTTTCTCTCTCAGCTCTTCCCTGGAGGAGGGTGGAGGTGGGGGTGAAAGGGCTTGAGGGTACCCCACAGGGAGGAATTCCCAAGTGGTCCTTCCTGGGTCTAAGGGTTTTTTTGCATTTGGATGGTGGCAGCATTTACCAAGCCAAGGTCAGAGAAAAGCTGTAACCTTGGGAGTTTAATACAAGCCTGGAGTGGCCAGTATTTATTTTTAGAATCCTTGTGGGCCTCCACCTTCTGCACTCGAAGTGACAGAGTGGGGATTCAGAGTGGGGATTCAGTTCCACTCAATTCAATGGAATTATTCCTGATTTAGGATGTGATCCATCTCAGAGCCGACTTACTCTAGTGTAAGTGAGATCAGTCAGACCCAAATACTGTGAACCCATTTCTCCAGGACTTGGTCTTATGGCAACATTTTAAAATGGGATGGGTATTTCATGAAAAAAAGACAATCCAATCTAATGTTTTGATACATGAACTGATTATTGCATGGTGTAGGGCAGTGTTTCAAAGTATGGAATGTCAGGCACTGGGTCGCCTTGCTAATTCAAATTATAATGATCGTTGCTGCGCAGCAGCTCTAAAGGGCTGCACAGCAGAGACCTAGAGAGGAGAGAGGTAGGAGGTGGGCGGGAACTGGGGAGAGGAGCAAGTTGGGGCTTGCAGGGCTGCTGCAGGCCTCTCCCCTGGCCCTGGAGAGAGGGACCCTTCCCCCAGAGGGACCCTTCCCCCAGAGCTCCGTGCAGAGGGAGAGAGAGGCCCATCCCCCGGAGCTCTGTACTCCCTGCTGCCTGCCAGCAGGGAGAAACAAAGGCCCATCCCTGGCTCCACCCCAGAGCCCGCAGCCAGAGCCCTCACACACACCCCCGGCGCATCCCAACCCTCTGCCCACCCCATAGCCTCCTCCTGCATCCTGAACCCTGCACCCCACCCTCTGCCCTACCCTGGGCCATCTCCCACACTCCTTACCATAGGCTTACTAAGGTTAGTGTCTAGTGTTAGTTATGTAAAGTGGGTTAAGCTGGAATGTATTGCAATATCATGATTTTGTGAAAACTCTCTAGTCAAAAGATATAATTTATGTTAGGTCACGGGCAGTGATAAGCTGCCAAAAAATTAACAACCGATTCCCTCCTCCTCACCCCATGAGGGGGTCGTGGCCTCCCACCCCACCCCCCAGGATGCCTGCCCCATCCAACCCCCCACATTCCTTGATGCCCCCCCAAAACCCCTGCCCCATCCACCCCCCTTACCTGTCCCCTGACTGCCCCCTGCCGCCCCATCCAACCCCTCCTCTCATTCCTGATGGCCCCCCGGGACCTCTGCCCCATTCAACCACCCCTTCTCTCTGTCCCCTGACTGCCCCTGAACCCCTACCCCTGACTGCCCCCCACCGCCCCATCCAACCCCTGCTCCTTCCTGACTGCCCCCCTGGGACCCTTGCCCCCATTCAATCCCCCTGTTCCCCCCCAAACCCATCCACCCACCCACCCCCGAACTCCCCTGCCCTCTTCCAACACCCCCTCCCTGCTCCCTTACCGCGCTGGAGGCCGGGCCGGGGCGCTGGGCCGGAGCCACTCGGCCGGAGCAGGACTGGGTTGGGCTGGGCCGCACCTCCCTGGAGTCCTTTTCGCGCCCCCCTGCCCCAGCTTACCTTGCGAAGCCGCCGCTTGTTTCTGAACCCTCCCAGGCTTCCCGCGTGACCATCTGATTCGCGGGAAGCAGGGGAGGGGGAGGAGAAGGGGGGCAGAGCGTTGGGGGAGGATTCAAGGAAGCAGAGGTGAGCTGGGGCAGGGAGCTGGAGCTTTACCAGTTGTTAAATTTAAAAGCCCTTTTAGAACCAGTTGTCCCGCGCGGGACAACCGGTTCTAAAAGGGCTTCTAAATTTAACAACCGGTTCCTGCAAATCGGTGCGAACCGGCTGCAGCTCACCACTGGTCACGGGCATCAACAATTTTCTTCAACTGGGTCACGAAGAAAAAAAGTTTGAAAACCACTGGTGTAGGGAAACTTGTTACTGGCCACTGCTGCAGGTCGAGGCTGGAGTAGATGGGCTAATGGTATGACAAATCCAATGTAAGGAATTAAAACTAGAAATTAGAGTTAATAGGCACTATGACTGCCAAGGAAAACCCCTACTACTGGAGAGGCAATTCTATTCTATTTGTTTTTTAATAGTTGAAATTCTACCTGGTTTCATTTTTCTTACTAAACTGGGATGTATGAATGAGTTTATCAGCAGAGATGAACTTAGTAAATCTTTTTCAAGCAGGACTTTTGAAAATTGTGATATTGTAATAGGGTGACCAGACGTCCCGATTTTATAGGGACAGTCCCGATTTTTGGGTCTTTTTCTTATATAGGCTCCTATTACCCCCCACCCTCTGTCCTGATTTTTCACATGTGCTGTCTGGTCACCCTATATTGTAAGGACTTGTGGCTATAGAGCAGGTGCTAGCCCATTGGGGGCCCTCACCAGGTCTATTTTTGGACAATGCGCCGCCCCCCCAAACACATAGTAATAATTAATGGGGGGGGACTTGAGCTGCTTGGGGCCCTAAGCAATTGTTTAGTCTGCTTACGCCTAGTGCCAGCTCTGACAAAATCATCACTACTTCAGCAATTACATTTACTTCCCATATCTCCTTCATATCACCAAAGTCCAATTTTCTGAAACTATTAAAAAAGGACAGATTTCTTGACCTGAGCTATGCCAACATTTAAAAAAAACAAAAACTTATCACAATGAATAATTCAACAAAGATGAGGTAAGCCTAACTAGGAAAGGAAAAGCATCTTTTTAAATAATTCCCACTAGACTGTCTTCACAGAATTAAAGAGAAAACATAGGTACTTTTCAATTAACTTTGCATCACACTTACTACCAGTGTTTCTTTGGTAAAGTACATGGTAAAAGAAACCACTTAAGATTTCATCATAGTGAAAAATACGATGGCATCAAAATTTCTACAGCAATGGACTCACCCTAGATCAGAGGTTCTCAAACTGGTGGTCGTGAGGTTATTACCTGGAGGGTTGCGAGCTGTCAGCCTCCACCCCCAAACTCCGCTTCACCTCCAGCATTTATAATAGTGTTAAAATGTTTTTAATTTATAAGAGGGGCCACACTCAGAGGCTTGCTCTGTGAAAGGGGTCACTAATACAAAAGTTTGAGAACCACTGCCCTAGATTATGCAATGGGTGCATTCAGTAACGCGGATATATACTTTGAGCTTTAGCAAAGCATTGCCCAAACTAATTATATTGCAGTACTGTCAAATCACAAGAGATGCTACATATACAGCAAAGAACTTCCTTGTATCTTGTTTTTCAGCACCTTGACCTTCATTGTTCACTTCTAATACTAATGCACTATTACTTTTGTTATCCGAAGAAGTGAGGTTTTTACCCACGAAAGCTTATGCCCAAATAAATCTGTTAGTCTTTAAGGTGCCACCAGACTCCTTGTTGTTTTTGTAGATACAGACTAACACGGCTACCCCCTGATACTATTACTTTTGTTATGCCTCTTCTAAAAATACTTAAAATCATGGCATTCTCAATATGTGATTTTAAAGAATTTTATTAGTGCATGACCTTCAGCACTGCACAGAAATTCACCCATGTCCAAAAAACAAGAATATGCAGCTTTAGAAAATCACTACATCCAAATTAATTCAATTTAAATGTCAACTGGCTAATCAAAAGCTTGACAGACACATTTTGATCACACAAAGATGTACACTGTAGGCATACATTTCAAAGATTTAATAAAAAAAAGTCTCCCTCAAAATGTCAGTTTAAAATCATTTGTCCTCAACTTTTAAAATACGCATAGAAACCTCTATTTTGCCTAACCTCTCGTGCTTTCTCTAAGGTCTAGTGCTTCAAACTGCTGAGTGCCTTCTTCAAGGGGCTCAACGGCCTTAACTCCACTAAAGTGAGTGGGAAATGAGTGCAAAATGCCTCACAGGATCCTGCCCACTCTATAACAGCCCTCAGAACTCACTTAATTGGTAAAGACAGTGTGTCACTGCCGATTAATGCACTTCCTTTCACTTTGAGCACCTGAGCTGAATCTAATCTACATGAATGACCAAAACTCAATCTAATCTGACAGTGGTGAAATTATTAGGCATTTTATGTGCATTCTCAGTTCCTTTGCTAGTGTATAGATCCCTTCCAAGCTTTCCAAAGTAGAGTTCAAACGATATTCACTTGTTCTTTAGCAAAATTATACAGAAAGCACTTGTAATAATAGGGTGAAAGGTGATGAAGCCAATTATATCTTCTGTGTTTATACTGGCATTTAACTTAATTTTTGCTAGAGGAAATAATCTATCATTCTGCCAAAAGTGTGCTGGAGGAAGGAAGGAATGGGGGGAGAGGAAGAATGTTTAGACAGTACCAAAAAAGACCTTCTCTAATCTTTAATAATGGGCTCCCTTTTGCTAAGTAGGGGTACAATCCTGCTCACGAGATGAAATCATTTGCAGAAGTCCACATTTGTAAGGTGCTGCTGTGCATATAAAGCCAGTGCAAGTAAGCAGTTTCAGCTTCTCTCCCCCAGGCTGCTCTAACTTCACCAAGGAATTGGCCTTGCCCAGAGCAGCCTTTCAAGTCAAGGCAGCACCACTCTGACAAAGTTACCCTTTCTCTCCTCCCTGCTCAGCTTTGCTGAGTTATCGTCAGTCGCAGATGAAGATCTGGGACATTAACTTTATCCAGTATAAAGAAATGAGTATTTCGTCACACCACAACAATCCCAAATAAATATTACTCTTTCCACTAGTAATCTCAATATACAACACAACAATATTTTGAAAGAGAAACAGTATTTACATAGATACATATTAATTACTCATATTGATCAGATTCAAATGCAATGCCACATTTGCATGTAATTGTACCATAAAATCAATCCTATCCCACTTTCTTATTAAACTACATGTACATCATACCCATTAGAAGTACTTCACTGAAACTTCCAGCGGAGCAGGGGCGGGAAGAGGCGGGGTTGGGGGCGGAGCAGTTGCGTGGAGCCCCCCCTGCGGGAACTCCCAGCCCTGCGGCACCCCCCCCCTGAGGCAGCTCCCCGCCCTCCCCTCCGCCCGGGGAGCCCCCCCTGCGGCAGCTTCCAGCCCTGCGGCAGCTCCCCGCCCCCCATCCACTCTGCAGTGCCCCCCCCACGGCAGCTCCCCACCCCCCCTCCACCCGGGCAGCCCCCCCGTGGCAGCTCCCCGCCCCAGCTCACCTCCACTCCGCCTTCTCCCCTGAGCACGCCGGTGTCGCTCCACTTCTCCCACCTCACAGGCTTGCTGCGCCAAACAGCTGATTAGTGCGGCAAGCCTGGGAGGGGAGGAGAATTAGAGCGGGGGCGGCGTACTCAGGGGAGAAGGCGGAGCAGAGGTGAGCTGGGGTGGGGAGCGGTTCCCCTGCATGCCCCCCATTACTTGCTGCGGGCAGCCGTCCCCGCACCCTCCTGCCCCAGCTCACCTCCACTCCACCGCCTCCCCTGAGCGCGCTTTTTGGTGCCCCCAACCACTTGGTACCCTAGGCGGCCGCCTAGTTCGCCTAGTGGTTGCATCGGCCCTGCTTCTGGCTCATAGTGTGGAGAAACCTCTCAGAGTCCAAGTGAGCACATGGCAGGCAAATCAGGCAGAAATGCCAAAGCTGAAGAAAATGAAATGGCTACCAAAGCAGACATTCTGGAGATGACCTCTGAGTTTAAGGCCATGAGAGATGATCTGATGACCAAGCTTCTCACAGTACAGAAGGAAGTTGCTGACTTGGAAGACAGTCTCACGATGCTAGAGACTGGCCTAAGAGAAGCAAGTGATCAATAAACAGAGCTGCAGAGCTGCACGGTACTGATGGAGCAAAGAGAGAGAGGGAGAGAGAAATGCATCTTAAACTAGATGATTTAGAAAACAGATCAGGAAGAAACAACATCAGAATTAAGGAGCTGCCTGAAAATGCTGAAGGAGGAAACCCAATCTGGTATGTAAAACCTGTAACTGTGGAGTTGCTACAGCTGGGCTCTCTGGAAGAGGTAAAAGTGGAGAGAGCACATAGAGCGCTGCTCCCCCAACCTGGGCCTCAAAATAATAAACCCAGAGACCTAATTGTAAAATTGCATGATTATCAAAAGAAAAAAATGTAATTATGAAAAAAGCCAGAGAGCATTCAGAGCTCATACTCAAAGGCCACAAGCTGCGAATTTTCCATGACCTTTCTGCCCTAACTTTAAAAAAAGAGAAAAGAGCTGGGGGAAATTTCAGCAGCACTCAGGAGGGCAGATATCCACTACAGGTGGGGATTCCCATTTAAACTCTCATTCAGCTTTCAAAATCAGTATTATAAAATAAGAGACTGTAGGAAAAAGGGAAAAATACACTCCTGTCACTTGGGCTAGAAATCCAAATCCCAGATGTACAAGAAGACTCTCCAGAGGTAGTAACTAGAGATAAGCTGTTGAAAAACTGCTGGCAAATGGTGAAAACCTGAAAAAAGAAGACAGGAAAAGAAAAGACAAAGACTCTAGAAACCATACTGGCAATGGCAGAGGTGAAGCTGACCAAGAGAACTCAGATACCTGAGTAGTAATCCAAATACTAATCAGAAGGGACTTCTTGGGAGTCACCAGGAATGAACAACTAGACAGTAGTATGACCTTTACTGTAATTGGTGTGATCATTTATGTGCACCCACCTACTGACAAGGGAGCACTTCCGCCGGACAACCTGCCGCCAAGGAGTGCGGCCGCCAGACAACCAGCCGCCGAAAAGCGGCAACGCCAAGAAGCATCGCTGCCAAAATGCCTCTGCTTCTTGGCGGCATTTCAGCGGTGACGCTTCTTGATGACGCCGGTTCTTGGCGGCATTTTGGCGTCGATGCTTCTCGATGACGCCACTTCTCGGCGGCATTTCGGCGGCTGGTCGTCCAGCGCCCGCCACACTCTTCTGGGAACATGAATATGCTATTGCAACAGAAAGGTTGGGGACCGCTGACCTTTCCTAGAGGAAATCAAGGACTATAAGAGTGGAGTGGGGGAATGATTTCAAGGTTGGAGGGGACTGGAGAAAGAGAGGGAGAGGAAGGAGCATTTAGGATGTCTGTGTAAACCCTCCCTATAACTCAAATGACCAGATGGCAATCCATCCCTTAGGGGGAGGGTCAAGGTCCCATAGGTAGAGAACATACCTCCTTTGGATTGCAAGAAAAGCAGTCCAAGTGCTTATGGGGAGAAAACAAGGGTTTAGAGTTGAGCAAAGCAGAGTTGTTTGGGTACTGTTTTACGTGTTATGTTAGTACTTCATTTGTGGAGTTAGACTAAGGGGAATGCAGAAGAGTGGAGGAAACTGGGGAGGCAGGGGTGAAATAACACAAGTAGCAGCTATGGAAGTTTACAAACAGAAACCAGCCATATTCAGGCACCCATAGTGCATGCAGCATAATTAGAAACAAGAGAGACATGGGCAACACAAGCGTTCATGTAATCAAACATCTAAAGAATCACAATAATTTCAGGTTTTTCAATAAGATAAATAGTTTCTCTGAATGTCTCTTTCTTTAAAAGTAATACCTTTGAATGTCAAAGGGCTAAATAATGTCATCAAAAGGGGGGGGGGGAAATCCCTGGTAGAATTAAAAAAAAACATTCCCAGATTATTCTACTTCACAAAACTCATTTTCAGCAGGGGCAAATTATGCACATGAAAGGTAACTGATTTCAACAGACATATTTTGCTTCAGTTAAAGAAAAGAAAAGAGGAGTGGGCATAATATTTGCTAAGCATGAACCTTTTCAGATTAAAGGTCAAATTAAGGATGAGGACGATTTAAATTGCTGAAAGGCACAATTTCTGGTTTATTAATAAAAGTGAGATCAGTGTATGCTTGTAACCCAAAGCAAAAAAAACCCACTTTTTTAAAGGAATTCTTTAAAACACTGCAACACTTTGGGGAAAGGGAAATTATACTTGGAGGAGACTTCAATTGGATACCAACTCCTTATGGGGACTGATCTGATAAAGACATGGGGCATAAGGAAGCAGGCACAGCATTGACTTCCTGTGCCAACAATTCAGTCTTTCAGATTGCTGGAGAAAATGGCACACAGGGGAAAGAGATTACATATTTTATTCACACCCTCATCAGTTATATATTAGAATAGATTTACTGTTAATCTCTGAATCCTTAATGAAGCAGACAAGATCTGCAGAAATTGGCAACATTATGCACCACTGGAAATATTTGATGACTGGGTTGGGTCCCAAAGATTATTTTATTGGAAAATGAACTGCTTGCTTCTCCATTTAGGGGTCAGTTAATAAGCAAAGCCTTCAATTGAAGGGGGGGGGGGGAGAAAGCTCAAGAAAAAACAAGACTAGAACAGGAGACAAAGATTACAAGACATTCATAAAAACACAGGTTCAGAAAAAATATAACAGTTAACTAGTATTAGAGGGAAGTTGAATATGTTGATGACAGATGCCACTGAAAAAGATATACAAAGCAAAAGTTTTATGAAAAAGCAAATAAAAGTGATAGGATATTGGCTCAAAAGCTTAAAGGGATTCAAGAGCAACATATTATTCAGCAAAAGGTAGTTACACACCCTCATGAAATATGTGCTACTTTTTCTGCTTCTTATAAAAATCTTTGGCAATATTAACTTGTTTAAAGTTCTACACTAGTTGCAATAAAAATACCACAATCATAATATGAAAGCAATTGACAAAGTAGTGTAATGATAGCAGAACCCATGTAACAAGTAAAGCTGGGTGAACTACTCAAGTGAACAATTTATTCAGTAAATGTAATCGTTTTTCTGTTAGGGAACTATCTAAGAACATTTAGATTTTTATCAATTTATTCCTTATTCAGAATTATTCAACAATTGGTTTATATGAACATTTCAGTGTATGGATTGCTTGCAAAGTATTCACGATCACTTAAAGAATCTGATGTTCAAAGTAACTATAATTTGCAGTGTGACTGGTTAGCTACTTTATTTTTTCCCCCTCACAGAGCTTTCACAATGGCTATGTAAACATGTCTAGCATGAAAAAATGAATAGCACACTTCTTTCTACAAAATAATTTGCAACTAAATATTTGTTTGTATGAATGTTTGCAGAAAGCAAATTCATAGTTATTAGAATGCAGATAAAATTCTAGATGGGGAATATAGAAAATATTAGCTTATGAGAAAGTTAAAATAATTATATAGACTTTCCATATTAAATTGACCAGTAAATAATTGATTTAATATAGGGTTCCACCAGGGCAGTGGCAGGGTGGTAGCTGCATCATTACCCAGTATGCATTAGACATGCATCTCATTTAAGATGACGTTTTACCCTTACACTTTTATTTTTTAAGCAAGGGAGAAACTCAATTTCTTCTTAACAGATTTTAATTTTTTTATGTATTTTAAATGTAGTTTAATTTTGTTGACATAGTATTTTGGTGAAACTTGCTGGGCATACTGTCCATACAATTTCTACAAGCAAAAGGCAACCATTACAGAACATTTTCATTAACTGTATTGATAAAGAGGAAATAGGCTAAATCGTCTTAGTTAGAAAAGTAAAGTCACAACTTTAGTAGGTTAATAGTAGACAAGTAATTCTACTAACCACTACATAGTATCTACATAGAACAAGCTTTTCGAATTCTTTCTTGTTAGTCAACTTTGATGTGCCAAAGTTGTCAAATTTTAAAATACATTCAAAATAGGACATAGACTACTATGAAAATGGTACAAAAAGCTTTTCTAGTGAACTCATTTTCTATACTATTTTTTCTGAAAGTCTAGAGATGGAGTTTTCAAAGCTTATAACATGAAGCTTGCATTGAAAAGTAGATATTATGTGGATGTACTTTTATAATGTTAAAGGCATTTCAGTAGTCATCTATAATCCAAAATTCAAATACCTATTTTAAAAGTACTTGTCACTATATTAAACAAAGGTACTACAATGCTTGCAGCGAACAAATTGCAGGAGTTTGCACTGCCGGCTCTGCAAAGTAATCAAAGCCACTAAGTATTTGTAAGGAATGATGTACAAAATACCACAAGATCTCACAAGCTGCACTGCAGGAATCCAATGCTTTTTAGTTGATAGTGCTGTAAATTTAAGAACTTCAATCTTTTCTCCTTTTGCAGAGCCCATATAAAAATGTGTTGAATATTGTAGTCTAACCATATACACATTTTAAAAAAAGAATGTTTAGCATTTTATATCTTGCACCATCCCATTAAAAAACACAACAGTACATCCTACTTCAGCATGTTATCAGGGACTGACAAATTAATGAAAATTAGTTGTCTGATGCCAGCTCCTGTAAATTGTAGATGTGAAATAACGACATATAGTTATGATTTCTTTTATAGGCATTCCTATGGTATTCATCACTTTAAATTCTGAACATGTCATCTAGTGAATTAGTCCAACAAAATCCCTATGAGATAGGGAAATATTATCCCCATTTAAAAGATATGGAAAGAAAGGTGGAAAGATGTTGGGGTTATAGTCACAGCTCCCAGTCAAGCACCCCCTCTTGGCCACTCACCAGACTGCTGTGAGGGAATCCAGCTGCTGGATCTAGTGTGTTTAACCTCCGGAGTCTGAACAGAGTCCATACACTATCCCTACCTTGGGGCCTCTAGGCACACTCTTGGGGTGCAGATTGTTTGTCTAGCACCCCATACAGAGTTGCAACCATGCAGCTCGCTGCCCAGCCCCTAGAACTAGTGGTGACTCTCCCCAGAGTTTAAAAACTCCCTTTGCCAGAACTCCAGCCAAGTGAGTATTCTGGGCCCAGAGTTTACCTCTGGGGCACATGGTAGTTGCAATACATGGAATGCACAGACACTTTGCACAGGATTCTAGCACCGTTGCTCTTAACTTAATCACACAAGAAACACACAATCTATATAAAATAATAAACCCTATATGCACTTCCCTGCCTCAGTTTCTTCACCACTCTAGAACATTCTTTGAGCTGGGGTGAGGGTCCTCTGGGGCCATCCAACGACCTTCTGCTGAACGGCATGGATTGTGTTCTAAAACATGGAGCCTTCTCTGAGCTTAGCTGGTCCATTCCTGCTCCTGCCCAAAACTTTCTGCATAGCTCTCTGTGTTCCACCATAAGTCTTTTTTTAACTCCTCGTTTGTCATCACCTCTGCCCAGTTTGGGAATTTTCCACCCTTTTCAACTTCCCTCTTTCCGGCAGACAAGTTGGGGGAAGTATCGTCTCCAGGCTCCACCAACCCATTGTCATTCTGGTATTTCCACCTGAAAACTGAACAGGTGGACACTGTGTTCTAAAACCTCACCACTGTCCTTGGTCTGCAGGGATGTGACTTGCCAGAAGTGGTAGGATACACAGACCTGGAAGCATTCCATGAAATGGCAATTTTCATAGTAACAATGGAATGTCATAATAACAATCAGAGTTCATACGTTGTACAATCAGGTGCCCCAAATCATCACAGTTATAAAGCCAGAAACAGAACTAGATCTCCTGAATACAGTCCAGGACCTTAACCACAAAGCTGCTCTTTCATCTTTTGTGGCAAATTTGTAAAGATGTAACACCAACAAATACGTTGAAAGTGTGTAACTAAGGCCTTGTCTAAACACAAAAATTGTACCAATTTAACTAAAACCATTTAAAAAAATCAACTTAACCAGGTGGAAATTCCCTTGTGGTCACATTACATCAGTTTATCACATTACACCTGGTTTATCAATTAAACTTAATTCAGTAATCAATACCAAAACCAATCAACTGCTCAGAGGCACCACTGAATGTTGCAACACTGGCCCATCAGGAAGAGTGTGGTGTGAATGTTAAATGCCAGTTCATAAACAAATTATCATCTACTGGACAGAGGTGATCTGCTACTGCCAAAAAAACAGCTGAGGCACCAATAAAGAGCCAACAGAAGACTTCCTCCTTCTGGGAGTAGCAGGTATTAGGAGTTAATGGAACTAAGCTCCACTTATAATGTCTCAACTGTATAGTGTGGCTTGATCTATGGGAGGATGCATACCACCTGATGCCACTGAAGGAGTCCTGGAGGTGCTCCAGTCATTGGAGATTGCAGTACTCATGTCTACAAGGATTTCTGGCCCTGTAACATGCAGATTGCCGGCAGCAGAGGGAGAAGCTACGGCGCAGGGAATACAAAATTATGTGGGGCTATTTCTGTTCTGCTCCACAGAGAGGTTGCACATAGGACTGTCTGCACATGCTTCTTGTAACCTTCAGCCCCCAAAGTTCATGTAGCATACATATGGAGAATGTACACAGCAGGGTTTCTTCTGTGGGTTTATTTCAGATCAGATGCACATGCTTCCTCTTACACTGCTTTCCATCTAGCAAGAAGTATGTAAGAAGCACCTCCAAGCCTGGTGCTAGTGGACAACAGGTAGGAGGAGAAAGCGTTTTGAGTCTGGAAATTGGTTATCTGAACCTGTTTGGTTTGTGTATTCTGAGCCTGAGACTTTGCTACACTACCAAGTTTTGTTGCCAAAAACTGCCTTTTGGCAACAAAACAATGAGAGCGTGCACACTGCAATGCTACTTTTGTCGGGAAAACGCCCGGTTTCGGCGACAAAAAACGTCCACCCCTATGAGAGACTTTTTTCTTTTCCCCTCCCTTTATTGTTGACAAAGAGCCAGTGTAGACACTGCTGTTTGTTTTGTCGACAGAACTGGCTTCCTCCAGTATCCCACAATGCCTGCCCTGATTGCTCTGCTCAGTGTTTTGATCTCTGCTGCCCTGCAGGCCTGTGCCCCTCCCCTTTCAAAGCTCCAAGAAGTATCTGACAGCTGAGTGTGCTGCTAGGTTTGGTGAACAAAGAGCAAATAATTGGAATGCTCCTGTTCTGCCCTGCGCTAGAAACACAGCGGCAGGCAGACTGCTGTGGCAGGGAGAGGGGTGGAGAGACTGCTGCGCTGCTTTGACATTCCTCAGCATGGGGAGCTACTCATGATGCCTCTCCCGGCAGCTGAGGAGCCTGTGGGAGAACCTGAAGGGAATCCTGCCATGATGCACAGCGATCAGCTCTGCCTTCCCACAATACTGCACTGTGGGATACATACCCACAGTGCATTGCTCACACTGTCGATGATGGTGCCCACAATGTGGACATGATCTGTCGACATGAACACCCTTTGGCGATTTTTGATTTGTCGACTTTTGGGCATCGACATAAGTTTTGTGGACAAAACTTGGTAGTATAGACAAAGCCGGAGAGTGCTGGGTGCAAGAGGGTTCATAGCTATGTGTATGTGGAGAGGTGGTTCTGAGCTTTGGAGAGGTTAAGTAGCAAGGGGGAAGCAGGGCTGGCCTTACCATGAGGTGAACTGAGGTGGCCGCCTCAGGTGCCAGACTGTGGGGGAGTACCACTAGGACCCAGGGTGTAGAAAATTGTGTCTGCTGCTGGTGCATATGTATTCTCTGTGCTCTAGATGCACAGAGATGGTGGAGTGCTGTGCTGGAGGAAGGAGGGCACAAGAGACATAACAGGCAGACAGGAGAAAAGGTGAGAGGGAATAACAGAAAGGTGCAGAAGCTGCAGGGAGAGAGAGGAGGAGGAGCCTCTTATGTACCTTTCTAGCACCCCCAGAAGCCTGGACTGATTAACACCAGCTTCTCAGGGAGCTTCCTGTTTCCTGCTGCTTCCCTGAACCCATTTGAGGAGAACAGGCAGTCAACTGAAGTAGTAGGAGCCAGTTAGGCCCTTAAGACACTGATATCTTCCCTCACTCAGGCTCTGCTACCAGCCTGCTTATTTGTCCTCTTCAACTGAGTGTTGAGAGCCACTATAGCTGGCACAGAAGAGCAGTCATGAGTGAAAGAAGAAAACGCCCCTCTGGGGCAGCATTCAGAAAAAGAAAGAAAACAAAGGAAGCTTTTCTATCTAAGCAGGAAGGAGCTCTCCTGAGATACATAGACACAAATGTTCACGGTGAGCCTTCCGACCCAGTGAGGATGTGAGTGGTGAGGAGATGCCTGATCTTCCAGTTAGTCAGAGTGCAGGTGACCTGGCAGCTACTGCAGCATCCATATCTCCATCTCAAATGGATGTAACCATGCACATTCCTGAAGAAAAGTGTAGATCAGAGAAGAGTGTGGTGGAGGCGCACGAAACAGCTGCTGCTGAGTTCCTTAAGTCAAGATGATCCAGGACCATGGACCCACTTGAGCTGTAGCCTGAGGGACTTCCTTGTACTGCACAGGCCACAGCAAGTGAAACACTTCATGTTCCCCAGAGACAATGAAAATAGAAGTTTCCATCCAACGCATTACTGGTGTGAAATCCCCAATGGTGACAAAGTGGAGAGGCCATGGCTTCTGTACTCAAAAACCCAGAATGCTGCCTACTGTTTTTGTTGCAAACTCTTCCAGTCAAATGTTCCAGCCACATTGGGTTCTACAGGAACAAAGGACTGGAAAAATCTGGCTAGAAATCTGGCATGCCATGAGAAGGCAGCAAATCACCAGAGAGCATTCCATAGGTGGAAAGAGCTTGAGATGAGACTAAGGTTAAAGGCCATCATAGATGATCAGCATCAAGAGAAGATTGCATCAGAGTCTCTCTACTGGCAAAATGTTCTGAAAAGGCTCATTGCCATTGTGAGAATGCTTGCTACCCAAAACCTAGCACTGCATGGCACTTCAGATCAGCTGCATGTGCCAAACAATGGAAACTTCCTTAAAATTGTGGAGCTGATGGCTGAGTTTGATGCTGTACTCCAGGAGCATCTAAGAAGAGTCACCACCCAAGAAATGTACACACACCACTACCTTGGAAAAACAATTCAAAATGAGATCATACAGTTACTGGCAACAAAAGTCAAACAGAAGATTGTGGCAGATCTGAAGTCAGCAAGATATTACTCTGTTATTCTGGACTGCACACCTGACATCAGCTACACGGAACAAATGACTTTAATGGTGCGTTTTGTAACAACAGAACCTAGTGAAAATGTCCCTACAATGGTGACTGTCAGAGAGCATTTTCTAGAATTTATTGACACTGATGGTACTACAGGAGTTGGTATGACAAATGTGCTTAAAAAGCTGGAAGATACGGGAATTGCGATAGCTGACATGAGAGGTCAGGGCTACAATAAGGGTGCCAACATGGGAGGAAAGAACAGAGGAGTGCAGACACAGATCTGAGAGTTAAACCCTCAAGCTTTTTTTGTCCCATGCAGTTCTCATTCATTGAAATTGGTGGTCAGTGATACAGCATCAGCTTCTAGTGACGCTGCTGAATTTTTTAATGTAATTCAAAGCATCTATGTATTTTTCTCTGCATCAACTCATCGATGGCAAATTTTGAAGCAACATATGGGAACATCCTCTCTGACACTGAAACTGTAAGGATTTTTATCTTTCTAGGCCGATCTGATCAGAAGATCCTGGGGAGCCTTACAGTTTACCTCCTGCTGAGTCCCCCTTTTAAGCCCATCTATCAGAGCTGACCCCAAATGAATAACACACGCACAAATGTAAAACAACCAACAACACTTTATTTGCTAAGGGGAGAGAAAGGAAGGGAAAGGGGAATGGATTAATGATTCTGGAGATTCGGAATAATACACAGGCACTTATAATACAAGATGTTCTTCTACCTTTACAGACATCAGCAATAAAGGGGCTGCAGGATCCACATGACAGAAGCCAGCGATGAACACCGACCGTGGACGACAGATGAAATAGACAGGTACGTATCCCTATCTTAACTCCCACCCTAACCCGCTTTGCGTCGTCCTGAGTGCGCGATTGATCTAACTAATCGGACCAGGTCCGTGTATGCAAGTTTGCTTTCCCAAAACAACAAACAAACAACCCCAACTTAATTAGTAAGTAACTATTGCAGGCCAATAGCCAGTGCCAAGATTGTACCGCACTACGAGAGAGAGCTAGACACCTGAACCTCTGACAGCTCAAAAGCTCGGAGCCAGGGCCCCTGGCCCCTCCCCTCATAGCTCTTTATAGGGAGCTGTTGTTGGGCAAGGTCAGATTCCTGCTCTTTCCATTTTCCCGCCTTTTCCGAGGAACAAGAACCTGACCCAAAATGGAGGTTGCCTTGTCCTTTTACCAAAACAAAATGGCCTTTTGATTTACAGAACTTATGTTAACTTTTATACATAATACTTTGGCAAACATGTAAACTGAAATTAACAAAACCACTGAGTGCCACACGATGGGAAAGTCGAGTGGAGGTGATAAAGCCTATCAAACACCAAATTGGGAAGATAGATGATGCCATAGTTGCCATTATGGAGGATAATGCTATGACAGGAACTGTTTGTGGGAGAACAGTGGCAGAGGGAAATGGAATCACCAGAAACATACATAACTTCAAATTTTTGTGTGGCTTAGTGTTGTGGCATGACATACTGTTTGAAATAAATGTTGTAAGCAAGAGATTCTAAGGTGTTGACCTTGATATATCTGGAGCAATGGAACAACTGGACAAAGCAAAGTCAGACCTACAGTCTTACCAGTCAGATAAGGGATTTCAAAACGTTCTGAAGAGTGCACAGAAGTTGGCAGAGGAACTTCACACTGAAGCTATTTTCCCATCCATTCAAGAATACAAGAGTCACTGAAGAAGACATTTTGATTACGAGGCATGGGATAATCCCATAAGAGACCCCAAACAACAATTCAAAGTTGAATTCTTTAACCAGGTGCTAGATTGTGCAATACAGTCAGTTGAAGAACATTTCATGCAGCTCAAGGAACACAGCAGTACATTTGGGATGTATGATATTCCAAGACTCCTCACTATACCTGAAGACCCACACCAGCAATGCAGGGCACTAGAGACATTGTTGACACATGATGACATGCGCGATATTGATGCGAGTGATTTAGGTCAGTGGTTCTCAAACTAGGGCCACCGCTTGTTCAGGGAAAGCCCCTGGCGGGCCGGGCCGGTTTGTTTACCTGCCATGTCCGCAGGTTTGGCCGATTGCAGCTCCTACTGGCCGCGGTTCGCCGCTCCAGGCCAATGGGGGCTGCAGGAAGCGGCGCGGGCCGGGGGACGTGCTGGCCGCCCTTCCTGCAGCCCCCATTGGCCTGGAGCGGTGAACCGCGGCCAGTGGGAGCCGCGATTGGCCAAACCTGTGGATGCGGCAGGTAAACAAACCAGCCCAGCCCGCCAGGGGCTTTCCCTGAACAAGCGGCGGCCCTAGTTTGAGAACCACTGATTTAGGTGATTAACTGAAAGCCCTTTCAAGATACATTTCAGCAGGATCAACTCCAAAGGCTGTTCTGGAATATATGTGCACAAATAAGATGGCCACCCTCTTTCCAAATGCTTTTGTTGCTCTGCGCATACTTCTAACACTTCCTGTAACAGTTTCCAGTGGAGTACGCAGCTTCTCCAAGCTGAAGTTAATAAAAACACATCTACACTCCACAATGACACAGGAGTGGCTGGTCGGCCTTGCAAGCATCTCAGTAGAGCATGAGCTGGCCCAGACTGTGGACCTTCAGGAAGCAGTTCAAATCTTGGCAACCAAGAAGGCATGGAAAGCACCACTTTGATTATTCAAACAGATAAAAATGCCAGTGTTTACTATGCAGACAAGAAAAGTTACATTTGCTGTTCAGGTGTTTGAAAGTTAAGTGTTACTTAAAATTTCTGAACAAGGCATTTTGTTAGTTCTCCTTTATTGGGCAGGTAGCAGAGCAGTACCATGAGAGGAGCAGAACAGGAAGAAGGCAGAATTGAGACCTTTCAAAGTTTTGGCCCAAGCGATGGGGCATGGGGGCGTCATTTGAGCTCCCAGCCTCAGGTGCCAAAATGTTGTGGGCCGGCCCTGGGGGGAAGCCTCAGCATGCAGGAAGAATGAGTGTGAGAAGGGATTTCTGAGCCAGTGGGGGTTGGTTTGAGCTGAGGGGGCCTGAAGAATTTCTGAGCTGGGAGAGGGTTGGGTTGAATTGGCAGGGTTGAGTAACGGAGGAAAGGAATTTAATTGACTAGTGAATGAGGGTGAGAATGAGACAACACGGAGAGATGGTAGGATAAAGCCAGATGGGATGGGGGAGAGTTTGTGCCTAGCAGTGTACAGTGAAGGGGTGACAGAGATAAATATTGTTTTCCCTCACCCTGCCTTTTACTCTAAACTCTCCCATTTTTTTTCTTCTGAAAAAAGAGAGAGAGAGAAGCAGCACTCCTGTTCTTCATGGCAGAGCTAGAATTTGAATATAGGTAGTTTTAGTGTCTAAGGCATTGTCTACACTGGCAAGTTTCTGCACAGTAAAGCAGCTTTCTGCGCTGTAACTCCCAAGATGTACACACTGCCAAGCCACTTAGTGCGCAGAAACTGCGC
Organism: Emys orbicularis; assembly: GCF_028017835.1. Taxonomy (NCBI): domain Eukaryota; kingdom Metazoa; phylum Chordata; order Testudines; family Emydidae; genus Emys; species Emys orbicularis. The sequence continues at coordinate 184,715,686 of NC_088684.1, read as the reverse complement.
AGTTGTAGTGCTCTAAAAAAACCACTCCAACGAGAGGTGTACAGCATTCTGCGCCGGGGCTACAGCGCTGCAGTACCAGTGTAGACACGGTGGCAATTACAGCGCTGCGATTGGCCTCCGGGAGGTGTCCCACAATGCCTGTTCTCACCTCTCTGGTCATTGATTTGAACTTTACTGCCCTGCCCTCAGGTGACCAACCGTCATCCCCACCCCGTACATTCCTTTGCAGATTTGAAAGTCCTCTTCCTGTTTGCTCAGTGATGCTTGCAGTGGTCTCAGTGCACCTTTCCAGGTGGCCATGCCTGCTCCACGCACCAGGCGATCCCCCACTTGAAGCAATGGCGAGCTGCTGGACCTCATCAGCATTTGGGGAGAGGAGGCTGTGCAGTCCCAGCTGCGCTCCAGCCATAGGAATTATGACACCTACAGACAGATTTCATGATGCATGACAGAAAGGGGCCATGACCGGGACACACTACATTGTAGAGAAAAAGTGAAGGAGCTGCAGAACCCCTACTACAAGGTGTGGGAGGCAAACCACCGCTCCGGTGCTGCGCCCACGAGTTGCCAGTTCTACAAAGAGCTGGACGCGATACTCGGTGGCGACCCCACCTCCACTGCAAAGGCCCCTGTGGATATTTCGTTGGCTCATGTGCCAATTGAGAGTGGTCCGAGCCAGGAGGAGGAAATCTTGGACAAGGATGTGGAGGGGGACCCCGAGGCAGAGGATGACTTGGAGGCCAGAGATGCATGCAGCCAGGAGCTCTTTTCTACTCCGGAAGAGCCTACCCAGTCACAGCAGTCGGATCTTGGCGAAGCGCAAACAGGAGAGGAGGCCCCTGGTAAGTGGATCTGATTTTGGGAATTGCTGAAGTTAGTTGTTGGGGGCAGGAAGGTTGCAGAAAGCAGGCTTGTCTCCCACCACATGCCTAGTCTGAGAGGCGGAACAGGTTGCTGATTGACTCCCTCACCTTACGGGAATCTCCCTCCGAGAGCTCCAGGAAACTCTCGTGGAGATACTGGGCAATCCGCTGCCGCAGTTTCCTTGGCAGAGCTGCTTTGTTTCTTGCCCCATTAACGGTAACTTTCCCACACCACAGTGCTGTCACGGGGGGGAGGGGAGGACTGACCATTGCTGCACACAGGCGAGCCGCATAGGGGCCGGGGAGGAACCCACAGGCTTGGAGACGACCCTACCTTGATTCCCTGCTCACCCTCAGCAGCGAGATATCTTCCATAATGATCACATCCTGTGGAAAGTGTGGGGACAGGAATGATTATCAGGCCCCCTCTACAGTGCTGGCTCTCCCCAAGAGCCACGTGCCCAGTGTACAGCAGGGTCAGGGAAGAGTGATTTACCCTGCCCCTGTGGCTACTCACCATTTTGGGCGTCTTGCAGCTCATGTGTGCTTGCCTGGGGGTCAGCCAGTTAATGACAGGTGTGAGAGTACTGGCTGTGTTTTAAAGCACTGAATCAGTGTTGTCTGTGTCGCAAACAATACTGCTTCTGTAAAATGTTGCGTTTAAACTTCACAGAGATGACCTTGGGAGCCCAGCCTCCCTCTTTGTTATAGGCGGCACAACGGCTGCGCAGAATTAGAAAGCGGCCAAGAAGAACTAAGGAGGACTTTCTCCATGAGGTTATGATGCACTCCGCCGCTGAGAAACAGGAATTGAAGGAGTGGCAGGACAGCAAGAAGGGGGACTGAAAGGAGAACGCGGCACACCAGAAAGAAACCACGGAGTGGCTCTTAAATGTTATGGAGCGCCAAGTGCACACGCTCCAGGCAATACTAGCTCTTCAAACGGAGCAGCTCCACGCCTGCCCTCACCTGCAGCTGCTGTCGCAAAACTCTTTCCCATGCGCCCCCCAGACACCGCCAACAGACTGTTATCAACTTCCTGGCTCCACTCTCTACCTGCATCATTCCACTACTCTCTCCTCACAGTTCAGCACTGTGGACTCCCACTGCACTCAACCCCCATCCCTCTGCAGTTTGGCCCTGCTGAAGTATAGCACCCGCAACACTGTACTCCAAAGGAGAAGGCTGGGTAGATCCCTGGACATACACAAATCTGTAGCCGTCCCGGGACCCCTCCTTCTCTTGAGACCTTCCCTTCCTCCTCCCTGCTGATGTATTTTTTCATTTGACTCTCTCCTCCAATTGTTGTCTTTTAATAAAAGAATTGTGTTGGTTTGAAAGTAATCTTTATTCTATTAAGTGAAAGCAAAAAGAGCACTGCAAAGCAACATAAAATTATGTTAAGCCCCCTTCTTACATCATGTGCACCAATCACCTCCTAGCATTACAAGCACTGCAATCCTGAACATAGCAACAAATATTAGCAGCTTTCAGCTTCAAATTGCTGCCTCAAGGCATCCCTGATCGTTATGGCCCCGCCCTGTGCCCTTCTAATAGCCCTGGTCTCTAGCTGTTCAAACTCAGCATCTAGGCAGTGAGCCTCTGCGGTCCAGCCCTGAGTGAAGCTTTCACCCTTCCCTTCACAAATATTATGGAGCGTACAGCAAACAGCTATAAGCGTAGGAATATTGTCATCGGCCAGGTCCAGCTTCCCATAGAGGCATCGCCAGCGGGCTTTTAAACAGCGAAATGCATACTCCACAGTCATTCTGCACTTGCTCAGCCTGTTGTTGAAGAGCTCCATGATGCTGTCAAGTTGCCCCGTGTATGGCTTCATAAGCCACGGCATTAAGGGGTAGGCGGGGTCTCTGAGGATCACAATGGGCATTTCAACTTCCCCTACCGTGATCTTCTGGTCCGGGAAGAAAGTCCCTGCTTGCAGCTTCTTGAACAGGCCAGCGTTCCGAAAGATGCATGCGTCATGCACCTTTCTGGACCAGCCTGTGTTAATGTCTGTGAACGCCCACGGTTATCCACAAGCATATGGAGAACCATTGAGAAATACTCCTTGCGATTAATGTACTCAGGGGCTAGGTGGTCTGGTGCCAGAATTGGAATGTATGTGCCATCTAGCACCCCTCCGCAGTTAGGGAAGACCATTTGTGCAACGCAATCCACAATGTCACGCGCGTTGCCCAGAGTCACGGTCTTTCGGGGCAGGATGCGATTAATGGTCCTGCACACTTCCATCAACACGACTCCAACAGTCGATTTTCCCACTCTGAACTGGTTAGCGACCAATCGGTAGCAGTCTGGACTAGCCAGTTTCACAGTGCAATCGCCACGCGCTTCTCCAGTGATAGGGCGCCTCTCATTCTCGTGTCTTTGCGCCGCAGGGCTGGGGCAAGCTCATCACACAGTCCCATGAATGTAGCTTTCCTCATGCAAAAGTTCTGCAGCTACTGCTTGTCATCTCAGATGTGCATCACGATGTGATCCCACCACTCAGTGCTTGTTTCCCGAGCCCAAAAGCAGCATTCCACTGTCAGCACCTCCGTGAATGCCACAAGCAATCTCGTGTCATAGCTACTACAGGTGGTGAAATCAATGTCGCACTTGTTTTATCTTTTTAGTTTAAGGAATAACTCCACTGCCACTCATGACGTGTTGGTCAGAGCGAGCAGCATACTGGTCAGCAGTTCGGGATCCATTCCTGCAGCCCAAAAGAGGCAGGGCATGCAGTACACAAACCGTTGAAAGACAACGCCAAATGCGGACGGAAGCACAGGGATTGCTGGGATGTGAAGCAATGCATCACGGGGCATTGGGACCCAGGAAGCCCCACGACCCCCTCCGCCTTCCCACAAGTCTCAGTGGCAAAAGAGAAAGAGGTGTTCTGTGGGATAGTTGCCCAGAGTGCACCACTCCGAATACCACTGCAAGTGTGAATACGCTATTGCGCAGGCAGCTGTCAGTGTGAACACACACTGCGGTTTTCCTTCTATGCTCTCTGAGCAGTGCTGTAACTGCCGGTGCTGTAACTTTGGGCTAGTCTACACTGGCAACACTAAAGTGCTGCCAGAGCAGCACTTTAATGTGGCTTGTGTGGTCGCGGCGCTGGGAGAGCTGACCACCTCCATGAGGGGCACGGCTCCCAGCACTGGTGCACTGTCTACACTTTTTTTCACACAGTGCTGTAAATTGCCAATGTAGAAAATCCCTTTGTCAATGTAGACATGCTCTTAATCACAAAACCACCCAGCCTCTCAAATTAAATCATCATCAGGGGCCACCCGAGGTCTTGTCAAAGTTAGGGAAATTTACATCGGTGTAATTGCACTGATATGCAAATTAATAATCTAGACAAGCCCTTAATTAACCACCTATTGAGCTGAATGGGGCAACTCAAACCTTCTAGAGTTTGTTTCGGTGTCCCTGGAAACAAAGGCAGATATTGCTGCATCAATTATACCTGGATCAGATTTTGAAAGCTTTCTTTACAATCATAACAGAAGGCTTTCATTTAAAATAGAGAAATAGTGGAGAACAAGATGGCAGTACCTGGTAGCCAAAACAGCTTGACTTTGCTCAAATTAAGTCCTGACTAGGCCATTCTGCTTCCTCAGGTTTGCAAACAAAAGATTTTCAACCTAATCTTATTGCTCTTTTCATTTAAAGATTTGACAAGGAACAAATTTCCTGTACAGCCATTTCATACTAGATTAACTAGAAATTCATCCTAAAGAATTTCAGGGTTTTTTAATGAGACAAGGTGGGTGATGAGGTAATATCTGCTAATGGGCCAACTTCTGTGGTGAAAGAGACAAGCTTCCTAGCTTACCCATGTATGAGCTGAAGAGGAGAAAGCTTGTCTCTTCCACCAACAGAAGTTGGTCCAATGAATATTACCTCACCTATCTTGTCTCTCTAATACTCTGGGACCAATACAGCTACAACTCCACTGCAAATAAGGTTTTAAATCACAGTTGGAGCCAGATTTTATTTTCCTTTACTCCCAGTGCAATTCCACTGAATAGACAGGGTTATGCAGCTGTTTGTGTAGAATCCTGCCCCGATACACCAACAATTCAGTATTTGTTTCCGATAGGTGAACACAGGACTGGGCATATTTTGTGGATACCTCCTACCCCTAAAAACAGTCCTAGGAGTGAAATACAGAGGCCAGGTCTAAATTTACATCAGTATAATTAGGTCACTCAGGGGTGTGAAAAATCCACACCCTGATTGAGACGGTTAAACCAACCTAACCCCCAGTGCAGACAGCACTATGTTGAGAGAAGGGCTTCTCCCACAGACATAGCTACTGCTGCTCATGGAGGTGGATTAACAACACTGATGGGAGACGTTCTCTTGTCCACAAAGTAGCCACTTCTCTGAAGTGCTACAGGAGCATTTTAAGTGTAGACCTGCCCAGAGGCCACCAGGTACGTGTCAAAGGGCTCCCAGGGCCTTGCATTTCCTCCCACAGACCTATGGTCCCGTTCCCCCATCACAGGCTAGTCCCAGGTCTCCTCTAAAATGAAAACTTGGGCGCCCCGGCCGGGGAACCTGGGATCTGAAGGAAGGAGGCTCCCAACATTCCAACCGCACGTGCTGCTGCCGCCTGCCCAGCCCCCACGGACCGCGGAATGGGCAGGAGGAAGCCGCGCATGCGCAGCGGCTAAACTGGGCCATGGAGCAGCCGGCTGCAAAACCGCAGGGGAGCGAAATCGGCACGCAGCCAGCCGGCCGCACTGCGCATGCCCGCGGGGAGGGGCGGGCAGCCGGATCCGGCCTAGTGGAGGAGGGGGAATGGCCAGTCTGGTCCCAGGGGCAGCGGCTCTCGCCGCCCCGGGAGCGGCCCGCAGCAAGAAGCGTCCGGCGAGCCCGGGCAACGGCAGCGGCCCCGGCCCCAGCAAGAAGAAGAAGGTGGCAGCGGCGCCGAGTGGCCCCCAGCTAGCAGTGAGTGCGCGTGGTGAGGACTGGCGAGGGTGGAGTGCGCATGTGCAGCGGGAAGGGGGGAACGGGAGGAGTGCGCATGTGCGGGGAGGGATAGCCCCCCCCCATCCCCGAGCCTGCCTCTCCCAGTGCCCTGACCCGCCTCCCACCCTGGGCGGGCGCTCCCACCCCACTGGTGCCCTTGAGCCCCATAAGCCTGCGTGGCCTAGCAGGCAGATCACTGGATCAGGACTCTAGAGCTAGGTTCTATTCCTGCCTCTGCCACCAGCCTCCGGGGTAAGCATGGCACCTTTGTGCCTCAGTTTCCCCATTTGTGAAATGGGGATAATGACACTGACCTCCTTTGTAAAGAACTTTGAGACCTATTCTCATACAGTCCTAGAGCATCTCAGCACAAAAAAACCAAGGCATATATTCCCCAATATACGTGGGTGAGTGCAGAAATGGAGGACACAGTAATGCAAATAGGGCTTTGCAATGGAAATGCTCACACCTGAGCTAGGCTAAGCCAGATCCCAATCACCTGGGTTAACTGTGTATTGTAGCCATAGCTTAAGGGATGTAACCTCACATAGGTGCAATAGAGGCATGTTTAAAACCAATTTATATGCATCTAGGTCACTAAAAGGTGTAATCATGTTAGAACTTCCAATCAGACCCTGCTTTGGAGAAGTTAGGTTTAAGCATGATTGCTGCAAACCCAGAATCCTGTACTATGCTCAAGGACTTGTCTTCAGCCTAATAATATAATTCAAATAATTGGCCCTTCCTTGAGTCCCACCACATACAAATCTCTTAACTCAAGTATGATGGTGCTTTTAACTCAAGATGGCCAGTTGGGATACATGTTGAATTAGCACAACTCATCAGTTGCTAATACAGTTGCTCTTTGCATCTTGAGTGTTATTTCATAGTGTGGGCTGCTCTCACTTGAGTTAAACTAACACAAGAGGAGTTAACTCTGCAGTGAAGATGCCTATTACATAGTGGTGTAGCATCATGCATCTCTTGAGCTATGCCTACCAAATGAGGAGTGGGGCCAATGGAGCATGCAAGTCTTTACATGTGAATGTTGAAAAGTTGAGTCTCAGTAGGCTTTGTGTGTATATAGTGTATATCCTCAATGATTTCTATTCCCTTTTCAGGAGGCATAACAGTGTCTAGAGCTAGTCAAAAAACAGGAAAAGTTTCCATGACAAAAGTTGGTCCTTATTTTTCATAGAAAAGTATCTACTTACCACTAGAGCTAATCAAAGAAGTGTGAATCACAGCTTCTAAGTGAGCAATGCTGACAATAAGGTTGCTTATTTTCACAAAAGCCATGAGATCGATGGGGAGATCTCTTGAATTCCCAGCAAATCCTCTGACCCTGTAACTTGAAGATCACCATCCTTGTTCCCCTCTGTATGACAACAAGCCCTCCCTCAACTGGACAGCATCTCTGCAACTCCTATGAGTTCAGCTTGTGGTGTTTATAGATCTTCCTTTCCCCTTCTGTGGTATTATCAACAAGCAGAGAGTTATTTGGCCAACCGTTATTTGTAACACTGGCTATTAGCTAAAATAATGTTAAAAATGATTGCCAACCATTATCACATTTGACAACCATTTTCAAGAGCTGTTGTGGTTAGCAATTTGGATGTTCAAGGATGGTAAGGGCTAAGTGTATATTTTATATGTTGATAACTTGTTTATAAGAAACAATCTATTTTTATGTTTGAGATATATTCTTTGTCAATAGACAGCTGCTAGTAAAGTGAAAGAATCCTTCATTTCCTACCCTAAATTGGGTTGTAGTATTTTGTGCTAAGCAGCTTTTGCATTCCTCCCTTGAGGTGGCTGCATTGCACTAGTGGATGAAGTAATTTCTCTACACAGCGTATGAAGTACTATATATAAAAGTATGCTATTGACTTCAGTGGTGCAGGGTTTGTTCCAAAAAGTCACAACTAAGCTCAGGAGCTTAGGCGCTGCCAAAAGCATGCTTAACCCCCTGGAATGAAGAAAATCTGCTGTCGGTTTCCTGGTCCTCTGGCCATCAAACACACACATGGTGTTGACTAGCTGTGGAGAATGCCACATTCTTTGTACCTTAGAGAGAAGAAGAGACACCCTGATGCAGGGCTTTTAAAACAGAAATAAAGTTGGTCTGTATATTTTTAGAGAGTTAGAAACACTCATCAAATGGCATGTTCTTCAGCAATAACTTTTTCTACCCATACCCCATAAATTCCTACAATTTTTAGTTACACAGCTACCAAAGTATTCATGCATAAACTGATTTATGACAAGATGAAACACTTAATAAATCCAGTCTCTAATTTAATCATAATGCAGCCCGTCATCAACCAGCTCTCACTCTACTTCATGAGTATCCCTCTGATCAAGTAGCTCAACCAGTCAGCGACTAGTTTATCCACAAACATTGTAAACCTGTCTGTACTTTTTATGAATAAGTTGCTTGCTGACTAGCTGGTAATTGTGGGACTTTTTTTAAACTTAACTGAATTAAATTCACCTGTCCAACAGTCTATGTAGCTATACCTTTTATACAATCCAGTTTTAAAACAAGTTTTGTGAGAATGCTTAGTACTCTTCATACCATTCACTTTCCAAGTTAACCTCTTTTGACCTTATTTTTTAAAACTTTGCATGCTAAGCATATCATTAGTCATATGTCTCAATATGGAATGTTTTTTCTTGTAAAGAAATAGACACTATGAAACAGATGGAGAAAAATAGAGTTAACATTCCCCAGTTTAAATCACCAAATTATAGTCAATAATACATACATTACACACTTATGTAAAAGTCTGCAGGATTGGGGCTCTAGATTGCAAGTTCTTAGGGTAGGGAAGTGCCTTCTTATATCTTTTTAAAGCACCCAGCACACTTTTGCAAATTGTGTAATTACTGATGCACAGGACCTTGTGCTTGGCCCTTGTCACTGTAGATGTGTTTCACATGTAATGCTTAGTCTGCACTTTCCCCCACATCTGTGGATCAGTCTCCATGAAGTTAAACAAAAACTGTTTTTGTGGTGCCCCACAAGACTTATTTTCCCTTTGCATGCTTTAGAGTAGTAGCTTCTACAGTGCTTGAACTGGGAAGAATGTTGGTATGGTTGAAATATAGATTTCAAACAAAAAAAGGGAGTAAGGAAAGCAGTGAGAGCAAATGAAGTTTTGTTTATAAATTTTTTTATCAACTTTGCCTGGTAAAATAATTGGTTAATGGGAAAGTAGATTTGTATGCTGTTGTGCAGTGGTTCTCAAACTTTTGTACTGGTGACCCCTTCCACGCAGCAAGTCTCTAAGTACGCCCCCCCCTTATAAATTAAAAACCCTTTTTTAATATTTAACACTATTATAAATGCTAAAGATGAAGCAGGGTTTGGGGTGGAGGCTGACCGCTCGTGACCCCCTGAGGGGTCCCAACCCCCAGTTTGAGAACCCCTCCTCTTGTGCATCCTGGTAGAAAGACCAGGTTTCTTGCTACGTATCAATGCAGCTCTTTACTGGACTTGGACTATATTTACCCAACACATAACCTAGTGTATACATTGAGAACTTACCTTTAATTCATCTATGTCTCACAAACATGAACAACAAAATATTGTTCACTGTTTGTGAAAGGTATTGGGTCATGTTTGTTTTGGAAGGCCACAGTACATAATGCTCTTCAGTCATGTCTGCAATAAGAGACACAGCCCCTTTGGAAATAATGCCTGTATTTACCAAATGCAGAATTAAAAATGAATTTACAGGAGAACGTGATTGCAGTTTGATTACATCACTTTTATTAGTCTTACACAATTATTCCTCCCATACTGTTGTTCCATTGAAAAATACTTCAATCTTGCTGGAGTTCAGTATTTTCAATATTGAGGATTAATGCGCATATGAAGTAGTGATGGAAATTAGTAGAAAACCGTTGATTTTATTATTGATTGATATAGCACCATTCATTTAGGGATTGTCTACAAGAGGATTTTTTTTGTTTGTTTGTTTTTTGTTGTTGTTGCTGAAAGGATTTCCACTGTTGCTCCAGTTGTTTCAGCTCCATCAGAACCAATGGGAGCCCTAGTGTGCTCTGAGCAGCTAGTGCAGGGGTAGGCAACCTATGGCACGTGTGCCGAAGGTGGCACGCAAGCTGATTGTCAGTGGCACTCACGCTGCCCAGGTCCTGGCCACCGGTCCGGGGGGCTCTGCATTTTAATGTAATTTTAAATGAAGCTGCTTAAACATTTTAAAAAGCTTACTTACTTTACATACAACAATAGTTTAGTTATATATTATAGACTTATAGAAAGAGACCTTCTAAAAACGTTAACATGTAATACTGGCACGTGAAACCTTAAATTAGAGTGAATAAATGAAGACTTGGCACACCACTTCTGAAAAGTTGCCGACCCCTGAGCTAGTGTCTTTTTAAGCGCAATGGCCTGGATACATAAAGGTACTTAAGTGTTGCAACACCTAACTTTTAGGCGTCTGGAAAATTACTGGGATTCACAAAGCCTGAGTTAGGTGTCTGGGCTTCATACAATGCCTGGGGACAGATAAGCACCTTGGAATGGGATCCACAAAAGCTAGTGTGCTAGGCATGGAGCAACCTAAGCTAACCAAGCAGATATGCTAATTAGAGGGGTGTATCCTAAGCCACATACTTTGACAGAATTTGGCACCTAAATGTGGAGTGCAGGTAGGTGCCTAGCTCTGTTTGCAATCTGCAGCCAGGAACCCTCTCCTGGAGCTAGGCAGTTTAGGTGCCTGCCCAACTGCACACAAAACGGCCTATAGGAGGAGATCTCCCTAACCTGAGAGATGATAGATCAATGTTCAAATCCCTCCTCATCAGGTAGAGCAGGGGATTTGAACTGGGGTCTCCCACATCTCAGGTGAGTACTCTAACCACTGGGCTAAAGGTTATAAGGGAGGGCCTCCTCCCTTCCTTGGCCATCTTGTGTGGAGTTAGGCAGCCTTTGAGTACGCCTAGTGGATTAGACCCCGCACATGATTTAGGTGGAGTTGTGCTGGGGATTAAGTGGGAGGTAAGCATCTGGACATCCAGAGTGAGGCAACAGTATACATGCTCAGAAGCAGAAACATAGGTGACTAGGGAACTTTTACTGAAAAAGCTTAGGTGCTGAGTGAATTTAGTCACCTGCAGGGTTGGGCGGCCACGGAACAGGAGTTTTTTGGATCACAGTTGCACCTAAAAATGGGACTTAGGCACTTAAGTCTGGGGGATAGACTTCTAAGTCTGTTGTACACAAAAGTATATGCTGCATTGTACAGCAGGATGTATTTGCTAATCAGAAAACAAAGAACAGAATGCCTGCCCTGAAGAGCTAACAAGCTAAAAGGCAAAATGTGACAGTGCAGGTAACCGAGGGATAGGGAAAACATTATCTTCTGTAGGTTTGTCAGAAGACATTTGCAGATGATTGACAGAAGATGGAAAGTGCTATTTAAGTGCTAAATATTATCATATGGAAGGGTTGTGGTGTACCGTTAGTTGAAAGGCTGCTCCAGGCATAGTAACATACAATAAGGTGAGTTTTAAATAAATGCTTCGTTTTGAAAATGATAGCACAGTTTGTCCTATGCTTTGGATACATAGAAAACCCTTCATAAAATTTCATGGCAGAGCTTTCCTGCACTTTTTTCTCTATGCATCGGCATATGTAGTTTCTCTTCCTATTTTTAATGTTGTTGTAAGTCTTGATATAGTTTATTTTAATCTTCATTTTGAAAACTGTTTTCTCCAGTGTTTCAATGGCATTTAAGAATTGGTTACATAAATGACTTGATATGATGTTTGTCTCAAACAGTGAATGTAGTTAATGGGAACCTCCTTGTTTTTATATAATTAATCATGTAATAAACACTTTATTTTATTTAATATGTCAAGTGCCTATAACAAAAGTAACTAGGAGTCGTACAATAGTATTAAAACATATACAAGTCAAAATGACAATATCATTCCCTTACTACAGGGTTGTCTCACCCAAACAATCAAACAAATAGATTAAACCCCAAGATAAACACAAAATATTGTTCATGTTAAAACATGACTGAACAAAGATGATTATGAAATTAGGTATCTGATAGACAGTCATATTTTCTAAACCTCAATATCAGGGCCTTTAAAAATACATATATATGAATTACAATTATGTACCAAGAGCCTGTTCCACTGTGACCGCTTTCCCTCTGACTTCAATGGAACAGAATTGGACCCTAAACCATTTACCAAATATAATAATAAAAAAATGCTATTTTCTCAAAGCCATAAAAATATCCTCACTGTAAATAGGAAACTATCAAATACATTTTAATGTAATTTTGTTTTTAAAAATTTCATGTTCAAGCTAACTTTAATTCCCTGAAAAATGAGATTAGAGAGGAAAAGTTGAACTATCCTTAACTACAGAAGTAGTGAGTGCCACCATAGCTATCATGTTCTGGTTGAGTACCCCTTACAGCAGGGGCGGGCAAACTTTTTGGCCTGAGGGCCGCATCGGGTTTCGTAAATTGTATGGAGGGCCGGTTAGGGGAGGGGGTCGTGGCCCGGCCCCCACCTCCTATCCGCCTCTCCAGGACTCCTGCCCCATCCAACCCCCTCCCCCCCCGTTCCCCGACGGCCCCTCTAGAACCCCTGCCCCATCCACAACCCTCACTCCCTGTCCCCTGACTGCCCCCGGATCCCCGCCACCCCATCCAACCCCCCCCTCCTTCCTGACTTCCCCCCCGGGACTCCTGCCCCCATTCAACCCCCTGTTTCCTCCCCAACCACCATCCACACCCCCGCCCCTGACCACCACCCGGAACTTCCCTGCCCTCTATCCAACCCCCACTCCCTGCCCCCTTATCGTGCTGCCTGGAGCACCAGTGGCTGGCGGCACTACAGCCACACCGCCCGGCTGGAGCTGGGCCATGCTGCCGCCGCCACCACACAGCACAGAGCACCGGATCAGGTCGGGCTCTGCAGCTGCGCTGCCCCAGGAGCTCAAAGCCCCACTGCCCAGAGCATTGCATCGGCGGCGGAGCGAGTGAGCTGAGGCTGTGGGGGAAGGGGGCGAGCCTCCCGGGCCAGGAGATCGGGGGCCAGGCAGGATGGTCCAGCAGGCCGAATGTGGCCCACGGGCCGTAGTTTGCCCACCCCTGCCTTACAGCATGCGCTGCATTGTAATGAGTTCCCACTAGGCAACTAAAAATTAATCACTCATTTAAATTAAATGAACTCGAAAAAGTTAAGGTCTCCAAACTTATTCTAATTAGCGTAACATTGTCTTCTATAAGATTTGTTGTGGCAAAAATAACAGTTCTCCTCTATAGTTGGAAATTTAAAATAAAAAACAACAAAACATGTTTCTGAACAACCCATTGCCATGATAGTGATTAGGGAACCAGAAATAATACAATCATGTGAGTGTGTAAATAATTATGTAGTTGTTGATTTAAAAAAAAAAAACCTGTCGTATCATTATGCTCTAGAGCCTAAACTTTCATTTTCTGCCCTGAAGGTTGCTAAGATAACTGTAAAAATGTGAATTTAATATAACTGATGAACCAATGTCTATCTCAGGCCTGGTCTGTGCTAATAAGCTAGGTCAACCCAGCTGTGTCACTCGGGTGTGAAAAATCCCCACCCCTGCACTACATAGTTAAGCTGACCCAAGTCCCTGTGTAGATAGCACTAAGTCGACAGAAGAATTCTTCTGCTGACCTAGCTACCGTCTCTCGGAAAAGTGGATTATCTGTGCCAATGGAATAACCCTCCCCGTCATTGCAGGCAGTTTCTACACTGAAGCGCTACAATGGCGCAGCTGCAGCTGTGCCACTGTATTGTTTCAAATGTAGACAAGCCCTAAATCTGCAGGCAGCCTGAAGCAATACCTTTTGGAAGATATGAAGTGTCCCCATGGGATGTTAACTCAAATCTGCTTAAGTCAATTTAAATATCTATCTTGCTGGATGTAGTGGCGATATTGGGGATATTGGTTAGCTAGTTACTGCTATGAGCTGCTGGGATGAGGAATTCAATTTCCCTCTCTCAAATTCAATCACGTTCACATCTGTCCAGAAGGAAGGAAGTATGGAGGAGATGCATCACCTCATTAGTACCAAAAGCTTCAAGGACCTTTTGAAGTAAAGCCTAGGCTTTCACTGGGCTTTAACTCAACCAGTTTAGCACAAATTACCTTGTTTTAGCTAGAGTTTTAGACAATATTAGTTAGATTGAGCTAGCTAACATACTCTATCATCACATCTTTAAAACCTAGTCAAGGCAAGGCCCTGGAACGCCTTGCAAAGTTAGGTGTTGCAACAAAGCAGACAGCAAACAGCTAAATATTAAATATGAGTATTAAATACCAGCAAGTTCTTTTATTGCTCTCCCAAAGACTAGCTTTATTTCCTAGGGGTCCAGAAATGAGAACCAGGACTGTTCTTAGATATTTGTTGATGTATAATCCATCCAATTTCTTAAAGAACCAGCATCCCTCCACATCCTTGGTGAAAGGAAGATTATGTTTATAACACACAATTAACAAACAAAAATAACAGGAGTACTTGTGGCACCTTAGAGACTAACAAATTTATTAGAGCATAAGCTTTCGTGGGCTACAACCCACTTCTTCGGATGCATATAGAGTGAAACATATATTGAGGAGATATATATACACACATACAGAGAGCATGAACAGGTGGGAGTTGTCTTACCAAGTCTGAGAGGCCAATTAAGTAAGAGAAAAAAAACTTTTGAAGTGATAATCAAGATAGCCCAGTACAGACAGTTTGATAAGAAGCAAGTGTGAGAATACTTACAAGGGGAGATAGATTCAATGTTTGTAATGGCTCAGCCATTCCCAATCCCTATTTAGCCCTGAGTTGATTGTGTCTAGTTTGCATATCAATTCCAGCTCAGCAGTCTCTCGTTGGAGTCTGTTTTTGAAGTTTTTCTGTTTTAAGATAGCCATCCGCAGGTCTGTCAAAGAATGGCCAGACAGGTTAAAGTGTTCTCCCACTGGTTTTTGAGTATTATGATTCCTGATGTCAGATTTGTGTCCATTAATTCTTTTGCGTAGAGACTGTCCGGTTTGGCCAATGTACATGGCAGAGGGGCATTGCTGGCACATGATGGCATATATCACATTGGTAGATGTGCAGGTGAACGAGCCCCTGATGGTATGGCTGATGTGATTAGGCCCTATGATGGTGTCACTTGAATAGATATGTGGACAGAGTTGGCATCGGGCTTTGTTACAAGGATAGGTTCCTGGGTCAGTGTTTTTGTTCAGTGATGTGTGGTTGCTGGTGAGTATTTGCTTTAGGTTGGGGGGTTGTCTGTAAGCGAGGACAGGTCTGTCTCCCAAGATCTGTGAGAGTAAAGGATCATCTTTCAGGATAGGTTGTAGATCTCTGATGATGCGCTGGAGAGGTTTTAGTTGGGGGCTGAAGGTGACAGCTAGTGGTGTTCTGTTATTTTCTTTGTTGGCCCTGTCTTGTAGGAGGTGACTTCTGGGTACTCGTCTGGCTCTGTCAATCTGTTTTTTCACTGCAGCAGGTGGGTATTGTAGTTTTAAGAATGCTTGATAGAGATCTTGTAGGTGCTTGTCTCTATCTGAGGGATTGGAGCAAATGCGGTTATATCTTAGAGCTTGGCTGTAGACAATGGATCGTGTGGTGTGTCCTGGATGGAAGCTGGAGGCATGTAGGTAAGTGTAGCGGTCAGTAGGTTTCCGGTACAGGGTGGTATTTATGTGACCATCGCTTATTAGCACAGTAGTGTCCAGGAAATGTACCGCTTGTGTGGATTGATCTAGGCTGAGGTTGATGGTGGGATGGAAATTATTGAAATCATGGTGGAATTCCTCAAGGGCTTCTTTTCCATGGGTCCAGATGATGAAGATGTCATCAATGTAGCGCAAGTAGAGTAGGGGCGTTAGGGGACGAGAGCTAAGGAAGCATTGTTCTAAGTCAGCCATAAAAATGTTGGCATACTGTGGGGCCATGCGGGTACCCATAGCAGTGCCGCTGACTTGAAGGTATATATTGTCCCCAAATGTGAAATAGTTGTGGGTGAGGACAAAGTCACAGAGTTCAGCCACCAGGTTAGCTGTGACATTATCGGGGATACTGTTCCTGATAGCTTGTAGTCCATCTGTGTGTGGAATATTGGTGTAGAGGGCTTCTACGTCCATAGTGGCCAGGATGGTGTTTTCTGGAAAATCACCGATGGATTCTAGTTTCCTCAGGAAGTCAGTAGTATCTCGAAGATAGCTAGGAGTGCTGGTAGCGTAGGGTCTGAGGAGAGAGTCCACATAACCAGACAAGCCTGATGTTAGGGTGCCAATGCCTGAGATGATGGGGCGTCCAGGATTTCCAGGTTTATGGATCTTGGGTAGCAAATAGAATGTCCCTGGTCGGGGTTCTAGGCATGTGTCTGTACAGATTTGTTCCTGTGCTTTGTCAGGGAGTTTTTTTTAGCAGATGGTGTAGTTTCTTTAGGTAATCCTCAGTGGGATCAGAGGATAATGGCCTGTAGAATGTGGTGTTTGAGAGCTGTCTAGCAGCCTCTTGGTCATATTCCAATTTATTCATGATGACGACAGCACCTCCTTTGTCAGCCTTTTTGATAATGATGTCAGGGTTGTTTCTGAGGCTGTAGATGGCGTTGTGTTCAGCATGGCTGAGGTTATGGGGCAAGTGATGTTGCTTATCCACAATTTCAGCCTTTGCACGTTGACGGAAGCAATCTATGTAGAAATCCAGTCTGTTGTTTCGACCGTCCGGAGGAGTCCACGCAGAATCCTTTTGTTTGTAGTGCTGGTAGAGGGGATTCTGTGGGTTAGTATGCTGTTCAGAGGTATGTTGGAAATATTCTTTGAGTCGGAGACGTCGAAAGTAGGATTCTAGGTCACCGCAGAACTGTATCATGTTCGTGGGTCTGGAGGGACAAAAGGAGAGGCCCCGAGATAGGACAGACTCTTCTGCTGGGGCTAAGAGTATAGCTGGAAAGGTTAACAATATTGCTGGGTGGGTTAAGGGAACTACTGTTGTGGCTCCTTGTGCCTGTAGCAGTTTAGATAGTTTAGTGTCCTTTTTCCTTTGTAGAGAGGCAAAGTTTGTCTTGTAAATGGCTTGTCTAGTTTTTGTAAAGTCTATCCATGAGGAAGTTTGTGTGGAAGGTTGGTTTCTTATGAGAGTATCCAGTTTTGAGAGCTCATTCTTAATCTTTCCCTGTTTGTTGTATAGGATGCTGATCAGGTGGTTTCGCAGTTTCTTTGAGAGTGTGTGACATAGTCTCTCAGCATAGTCTGTGTGATATGTAGATTGTAATGGATTTTTTACCTTTAGTCCTTTTGGTATGATGTCCATCTGCTTGCATTTGGAAAGGAAGATGATGTCTGTCTGTATCTGTACGAGTTTTTTCATGAAGTTGATGGAATTAACAAACACTTATCAGTAATGTTTATAACATCTGGCCAAGATTATAATATACATGTTTTAATTCAGCTTTATAGAAGGAGAATAATTTTTAAAACTCGTCATTTTAAAAGGGAGACTATTAAGGCTGGGAGGTCTAAAAATGGATTTTGCTTGACGTTTGTCACATATTGAAGGATTTAGAGTATCTGTAATCACAAAAGTATGTGTATTTCCAAATCAACCTATGCCAATCCCAGAGAAATGCTACCCTCACCCCCCCCCCCATGTGATTTGATTTGAGATTCAGAGTAAACACAGATGTGCTCCCACCCTTCTTTCTACATCATAGCACATGTGTATTGATTTTACTATGGATCTCAGTAAATTGGTGTCAGATTTTTCACCCCCTTTCTTCTCCCAGCATAAGGTTTAAAATAATTTACTTTAGCTAATGGGCATGCAACATCTTTTAAAAATCTATGCAGGATCTAGCAACTGCTGCACTTCATTTCATGATGTATAACAAAAATACAAGAGACTCAGAAAAGGACAAGGAGAATGATTGGATGCTTCTGTCAGAAGGAGATAATACTACTTTACTAGGATTATTTGATTTTGAAAGAGAAGTGTAAGAGGAGATATGACAGTGATACAGTATAGAAAATTTGATTCAAACACTTCACACATTAGCAAGATAGCTCACCTAAGATGTGACGCTCATAAAAATGGTCATGTTAGAATCAAATTAGCTGTTTAAAATGGTTAAGGTAAACAAGACTCAATTAGGAATAACGTGACTATCTAGATACTGCAGCTTTATACATCTGAACTGCTCTTTTACACACTTCAGTACATGTTACAAGCTTGCACTAGATAGCATTTCAGTTTTTGCTTCAGAAAAGTGATAGACATTATGTAAACATGTTAATGTTGGGGTATGGAATTTAATAGAAATTTTAATTTTGTAGTTTAACAGGGTTTTGAACTTAATTGTTTTGTATTAAGAAGCAAACAAAGCAGAGACTTGTCCATTGGGTTATTCATTTTGTGATTACATTCCATGTATATTTACAGGTGCTAAATTATCTGTAGGAGTGGCTCTCTCTTTGTTCTCTGGAGATAGAGAATTATTGGACAGTTATAAGGAAAAACTAATAATAAACTGAATATAAAGGACAGTGTTTTTAAAAAACGGTGACAAAATTATAAGCTAATAACATCCTGGAGGCCAGTTAATCACTCCCATTTCTGTTGTCCCATAATAAAAAGGAAACATTCTGTTAAATATAAATTTAAAACAGATAAAAATAAATAGTTTTTCTGAATACTGGATAAGTAAGCTGTGGCAGAAAGGTCCACATATTCTATCATTTTAGAAAGACCAAATATCTGTAGTTACATTGCTATGAAAATTTTTACAAAGGCTTTCTGTCCTCATGCTTCAGGGCATAAACTGTCAGCTGCATCCAGGAAGAAATTTTCTCCCCACTTGCCTTAGTATTGTACAATGGATGGGAAACATTTTGTGGATCTTTTTAAATCTTCCTCTGAGACATTATAGGCCAGAGACAGGATCCCAAACTAGCTGAATCATTGGTTTCTTTCAGTATGGCAAATCCTATGTATCTATGCCTTCATATTAATGGGGGGGGGGGGGAGAGAGACTGTTTGGTCTCTCATATGTGCATCATATTTCACCAATTTTCATCAAACAGAGAAAATATTATGCAGAGAATTCCCCAGGCTCTCACATGCACACCTTCCTGATGCATGAACTATGTAAAAATCTGAGTTTTGTTTAAATGCCATCACTTAAAAAATATCTGCAGTTCTGAGGGATAAATTTTTCAATGTGGGACAACTTCAACTTAGATAAATTTTGTAGATTTCCTGCCTTGATAATGATTGTCTACTTATGGCACTAACTATGGAGCTGTCCGGGTGCTAATCACATATCTCTGACACTACTGAGCAGTTGGGGAAACCGCTTACTCAAAGTTTCCCTGTCTTTGAGGAAGTGAAACCATGGGAAAAAGTTAACATAGTTTTGGAAGGTGGAGAAAGGACAGAAGAGGGACCAGGCCCTCAGATAGCTGTCTGAAAGTCCCTGCAGAGACTAGCACAGTAATTAATACACTGCATGGTAGTCATACAGTTTATATCACTGCTCATGCCCAACAGTGATATCCTCAATTTTAAAACATGTTGGTTTCTAACAATCTGTAACAGCTTCGATATGTATTACCATAGCTGCTTCTAACTGTAGTGAGTTGGATAGTGTCCTCACAGCACAATAAACTAAAAATTAACAAACTGGGATGGGATGAAAACAATTAGATGTCTAGACATTCAAAATGTTCGGGCCCCAAATTTAGCTCATCTTTTAACGTTAGAATTAGAAATGTTCTGAGTCTACCAAGGCGTGTCTTCAGTTGATAGTTCTGGACTGAATAAATGAAGATAAACTGTTAGTTTAGCTCTCAATTGTAAATTAATTACCCTCAGGTAAACTAAACATCCTGATGGGGAGTCTGAGTTGAAGTGGGAAGACAAAGTGATATACATTCCTGTCAAACTTCATTTGCTGCACCCACTGCCTGCCATTCTGTCCTCTTTACCCATACTCCTCCTATCCACTCTTTAAAAAGGAGGGCAGTGGTGAATTGATTTGCACTTGGTAGTGAGCTATGACCCAATTCTCCCCTCCTCCAGGTAAGTCTGGCCTGCGTGGATCCAGGTTACACAATGTCAAGTGGGTACAATGTCCTTTATCACTGCATAACATAAGCTTTAGCCATAAGTTTAATAGCTATGTATTCACAAAAGGACTTGGCTGATTCATATTTCTGCCATATCAAATCAATTTGGGATTTACCAATTCTGTTTTTTTTAACTCAAAATTGTTCTCAATCCCCAATATAGGGTACTGTATTACATAAAAAAAGAACAGAATTTGAAGTAGCCACTATTTTTATATAGTATACAACAGCTAGGAACTACAACATTTTTTAAAAGGTCCCGGTTTGGGGGCTGTCTAGCTCCATAGTCTTTATAGCTGTAAATGCTCTAATTCACAATCTGAGCATATCCTCAATTTTTTTTTTTAAAATTGCCATGCTAAATATTTTATTGTGGGAGCTTTCCTACAAGATCCCATAAAACCTCTCACAAAATCCCTTGGTTTTCTCTCACCTGCACTCTTGAAACTGATACAAATACTTCACTAGTTCTGATGCAATGGAACAGCCAGTCTTTTCACAACTATCTTTTATATTCTGTCCTGCAAAAGAGGCAATCAGGATGTAAAACATATTCGAAAACCAGGACTGTCTAGCTGTTTTCAGGATATGTGGCAATTCTTCAAACTCAACCAAAAATATTGAGGTGCATTTTATTGCTACTCAAGCCTTACATCTTATTAAAGCAGCATATCCTGGAGATATTATCAGAAAACACATCTCAAAGTGGCATTTGATTGTATAAAGGAAGTAAAGTAGTTCACAACAGATGCCTGTGTGACTCTGTTCTCTTCTAAACTAGAATTTGCTTGGTGTCTATTTCTGTTCACTTAGCAACTTACTCATTATCCTGGAAAATTTAGGTCTCCTGAAGGTATTGCACCCACAGGTTTGCTGAGTACAGTCTCCATGCTACTCGGAGAAGAGAAGCCCGGATTAAGGCCTACTGAGGGAGGGGAGGTTACAATATTTGGTGAATGTACAAAAAGTCTCTCCCTCCCAGTAACACGAGCTTTCTTTACATAATCTCTAGCCCTAAGATTAGAAAATATAAAAATGGATGTGTAGTTCCTTTTATTGTCCTCTTACAAGTATCTTTTGGGTATCTGGTGGGGTTATTCATCCCTGATGTGGTGCACCTTTGGCAAGCTCTTTTGAAGCTTGTGTTACTTATCAGTCAGAAGAATTAGTATATGATGTGGAACTCAAGGGCAGCACTGTTTTTTTTGTTTTTCTGTAAATTGCTTTAAGAATGAAATGCTTCATATGTCACAATTGATTTTGGGGTGGTGGGGATGGTGGAGAATGTTTTGGGCATCTTATGGGTGTTGCAGAGTTTGTTCCTGTGCAGGAATGATGGAATCTACTGCTTAGGGTACGTTTAAACTGCAAAAAATCCACCGCAGTATTGAGTCTCAGAGCCCAGATCAACTGACTCAGGCCCAAGCTACAGGGCTAAAAATAGGTTGGGCTAGAGCCACCCCCCTCACTGGGTTTCAGAATCTGGACTCCAGCCTGAGCGGGAACATCTACACTGATATTTTTAGCCTCATAGCACAAGCCCATGTCAGTTGATCCAGGCTCAGAGACTCATTGCCGTTTGGGTTTTTTTGTTTGTTTGTGGGCTTTTTTGCAATGTAGACGTACACAAAATTACCCTAGGACAGGGGCGGGTAAACTTTTTGGCCTGAGGGCCACATCAGGTTTCCAAAATTGTATGGAGGGCCAGTTAGCGGAGGTTGTGCCTCCCCAAACAGCCAGGCGTGGCCCGGCCCCGCCCCCTATCTGACCCCTCCTGCTTCTTGCCCCCGACAGATGCCCCGGGACACCTGCCCCATCGAACCCCCCTGTTCCCTGTCCCCTGACCACCCCCAGAACCCCTGCCGCCCCATCCAACCCCCCTCTCATTCCTGACTGCCCCCCCCCCGGGACCCCTGTCCCCATTCAACCCCCCTGTTCCCTGCCCTCTGACCACCCTGACCCCTATCCACACCCCTGACCACCACCCCAAACTACCCTGCCCTTTATCCAACCCCGCCCTGCTCCCTGCCCCCTTACCGCGCTGCCTGGAGCACCGGTGGCTGGCGGCGCTACAGTCATGCCGCCTGGCTGGAGCCGGCCACGCCACAGCGCAGCGCAGAGCACAGGTCAGGCCAGGCTCTGCAGCTGCGCTGCCCCAGGAGCTCGCAGCCCCGCCACCCAGAGCATTGCACTAGCGGGGGAGGGGGAACCGCAGGGGCGGGGCTGGGGGCGAGCCTCCTGGGGCAGGAGGATCCCGCGGGCCATAGTTTGCCCACCTATGCCCTAGGATATAATGCTAAAACTCCACTGAGTCATGCTGGCAGGGGGTACAGTTAGCTCCCAACAGGACGGGAAAGGGGTGGGAGTGTGTGTCTTGCTAGAGTGAAAAGGGAGCTAGGACAGAAGGAAAGCCTAAAAAACAGGTAAGGTAGGAAAGGGCCTGTGGGTCATGTTATTTTATTGTAATTGAATTACTAGGTAAGCTAAAATCATGGAAGAGGTTAAGTTTGGACACTAGCTCAAGGTCCATGTGCTCTCATAGGAATTTGGTAAGACGTATATAGCAGTTACTACTGGAGACTAATTGGTTGCTGATTTCAGGAAGGGTATAATCAAGAGAACTGGTTGAAAAAAATTAACTCTTTTTCTATCAAAAAATATGATTTAGTTGAAACAGATGTTTTGGGGAAAGAATCTCGGTTTTGACCAAACATCTGTTGGGAAGGTTTCTTGGGTCCAGGAGGAAAGCTGGGGGGGGGGGGGGGGGGGGAGAGAGAGAGAGAGAGAGAGAGAGAATGAGCACCATCTGAGAATATCCAAATAGTTAGTTGATTAGGGCTCTCTACCTAATTTGGAGCAGGGACTCCCACATTCCAGGTAAGTGCCCTAGTCCCATGGCTATTAGCTACTTTGAGGTGGCTCGCTCTCTTGATGAAAAATTTCAACAGGTCTCATTTTCATTCTGCATTGGAACTAACCAATGTCAAAACCTCAGATTTTCATGACATTGATTTTTTTTGTTTTCTACCCAGTCCTAATAATCAATACTCTTCTGCTTTCTCTTTCCTTATCTCTCTCTACTGCTATCTTACATAAAGCTTTTTAGTGGGCAGATGGACTATGATATTAGAGTTAGTGTTCTCTCTCTTCTCTTTTCTTGGTTGCAATCCATTATTTGATATCCCCTCTGAGAAATGTTATGACATTGAGGGCACATCAACAATTTGTGATCCTCCTTTTCTTCCTGTACCTTGTTTCCTTAAAAGAACTGCAGTATGTAAAATGATAGATTTAAACAGTTTTATTATGGAATTTAGCCTCTAAGTCCTTGATTAGACTAGAACAGTGAAATTTGTTTTTTGTTCACAGAAACATACAGTCAGATATATTTAGTCCTAATTTATTAATTGAATAATTTTTAATCACTAAGATAACTCCTTATGCTTTTATTTTTTGAATGTAACAATTCAGGAGAAATTATATTTTCTTCAAAGAACCCTAACTATTCTGTCTACTGGGCTCAGTCTTACTCCTGGTAATGTATGTCGTAACATATACTTTACTTTTTTCTTCTACATGTCCCAAGTTTTTTAACTGTAGAGCTTCTTTAGTATGCTATTCAGCTCCTGCATTTGCCTCTGAGTTACAATTTTCGTAATAAAGAAAACTGTCAAATGTTATAAACAAGAAATAGTCCCAACCCACCAAATGAAATCTAAAAGTGAGAGATCTTTTGCAGTCATTTAAGCTGAAGGGAGGTTTGTGGCAAATGCAAATTGAATCAAGCTTTCCTGGGATTGTGGGAAGCTATCCACAGTTGCTTCCCAATTACATTTTATTGAGGCTTTTCCCTCCTAGAAAATGGTGTTTTCTTAAAATATCTGTAAGTTATAAGAACTTTGTTCAGCATAGTGCTTGAACGTTTTTAAATGGAAAAATACATTTGACATCTGAAATCTATTGAGAAGAAACCAAAGCTTTTATTAAAGCATGTCAGTCTGTTTCTGTGTTTGAAAGTTTAATAATTTAAAAAAAAAAAAAAAGTAAATTCAAGGGGTTTGTTTGTTTGTTTTGTTTTGTTTTTTAAATAAGCTGTACCAGTGAAAAAGGATTTCTTGTGTCATGAAATTTATGGCTCTTTTTCCTTTAGGTTTTGAGAGATTGAGGACTAGAAATGTAATTAAAATCTTATTCTCTCTTTGGCTGCATTTTTAATTTTAAATTCATACCCTTATGCAGTTTAATAGAGCTTTGCTTTAGGGCATTTTATACCTCCATCTAAGTGACTAAAGTAATTAGTATTTTATACATGTTGGTCAAGTATTTTGTGACTTAAAGCACAAGTGTAGGTGAATGTTAGTGATTTGAAGCTCAGTCAGTGATGGGACACTAAATGAGTATGTTGCCCTTTAATCAAGAGCACTTGGAGTCTATGGTGTTCAGATGCTCTACAGAGAACATAGAAAAGCTATCCATCACTTTGTGACAGTTCAATCTTTTAGTGGATGAGTAAAATTTTAGTCAGTCTTTCTCAGGCAGATGGAATATGAAATGTTTCAAGCCATTTCAAAACAGAAAAGTTTGAAGGAATACGGTACAGATCGTTTTCTCTACAGTGTGTAACCTTTTTTCACTTTATTTATATTGCAATTTAATATATTCAGGCATCAGCAATGAAAGATATGTTAAGCTTTTTTCCTCCATAAATGAAGCATCCACTTCAATAACTATAGTATTCCAATAAGAGTCTAAGGGGGGAAGTGGGAGGGACAATTACCTCTCCATAGCTAAGGCAGCGGTCAGCTTCCAATATAAAGCCTATTTTAGCCTCCCAGTAACTTTGGCTTGGAAAAATGGTTTGGCTTGAATATTGCCATATTTCTCTGAAGGCAAAGGAGATTGTTTATAGAAAGTCTGGAGGAAATTGGTCAAACTGCTTTTCAGTTATAGGTCACTTAGAAAAGAAAACTAATCGGATTTGTCTCCTTGTTACTAACCCTTCATCTTTTCTTTCTAACTAGTGCATCGGCTGTATTTGAAGAAAATAGCTTGTAATTAAGCAAGAGTATTATTTTTTGTTGTGAGTTTTTGGGGCACAGTTCTACTCCCAATGAAATTTTTGCCTTTAATGTCAATCAATGGGAGTATGATCAGGCAGTGTGAGCCCTGATTCTCCATCTTATTTACAGGTTTCAGAGTAGCAGCCGTGTTAGTCTGTATCCGCAAAAATAACAGGAGTACTTGTGGCACCTTAGAGACTAACAAATTTATTAGAGCATAAGCTTTCGTGGGCTACAACCCACTTCTTCGGATGCATATGCATATGCATCCGAAGAAGTGGGTTGTAGCCCACGAAAGCTTATGCTCTAATAAATTTGTTAGTCTCTAAGGTGCCACAAGTACTCCTGTTATTTTTGCATCTTATTTACGTTGAGGTGGCAACAGTGAAACACCATTAACTTAAATGGATTTACTCCTAATTTATACTGTATGCATGAGCATATTGCCCATACTACTGGCTGGTTGCAGTTTATAAGAATATTGTTCGGCCATGTACTTAGTACCCATTGCCAGCCTCTACCCACTGCCATGTACTTAGTACCCACTGCTGCCCTCTACTTCAGAGGTGGCTACACTTATGAGGTTCTTTATTAATTTAGTACACTTCTACCCCGATATACCGCGACCCGATATAACACGAATTCGGATATAACGCGGTAAAGCAGCGCTCCGGGGGGGCGGGGCTGCGCACTCCGGCGGATTAAAGCAAGTTTGATATAACGCGGTTTCACCTATAATGCAATAAGATTTTTTGGCTCCCGAGGACAGCATTATATCAGGGTAGAGGTGTATATAATGTTCTTCAGTATCCTTCAGAACAAAACTTGCTGTATAAATGCAGTATTTTCTCCTGGTATGTTAACAGTCTCAAGCAGAGATCTCTGGTTCTCAGTTCTTTTCCTCACCCAAAATAAGCACATGAAATCCTTTGATCCTCTTGAAAGGAGAGTGCTCTTAAAAAGCCAATGTATGCCAGAAGTCTGAAAAAGAAAAGGTTGGGGGAATTGCATCAGGTTTCCTTTTCCAATAGGGAGGAAGGAGAAATCTTTTCTGCTGAACCCAAGAACCAGTAACATTCAACCAGCTGGGGAAGACTTGTTTTGTCTGTGCATTATTATTTATTTGTATTACTGTAGTACCTAAGAGCCCTAGTAATGGACCAGGACCCCATGCTACTGAATAAATCTTTAGAGTTATCCCCTTTTCTGTCACAAAAATGAATAGCTGGTGTTAATCTTGACTCTCAGGAGGGAGTGCTTCTATCCCATCCTGATGCTGTTACTGAGACTTCAGTGCATTTGTTTTGTGGAATCAACTATTCTAAATTTTCCTACCACCAACATTGCAAAGCTATCATTTTATCTAAGAATAAAGCCCATCTAATTGTGACAAACTCGCCTCCACATCATCTCCAGTGACATATAGTGCTAATTTTCCTCTTTTGGAGTATTGGTGCTCAACTTTTCAGTATCTGAAGTCACTTCACCACTCAGAGTTAAAGGAATTAAATATTCAGAAAGCAAAAAAATCTGTAGCAAGCTTGTTATAAAGTGAGAGCTAATATATTAAAACAGCTTAATAAATGTTACAGTATGATTAGTATTAGTTGGTATTCAGGGAAATATCTGACATTCAAAGTCTATTCCCTGTTTTGAGAAGTCCGCTGCAATCGTTGTTGCTACCACCCAGTGACATTCTTTGGTGGTGTATTTCAATGTGCATTTTTCAGTTACCTTAATTTGCTACCAGTGAAAATACAGATTTAACCCATCCCTCAGTTTTTAATTACCATGTTGCTCCCTGGCCAGTTACTATTATCGTTATATTGTAATCAGGATGTCACAGGATGTTATGCAATCCTGTAAAGAATGTGACAAGTTGAGTATCACAGCTTTGAAGTGTAACCTATACTCCAAAGATGCTATAGATAACACTGCTCTACAGCCAAAATGCTTCTGAAATAAATGTAGTCAAACTTTACTAATTCTGGGTCACTGAGAACGAAAATGATGCTTAAAATTGTTGATTGGCTCTAGTTTTCAAGATATGCTATTGGGTCAGTATATACGACCCTTGACTTGGGAATGGCGGAGGATAAGTGAGTTATAAAGGGAAGGGATCTCAATTTAAACCAGAAATGACTAAAATACATCGTTGACTGGATCTATGAATAAACCTATGACTGGGTTTGGACAGTACTTGCTTTTTAGGCAAAACAATGAATGATGCAATCTGAAGCTGGTATTGCGTCATACATGATATGAATTGCATCATGTTATTCCTAGAAGTCATGGATGATGCAATCATAACGAAGCTTACATCACTCTGCTGAACAAATTGCCCTATATCAGCTCTAGAAATCATACAGTGTCGTGCTCTCTTATTTGTCAGTGTTTGATTTTGCAAAGGGACACATTTCGGTTTAGCCAAAGTGAGCAGAGATGCCTCGTACTTGTGTGAACAGTGCGGATAACTTCTGCTATGTTTGTGGTGAAGTGACTTTTGCATCACAAAAGCGCAGTATAACCACTATGGTTAAGGAAGCCTATCACCTTTATTTTGGCTGCAAAATTGGAGATCAGGACGAGAGGTGGGCCCCACACATATGCTGCAACACTTGTGCAACGAATCTTCGCCAGTGGTTGAACAGGAAAAGGAAATCTATGCCTTTTGCAGTGCCAATGATTTGGAGAGAGCCAACAGATCATACCAGCAATTGTTACTTCTGCATGGTGTCTCCAGTTGGGAAAGGTGTGTCAAAGAAGAAAAAGTGGACTGTGCATTATCCAAACATTCCATCAGCTATACGCCCAGTACCCCACGGAGAAGGACTGCCGGTTCCTGATGCACCAGAATCATTCTCACTTGAGTCAGACGAGGAAGAGGAAGAGGATGAAACTTCTGGTCCTGAACCATCAATGTCACAGGATCCACATTTTCTCCCATCCTCCTCCTCTGAACCACACCTCATAACACAAGGTGAACTGAATGACCTTGTCAGGGATTTGGAACTACCCAAGAGTAAGGCAGAGCTGTTGGGCTCCAGACTACAGCAGTGGAATCTCCTGGCAGGTGATGTTAGGGTTTCCATGTTCCGTGACCGTCAAAAGGATCTTGTCCCATTCTTCTTCATGGAAGGTGATCTTGTAGCCTGCAACAACATCGATGGTGTGATGGCAGCCCTCAACATCGTTCACGATCCAGATGAGTGGAGACTGTTCATTGATTCATCGAAGACGAGTCTTAAAGCTGTTTTACTGCAGAATGGCAATGTTTTGCCATCAATTCCAGTTGGTCATGCAGTCCATATGAAGGAAACCTATGACAACATGAAACAACTTTTGAGGTGCATAAACTATGACCAACATCAGTGGCAGCTTTGTGGCGATTTGAAGGTTGTTGCTCTCTTGCTTGGTCTGCAGACTGGATACACAAAGAACTGCTGTTTTCTCTGCCAATGGGATAGTCGTGCAAGAGATTCCCACTACATCAAGAAAGATTGGCCACTCCGACAGTCATTGGAGCCTGGGAGGAAAAGTATTCAGCATCCACCACTTGTTGAATCAAGGAAGATTTTGTTACCACCCTTACACATCAAGCTGGGTCTGATGAAGAACTTTGTCAAGGTCATTGACAAAACACAAGCAGCTTTCAAGTACCTCCGTGGAAAATTTCCAAGGTTAAGTGAAGCTAAGATAAAGGAAGGTGTCTTTGTTGGTCCTCAGATTCGTGAACTTCTTCGAGATGATGCATTTGACCATGCGCTGCGTAGCAAGGAAAAGACGGAATGGAAAGCCTTCCAGTTAGTGGCAATAAATTTTCTCAGAAACAAGAAGGCAGACAACTACAGGTTGTTGGTGGAAAACCTCCTCAAGGCATAGAAAAGCCTTGGTTGCAACAGGTCACTAGAGATACATTTTTTGCACTCTCATCTAGATTTTTTTCCACCGAACTGCGGAGCGGTGAGCGGCGAGCGATTTCACCAGGACATTGCAACAATGGAGAAACGCTATCAGGGCAAATGGAGCCCATCAATGCTTGCAGACTATTGCTGGACAGTGACAAGAGATGCTCCATTTAATGAATACAAGAGACAAGCCAAGAAGCGCCGAGTAGACACTGAATAGGACTAAACTATGTATATAATAGTTTTTTGCCTTTTGTTTCATAATAAATTTTATTTATATAACCCTTTTGCTGATTTTTAAAGTGTTACATAAACAGGACAGGTGAAATATTATCATGTAAAGCAACCATAAACACATGAAAAGACCTAGGTTTACAATTTATGATTAAAACTCTACTATCTATACAATATACATAGACATAAAATGTAAAAACTTAAATATCTTAGAAACAGTAGCCAATCAGTTGTTTTAATTGTCATATTTGAATTCAGCACATCAAAATACATAATAAATAGCACATTTTATCTCTGTAGCAGACGACTTCTCAAAAATTGTTGACCAGTGTAATCAAATGGCTCACAGGAAGTGGACAATATCGAGTCAAGAATTGCTGAAAACAAAATCAATGAACTTCAGAATTCCAGTGCAGAATTTCCTGATTGAAAGAGAAGTATTGGAGTCAGCTATCTAAAAACTACTGTAATAACCAAAGAGACAAGGTGGGTGAGATAATATCTTTTATTGGACCAGCTTCTGTTGATGAGAGAGACAAGCTTTTGAGCCATAGGGTGGCTTATCTCTCTTGCCAACAGAAGTTGGTCCAATAAAAAATATTACCTCATCCGCCTTGTCTCTCTAATATCCTGGGACTGACACGGCTACAGCTATACCGCATACAGTAATAACCAAAGACAGATTATCAACCCTTCATTATACAGAGGTCAGAGACAAGTCTGCCCTCTGCAGGCCCAATCATGAGCTCACTGAAGTCTGTGGCAATTTTGCCATTGCTTTCTAGGGCCTGATCCAGCATCAAAGCTCCTTTACTGTTCATGCTGGTTGTCTACATGAGGCAAAATCATAATACTCAAAGTATTACACAATAAGAACTATTATGAAAACAAAAATACTATATAGAAGATTTTTATTTATAACTGAAGTACTCAACATAAGATCTATGGTAAAAATTGGCTAAAAATAATGTTTATAGTATTTTTTTTCTTCATAAACAGTTCCCATCTCTTTCTTTCTTCTTATAGAGTTTAATATTAGGTCAAAGTTTCACAAACAAAACTTTGATTTGATTTGGAATTTTTATCCTCAAGTACTCCCATTTGGAATTGCAGTTTTTGAGGTACTGTTTGGAACAGCCAGCAGAAGGGGGCATAAGATCAGATAAATTACCTACAATAGTGTATACATGCAGTTTCTTTCCAATCCCTATCACCAATTTCCTTGTGTTAGCAGTAGGATGCCAGCATTGAATGGGTGTGATAGCTGTTGCTGTAAAAAAACAAAAACAAAAAACACCTTTAAATATTTATTTCACAAAATACTACAATAATGTTGAAACCAAATTATAAAACACAAACTAAATGTAGTCCAAATGGGTTGGGAAATGACATTGTCAGCATAAATCAGTTATTCCAATATGGAATTTTCATCCCCTTTTTAAAAGTTAGAGAATTATGTAGTTTCACTGAAGAAATACTTAAAATGCAGACAAGCAATTTCACAGCAAACTAATTAGACTTGGAACTCAGTCCTCCCCCCCCCCCCAACCCACATTGCTGATTCCACCTCAAAACAGCCAAAACAAAGAGTTGTGCTTCCATGTTCTACAAGTTTCTGCTGTCCTCTCCCAAAATTAAACCAGATGGATGAAGAAATCTTTGGGGATGAGATGTGAAATATAATACATCAGAGGCAGGGAATCTGGAACAAAATATGTAGAAAATGAATAAATCTATCAAAACCTAGGACTGAAACTAATGTGCCAGTAGGCAGCTTTCCCAGCCTGCTCTACCAGTACAATCCAGATGTTATCTAGAGTCCAAACTAGACTCATTCCTGGGGTTTGGCTTTATTAACAAAGAAACCAACATTAAGGTAGCAAAACTCAGCTCAGATCTGCTCCCCAGACTTGTCTGCTTCTGTGGCCCATTTGTTGGGAGTGCTCTGCCTATGCCAGAGGCCCTCTTCGTCCAGACTCTTACCTCTCCTTTATCCAAGAGGGGTAGTTATTCACCTTCCTCACTGGGCAGCAGTCCATCCCTATTCATCAAAGCACTCAAACCATAATTAAGTCCCACCAAATAAGGATGGATTTAAGCATGTGCTTAAATGCTCTGCTGAACTGGGGCCCAAGTCAGAAAAACCTACCTAATCCTTTCCCAGCAGGATCAACATCTGCTAATGTTAGGTTGTTTCAGGCAAACACTGTCAGCCTATTACAATATTATTTTTTATTATATTTATGACAAAGTACTTGCTATTTTTAGGTTATTATAGTCCAAATGCTGGGTGAATAGTGAAGTAAACTGGGGAGAAGGTGTGAATTTAGCCACTGGGTGATATAGGGTTAGCAGCACACATTGAGCAGGATCTCTCTCTTTGAGATATACACTTCCTCATTGTGCTGATGGAAAACCTGGACATCTAATGAAACAGACTGAAAGGAGCTTTATGAGAACCAAGCCCACTCTTAATTCTGGTTTTACTAACATTAGAAAGTGAGCAATTAATTTCTTTACTGCCCCAAACTCTAAATCCAAACAGAGCTACACCACTGAGAGACTTGTTTCACAAATGTTAGAATGGGAGAGGATACCTTTACTGAGCACTAATTATCCTTTGAGGTTTTTCAGGTTCTTAGCAGTGGTTTGTTCTTGTTTATCATTATCTTATTCAATATCAAGTTGCATAGGTATTATAATAGAAAAACAGGATCATATTAGTTAAAATTAATTTGAATGTTTATTTCGCCTCTTGAAACTTAAAAAAATAGTCTGAAACAATAAGTGATGTTTGTGATTTAAATCACTGACATTTTGAAGCACATTTTGAAACAATTTTTAGAATTGTTGAAAATATTTGACTTCGTAGTTAAAATGCTGAGGATTTTAAGTCAGAATTTATACTGAAAAGGGAGCTGAAAGGCTTTCTAGTTAGAGGAATTCAGGTGATAGTAGCGTAGACAATTTTTCTAAGAATGTAACCTATTCTGGAAACGGTATTTCAATGAAACTCCTTTACATTCTTCCAGAAAGACAAGAACATTACATTAAATACCCCTCTTCCATCCCAGTACTGCTGTAAGTTAAAGTTTTAATACAAGCAATGATGACTGTTCATTGTATGAGATTGTCATGTCTTGCAAGCATGTTTTTATCTCACAGTTACCGGGACTTTAGGTTTTGATCATCATTCTCAGTCTAGCTTGCTGTAGCATTAGTTAGTCTGATACTAAAAACCTGTAATTTCTTAAGGGTTTGATCCTGCAAACGTGCTGGGTGTAGTATTTGCAACTGTGAGTGAAAATCCCATTTATGTCAACCACTAGACCCAATAGTGTTTGTAATATTAGGCCCAATTCCCTGATTCTGCAATTGAAGTCAAGCAGGTGAACTCCTGTGTTCATGTAGAGAGCCCCACTGAATCCAATGGGGCTCTGCCCAGATCTGGTTGCAGAATCAGGGCTTATGTTTGTAATAATACCCTCTTTCCTCCATCTGATGTCCTCTGAATATTTTTAATTGCTTTGACTTTAAATATTGGACCAGTGCTTATTATGTTTAGATTATATTATTCAAAATGACTTTGTTTCAGTTTCCTTTGATTTTATTTTTAAACATAGTTAAATGCTCAAAATTGAAAGCGTTTCACTTGACCTAAAACAGTTTTTTTGAGATTTTTCAGATATGCCAGCAAACTGAAACATCAATTATTTATGCAGCTCTAACTATAATCCACTAACAAAAACATACAAAATTGAAAGAAAACAGGAGTTTGTTAAAAGAGTGCTGACTCCTTCAGTTAAAGACTTTGCAGTGACACAAAATGACAGATAAAAGATGCTGTTGCAGGATATTAATTATTTATTCATCAAAAATCATTTTGTATCTTCAGTCCCAGCTTTCTGAAGAAAAACTCTAGAGTAATGCTTACTCCTTAAACCTGAAATACTAGCTTCTAAAATTATGTGCTGAGAGTATAAATACTTGTAAGAATATGGCATTGTTTTTGGCCAACGTAAGAAAGAGAGATTGAGACCTAGCAACTCACTAGCATTACCAATTAAGGACTGAGAGGACTGGGACTCATTCTCTTCACTGCTCCATAAATACACATAAAAGCTTGTGCTTTTCTCTTCTGTTTCTGGATTAATTCCTCTCCAATGACATAGTCCTAGTCTATTAGTGCAGTGGTTCTCAAAGCCGGTCCGCCGCTTGTTCAGGGAAAGCCCCTGGCGGGCCGGGCCGGTTTGTTTATCTGCCGCGTCCGCAGGTTCGGCTGATCGGGGCTCCTACTGGCCGCGGTTTGCCGCTCCGGGCCAATGGGAGCTGCGGGAAGCGGCGTGGGCCGGGGGATGTGCTGGCCGCCCTTCCTGCAGCCCCCATTGTCCTGGAGCGGCGAACCATGGCCAGTGGGAGCCGCGATCGGACTAACCTGTGGACGCAGCAGGTAAACAAACCAGCCCGGCCCACCAAGGGATTTCCCTGAACAAGCGGCGGACCGGCTTTGAGAACCACTGTATTAGTGGTTCTACTTGCACTGTCCTTAGTGGGGGCAGAACTGGGTTTAGGCCATGGACTTTAATGGAAGTAGAATTGACATTGTAATGATATTTCCAGTTCTACAGGTTCATCAACTGAGACCTTGTGTAATTTTGAAAAATAAAATGTCATAAATGTTGAATTTTTAATTTCATTAGAATATTTAATTTCAGTGTTACTTGTTGAATGCATTTTTACTCAACATGCTCAGATTTTTCTTTCATGAATCTGTTTGATTGATTAGTTAAATAGACTAAAGACGTAAGTTCCTAACTCTTAAAAACTTACATTGGGTCTGTGTCATATTACAACTGTGAAAAATATAGACATTCGAACAATCAGTAATAAAGATATTACAGTCCTTTGATTTATGTTGTTATAGAAGAATTCTGAAAATATCATGGATTGACTGAGTAACCAACAAAAAAGTATGGGACATGATTGGAACTCAGCAAACAATAGTCAGAAATCTTAAGAAAAGAATTATTTGATTTGCACGGCATATTTTAAGAGGTTCAGCCGGCAATGCGTGTTTATGGGGAGTGGAAGGGCAAGTTGATGGCAGAAAAACATACGGCAAAAAAAGATCTTGGACGAATGATGTGGTATCCTGGGTGGATAAAAGGGATTATTCATCCACAAAGAACTTAGCAGATCATTGTACAGAATGGGCTACCATGGTTGCAAACCTCCAGGAAAGGAGATGCCACAAAAGAAGCAGGGAAAGAAAAAAAAAAAATCCATCACTGACAGTGAGTGATATATTTCCCCAAATAAGTGTGCCACTTGCAGAGTTAGGTCCTAAGCTTGTAATTGCTTATGCATGTGGTTGTCTAAGCATGCAACTAAGCCCTTCGTAATTACATGCATAAAGATTTGCTGGATCACAGCCTGATATATATATATATATATATATATATATATATATATATATATATATATTATTTTCTAGGTGCATTTGTGTAATTCACTAACACTAATGAGCCTTGCATACCATCTAAAAGAACATGTATCGACATGGAATGTCTTGCAATGTATGTCTTCTATGGAAGGAGTTTTTATAGTCTGAGCACAATCAGCGTATGGGCAAGATATGGAAATACTTGTCAGCCTGTTCTATAAGTGCTGTTAGCTTTTTACCTAGTCCTTTTGGTCTTCAAGAAAGAAGATTTAGGGAGTGAAATGCTGGGACCATTAAAGCTAGTAGCAAATTCCCACTGATTTCAATATGGCCAGAATTTCACCTAGGAATTTTTGTGTATTTATTATTTGCTATATTTCTGTCACTTGTGATACAGACTGAATAGAAACTTAACAGGGCACTGTCAAGATTAAAAAAAAAAAAAAAAAGCTATGTATCAGCCTTGTAAAATTATCACAAAAAGTGGCTAGCCTAAACACAAATTTCCTTGTTCTTATAATCATGACTTTAAAAAAAAAAAAACATGCCCATCCCCTTTCTTCCCCTGCTCCCCCAAAACTAAATTCATATCCAGTGGGCATGTGGAATTTTGCAAGGCTCATATATTTTTGAACGGATGCAAAGGTCTTTAATTAGTTTTTTCTCAGTCCTTACTTGGATATGATTCCCACTGACGTCAGAAATAGAGGAAAAGTTTATTTAGAACCTCTGGAATAAGCCCACTGTAAGTTCTGAAGTTCTTTCCTGTGTTGATATTGACACTTTATTAATACCAAACATTCTGAAACAAATATTATGTACTTTTGTCCATTTATGTGCTCTCTTCCCGTTTATTCAGGTTGTTTTCAGTGACATTAAAACAAAACCGATGGCATTTCTATTTAGTAGACTTTGGTAACCCCTGTCCCCTCTGCCTTTCTCCCAATTTTAATCTTTTTAGCTACCAAATTTTAAGTATTGGTCCTTATTTGCCTGACAGTGTCCCCTTTAATGCTACATCTACTAATGGCAGGTAACATTTTCAAAGTTTAAAAAAGGCTTACTTCCCAAGAAATGGATTAAAAAGTTATTGTTCACAAAGAAAACTGTTCACTTTCTTTTAAATATATTCAGATTAACAAATAAGCAATGAGAGTGTGTTTGTTCTGCAGAGTGTAGGTGCAGAGACCATGAATGAAAATAAATTTATGACTGTGGATCCCAATACCGGGCCAATGGAAGCCGCCATCAAACCATTGCCATTTAAGGATCCAAACTTCATTGTAAGTATTTTAACAATTAGAAATTCTCGAACTTTAAATGAAATAGTAACTAAGATACTATATTACTACATTGCTAATATTCCTACTAACAAAGTAAGATTAGGAGCCACATCAAGGGTCCATATCATACCATCAATTTTAAAGAAATTCAGCTTCAAAATCCATGCCAGGATATGGCCAAAGTGTGCATTAAATTACAGAACATGAAAATGACACTAGTTCAGAGGCAACACTTCTTATATTCAGTCCTGACCCAACGCCAAAAAAGCACTGCTGCTAGATCAAGGTACCTGTAATGTTTTTATGGTCTGGTATCTCGCAAGCCACCAAGGTTAGAAATGAACAATTTATACCATTGTAAATCTGGGAATCCAATCCGTTCAAGTGCATGAGGCATTTGTTCCTAAGCCCAGTCAGGTTGCAAAATAATGGGACTAAACATCAATCATGTCGTTAGTGATTGCCATTATGCTCCCCCTCAGTAATTTCATTTCCAACATAATGTTAGCGGCCATTCTCTCAATTATTAGAGCTAGAAACAAATACTTACTACTCTCTAAAATCTTGGCATTCCAGCTTTCAAGTGGTGGAAACTCTAGCAATTTGTGAAGTACAGGCTGCTAAAATAACGTCAGAATTAAATTGTGGATAGAAGCATAGCAAGATGATAATAGCTAATAATGTGATTGTGGTAGGGTTTTTGTTTGTTTTGTTTTAATATCTGCTATCTTGCTACTTGCTGGGGCTCAGACCCCGTTGGCAGACTCTACCAAATGTTCTTTGGACCAGTAACCTTTTCAGAGTGCTAGTCCTAAACCATTGCTCAAAAAGAAAGATTTGATCCTTGTAATTTAATTCTGTATGAATCAGATGCAACCATCCCACAGAATAAAGCCTGAGTACTCAGGCTTTGTGTAGTTTGCTAAGCAGGGGTTTGGCAGGGGTATGAAATTTGCCCCAGTCTCTCAGGCTCTGCATTTAGACCACTATAGCCTTTGCTCCTCTGAACTCTCCTCTAAGCACCAGCCTCTTTGGATTGCATGGTTTATGCAGAAGCCTCTCACGTGCCCAGAGCCTCTCCACATAGCTTGAGTACAGGATTTGGGTAGTGCAGATGCATTGTGCTGGCCCTCCATGTCTCAGGTGAATTTCACCACGTCTGAATTGAAACTGCTGATATCCACAGGCATGAAATCTGAGGTATGTACAGAATCTAGTACCACTGTTGCAGAATTAGTTGTAAAATTGTACTGAAAACTACCACAGAATTGTCTCACACTTGAAACACAAATTAATCAGAGGGAAATTCTAGGAGCTTATTCTGAACTCACATCTCCATGAGCTGCGATTAACAATTCTGCTGACCTTTAAAATAATTTTATCTTAATTTAATCTCATTGCGAAGAAAATAAAGTCAAATAACTTTTAAAAGTATGCCAAAAACTGAGAAACTTTTAGTTCGCTGTACAAGAGAGAATTTTTGGTTGCAAATTTAAAAATAAAAAGCAGGAAGGAAGAAGTTGCCCATTAATTGTTAATCCCCAAATATCTGGATTTAAGTCCTGATGCTGCAGGGTGCTGTGCAACTGAATGGATCAAAGGGTTGATAATGGGATCTAGAGCCTTTCTCCCATAAGTCACCAGCTCACATGCAGCTGAGTTAATTTGCACTTGAGAGTTGTTGCCATTTGATTGCTATCATGTAAGATGAGACTCACTCCAGGTCCTAGCAGACTTAAGTTCATATCAGTATAGTTGTTGGCAGTCTCTGCAGGAAGATCCAGGATAGAGAGTACTTTTCTGTATCACTCATTCAAACTCCTAGAGGTGATCCCTCCAGAACAAATTGGAGGCACATTCATAGAACAGTACAGAGAGCCTTGTACTATCTTTGCCACTACTGTACCTTTCCTGTCAATAAAGCTATCAGCCCAATACCTTTTACAAGAAATACACAAGTGCATTAGGCCCAAATCCTGCGTTTGGGTCTCTGTGGGTAGGCCTAGGAAGAAAACCCTGTCAATTTCTAAGGCACCCCATACAGGTGTAAGGATCCATCTGCATAGATCCACAGGCAGGATCAGGGCCTTCTCAAGCCTATAGCACTGAAATTGTGCTGATCTTGCTTATGTAAATCCAATTTATAGCACTTTCCGGCTATTTAAGTAAAGTATAATCAGCAAGTATCGTTGTTACACCACCCATCCCCGTTGGTATTTTTAAACATTTGGAAACGCTCTCAGTCCCATTCTCAATCCCTCGATCTGTTCAGATGCCAGAAGGTGCAGAGCACCTTGCAACATCAGGCCTTAAATCCAGATATTTAAATCTTGCTTTAGTGGATTTAAAAGCAAAATATACCATGAAAAAAAAAGATAGTGTTCTGTTTTTTCTTCCTTTTATTAAAGCAAAAATAAACATATTCTTCACAGTGTAATAATTAGTGTATTTCCAGTTTGGTTGAGTCTTGCCCCTGGCTTTAGATCACGTCATAAGTGCCAGCAATAGGCCAAATAGATAACTTTAAACGTGATGAGGTAGGGGAAAAATCCATGTAATGAATCTGAATTACAAATGTGTTGGGATGGAAATGGCTGTGGTATCTGTCAATAGTCTCTCTCTTTCAGTGCTATCTAGGTTACCATGGTGTTACTCATATAACTAAATGTTCCATCCAATTTCCATTTTGGATAGTCATTGCCCCCCCCCCCCCCCCCCAAAAAAAAGTTCATGAGCATCCTCCCTGAATACAGTATCTTACAGTCAGCTCTATGGAAAAATCTTTTAACAGTGAATCCTATTCATCTACTTTACCATTCCCACCTCCTCCCATTCTCAAGCACTTTACACGCCAATTTATAAAATACAGCCAAAATGTGTTTGCAGAACTTTGTGAGAGTTTTGATAAGGCTGATGTGGTAGGTAGTAATTATTAACAGAGATAACACTTCTAGCTATAAGAATTTTTTTTTTTTGAAGTAAAACTGAGAAGCTGAGTCCTTTCATCGTTTAGAAGTAGTACAGTATGTTGTATATCTTCTTCCTCTTGAGGGACATAAATAAATTACTCCATAGCAATCACATTTGATAACTGAAATTACTGTTATAATAACTATAGCAAGGCTTCCTTTAGTATAGCTTTCAAAATGCAAAATAATCTTTCCAGTACAACATTCTATTACTCCTTTTCTATTCTGCTGTCTTCTTTCATTTGAAAGAAAAATAAGATTTCCACCAGGCTTCTTATAGCATTGATTACATTTTACAGGATCAGTTGTATTTTTGCACAATCACTTTTCACTTACTGGAAATACAGCTGCACCTGTAATTTTGTATATGCCATGCAAAAGAGAATTTAGACGTAATCACAATTTAGATGCAACCCCATAGTAAACAGTTTTAATATGATGGGAAATGCATACAAGTGCTGAATCCTGTAATCTCAGACTAACCCTAACCAGACTGATTTTCTGTTTCCATGTAAAAAGCAGATTTTAATTTCCTTTGGTTAATCCCAAACATAGTAGTTTTGACACAGTTCAAAAAAAATCTTTGTTTTTCTTGCAACTGAAATTAAAGTGTACAGTGTGTTAGACTATTGATTAAATAAGTGAGCATGATAAATGGTTCAGGACAAGATGAGGCATATCGCAAAGGCTATGAAATAAAAATGTCATATTTTGAAATAGTCATCTTTATTTTTTCTTAAACACTATGTTTTAATTCTAGCACTCTGGCATTGGTGGAGCAGCAGCTGGCAAGAAGAACAGAACTTGGAAGAACCTAAAACAAATTCTTGCTTCTGAAAGGGCATTGCCATGGCAACTCAATGATCCTAGTTGTAAGCTGCTTAGATGCTTTGCATGTATTTATAAATAATAAAATCCACACAAATTACTTTCTTTTAAAATGAACCTAAATTTTATCTGTGCATGCAGTATTCTGACTGAACAAATTCCAGTGATCTATTTAAGAACAGCCTGACCCCACAACCAAATGGAGAGGAACATGGAGCGTGTAATTGGGAATGGTGTTAGAAAGTTTGTGCCTGTTTGAGAGAGGCAAGTTTGTGAGGAAAATAAATCTACGAGAACCAAGTCCTGAGTTGCTTACTCAGGTCAAGATTCTGTCACCTTTATTCATGTTGAGTGGTACTCTATGAGTAGCCCCATGTCTGCCTTAATCTACTCATGGAGTAAAGAATTGCTCAACATGAATAAGAGAGGCAGAATCTACCCCTCAGTTTTTATCTGGGCAGGCTATAAGAAATCAAAAAGCACCTCAGGAATTGAGTATGTTTGCATTTTTTAATATTTTATTTATCAGCCTGTCAGGGTATATCTACACTGCAAAGAAACCCCTGTGGCAACAAGTCTTAGAGCCTGGTCAACTGACTCGGGCTTGCGCCATGGGGCTGAAAATAGCAGTGTAGATGTTCCTGCTTAGACTGGAGTCTGGGCTTTGAAACCCGACGAGAGGGGTGGATCTCAAAGCCTGGGCTCCAGCCTGAAAATACACTGCTATTTTTAGACCCGTAGCGCAAGCCCAAGTTAGTTGATCCAGCCTCTGAGACTTTTTTGGTAGTGTTTTGTCCAAAAATAACTTGCCATTTTTAAAAGGGTTTTCGAGACTACTATTATAGAAAAATGCAGACTACTGTGTGTTCCTGGCTATTATAACTGACAAACTGCTGATGTTGCTATTTCCACTACATTCTGTTTGTAAAAGTAAATGTACACATTTTAAAAAAAGATAGAAAAACGAATGTAATTGCATATTTTAAAACAGCTGCCTATGGCATTAATATCTTTTGAATTATTGCCTTATAGCGCACATGACGATTAAAGGATCTGATCTGCTAAATTGGAATCCTTCATCCATAAAATCTGAATCAGATGCATGTGGAGGGAAAGAAGCAAGCAATGTACAAGATATTTTTGTACATATCAGTACTTTGTCGAGTTAGGGTTTTGTTTTGTTTTTTTAAACTAATGAAACATACCAAGATGTGTCTGAATAAACGTTTGCATACAAGAGCAATGCTATTACTGTCTAAGGGACACCAAAAAAATAGCAATTTCTATCATTTCATTTAAGTATTCAGACAATTTTCTAGGTCATTGGCCAGGCTTAAAGTGGCACATGCTTAAAGATTTATCTGATTTAAAAGATTACTTTGCTTTTTTGGATTACAGTATTTCAAAGCTTCAGTCTTGAGCAATGTTTGGTGGTCTTAACGTACAGCAGGCATAGTGACTATTCTTGCAGATATAATATCTCTGACTGTAGAGGAAATATTGTCATTAAGACTTACATGAAACCATGGTGTTTGTAATGCAGCACAAATAGCTCTCTTGCATTTTTCTTCCTTTAGGGGCCAATCCTGCTCACCTTACCCCTGTCAGTAAGGCGAGCAGGTTGAGGGCCTTAGTGTACAAAGAAAGCAAGCTAAATGCTTTCAGTTAATTCTGTTTCATGTTTCTTTGCCTCTGTCATAACTATAAAGGGAAGGGTAACAGCTCTCCTGTGTACAGTACTAAAATCCCTCCTGGTCAGAGACTCCAAAATCCTTTTACCTGTAAAGGGTTAAGAAGCTCGGGTAACCTGGCTGACACCTGACCCAGAGGACCAATAAGGGGACAAGATACTTTCAAATCTTGGGGGGGGGGGGGGAAGGCTTTTGTGTGTGCTCTTTGTTTTAAGGGGTTGTTCGCTCTTGGGACTGAGAGGGACCAGACATCAATCCAGGTTCTCCCCATCTTTCTAAACAAGTCTCTCTTATTTTCAAAATTGTAAGTAAAAGCCAGGCAAGGCGTCTTAGATTTACTTTGTTTTCTCAACTTGTAAATGTACCTTTTACTAGAGTGCTTATCTTTGTTTGCTATACTTTGAACCTAAGACAGAGGGGGTTCCTCTGAGCTCTTTAAGTTTGATTACCCTGTAAAGTTATTTTCCATACTGATTTTACAGAGATGATTTTTACCTTTTTCTTTAATTAAAAGCCTTCTTTTTAAGAACCTGATTGATTTCTCCTTGTTTTAAGATCCAAAGGGGGTTTGGATCTGTATTCACCAGGAGTTGGTGAAAGGAAGGAGGGGGGAAGGGTCAATTTCTCCTTGTTTTAAGATCCAAGGAGTGTGGATTCACCAGGGAATTGGTGAAAAGTCTCTCAAGGCTACCCAGGGAAGGGAATTAGCTTTGGGATGGTGGCAGCGGACCAGAACTAAGCTGGTAGTTAAGCTTAGGAGTCCTCATGCAGGCCCCCACTCTTGTACCCTAAAGTTCAAAGTGGGGATACAGCCTTGACATGGTGGCACAGCGGTGGAGATCGTTTTAAACCCAAAAGCCAGTAAGATTTTTTTTTTTCCTTCTAGCTGCTTGGAAAGCAGAGCTGAAGGTAGATGCATATCTTATCTCTCCTTGCCTGAAGGCAGAGGTGTTAAGTTTTTTTAACAAGGTCCTTTGTTAAGAGAAGTGTTCAAATAAGCAAACAAACTTGACTGGTAAAAGGAATTTACAAGCTGAATTGTTTTTTTTTTCTTTTTACATCCTCGGGAGTAGCTTGTTAGAAAGTCTCTGTTAACTCAGCAGCAGCCAGAGCTAAGTACATCCCAGTTTCAGTCAACTGCAGAGGGGTGTGACCCAGCACAAGAAAACCAGGAAAATGACTACCAAAGAAGAAAAAGCTAAAGAGGAGGCCCACAAGAGAGCTATGGAGCTGAAAGAAAAAGAGATAGAGCTGAGAGACAGAGAAGAGAAAGCCAAAGAGGGCGCCCACAAGAGAGAGATGGAGCTGAGAGACAGAGAAGAGAAAGCCAAAGAGGAGGCCCACAAGAGAGAAATGGAGCTGGAAAAAGCCAAACAGGAGGCCCATGAAAGAGAAGAAAAAGCCAAACAGGAGGCCCATAAAAGAGAGATGGAGCTGAAAGAAAAAGAGATGGAACTGGAAGCAGCAAGGACTAGGCAGGGTGCATCAGACCATCCTAACAACTCCTCTCCAGGTACCACTTCCCATCCCAGGAAATTCCCCACCTACAAGGCAGGCAATGATACTGAGGCCTTCTTAGAAAATTTTGAAAGGGCCTGCCTTGGATACAACATCCCTCCAACCCAGTACATGGTAGAGCTGAGGCCGCAGCTCAGTGGACCCTTAGCAGAGGTGGCGGCTGAAATGCCTAAGGAACACATGAACAGTTATGAACTTTTTAAAAACAAGGCCAGAATCAGAATGGGGCTAACACCTGAGCATGCCTGTCGGCGGTTCAGAGCCCTAAGGTGGAAACCTGATGTGTCATTTACCCGGCATGCCTACCACATTGGGAAAAATTGGGATGCCTGGATATCAGGAGCAAATGTTAAATCTACGGAAGAGTTGCCCTTCCTATTGCAAATG
This sequence comes from Emys orbicularis, assembly GCF_028017835.1. NCBI lineage: Eukaryota > Metazoa > Chordata > Testudines > Emydidae > Emys > Emys orbicularis. The sequence continues at coordinate 184,672,346 of NC_088684.1, read as the reverse complement.
GAGCAGTTTTTAGAGGGTGTTCCTGAGGAAATAGAAAGGTACATCCTAGATGGGAAGCCCAAAACTGTAACCGAGGCGGGGGAGATTGGAGCCAAATGGGTGGAGGTGACAGAAAAGAAAAAAGCTAGTAGCAGTTGGAGCGAATATCAGAAGGGGCAAGCCGAAACAAAACCTTATCACCGGGGACAACCCAAGGCCCCACCCACATCCCAAGGGAAACCCCAGACGCCTTCTCACCCCACCACACCAGTCTCCATCAACCAACATCGCCCCGGTGATACCTTAGCAGGGCAATGTTTTAAATGTAATGAACTGGGGCATATAAAGGCTCACTGCCCCAAGAACCCCAACCGATTACAGTTCATTACACCCCAATCACACCAAAGATCCCCAGACCCAGATGCCTCTCTCATACCCTCGGAGCGAAGGGAAACCTTGAGAGTGGGCGGAAAGAAGGTTATCGCTTGGAGGGACACTGGGGCACAAGTGTCAACTATCCACCAATCCCTAGTGGACCCCAAACTCATCAACCCTGAGGCTACAGTGACAATTCAACCCTTCGTGTCACAGTCTGTAACCTTGCCTACAGCCCAGTTGCATGTCCAGTACAAGGGCTGGTCAGGAATGTGGACTTTTGCAGTCTATGACAATTATCCCATTCCCATGCTGCTGGGGGAAGACTTGGCCAACCATGTGAAGCTAGCCAAGAGGGTGGGAATAGTCACCCGCAGCCAGGCTAAGCAAGCTTTCACCCCCATCCCTGTTCCTGAGCCGTCCACCAGGGCCCCATCTGTGTTACCAGAGACCCAAACAACGGTGGTGGAACCGGATCCCCTGCCAACGACTGCAACAGCCGTAGTGGATCCAATCCCAGAGACCCAGCCAAAGCCAGTCCCAGAACCGGAACTGGCAACGCACCCAGCACCAGAACCATTGCCAGCACTGAGTCCAGCGCTTGCAAGCCCGTCTACAACTCCAATGCCAGAGGGCACCAGCGAGTCTGAACTGGTGGAAGCAGCAGATAACCCTACCCAAGAGGCTCAGCCAGAGCCTGAAATACCACATAGTGCACCAGCGGACAGCGGTTCACAGTCAATGGAAACAGCCCCAGCACCTGCATCGCTTCCAGAGGGACCAAGCCTCAGTCCACAGTCCAAGGAGGAACTGATGTCTCCAGCATCAAGGGAACAGTTCCAGGCCGAGCAGGAAGCAGATGACAGCCTTCAGAAAGCTTGAGCGGCGGCACGGAGCACCCCACCGCCTCTCAGCTCTTCTAACCGATCCCGGTTTGTTGTAGAACAAGGACTTTTATACAAGGAGACTCTTTCTGGTGGGCACCAGGAAGACTGGCATCCTCAAAGACAGTTGGTAGTTCCCACTAAGTATCGGGTAAAGCTCTTGAGCTTAGCCCATGATCATCCCAGTGGCCATTCTGGGGTGAACAGAACCAAAGACCGGTTGGGGAAGTCCTTCCACTGGGAGGGAATGGGCAAGGACGTTGCTAATTATGTCCGGTCTTGTGAGGTGTGCCAACGAGTGGGAAAGCCCCAAGACCAGGTTAAAGCCCCTCTCCAGCCCCTACCCATAATTGAGGTCCCATTTCAGCGAGTAGCTGTGGATATTCTGGGTCCTTTCCCAAAAAAGACACCCAGAGGAAAGCAGTACGTACTGACTTTCATGGATTTTGCTACCCGATGGCCGGAAGCTGTACCCTTAAGCAACACCAGGTCTAACAGTGTGTGCCAGGCATTAGCAGACATTTTTGCCAGGGTAGGGTGGCCCTCCGACATACTTACAGATTCGGGAACTAATTTCCTGGCAGGGAACATGAAAAACCTGTGGGAAGCTCATGGGGTGAATCACTTGGTTGCCACCTCTCATCACCATCAAACCAATGGTCTGGTGGAGAGGTTTAATGGAACTTTGGGGGCCATGATACGTAAATTCGTAAATGAACACTCCAATGATTGGGACCTAGTGTTGCAGCAGTTGCTTTTTGCCTACAGGGCTGTACCACATCCCAGTTTAGGGTTTTCACCATTTGAACTTGTGTATGGCCGTGAGGTTAAGGGGCCATTACAGTTGGTGAAGCAGCAATGGGAGGGGTTTACGCCTTCTCCAGGAACTAACATTCTAGACTTTGTAAGCAACCTACAAAGCACCCTCCGACACTCTTTAGCCCTTGCTAAAGAAAACCTAAAGGATGCTCAGGAAGAGCAAAAGGCCTGGTATAAACATTCCAGAGAACGGTCCTTCAAAGTAGGAGACCAAGTCATGGTCTTAAAGGCGCTCCAGGCCCATAAAATGGAAGCGTCGTGGGAAGGACCATTCACGGTCCAGGAGCGCCTAGGAGCTGTTAACTATCTCATAGCCTCCCCCACCTCCAACATAAAGCCTAAGGTATACCATGTTAATTCTCTTAAGCCCTTTTATTCCAGAGAATTAAACGTTTGCCAGTTTACAGCCCAGGAAACAGATGACGCGGAGTGGCCTGAAGGTGTCTACTACGAAGGAGAAAGGAATGGTGGCGTGGAAGAGGTGAACCTCTCCACGACCCTGGGACGTCTGCAGCGACAGCAGATCAAGGAGCTGTGCACAAGCTTTGCACCGATTTTCTCAGCCACTCCAGGACGGACCGAACGGGCATACCACTCCATTGACACAGGTAATGCTCACCCAATTAGAACCCCACCCTACCGGGAGTCACCTCATGCCCAAACTGCTATACAAAGGGAGATCCAGGACATGCTACAGATGGGTATAATCCGCCCCTCTACCAGTGCATGGGCATCTCCAGTGGTTCTAGTTCCCAAACCAGATGGGGAAATACGCTTTTGCGTGGACTACCGTAAGCTAAATGCTGTAACTCGTCCTGACAACTATCCAATGCCACGCACAGATGAGCTATTGGAAAAATTGGGACATGCCCAATTCATCTCTACTTTAGACTTAACCAAAGGGTACTGGCAAGTACCACTAGATGAACCCGCTAAGGAAAGGTCAGCCTTCGTCACCCAGGCAGGGGTGTATGAATTCAATGTACTTCCTTTCGGGTTGCGAAATGCACCCGCCACCTTCCAAAGACTTGTAGATGGTCTCCTAGCGGGATTGGGAGAATCTGCAGTTGCCTACCTCGATGATGTGGCCATTTTTTCTGATTCATGGACAGAACACCTGGAGCACCTGAAAAAAGTCTTCGAGCGCATCCGGCAGGCAGGACTAACTGTTAAGGCTAAAAAGTGTCAAATAGGCCAAAACAGAGTGACGTACCTGGGGCACCAGGTGGGTCAAGGAACTATAAATCCCCTACAGGCCAAAGTGGATGCTATCCAAAAGTGGCCGGTTCCAAAGTCAAAGAAACAGGTCCAATCCTTTTTAGGCTTGGCCGGATATTATAGGCGATTTGTACCACACTACAGCCAAATCGCCGCCCCGCTGACAGACCTAACCAGAAAGAAACAGCCAAATGCAGTTCAGTGGACTGATAAGTGTCAAAAGGCCTTTAACCAGCTTAAGGCAACACTCATGTCTGACCCTGTGCTAAGGGCCCCAGACTTTGACAAACCGTTCCTAGTAACCACAGATGCTTCCGAGCGAGGCGTGGGAGCAGTTTTAATGCAGGAAGGACCAGATCAAGAATTCCATCCTGTCGTGTTTCTCAGCAAGAAACTGAGAGGGAAAGCCACTGGTCAATCAGCGAAAAGGAATGCTACGCCATTGTGTACGCGCTGGAAAAGCTACGCCCATATGTTTGGGGACGGCGCTTCCAACTACAAACAGACCATGCTGCGCTACAGTGGCTTCATTCCGCCAAGGGAAATAACAAAAAACTTCTTCGGTGGAGTTTAGCTCTCCAAGATTTTGATTTTGAAATACAACACATTTCGGGAGCTTCTAACAAAGTGGCTGATGCACTCTCCCGGGAAAGTTTCCCAGAGTTAACTGGTTAACAATTGTTCTTGTAATGAAACATATTGTTAGTTTTTATATAATCAGTAGTATGTCTAAAGGTACATGTGTCTTGTTAACTTTGTTTTCTCCTAGAACTCCAGGAAGAAATCACAGCCAGTGTGGAACCGAACGTCCAACACTGTCTGTGATTTGGGGGGCGTGTCATAGCTATAAAGGGAAGGGTAACAGCTCTCCTGTGTACAGTACTAAAATCCCTCCTGGTCAGAGACTCCAAAATCCTTTTACCTGTAAAGGGTTAAGAAGCTCGGGTAACCTGGCTGACACCTGACCCAGAGGACCAATAAGGGGACAAGATACTTTCAAATCTTGGGGGGGGAAAAGGCTTTTGTGTGTGCTCTTTGTTTTAAGGGGTTGTTCGCTCTTGGGACTGAGAGGGACCAGACATCAATCCAGGTTCTCCCCATCTTTCTAAACAAGTCTCTCTTATTTTCAAAATTGTAAGTAAAAGCCAGGCAAGGCGTCTTAGATTTACTTTGTTTTCTCAACTTGTAAATGTACCTTTTACTAGAGTGCTTATCTTTGTTTGCTATACTTTGAACCTAAGACAGAGGGGGTTCCTCTGAGCTCTTTAAGTTTGATTACCCTGTAAAGTTATTTTCCATACTGATTTTACAGAGATGATTTTTACCTTTTTCTTTAATTAAAAGCCTTCTTTTTAAGAACCTGATTGATTTCTCCTTGTTTTAAGATCCAAAGGGGGTTTGGATCTGTATTCACCAGGAGTTGGTGAAAGGAAGGAGGGGGGAAGGGTCAATTTCTCCTTGTTTTAAGATCCAAGGAGTGTGGATCTGTATTCACCAGGGAATTGGTGAAAAGTCTCTCAAGGCTACCCAGGGAAGGGAATTAGCTTTGGGATGGTGGCAGCGGACCAGAACTAAGCTGGTAGTTAAGCTTAGGAGTCCTCATGCAGGCCCCCACTCTTGTACCCTAAAGTTCAAAGTGGGGATACAGCCTTGACAGCCTCACTGTTGCTAGTCAATAGAAATTTAATTTAGTAAAATAATTGTTTTTCAACAAGTGTTTATCTTTTCAAGTGTTATTTTTATTTAAAAAAAAACAACCCACAGATGTGACCCTGAAAAGATAGAATGCAGAAGTTAATATCTTCCTTTCTCTCTTTGACATACTTTTAGACTTTAATATCGAAGCTCCTCCTTCCTTTAAACCAGCCAAGAAATACTCTGATATTTCAGGACTTCCTGTAAGTATTTTTTTAAACTTATCTAAATTAGCATCTCATTACCTCCTATCTGCCCCCCTCCCCATCCACATACACCTGGCCACCCCCGGACCGCTGCTGCCCCATCCAACCCCTCCTCTCATTCCTGACGGCCCCTGCCCCATTCAACCACTCCTCCCTGTCCCCTGCCTGCCCCCTGCCGCCCCATCCAACCCCCCCCTCCTTCCTGACTGCCCCCCCGGGACCCCTGTCCCCATTCAACCCCGTTCCCCCTGACCACCACCCCGAACTCCCCTGCCCTCTATCCAACCCCCCCTGCTCCGTGCCCCCTTACTGCACTGCCTGGAGCACCGGTGGCTGGCGGCGCTACAGCTGCGCCGCCCGGCTGGAGTCGGGCCACGCCACGGCCACCACGCAGCTCAGAGCACCAGGTCAGGCCGGGCTCTGCAGCTACACTGCCCCAGGAGCTCACAGCCCCGCTACCCAGAGCATTGTGCCGGCGGCAGAGCGAGCTGAGGCTCCGGGTGAGGGGGGACAGCGAGGGAGGGGCCTGGGGCGAGCCTCCCGGGCCAGGAGCTCAGGGGCCGGGCAGGACGGTCCTGCGGGCCGGATGTGGCCTGCAGGCCGTAGTTTGCTCACCTCTGATTTAAAGCCAAACCCTGAGCTAAATTGCCTCTGTATCACATAGCTCCCAAAACCTAGGTGAACTCCATGGCTAAAGATCCAAAGCAGATTAAGAGTCTTGCCCCTTGAGATAGCTGCACAAGTTCCCCTATCCTGCTTCTTCCCAGGGGTAGAGTCTGGTTCCCCCGACCCACACACGCTATAGGTGGAGCTGGTAGCTCACATTTCCCATTACAGGAAAGGACCCTGTTTTCAGTTGCTTATAATTTTTCCAAACTTCACCATTCAGACTAAAACTTTCTATGTCCAGTGTCTGTCTCCAGCTCATTATTCTTAGTCTTATTTGGAAACATGACTCAACAGTTGCAGAGAATAAGATTAGGGAAAAATATGTTGTTTGGCTCACTTTCAAAAAAATTCTACAACTGTTTCATTGAGAAGCTCTCATGCCCCTATGATTTGGAGTAGTAACTTGAAATTTGGCAGTAGGGTAGCCTTTGTGTCAGGGATATACCTTTTGCTGCTGTTATGAAAAAAACACCCACATGTGGCCAAATTATAAGACTTTAAAAAATGTCAGTTCACATATGTTCAGTAGAGACTTGTTAGAATTTGGCAGCTAAATTCTCCATCTGCACTGAGCATAGTTAATGCAGTTGCATGCTGTCCTGGAGAACTGGATTTTACTTTTGCCTCTGCTACAGATTTCCTATGTGATATTAGTCAAGTCACTTAAATTATATTTTTAAATTAACTGTGTGGTTCCTCAATTTCTGGATACCGAACTTTAAGCATGTAGGATGTGATTTGTGGAATTGCTGAGCTGAGTATAGAAAAACTGCAACTGAAGACAATAGAAGTTTTGCTTTGAACATGGAAAGTGCCATATAATACTAAATACTCTGAAAAATCAGGTCCTGGGCATCTCAAACTGGGAACCCAAAATTGATGGACACTTTTGACCTTAATCTCTCTGTGCCTCAGTTTCCCATCCCTAAAGCTAGGATAGTAATACTTCACTACCTCACAAGGATGTTGTGAACATAAATTCATTGTTTGAATCACTCAGATACTGTAGTGATGAATGTCATAGAAGAGTGCATGGGGAAATTAATAATTCTGTGTTCAGAACAGGGTTAAAGTAGTGTGCAGTAAACAAGGCGGAGGGCCACACATTGAAAAATGAGGAGAAAACAAAGCATTGAATAGTTGCTCATTAAGTGAGCACCATCCATTCTGGGCACTGAATGCTGCAGGAGTGCTGAGATAAAAATAGAATGTGATCATGTAATTAAAGATTGTATCATAATGCATACACACAAGGGAGCTGGAATTAAGCTTGTATGAACAACATTAATTCAGGCATTTCCTAACTTTTGAGAGCTTTACTTTGCAACCTTAATTTTCTTTTAACATCTTTTTTTTAATTTATATATATATATATATATATATATATATATATATATATATATATATATATATATATATATATATATATATATATATATATATATATATATATATATATATATAGGCAGGCAGTTGGTGGATGTCATCAGAGGAGACAATATGTCTCCCAAGAGATCCTTCATCTCTGAGTGAGTGATACCTGCCACTTGGATCTCAGCTGGCAACTCCTAAATCTAGAGGGTCGATCAGACCACTGATTCAAACACATGCCTTTCTCCCCTGTCATTTGGGACTTAGCTCGCCCACCCAATAAAACCTCTCCCCTTCAGCCAGTTTGCGTTTTTAACTAGAGTATTATATATATTATGGTAGCACCCAGGATCCCCAAGGAATGATCAGGGTTCAGTTGTACAAAGTGCCACATAAACAAGTAATCCAGAAGTCTCTCATTCGATAGGAAAGACAGGGCGCAACAGGTGGCTGAAATAGACAAATGGGGGATTGTTTGTATTATTGTTACCTCACCCTCCCAAACAGATTTTAGCAGAAAAACAGGATGCAACTAGTGTCTTCATCCCCCTCCCCTCCCCTTACAATTGCTTTGCAGGTTTTAACAGTAGCCCTAATTGGGGTTACTTGGGTTGCAGTAACATCTCTGGCCTAGCACAGGGGAGGGCTGCTGAGGGAGCTTAATTGCATAAGCCTTTTCCACTTCCACCTCCCAAAGCAGCTCTATAATTCCCTTCCACATTGGCCTTGACCCTCTTCAGAATTGGTCAGTTAGTGAGCACATGGATTAGAGAGGCTACTATTTCCCACTGCTACATAAAGATATGTCAGAGTTTGGCTCTTAATTAGCCAGAGGAGACCAAATTTAACCTGGGGAAGCCTGTAGGTTTCCTACTGACTTCAGCAGGCTCTTCCCTTCTTTTTCCCCATCCCCCACTGTCAATGAGCTATGTAAATGTAACTACTCTAGCATGATCCAGATAACCTTTCTCTGATGACTGCATTCAGCACTGCTTTTTTTCTTTTCTCTTTTGGCTCTTTCAATTTTTCATCTGAATTCATCTTGGGACAAATTTCCTATTTTGCTTATGGCTGGAAGGTTTCTCTTGACTGATAAAAATATCCTGCTTAACAACCTTTCTTATTAAGATAGGAGACGATGTGTCCTTTAAATTGCTGAGTCAGAATTGGTTCATAAGAAGCACGACATTTATTCTTAAAATCACTTCCTAATGGGAAGATACAGTACGTAAGGGAATATTTTAGAAGTCTAGTCCAAAAAATGTCCCCCTGTTCTCTGTGAGAAATCTGATAGCATTTGTATGAGAACATTTCCTGTGAGGAGTGCAGGATTCCCCAAGAAATGTTATGTACAATAAATTCTTTAGCATTACTCATGCAAGGAAGTATTAAATGGTCTGTCTTATATAAAATGAGGAGTGCATTAAAACTCTCCCATCAGTACATCAGCAGTTATGTTAAATACCACAACTGAATTCTGTTGATTCTTGTCTCTCTCTGTGTGGTAACACAGATGGAATTATATCCCTTAATGTTCTAATAAGGCAGCCAATTTATAGTTTTAATGCGGCATATGCTAAAAGTTCAAAAAGAATTGTATTTATGGATTGCATTTGCATTTCTAGACACATAAGCTCTTCTGTTGAAACTTAGAAGGTAGGCCTTTGGTCATATTAACATATAGAACAAAGTAATTTAATCTAACAGAAAAAATTACTCAAATGCTTGAACTTCTGCCTTTTCTGAAAACATATCAGCTTTGGTGCTGTAGAAACAGACTAAGATAATTACATACTTCAAAACATGATAAAGTATCTGTGGCCTTTGACTTAGTTTACAAAATGTGGAGGACTTTTTCCTTGCAAAATTGCATTGCTCTGCTTTCTATCTGGTTTAATTATTGCAGAAATATTTGAAAAAGTTTTAATCAGATTGCTTCTAACATAATTTATCTGAAAATCACTAGATGGTAATTACATCTAGTATATAGTAATATCTTGACCTCCAGTGTGAAGTGTAAGACTGGTAGAGGATCCTCTCAGGGTCACAATTTTTTAACAAACGTTTAATGAAATGCAATAAATAAGTAGATATGATTTAGCTGAAAAACTTATTGCTATTGTCCGTTAAAAATCAACACGTTTGCTTAGATTTTCTTACACACCTTGAGCCAAACTCGTAGAACTTTGGTGTACCTACAACTATATACCCAGAATAACTGTGTTGACTACATCAGGGATGATATTGGCCCTTCATTAAGTCCTACATTTGCTATTTTCTGAAAGGTAAAATATTTTCCATGTTTAGTTAATGTTTTGTGACGTTGTAAAAAAAAATAGAATGCTGTATGGCAAAAGTCCTCAATATACTCTGCTACATAACTCTTACCAGCCCTGGCTGTTGACTATCCTATAGCCACGTACTGAGTTTTCACTTTAGAGTGCCCTCCAAATTTTTCCGCCATGGAGAACATTTCCTTCCCACCATGGACCTGGCAGGGGGTTCAACACTACACCCTGAATCTGGGGGGTCCTGTGCTCTTCTGCAGTGCTTCCTGTCCCCTGGTTCCTTTGGTAGTATGCTTCTTAAGGAAAGCAAACTTCCAGTGCCTCAGCCTTCCACCATCCCAAATCTCTTGTCAGGGAGAGCAAGGAAGGAAGGTCTCAGATCACTGCTGGGTATGACATAAGATAATACGAACAGGGTCAACAGTTATTTCAGATGGGCCTAGGGTGGAGAGAACAATAGCATGGAGATTAGCTTTTCTCTTGGTTCTACCCAATGTGCTGAGCCTGATAGCTAATATATGCTCAAGCTTTTGGGGGCAACAGGGAGGGAGGGATGATGGAGTGGAGCTGGAACCTCACCTAGGAAGCCCTAATCCAAATGTAGCAGAAGTGGAGGATACAAGCTAGACTGGGGTGGGCAGACTTTTTGGCCTGAGGGCCGCATCTGGGTATGGAAATTGTATGGCAGGCCATGAGTGCCCAGTGGGGGAGGGGGACTCTATGGGGTGTAGAATGGGGGGCTCTATAAGGGATGTTACCGAGGTGGGGGCAGAGGGGACTCATGGGGTGTGGCACAGGGGGGGCTCTACAGGGGCATACTGGGGACTCTTAGGGGCCCTGCCGGCAATGACCCCAAGGCGGCCATACGAGGCACTGCCACGTGTGGAGACACCCTAGCTGGGGTAGGTGCGGCCCCTGGGTGGTTTCGAGGCTCTCGAAGGTGGGGCCATAGAAGACCGGGAGGAAATTGGGCGCGCTGCTGCGTGGAAGGCAGGGGGCGGGGGCGGTGTTTCCAATCCCGGAAACAGCATGGTGAAGTCGCACCTGTGCATGTGGCTCTGCATGCCAGAAGATGGTGCTCATCAAGGGAATTGTGAATCAGGGGCTGGGGAGCACCAGACGGAGCGGAGCAAGCCCCCGACCCTGCTCCCCGGCGGGAGCTCGAGGGCTGGATTAAAATGCCTGACAGGCCAGAAGCGGCTCCCAGGCTGTAGTTTGCCCACCCCTGAGCTAGACCAATGTTAGTTGTGTCACTCAGCTACATTATGATGCTGAAAGCAGAAATCTGGAGTAATGCAAAACACTTGAGTTCAAATTTCTTATCAGTTCAGTCACAGAACCAAAAGCTTTTTCTTTACAAAAATCTGCCATTTTAAAGAAAACTAAAGCTACAAACAATCCGACACAAGCAGGGAAATCAAGCCACAGCTTTCAGACCACCCATAATTCAGCCTCTTTGTTGGTAATATATTGGTAACAACCCCATTCTTCGGAGAACTACCTTGTAAAGGACTGTACCAGACACACGGTTGCTAGGGTGATGTTAGAGAGCTGTGGTAGTTTTTTTTTTTTTGCTGTGTAGATTTGTATGTGAAGCTATTTTAGCCCTATTATGTTTAATGCATTTTTGATGTAAAAGCTTTTTCAGGGAACTGTTTAGTTCTCGTAAAAGTTTTGACATGTGAGGGAAGAAAGAGGAAACTACTTTTTGTCACATGGTAACGTCTTATAAATTTCTCGTTGTTACACACATTATTATGGACTCAAGAAATGTGTTTTTGTTGACATTTTTACTGAGATTTCTCTCTGAATGGTATCTCTGCCATTGTTTCTTTTCCAGGCAAATTATACAGATCCACAGAGCAAGCTGAGATTCAGTAGCATTGAAGAATTTGCTTACATTCGGATGCTTCCTTCAGACGTTGTTACAGGTTACCTGGCATTAAGAAAAGCAACGAGTATAGTTCCCTAAGACTTGCAAAATGCCTTTGAGTGACCAGCCATGGATTGGGATAACATTCAGTGTTTTAAATAAAACTCTGATTGTGGCATTGAGATTATTGGGGGGGGGAGGGGGATTGTTACAAATTAATACTCCTATTTATGTCTGAAAGCGGCTGGATTGAAATGTGCATTCGAAAGAATATTTAATTTTGATACATCTGTATATTTGTTAGCTTGCTGACTCTTAAGAATCCTGTTGTAGTCAACAAAAGATCCTGAATGTTTAGGGTGCAGTCCTGGCCCTACTGAAATCCGTCTGAGTTTTGCCAGTTACTTCAATGGGGCCAGGATTTCACCCTTGCTATTGTTAAGTGCACTGATATTTGTCTCAGAAGAAGAATGAGTGATCTGAGCCCAGGAGTAGTGACCAAGAACTCCTGAGTTCTAAACCTGCCTTGCATATGGAGAAGTCACAAACTCTTCGTTTCAGTTTGCCCCCTCTGTAAAATACTTGTCTGAATACTGTTGTGGGGATTAGTTGGTTAATGTCCATTAAGTGTATTGAAAATGAAGATGTCTATTCAAGTGCTAATATGCTAATATTTATATTGCAAACTTAAATATGGGGCAGGGCGCTGGGTGGGGAAACAGATACTGAATAACTTGGGATATTTTAGCTTTCAGATAATCAAGAGAACTGTCAGTGTAATTAAAATTATACACACAAACTATGATACAAGACTCAATCATAATGAATAAGGAAAAGAGGGGTGAACTAAGGTTGCATAAATTCTGGCATTTCCTTAACTTTTGAGTACTTGACTTTGCAACCCTAATAATATTCTTTTTAATGTATTTTTTGGTATGAAATTTCCTAGTTTTTAAAAAAAACAAACTGAAAGAACAAAAATTCCATCATTAGCATCATAGAAACACCCCCATGGTTCATCAACAGGGTTGGAATCTTCTGATTCACCACACTGACCTCGGTCGCAGGAACTAGTGGAGTAACTGATAGCAATAGTGGGTTGGCATCTGCTCTATGGACCAGCACTAGAGGGGTGTTAGATGCTTTGCCAACTGATTTCACAGATATTTGTTCACAGGAGAGGAATGATGAGACTCGGAAATCTTGGATTCCAGTCCAGGTTTTAGAGGGGAGTGTGATCTAGTGGGCACAGTCTGTTCTGCCTGTTCCTCCTCCTAAAGTATGATCCCCTCTGCCTTTTCCCCTCCAACCTGTCTCTGTCTATCTCTTCCCCATGCCTGGCTCCCTGTCCCAGCCTCCTTGCCCCACAAGTCCTCATCTCACCCATTCGGGCATCCAATCCCAGTCTCTCTCCTCAACATCCCCAACGGTTATTTTCTGGTCCGGGAAGTAAGTCCCTTGCTGCAGCCCTTTAAACAGAGTAGTGTTCCTGAAGACGCGAGCATCATGAACCCTTCCCGGCCAGCCCGCGTTGATGTTGGTGAAACGTCCCTTGTGATCCACAAGTGCTTGCAGCACCATTGAAAAGTACCCCTTGCGGTTTATGTACTGGGTACCCTGGTGCTCCGGTGCCAAGATAGGGATGTGGGTTCCATCTATCGCCCCACCACAGTTAGGGAATCCCATTGCAGCAAAGCCATCCACTATGACCTGCACATCTCCCAGAGTCACTAGCTTTTGTAGCAGCACCTCAGTGATTGCTTTGGCTACTTGCATCACAGCAGCCCCCACAGTAGAATTGCCCACTCCAAATTGATTCCTGACTGACCGGTAGCTGTCTGGCGTTGCAAGCTTCCACAGGGCTATTGCCACTCGCTTCTCAACTGTGAGGGCTGCTCCCATCTTGGTATTCTGGTGCTTCAGGGCAGGGGAAAGCAAGTCACAAAGTTCCAAGAAAGTGCCCTTACGCATGCGAAAGTTTCGCAGCCACTGGGAATCGTCCCACATCTGCAACACTATGCGGTCCCACCAGTCTGTGCTTGTTTCCCGGGCCCAGAATCGGCGTTCCACGGCTATAACCTGCCCCATTAACAGCATGATCTCCAAAGCACCGGGTCCCGCGGTTCGATAGAATTCCATGTACATATCCTCATCACTCTCGTCGCCGCGCTGCTGTAGCCTGCTCCTCGCCGCCTGGTTTTCCAGGTTCTTGTTCAGCATAAACTGCACGATAAGGCGCGAGGTATTTACAATGTTCATGACTGCTGTCTTGAGCTGAGCAGGCTCCATGCTTGCCGTGGTATGGCGTCTGCACTGTTCACCCAGGAAAAAGGCGCGAAACAGTTGTCTGCCGTTGCTTCCTGGAGAGGGGGGAGGATATACCCAGAACCACCCGCGACAATGTTTTTGGCCCCATCAGGCATTGGGATCTCAACCCAGAATTCCAATGGGCGGAGGAGACTGCGGGAACTATGGGATAGCTACCCACAGTGCAACACTCTAGAAATCGACGCTAGCCCCGGTACATGGATGCACACCGCCGAATTAATGTGCTTAGTGTGGTTGCATACATTCGACTTTATACAATCTGTTTTACAAATTCGAATTATATAAATTCGGATTAATCCCGTAGTGTAGACATACCCCCAGTCTCTGCCCAGCTAGTCCCAGTTGTCCCCCTGCACCCAATCTTGTCAGATCTGTCTCCTCCGTCTCACTGCACCACTGGTTCTTAGTCCCATAGTCTTTTATTGAATTTTAATGGCCAGGTTAGGGAGGAACGGAGTCATTGTGATCTTGTGGAATGAGCCTGGGCTCATGGTAGCAGGTCTGTTCTAATCAGAGCTCTGCCACTGACTCGCTAAGTTACCTTGAGCAAATCGCTTCATTTCTGTCCGTTTCCTCATTTGTGAAACGGGGCTAATGGTACTTAGGAGTCTAATCTCCCATTAATGAATGTCCGTACTGTGTTTTGCACACACAGCCCTATGGCAGTGCTAATTATTATTATAGATTTTTCTCTACTGCCGGGATGTATACACAGAGTACTGTCAACACTGGCTTAATTCCAAGCCCTAAACAGGAAGGTTAATTAATGGGAAATTTCAAATTTACCGGCTGTATCTGGGATTTAAATGCCCATTTTTTATGATCCAAAACTTACAAAACAAAGTCAATTAAAAAAATCTTTTTGACGTATTTACAACAGGTCCCTCAAATCCTTGGATAATGCCACAACTATATCCCAGAACAGGAAATAATAAAACAGTATATCTCACTTGATGCCAGTAAACATCAAGGCCACATTCACTTCGCGTATGTGTTTTAAAAGGGATGTTTTCTCCTTACTTTATGTACTGAAGAGGTGTTTAAGATAAGCTTAACTTTGATATGAAAAGAAATCTTGTAGTACTACTGTAAGATCAGTATTGCTTTGACTAAGCAGACAGCAGCTCAGAAAATTGGATTTCAGCACAGGTTATTGGCTCCCACAAACACATTTAAAATTCTTTTGGTACAAATCCACATAGGAATGCTTTTAGAGTCCACTTTTCCCCCCAGTTTTTTTATAGCCATGTTGGTCTCAGGATACGAGAGAGACCAGCTGGGTGAGGTAATATATTTTATTGGACCAACTTCTGGTGGGTAGAAGGGACAAGCTATTGAGCTTCCCAGAACTCTTTAAAGTCTCTAGCAGGTATGCTGTTGGGGCATAACTGTAGGGGATCATACAATGTCACTGTGTAACCAGATTTGTTTAAAAGTTTCTACTGTACAATATATATATATATTAAATATCATGTTTGAAAACCTGAGTCTGTCTCATGCTGAATGAGATCGTAATTATTAGAGGCATATAAGGTTCAGAGGTCTGCATTTTTAAAAAAACAATATTTGATGGGCCCATCTCTTTGTGACTGTTAGGGTCCCTTTTTCTTCTCTCCTCTTGCTTGTTAGCTATTGCTTCCCTTTTTTCTCATCCCAAGTGGCTCACTTATAATCATTAAGCTGTGGAGTAGTCATGATAGGAAGTGAAAGAAGCAAGTCACTTGGGACATTTAATATTAAACTGAATAAAGTCAGTTTGCTATGTGGAATAATCAAAATATACTTGAATTGGTAGAAAGTTGAACTATATAGCTCTTTTCCAACATCTGATTGTCATTTACTCCATCTTTTTGTGTGTATAGTGTATGGACCTGCTACTGTGTCACTGGTTTCAGTGAGAGCAGGATTATCTTTGTAATTACATACAAATTGAAAGTTGAACAAACCAAGAGCTAATACATGCTATTGAGAAGTGGTTTTTAAAATATATATTTTGGGGCAGCTTAAGGAGAGGTGAAGACTGAAAAGAACCTTATACATTTCCTTTAAATGGTAAGGAGAACATAGAAAGGAAGATAATTTTGAAATGGCAAACTTTTTTGAGGGGGAGCACCTTATTCAGAGAACGGATTTTGACTATTAATGCATCCCCATGTGCTGCATTGTCTGCTCATGATCTTGGAAGGGGTTAACTATTAAATGTCAAGACATCACTGTCTATAAGTTGTCACCCATTGATACAGACCACAATTTATTTTAGTCTCAAACGTGTTTCTATTAATAAGCTCTATAATATTCGTGAATGATTTATCCACCAATTATACTACCCCATTTCCCCCTACATAATTATGCCTCTAAGGACCTGATCCACCGAGGTGCTTAGCACCTCAAGTCCCATTGAATGTGGAGTGTCCAACAGTTTACAGGACTGGGCCCTGTGAGGGGGAATTTGGTTTCAACTTTCAAAGCTTTCTTCTTTGAGGGGGGAGGGTGGTCCCCTTAATTCAACACCCCAAAGAGGACCAGGACTTCTGTACCTAAACTCAAAGATCTCAGATCATCCACTAACGGCCTAGTCCCCCCATTCTGCCAAGTGTCCACTCACTGTTGTCCTGGAAACACCTTTGGGATGTGGTTCCACCTGCACAGTTTATTATAATCTTTGTTTGTAATAACTCATGTTGTTTTACACCTTAGGGCCCTGTTGAAGGGTACCATGGAAAGCAGTCACTCTCAGAGCCCAACAGTTCCTCACTTTCTCCCATCGAGGAATCTGCATCCTCATGGAGCTCCTACCTAAGGGTATTCACAGAATCTAGAAGAAGCAAAGGAACACGGTGGGGAGTTGCCTTTTTCTCCAGGTTTGCAAAAGAGAATATTTGCATTTCTTTGCTGTTAAAGGAACAGTGAACGAGTAGGCTACAACTTTAAAACAAGTTTCATAAATTATTCTGTGAAGATAAATGCTCAAACCTCACATGAAATCCATTCTCTTAAAGAGAAATGAATTAGTAGTAAAGTGAAGACAGTTTATCACTTGAGAATTTATGAACTGGTTTCAAGGCTTCTTAGAATCTGTAACTCATTTTTTTTGTGGCTTACATATGCACAGACTAGCATGTAATTTTCCTTTCTGAGATACGGTGGGAAGGAGAAAAGTTCACAGATTTGATAATTAGATTCTGAAAAGGTCACATGTAAAGTCCTTTTTAAAGAGAGCCAGCCAAGCAATATCTGTGTTACTGCAGAACACTTCAATCACTCAGAAGATGATGATCCCATAAATACTAGAAGAATTCATAAAAATGCCTACTTATTTTTTTCATTTTAGCCTGTGTGTTCTGATTACAAACCACTTTTCTTTGCCTGCTGAAAGGCGGGTGGAATGTAATACAGTAATACATTTTCTTGTAAGAAAAAACATTTTGTTTAAGTCCACTTGGCATCGCCATGTATTGCTTGACTTGGTTTTCTATTATCTGAGGAGCTTAACAAATCCAGTAGTTTCAGATGACTACACTATTGTAAATCACAGTCTACAGAATGCAATAGGAGTAATCTCTTGAGATACCTAATAATAACTAATAAACTGTGTTTAAAGTACTGGTAAGTATTGCTTGTGTAATTGAATAAGGTTTATGACCTATGAGATCACAGGTTTTAAGTATAGAACATCACTTTCCCTGCTGCTGTAGACTGAAAAACAATAAGTACTACATATAAATTGTAATACTAGTGGACTAGATAATATGATTTTTATATTTTAAACTTACTGTTGCCAGCACCTCGCCTCTGGGGTCGATTTTTCTCAGGGACTCAGTTATTTGACTCTGTTAAACTTGACATTAATTTAACAGAATAGGATCTGGTTACGGGAATTTCAAAAATCTTCCTCAATGTACTATACCTGGGACTCACTAACCTTCACTTTGCACAAAATTCCACCAAATGAAAGGAACGAAAAAACTCTCTCACCAAAGCAGGCTACCTGTACCGCGCACATGCATTTAAACAGACCAGTTTTTCCATGTAACAAGTTTTACTTTAATGTGAAACTTTTTTTTTTTAATTAAACAAGGGGGAACAATCCTCTAGTGCACAGATTTGTGACCACAGATAAAGTATTATCAGCATTACAGTGAAGAATGTTGTTTCATAGTAGAAATGTTGGGTCAAATTAGTCTGGCATATGCGTGTCCAACTCCCCTGATTTCAGTGAAATCTCACACACTTATGCAAGCAGTGGATATGGCCAGCTCTCTCCTTTAAGGTCTTACAGTAATTGGGTAACATACACTGGCAGCCATATTCTCTGTAACCCTGGACGATTACCTCCAAGAGATTAAATTCCTTTGGTAGTGTGGTTACTTTTAATATTTCTTAAGCAGCACTGTAGACCAGGCCTAAGTCGATGTAAATTATGTTGCTGGGGGAGAGTGTGTGTGAAAAAAATTACTCCCTGAGCAACGTAGCTTACATTGACCGAAGGTGGTATCTACACCATGCTATGTTGCTGGGAGATGCTGTCCCACCAACTTAGCTTTTGCCTCTCAGGGAGGTGGAGTACTGAAATCAATGGGAGAGCGCTCTGCTGTCGACTTATCGCATCTTCACCAGACCCACTGAATCAATGCCACTGCATCGATCACAGCAGCGCCGATTTAGCGTGCCAGTGTAGACAAGCCCTTACTGTTGCAGCGCCACCAGAATAGCAGTGATTAGCATAGAGAAGACTCCATTTGGCACCTGCCATTTAAATGCCATGCACCTTAGCTAAGGTCCATTGAAGACTATGGAAAATCTGTCATTAACTTTATGGGGTTTTGGATCATCATGGCCCATGTCACCCAACCCTATTCAGAACAGGTCTGCACAATACTGGGTTTGAAACAACAGTGTCCATGAAACACCTTGTGTCTACTAGGACTCCCACTGTTGTTACCAGTGTTGGAGCTGAACGGGTGGTAGCAAAAGAGGGAAATTTTAAGGGGGGAAAAAAATGCTAGTGTAGACAAGGCCATAAAACTTTGTCTTTGGAATGGTGACAATCTCTCCCTAGCTAAACCTGTTTTTAGTTTGCCGTTATCAACCCAATTTTGTCATCTCCCCTGTCAACTTTTCCAAAACTGAGGCAAGAAATGTCACACAAATTATTATTTTTAAGTTTGAGATAAACTGGACAAGTCATCATCAAAGATGAGGGCTTAAAACTCCCAGGTTTAAAATACATTTTTCCAAAACTGTGTTTTTGTTTTTGTCTCAGGAAGAACAGTAATAATGGGTGTCCTTAAAGACCCACACATCGATTGGTCAAATATCACCTCAGGATAAGGGTTAGAGAAGGAATTTCTTGACACCTTAAAAATTATTTCTGTAGGGTGAAGCTAGTTTCAGAGCACATAAAAGGAGAAGCTATTCTAGATTCAGTCCTAAAAAACACACATGAGTTAGCTCAAGTAGTAATTATAACTGAGTCACTAAGTAATAGTCACCAAAATATAATTAGAGTCAACCTCGTCCCATGTAACACTAAACTCCTAACAAATGGGGCATTTCAGTACAAAATGAGTGCTAGTCAAAAGAGGCCCTAATTCAAACAAGGAAATTGAAAGCCATAGATAGGCATGCAAGCTACTTAAGCAAACCATTATAGAGCCACAGAAGGCTTGCTAAGTAGACAAAAAAGGAAGCAGGAAAGCTAGAAAGAAAATAGCATAGCTACCTGGCAGGGTTCAAGAGGTAATTTTTCTCACACAGCTAGTGTTCAGCAAATGGCAATCCAAACCCTACTGAAGTCAATGGTGGGGGCGGGGGGGGGGGGGGAAGGGAGCATAAACAATGGCAGTTCATCTGTGAGAAGGGAACCTTAAAAGATAATAATTCTAACAGAAAACAAAATGGTTCACGATCAGGTAAATGCATATATCGAATAGTTTAACATAAGGAAACACAGTTTTGGCTCCCCAGTTACAGTTACCCAAGTTTAACTATTCACTATTTATTTGAGAAACTTGACCACAAAACAAAAAACCTGAAGACAAAACTCTTTCAGGTTTTGCTCAGCACCTCTCATGATCAGATACACTGGCACCTTCCCCAAGTCTTACCCCTCTCTTTTCCCTCCGAGCTTCTCTAGGGAAATTTGCCCCAGTGTAACAACATCCATGTAAATACATTGCATGGTGCAATTTACCCTAGTAACATACAACGAGTTGGCATTAGGGGTTTGCACTAGTGAAATTACACCAATGTAGTTCTGCCAGTGCAAATTTCTATCATCTGGATCAGACCTAGACATAGTAGCACAAATGGTACCTATCACTGCACATTGAGCTCAGACTCCTGCAATAACTAGAAACAACGGTGTGGGTGAAAGACAGAGTGGCAGTTAGGCCAGGTCTATGCTACAGACCTATATCAGTAGAACTAAATTGCCCAGGAGTGTGGAAAAATCCACACCCCTCAGCAATGTAGTTATGCCGCCCTAACCACAGTGTGTAGACAGTGCTATGTTGCCGGGAGAACTTCTCCTACTGACATAGCTACTGCTGCTCAGGGAGGTGGGTTAACTACACCGATGGGAAAAGCTCTTGCAGGGGTGCAGCTCCAGCGTTTTCAGTGTAGACCAACCCATAGAGTGACAGGTTTAGCTTTGAAATTCTTTTTTTGGCTGAGTCATTTAAAATGAAGCTTTAAGGCCCTTTGCGCTAGATTAACAAAGGAATTTAAGCATGGCGATACTCAGCGTTGCCTCACCTAACTATTAGGCACCTAGGTTCCCTGTACAATGACTGGGAAGAGATTGGTTCCTAAGAATGGGCTTCACAAATGCCAGCACACTGGGCAGCTCCCCACCGAAACTAGCCAAAGGAAGATACCAAGGCAAGGGAGGCCTCCTAAACCTCCCTCAGGGACTTCTCTGCCTAAGTCTGGGCTGGAGAGAGGTGCCGCCATCGGCGTGGAATTCTCCGCTGCAAAGCCACCTTTGGTCTTAGGCGCCTATGCCATTTTTGCAAGGAGAACCTTTAGCCCAGTGGATGGGGTACTCAGCTAGGTTGTGGGGGATCCCTGCTTTAAGTCTCCCCCTCGACCTGTTAGGGAGAAGGGATCTGCACATAATTTGCCACCACACCGATGATTGCACTACTAGTGAGCTATGGGATATGCTGATGTGGGGCTCCCTCAGACTCGCTGTTCCACTGTGGATAAATTGTGAAAGACTCATTGAGACAGCATGAGCATGACAATGACGCTGTAGCCTGGGGGTTAGAGCACTCACCTGAGAGGTGGGAGACCCAGGGGCAATCCCACTGCTCCAATGACTTTAAATATTTATCCACAGTGGAACAGCTTCAACAGAGAGACTGAGGGAGCTGCACTACAGAACAGCCCATAGCCCAGTACTTAGGGCACTCATTTGAGAGATAGCAGATCCTTGTTCAACTCCCTTCTCCCCCTCAGGTGGAGGGGGAACTTGAATCAGGTATCTCCCACATCCCAGGTGAACACCCTAACCCACAGGCCTAAAGTTATTAGGGAAACTCTCCTCCTCCTCTCCCTTCCCCCAGCCATTTCATGTGAGCTCACCTATAGGTGCCCGATCTGATAAATGACCTCAGAGCTCACCTACTGGATCAGGCCCCACAGGTAAGTTAGGCAGAGGAGCACCTGTCTTTCCCCCCGCCCCCTCCCGTTTGTGCAGCACACTGGAGCTAAGGCATGCAGACAGGGCCGGTGCAAGGATATTTTGCACCCTAGGCGAAACTTCCACCTTGCGCCTCCCCCCCACCCCTGTAACATCGGTTCATTGAGGGGCAAATCCCAACAAGCCTTTATAGACCCCAGGGGCCAGCCATGCCCGGGGGCTGCTCCCCAGACCAGGTTCCCCGCCCCTTGAACTCTCCTGGAGGGTGCACAGCTCCCCCCACCCCCCCGTGAGCCCTCCCCACCCCACTCCGGCAGCCCCCGCCCTGAGTCCACTCACTGGCTTTGCCGGGCTTGGCAAGGGGAGAGCTGGGGGGCGCACGGGGGCCTCTGCCCGCATGCATCTGCTGCAGCCTGCAGGAGCTCCCCGGCGGGGGAGGGGGGGCGCCAGGCCGCAGCCTAGGCAGGAGGGGCGGGGTGTGTGGCTGCTCCCCGCTATCGGCGCCGCCGCCTTTGCAGGGCTCCTGCCCCCCTGCACTGCGCCGGCTCCTCCATGGCTGGGGCTCGCTGCCACCACAAGCCAACGCTCTGGCTCTCCGGTGCCTCTGGAAGGTGGTTCCTCCCTGGCGAGCCAGGGCACCGCTTTTTGGCGCCCCCAGGGCCGTCCTTAGGATTTATGGGGCCCTATGCAGTATTATTAAACTGGTGCCCCTATGCCCGACGGCAGCCTGAGCTTGCAGCCCAGCGGGGGCAGAGGGACAAGGCAGAAAGAATAACAAGATGCCTGGCCCACCTCACGGTGGCGGAGAGTCACAGTTCCCCGCAGAGACCCCTCTACCCTCTCCCTCACGCAGAATGGACATGCAGAAGATACCTAATTAAAGGCACTAAACTTGGGAATAAAAAATGTCAGTCACAGGTGTTTTGATATGCCCTGAAGTTTGTCAGACATTTATTTGCAAAAACTTTGTAGTAAGGGCGAGTCAGCTGTCTTGCTGAATACAACATTAAATATTATGGAATACATGATGCAGCTCTTCTCTGTTTTACATTTTCTTAATCAGTATTGCTAAACTGACTTTATATTTTAAATGTACTCTTAAGCCTTCATAAAGTAATCATTCCAGATTACTACATATTTAACTCACTGAAACAGACATTATTTTAAATTAATCAGTCACAGAGGTTTAGTGTGTTCATAACAATGTTCATTGCTTTTAGAAAAAGGGAACACTAATTTACTGTGTGTGATCTCCATAACAATACACATGTTTATGAAATTTCACCAACTTTAAAAAATATGTTTCCAAAGATTTTAGGCATAACAAAGGATTTTATATCTTACTAAGGTACTGATTTTGCTTAAAACTAGTTCATCAGATAGTCAAAAGTAAAGAAAGAGAAACTCTTTGTCCAGCTATCTGGAAGCAAAGGGCTTCCTTCAATTAGTGGGGGCTGGGGAGGGGGTGAAGGGAGAAATGGACAGAAAGGACAGGAAGACTTTGGAAGTAAGTTTTTTTACTATAGTAATTAAAATGTGCATTTTAGATAAGGGTGGTCTTTTGAAGAATTTATTTAAAAAACCATATGTCTGAAGATCCAAGCATTTAAGGCTAAATATGATTGTGCATCTAAAAATCTATGCAAGGATTTTTTAGAGATATGATTTTATAATCTTCATCAACTCACTAATGAAATATTTTTAAAGCAAATTTTAAACTAAGGTCCTGTGGACTGACATGTGCTGAGTAAATATTACAGTCACGCACAACTGTTTTTGTCAGTACATTCAGAAACTGACAGATACCTGGGGGTTGGCAAATGCCTGTTAAATGTCTTCATTACCCCTTGAATGGCTCTTTAACAGTTTCAGTGTTGTGCTAATAGGTCTGGCAGGCTGGAGACTGTTTCTCTTTTAACTACTAGATGCCCTTCCCAGGAAGGCTCAGAGCCTGCAGGAAGGGTCAGAACAGGGATAGGAAAACCAGTAGGGTGGACACTAAGACCCAGTGGTGCCCCAAATTTTCAGGTGCCCTACGCAGCTGCCTATGCCTGAAGACGGCCCTGGGCGCCCCCAACCACTTGCCGCCCTAGGCGACTGCCTAGTTCGCCTAGTGGTTGCACCCGCCCTGCGTGTAGATGCCTAGAATGAAGCTGCAGTGCACAGGGAAACTTTACTGCAAAAACGTAGGCGTCAAGTGAGTTTAAGTGCCTACAGGATTCGGCAGCAACTGAGCAGTGGTTTTTCCCAGTGGAGTCTGATTCTGGGATTCAGGTGCCCGAAATGGCATTTAGGCACCTGCATCCTTTTGTGAACCTAGCCCTTTAAAATACCATCTAAAAAAGCACAACTGCAACTCTATCTATAAATGCCTTATAAATAAAAGTACAGTAGTTAAGTAAAATCTAGCAGATAAATCATGATTAAACTTGCCAAAATATAGAGTTTAACAATGCTATGAACAGATTAGGCCAGGCTATTAAAGTAAAACTCTACAGGTGACTTGTAGATGCTTCATTGATGTACTGATCCGGATATTTGGGTGGAGGAGACAGATCTGATATTTTTACAAGTTTCGTGAGGTTTTGAAAAAACCAGACATCTGCATTTTAATCTTTGGAAATTCCCGAGATCAGCAAGACTGTCGTCTGCAGTATTTAACCACAAGTTAGACCCACCTCTTAGAAAGTAAATAAGTCTTGTGATTGCTGAAAAAGAATTCCTTTATACGTAATGATGGGGTTGTGCTTTAAAACATTTATCTTCAAATGAGAGGTTAAGTTCATGATAATTCATGGTTTTGCTATAAGTGAGTTACTGTATGTGTCCTACTCTGACTAATTTAGATAAGTACAGCTTTCACCTTCTTTCATTGTCTGGTATATTTATATTGCAGCTGTGGGTGTCATACTATTGATAAAAACCAAGCGATAAAAACAGCACTGCTGCAATAAATTGATAAAAATCAAGCGATAAAAACAGCATCACTGAAATAGCTTCACACAATATCTGTTGTCAACAAATCTCCAATCTGAGATTAAATAACTCCTACAAACAACAGGCATGATCCCAAGTGGAGGTGAGCATGTGCAACTCCAACAGACTTCAAGATACAGCCTGAGCCTGCAGTACTTACTCAAGCAAAATTTGCATTTAACTCAGTGAGAGGTTTGCCGGACTTTAGTCAAACAAAAAGTTGGAAAGAGAAATCAGATTTTGTCCACCTGTGAGGAAAATTCTGAACGTGTCCATGGCTTTGCCTCAGGATTTATGTGACTTTCTGCATGAAATGCGACTCCTAAGTAACCCTCAATGCCCATATATACAATTCTAGGGAAGACTGGATCAATGATCAAATCCTATCTTGGTACACATCATTAAGAAAATATACATACCTCTGTGGCATTGTGCCAGATATGCTTAAGTGGGCAGTGAGCCACAACGGCACAGTAGATAGAACACTGGCTGGGGTTGATAAGACCTGAGTTCCATTGGTAGCTCTGTCATTTTATTTACTCTGAGACTTTGGGCTTGATTCTTAGGGAGTGAGTCACTGGGGTTTGGTCCTGCACCATTCAAATCAAGGGGCGTTTCCCCCCTTACCCCTGCTGTGTTTCAGTTTGCCCCTATAAAACAGGGGTAATGATATTTACCCAGCTTTGTAAACCATGAAGAGCCTCTGATGAAAAGTGCTAAGTATTATTAAATGACTCCACTCATTCTAGGTTCTGCTCCTAGAAGTTCATTTTAAAAAGCTATTACAATAGTTTGCCATTTAAAAAGGAAAAAGGGACAATTTTTACAAAAGGCTGACTGTTCCAGTTTCTGTCTGGAGAGGTTGCACTCCATATTATATTTCATTATGCCATGGCACACCACATCCCACCCAGTCTCGCATGTGACACAATAGAAGCTGCTCTAGGACTAAATCCTGCAAACTCACTTGAGTTCTTGACTTCATTTAGGCCACTCGTGAATGCTGATGACTATTTACATGAATAAGATTCACTGGGCAGCATCATTCAGGACCATTCATAGGAGCTGATCCTGCACCTACAGATGTCAAAGGGTGTTTTGCCATTGATTCCAAAAAGGGCAGGCACAAACCTATACATTGCAACATATAGGAAATGACACCTATTATTCACACACGGTATTGTGACTAGAGATGGATTTAGATCAAAATCCCAGGTCTGAACACACCTGAGCTTTGGAGATATTTGAAATCCAAGTTTTGTAAATATCACCTAGCTTTATGCTGATCCTAACCAAAACTTTGTTTCCAAACGCTCTCAGACTTTTTGTAACGTACAAAAATCTGATCAGAATATTTCAGCATGAGGCCATAATGATTTAACATTTTTGTTTGTTTTGGGGTTTTTTGTGCACAACTTTGTTTTGTTTATAGCTAGTGAGGGAAAGGCAGTATTGGGCTGTCCAGTGGACTATTCTGGGTTAACTTTTAGTCCACCTGAGGAGAGAAGCATTTCATTTTATTACTCGTAGGCCATGATTGTTTAACAAGGTCAAGTGGCTCAGGTGTGGTCCTCCTGCTTTTCATCCAGTCCTTTTATTCTGACTACCATTGCTTCCAGCTAGTGAGTGGGAATTTTAGAATTATTGGCATTTGGTCAATTGGTATTTTAATATTTGTATATACACATAGGGGTTGTTTATGGAAGCATTTGAGTAAATTAAAATATACTTTATTCTATTATTTATTACTACCATGTTTGCAGGACACCAGGATCTAGAGGGAAGCTCTAGTATAAAATATAATATAAAAAGTAATTTCACTTTTACTAAAAGGACAGAGAAATACACCATGTTGTATGATCAAACTCTCCACACTCTGTCTTATTTACTGTGTATTTTTTCAAGTTTATGCTGGATTCTTAGGCTCCCAGCAGAAAAGAACTGACCAGTAATTTTTCACTAGATGACCTGCTGTTTTGCACGTCTCAAGTAGCTCAGTGACACACCCAGCATTAGGAAAATGACACCAAGGGTGGTGTACACCCAATGGAAAAACTTTGTTAAAGTCTCGGCTGGTAAACTAATAAACGAAAACAGATGGTTCATGATATCGAGTGTCTCGGAGGGAGGACTGTAAGATTCTAGTGTTCAATAGATAATTTACTGTACTTGTTTCCAACTAATGTATTTTGAACAAGGAAATCATTGTATTTTATTGTATATTTATCTTTCTGCTTCTAGAATGGGCAGATTATATTATTTTTGCACCTACGGAGTCCACCAGGGCAGGGCCGGCTCAGGCTTTTTTGCCGCCCCAGGCAAAAAAGCCTCCCGCCGCCCCCCGGTGGGGAGCGCAGCAGGGGAGGGCACCGAGCCCGGCCGCGGCCCAGCTCTCCCCGACCGGCCGGAGCGCCGGGAGGAGGGCGGCGAGCCCGGCCACGGGCCCGCTCTCCCCGGCCAGCCGGAGCGCTGGGAGGAGGGCGGAGAGCCCAGCTGCAGGCCCGCTCTCCCCGGCCAGCCGGAGCGCCGGGGGAAGGGCGGCGAGCCCGCCGCGGCTCCGCTCTCCCCGACCGGCCGGAGCGCCGGGGGAGGGCGGCGAGCCCAGTCGCGGCCCTGCTCTCGGGCCTGAGCGCCGCCCCCCTCCAGGTGCCACCCCAAGCACATGCTTGGTAGGCTGGTGCCTGGAGCCGGCCCTGCACCAGGGAAACAATCTTAAACCAGGAATATTCAAGCTGAAGGACTGGTCTCATAAGCTGAGCTTTGTAGGGGCAAGACAGGCAGAGGCAACACTGTTCATACATTCTGAAAAGAGCTTACCCCACAGTAAGCTAGAATTGGGAGAGGAGAGGGAGGGATAGGGTTGTAAAATCCAGCCCCTCTAGGCTAGGGCCAGCACAGTCCATTATAGCTGCTCAGGCTAGAATGGCACGATAGTACCTTCACGCTAGGTGGAACAATAGAGTCACTGGATGCATACAGGGTCACTATATACACCCTGCCCTGTCCCATCATTGCCTTCCACCCGGGCTTATGTTGGCTCAAGTGCAGAGCCATCTCCCCTACAGCAGAGTGATTTGTATTTTGTAGGCCCCCTCCTGCATGGCTGCTGCGCCAGCTGATCCCCAACACAGGACTTAAGTGATGCAGGCAGTCTTGTGTTGGCCCCCTGCAGAAAGCTGGATTTCACCGTATAGGACATGCGTGTGCTGCTGAAAGCACATGGTAGGAAAAACACAGAGAAGGGGAGAAAACACAATCTCATTCAGGTTTGCAATACACACCTATTTACTATAGTAGTTATAATATTTTCCTATTGGGGTGTATGTTCTACTAGCAAGACCTTAATTAATGTCAATGAAAGAAACTACAGAACCCTGGGGGGAAATAGCTAAAAAAACAGATGTCTACATTTTGCAGTAGACTCTCTTGTTAATGGTGGTTTCCTCCCAAACCAGCAGGCCAATTCAATGACAGAATCAGCAGTGGCGCACACACAACTGTACTTCCCAGGACATTCAGATGCTTGACTTTACATTCGCTAGACAGACAGATTTCCAGGGAAAAACTCACCCACTGTTGTCACACACAGGAAAGACCAGTCTTCTGTCATTAGCTCACACAACCAGCTGAGTGCTTGAGTCAGAGCCAGACACACTATGTACTCTCAGCACCATCCTATTTCCCCTCCAAGCTCTGAGTCACTGTTACATTCTTCCTGAGTGGAAATAGATTATTTTCATTGGACATAGACAGGCACAGGTGGTTCCACCTATTGCAAGTTAGTGTAGAATCTACAACAAATTGTCCTTTGACTTTTTCAACAGTTTTCTTAGTAGCAGAGAAGGAGGGAGGAACAGTAGGGCCAATGGTGGTGTTAAATGCTATCAAAGCTGCTTTTCCTAGCAAATACAGTGGGTGCATTTCTCCTAAAAGTCACCCAGATGTTGATCTGCCCATATGGGCTCCAGGTAGGGATCAGTACTTCAAAATTCTGGGGAAGTTCAGATCCGGCGTTATCACTCCCTCTGTTATGGGCTAACCCAAATCCCAGTACTAAATGGCCCTGAACTTTCAGAAAGTATGGGTCTGGATCTGAACACAGCAACTGTTTGCCACCCATAGCAGTGAGTAACTTCTATGGCTGCTGGCTGAAAGATCTAGGTCTTAAACTTAGGGATATAGCTCTCAGTACTGTCTGTATATTTTTGACCTATATTTTCATTCGCTGAGTCTCTTTTTCCTCTCTTGTTGATTTATGGTTAACCCCTCCCCCCCGCATTTTATTCTGTTTGATCCACAGGAGCCTTCCAACGTTTGTTCTTTTGCTATTTTGCTCACTTGGGACTCCAGGCTCAATCATTCTCTAAACTATATGGGATCTTTCTTTTTATAGACCCTTTATATGAGTTTTAGCACAATTTACTATATTAAACTGGAACCTGAGATCTAGAACTTTCCCTTTCCTTAGATTTTGGGTAAGATCAGCTATGGATCCTAACTCTATAATGGGCCTGAGCTAGAACCCTGAATCTAAATACCCTCCAACTTGGGGGTAGTTGAAGTCTGAAACCAGCTCTGATCTAAATTTGAAAAAATGCCTCTTTTCAATTAACTAAATCAAAAGCCTGGATCTGAACATCCCCCTGAACTTTTACAAATCAGATGCAGATCTTATCTGTGCAAAAGACCAGAACCAGAACCTTGATCCCAAACCGAGTTTATGGCTTGTGCCATCTCTAGTTTCATGTAAAGAGTTGTATTCAAATAGAATACAGAATCAAATTCTACTATGCCCTACTCATGGTTCAGCAGTGTGAAAGGACACGAATGTCTGCATTTGCCATTCACTTCTTTTCAGTTAGTAGTGGAGAGTGCTCCACGTGCTCTTACCATGTCTGCTCTGCGTCCAGGCTGCCACTCAGACTCCCAGAACAGCCCAGGATACACTCCTAAAAACATACGTGAGGCAGAAGCAAGGGCAAAAACGTGACTGTGATGACAGAAAAGCTACTATGTGGATGTAAACGGAGCAATATATCTTGCACCCACTTAAACTGAATATGCCCTTGAAGTCATTTAAAGCTGAGCTTTCTGTTATTCACATTTTCTAGTTACAAAATCACAGTTCAAGCTATTGTCTGCAAAGGGCCTAACTGACATGATGGATGTCACAAATACTCCAGTGCTAGTGGAAGTAAGCTGCATAGAAGCTCTTGATCACATACAATTATTCCCCCTTGTTTATTATACTTCATTATATGGATTCTCAGGTTACACTGATTACAGATATAAAATTATTTATTTCTATTACATTAGCACTAAGAGTCATCAATCAGAATCGGGGTTCTTTTGCTGTAGGTACTGTCTGAACATTTAGTAAAAGATAGTCTCTCCCCCAAGAGCTCACACCCTACTTACAGAAATTCAGAATTCTCACTTCTGCTTGTCTGGTCTCAGGTATAACATTCACAATGTACCCAAATGGGGGGAAAGAATTTAGAATGACTTTAAATTTTTGCTTGAGGCTCATGGGTCTGCTACTCCCCCTTAATAGCGTTAGATACAATCATGAGAATACGTCTCCAAGAGAAGAAAGCACAGTCAGGTCCTAATGCTTTTGGCAAGAAAGTTCTTAGTAATAAACTGTGATGGTCTCCTCCCTTCTCTTCCTCTCAAGAACTTGAATGCTATTTGGTTAAGGATAAAAATGATTCATGGTTTGGAGTGAATGTTATGTTCACTTCCTCCTCCCCTCTGTTTCTCTCGCAGAGTCACCAGTCTAGCGCTGGGCTTGCCTCCCACAATATCCAAAAGCCAAATCTTGCTCAGAATGTAGCTGTGACGTGATGAGAGCTTTCATTCTGAACATCTCCTCAGCTGCGTACTGGCTCCCGCACTTGGGGGCTGTTTGAATTTCCCACTAGCTTGGTGACATGATTGTCAGTTATATCTGAGACTCGCACTTCATTTCAAGCCCAATAGCCACACTTAATCTTGCGATGGAGAGTGAGCTTTAAATGACTTGTTTGAATTTCTGACAAACATTGCAGTTCTAGTCTGAAGTCAAAGAAACTATTTACTACTAAGTAGATAGAACTAATCAAGCTATTCATTATGAATAATTTGTTATATTTGGTCCTTTTGCTGGTCACAAACATTGTGATTTTTACAGTCTTTATTTGTAATTGTTCAGCAAATCGTTTTTATGAAAATAGTTAAATCTATGGGTTACTTGTGAACTGTTCTATTACCTTAAATATTTGGCATTCAGAACTCAAAATTCATGCTATGTTATTGGTCACCTGAGTCACATGGTATGGTTTCTGTTTCCTGATTGTTTTAGTTTTTATAAAGAGTAGGAGTGCCTGAAGAAATTATGAAGGCACTGACTGGAGCTCTCAGGAAGATGGTGGGAAAACACTAGGGTAAGAGAGAGGCAGACCCACGACATTTTTAAATCTCCTTGTCTCTTGCACAAGAACATGTTTACATGGAACCCAGATTGTAAAGCAGTTGGGTTCCTTCCTGAAGGAGAGAGAAAGATGTTAACCAGATATCTTGACTGTCTAGAAGACATTACATTACATTTTCTCTCACCACATTCACACCAAGTTATTTTGAGTGCATGTGTTTCTTTAGTCCTCATTGTAAGGTTTGGGCCAGATCCTAGTTTGTCTCGCTTAATTGCCTTAGCATCAGGCTTCTGACCAGAAGGCTCAGGAAGAAACTGTCCATTCCCACACCCACTATATAGCACCATACATTATATTCAAATACTTGCCAGTTGAATGGCTCAATTCACTCAGTTTTCTATTATATTATTGCCAGCCATTTATTACAGTCAATCGTCATGTGCACAAGGGCAGTGGTCACCTCCCTTTGTTCATGTCATTTGATTGTCACAGTGCCAGACTGGCTCAACAGGAGTTTGGAGAACTTCCTGCTTAGATGTCTCTTCTAGCAATATTTCATATACCTACCAATTGCATTTACTCATCTCCCATTTTTTGTCATCATGAACAATCATCGTTGGACAGAAACAACAAAGGGCTTTTGACTTTGTGCCAACTGGTAAATCTCAAAACTGGCCACAGGACACAACAGGTAGCCCTTTACCATGTGTAAAGGTTGTTCTCTAGGAAAGTGGTCTCTGGGACATTGATCCCCCGCC
Source organism: Emys orbicularis (assembly GCF_028017835.1). Classification (NCBI taxonomy): domain Eukaryota; kingdom Metazoa; phylum Chordata; order Testudines; family Emydidae; genus Emys; species Emys orbicularis. The sequence goes on along the minus strand of NC_088684.1, from coordinate 184,640,849 downwards.
TCAGCAGCTGGCCACCAAAGAAAATTTGTTCTGTGTTCTGGTGGTGGAACAAGTGCCAAGCATCTTCAGATGAAGGACCTCTCTCTGCTGCTCAGGCATCACACCTCCTACTCCCTTGTCTTCTGCTCTCCTACTCTCTGTTGCTTATGCAGAGATATTTTAAAAACATTCTCCTAGGATGTGTTTACATTAGTAAAATTAGAGCCTGTATTTCACTGATGATGAAGCTGCACTGAAGCTAAGCCACATACAGGATCACACACTTTTACCAGGTCATGAAAACTCAGAGTAGACTGCTCATGGTCTGCAGATTGCAGCTTGGGAAATACTGCATTATATTTTACACTGTAATAATTGACAAATAGTTTATAATGATAGAGAAACAATGTTGGTATTTTCAGTGCTGACTAAGAGATTTAAATACACAACTTCCATTAATATAAGTGGTGTTTCTAAATCCTCTAGTCAGCTTTCAAAATCACAACTCATATTATCAGGGATAAGAACTTAAATCCACATTTCTTGACAAGTGCTTGGATTCTTAACCGTAATTCTGCACTAATGCTTGGTATTTGCATAGAACTGAAGTTGACGTGTAAGAGCATTTAAAAAAAATATAGCAAACTTTAAAACATACTAGTTGCTAAGGAGAACTTGCATGTACCAGCCATTACTTATCTGGTATTTTAATAGCTCTAGATGTAATCGTTGACTGATTTCAGGTGACAGGTTCCAGTGGTAGCCGTGTTAGTCTGTATCAGCAAAAAAAAACGCGGAGTCCTTGTGGCACCTTAGAGACTAACAAATTTAGAAAGCTTATGCCCAAATAAATTAGTTAGTCTCTAAGGTGCCACAAGAACTCCTCGGTTTTTTTTTTTTTTTTTTTGCTGATTACAGGTAGTAATTTCCCAACCTGAAGTCAGCACTGACACTTCTACATTAAATTAAATATGTAATTAAAACATTAACCTAAGTGGAATTTAAAAAGAAATCTCAATGTTTTTATTGGTGTTTTTTTCATCTTTATGAGGTCAATGAAAACATTTTTATATTTTCGATAGGAATTTTTCCCCAAAGTATGCCACATTACAGTGCATCAATAATAAAAATATGATGCAACCAATCAGAATGAGACAAAAACAGATGCGACAATATGCAGTGCAATGTGTCAAGTACTGCAAAATGTAACCTCACCAAAGCATTGCTCAGGTAACCAACAGTCCGAGAGCGCTTGATATTTTGAAAAGAGATTGTTTAACTGAAGTTTAACCCTGGTTGCCTATGCTACTGATTTAGGTAGTCATCTGAAGGAACAGAAGGGCAGGTAAAGGGTATAGCCATTCTAAGACACTGTATCAGGAAAACTCTTGTACTGCAAATGAGGAACTGTTCAAAGAATGCCTTTTCTGGGTATCAGGCCATAGATTATATAATGAAACTCTTTAAAAACTAACTTCTGAAGGAAGGAGACTATTAAAGGAGTGCATTATCTGTACAACAAATTCAATAGCAATTCAAAGTGTAAAATGAATAAAACTATTAGCAAAATACATTTACTGGGCACCAAACCAGAAAATATGTAATCATATGCTGGAACCAACTTAAATAAATAACTGTAAAAGAATAAAACCACTTATGAGGAGACTTTTTTGTGTGTAATGAGGCTATGTATTTAACAATTTCTCTTTGTAGTGGTATTTTAAATAGGTCACATTTATGCCTGTTAAGATGACATTTTACACCCTATTTATAGAATCTCATTATAATGTCTGCCTGGTCTCATTTCAATTAAATTTTGACTTTGAAATGGGATGGAAGGAGGGAAGAGGACAGACACTCCAGTGGGCAATAATGACGATTTATTAAAAGTTTATGTTGCATTCTGAATGGCAGGGAGGGTCAGGAGGAAAATACGGGCACAGAAACATTATCTTGAGAAACTGAACAGATATGCAATAAGACTGAAACAGCTCCTGGGGCTCCTTAACTTCTCTGTGCACATGCTTCCTGTACAGAACGATTCCTAACCTTGATTTACCTTGAACCCTCTTTGGATTGGGCTTCTCTGTCCCTGCAAGTTACCCAATAAAGGGGATGTGTCCCCCCCAGTCATGTTGACGGACCTAGCTGTCTCCTCAGACTCGCACTAGCCCCTGCAATTCATTCCATTTCCCCATGTCAGGATTCCTGCCCTCAACTCACTTATACTCTCCATTCATACTCATCCTGCTGGGCTGCCCAGGGACACCACAATGAACTGCTCCCCAGATAGTCCAGTTGGGAACTGGGCCTTCTAATTTAGCTTTCCATTGAGCAAACCACTCCAATTAACATGATGCTCCTAGGACTTGACAATCACTCCAAAACACATACGACACCATCAATGCCAATACCACAGCCCTGCACTGACAGTCAGATCAAGGGCCAACTCAGAACTGCAGCCCAGAGCTGTAAAAATGTGGAACTAACCCTGAAGCCAGAGTGACAAGGTGCAGATTAATGTTACTGTCAACACCAAACATTCAAAAATCATGAGTTGGACTACAAATCACAATTGGATTAAAAAAAATCATGAGATATTTGAAGAAATAATAGTTTCTAGAAATAATAGACTAGAAATTGACTCTCAGTCTCCAGCCCCCTTATGTTTATCTTTCCCCCATGTTTTCTCTTACTATCATGTACCTCTCATATTCTCCCTTTTCCTCCCCATCCTCTACAGTCTCCCACCTTTCTACCCTGTATTACCTCCTAGATCCCCCTACAGCCCCTGAAGTCTTGCTTCCTGCACCCCAGGTTTCCTTGTGACTCTCAGTCTGCCCCATTCTACACACATTGGTCTGTACCCCATTGTTTGCCTTCTGCCTCCCCATATTCCTCTGCATTGTTGTAGCTTTCCCTTCTGCTTCCCACATGCCCCTATCTCTAGAACTGGTTAATATTTTTTTGTCAATACAAATGTTTAATGAAAAATAGCTTTTAAAAAGGTTTGAGTGAATTTCAGTCTCTTTGGGAATTCTCCAGTCACAATCAAAAACTGAAAACTTTTTTTAAAAAATAAATTTTTGTTTCTTTTGAAAATTTTCTCAGAAAATACCATTTTATGTCCAGCTCTACCTGGGCTCCCTCCATTTTCCCATCCAGAGGCTCCAGCAGGCAGTCATGTTCCCTAAGAGAAACCTGGCTTCAGCCCACTTAAAAACAATGGGAGATGCTGATTATCTTTACTAGGAGTAGTATCAATTCCACATGCAAAGGCTGTATTGAAAAGTCGTCTGTCTTGGCTGAGAGCAGCCTGTAATTCAGTCTCATTGAAAAGAATGGGAAATGACAGCCATTTTGTAAAAGGGAAAAATTTACCAGAAAGCTGCCAGACAAGAAGGTAAAACACTGCAAAAATCACAAGGTGACAACTCTGAATTATCTACTGTTGGAGCTCATTACACTATTGTATAACACTGTGGAATGAAGTTACAGTTTAAAACATGTTTTTAATTAGGTAACTGTTCTGGTAACCAAAACCAAGGTCACCAAGGTTTTGTATCTTCCTCTGTTTATTATTGTTTGTAAGAATGTGATTACAAGCAGTCCCAACATCAACCAACGTGTACATGGATGAATTACTAAAACGTGGCACTATATAAATCCAGTTTGCTGAGTTTGAGTTAAATGAAATATAGTTCTTTCCCCACAGGTTGTAAGCTACATTCCTCTCTTCAAAAAGGCTGTGTTCTGGGTCCCCTCTCCTGGAGCACAGTGAAAAAAATCTGTTATTGTTGGAGCTGGGCCTATTTTAAATAGGCTATAATACTTGGAGAGTGGCCTTTGAAAGCCAGCCCACCTGCGGGCCAGTGGAACCCCCCTTCCTGCTGTCTGGTCTTGGGATTTGATTCCAAAGCCCACTGTCTGACTCCCTTGTGTTACCACCGCCCTGATTTTCTGAAGCTTACTTACATCCCTTTCACCCTGTGAAAAACTGGAGCCAAACCACAGCACTTCCCACACTGGTACAGACTGGGGGTTAGTGATTTGAAATGCAGTACTTGGTAGCCAGCCGGTGTGAATGATTCATGATCACATGGACTTAATATTACCTGTTATGCCATTGTTTCTAATGGCTAGTGAACCTAGCATTTCCCCATCTCTTCTGTTTCTCTGCACTTGACCTCCCTTCACTGCCATGCTCCCATTCCACAGACATCTAAAAAATTCATTTAAAAATGTACTGTAAAATAAGAAGTACACACAGTAACCTATTTCTCCTAAATGGAGGGGTTTCTGGTGGCATTCATGCATCGTATATCAATCTTCAAAACACTATGCTGCACCTTCAACTCAGACACTGATTAGTGGAAATGAGATGGAAGGAAAACGACAGTAGAACCTGGCTTGCACCAGTTGCCCCAATAACTAGAAGACTCACTGTGAATTTGCAAGGAAAGCCAACGTCCAGTGTCTTCTGGGTAGAGATTCCCCAGGCCTGGTTCTGCTGCATAAGAGTGGAAAGGTAGGGACTGGATAGTGGGAGGCAGTGCGCACCCTTTGCCCAGTACAGTGCTTAGCTATGCAAGGCCCCCTCTGCTTTAATACATGTAAGACAGGAAAAAGATGAGGCAGGGGAAGGACTGTGGGGAGCCACTGCTGTGCAAATCCCCTCATGCTGGCTCCTCATGTTGAAGGGCTGCATAAAGTTTCCCATAACCTAGTCCTGACACAGGGCTCTAAGAGCAGATTCCTCTCTGCTGCTCTCCTCAACATCTGTCAATTGTATGGGCTGACAGTGGCCTCTGGCTTTAGTTTACGTGAACAAAGCATAATATAGCAAAGACAATGTATCACAAAATATACCAGCTCCTCAAGCATAGGAAAAGGGAAGTTAAGAGTAAGTAAATAACTCAACAAGAATTAAGAGTACTCACCAGCTGGATGAGAAGGAGATCCAGGAAGCAGCAGCCAGTTACAAAATGGATGCTTTAGGGCTGCAATTGCTCCTCTCTTCCAAATTTAAAGGGCCAGTCCCACAGTGATGCCAGGGAGGCAGCTGTAACCTAAACAGGCCCCAAGAGTTACACCTGGAGTCCCAGCACAGCCCAAGATTGTAAAAGTGACTTAAAGCTACCTTACTCTACACTTCCCCGTGACTGTGAATTCTCTACTGTGCCTTTTAAAAGTTCAGCACAGTATCTCATCTTGGTGTTTTAATTCCTATCTTTAGAGTTTCCTTTATTCCCTTTACAGCCACAGCTTGTCTGCTATGTAGAATCTTAAAGGTCTGAAATTCAAGATCTTTATGAAATTGCCTCTCCAGATCCGCTCTTTAGGTGACACATGTCATGCTTCATGATTCAGAGGGAAAATATAGCTCCTAATATGGAGATCTGCAGAGACAATGTATTCAGTTTCAGTTACTAGTAAGTAAAAACCCTGTTTCTTTAACCTTAGAATATTACTACTCTGCCCACCTTAGGTTAAAAAGAGGGGGAAAGAAAAGCATTAACTGAAATGCCTTGCGCTTACAATGTTTGTATGATGCGCTGTGTTCATGCACAACAGTCAAGCCATTGTAGGCATTTTTCAAGTGTTGCTCAGACCTGGCTGAACCAGTGCAATGTACCAGCAATGAATCTTTGAACCTGCACTAGTTCTGTCAGTCAACATAACTCCATGCCACAATACAGGGCTTTGTACCTGTAAGCTACTCAAAAGTTCTTTTCCCCAGTAACAATCCTGTGCACTAAGGATTAGGTTCTTAAGAAGTACCACAGTGCACTGGTATGGTTATAGTTTTACGATATGGACATGCCAAAACAGTTGCATCAAACACAATGATGCTGCATGGATATGCTAAATTGTTCCAAGCCCTGGCTATGCAACAGACCATTTCATTGCACAATGGCCTGGATCCACAAAGGGACTTAGGCATTACGATAGGATCCACAAAGCTGAGTTAGGTAGCTAGACTCCCTATGCAATGCATGGAGAGAGACTGGTGCCTAAGAATTTGATTCACAAAAACCAGTATGATAAGCGTAGAGCTGCCTAAGCCAGCTAATGGGACATGCTGATGACAGGGGTGTGTCCTAAGCCCCACCCCCTCTCGGAGTTTGGTGCCTAAGTCTAGGCTGCAAGGAGGTGCCTAGCTTTGCTTGGGTTCCACACCTGGGAACCCTTTCCTGGAGTCAGGTGGCTTAGGAGAATGAGTTAGGGGCCTGCTTAACTCCGTACAAAACTGCCAGAGGAGGAGGTGATGGTAGTACCAATGCCACTCTTGTAGCGTCTAGCTGTGTGCTTAGAGCTGGGATATGGGAGACCTAGGTTCAGGGGGAATAAAGGATTTAAAGAGGGGTCTCTTATTGCTCAGGGGAGTGCTCTAACCCAGTGCTTCTCAAGCAGTGGTACATGTACCCAGAGGTGGTCTTTGCCTAGTTTTATAAAAAGCACTAGCAAAGACAGTACAAACTAAAATTTCATACAATGACTTGTTTATACTGCTCTATATACTATACACTGAAATGTAAGTACAATATTTATATTCCAATAGATTTATTTTATAATTATATGGTAAGAATGAGAAAGTCAGCAATTTCTCAGTAATAGTGTGCTGTGATACTCTTATATGTTTATGTCTGATTTGGTAAGCAAGTCATTTTTAAGTGAGGTGAAACTTGGGGGTACTCAAGACAAATCAGACTCTTGAAAGGGGTACAGTAGTCTAGAAAGGTTGAAAGTCACTGCTCTGACCACAGGCTATGGGATATTTTGATATATCTCCCCACTAGACAGAAGCCCAAACTCCACCACCCCACCGCAAGGCACAGGTCCTGAGCTCTCCCCCGCCCCAGATCTGGTAGGTGGAGAATGGGGAGGGCATGGGGGATTCTGCGAGCCACACTTTACTGGTAAAAGAGCCACATGCAACTTGCGAGCCATGGTTTGGCCACCCCTAATATAGAGTATAACCAGCTCTCCAAGGTATGCACTGGGTACGAGAAGGCTGGGGAGAGGAGTGAACTGAGTTTGAGCATATCTGCTAGTCAGAGGTTTCAAGCTTATGCTTGCTAGTGAGCCAAACTTTAATATTCTTAATTTAGAGGAAAAACAAACTGTAATATTGACCTTTCCATATATTGGCACACTATTCTTTCACACTGCATAGCTTGGTCTTTTACCATTTAAAATAGAGTTCATTACATCTTTTCTACTGAGTTAACAAAACATAAATGCACGGTGGGTTTTAGGATTCTGAAGCCAAGTGGAGGGACAAATTAACCAGCACAAAGCAGTGTGAAATAACAAAACACATGGAAGTGCAACTACCGAGAGGAGGTTAGCTATTAGTTAAATCTAGCTCATGTACAAGGAGAGTGCAAAGCCCACTGTCACAGCTCCATCTGCACACGTTTACGTGTGGGAGGACACGTAGGACGTGAAATAATTTGATAAGAATAGATCATTCCTAAAAAACGCATAGAGATCTACAACGAAAGAGAATGTAAATGTGATGATCTCCATCACTGGAGGACTTTGCCATTAATCCTCCCATTATCGGTAGCAGCTATCACCATTCCAGCAACTTCAGCTGGGTCTTTCTAGATTCTGTAAGTAAACGGTTTGAAATTACTGCAATTCGGGGATAAGCTGCTTTAAGAGAAAAGCTGGCACTTCAGAATTTCCGAAAACTGAAGCCAAGTACCGAGCAACAAAGACTTTAAAACTTGCCAGTATTGCAGATTTATGTATAAAGAGGGGCTGGCTTTTCCTCAAGCTGTGGCAATATCGGAAATGGCATTCTCCACTCCCAGGGTGCAGAAAGCAGTAAACCTGTGCTTTTATAGTCAGTTTAAAAACACACTGACTATAATTGCAAAGCAAATATAAGAGTGTTTTGGATGACTAAAAAGTTGATTGGCATCATTTTAGACTAATTACCATGAAATCTGGCAACCAGTTACATACAACCTCCTAGAATGAGTAATCTTAATGTTGTACACAGTGTTGTAGCCATTTGGTCCCAGAATATTAGAGAGACTACAGGGGTGTTAATGAGCCACTTCACCTTGAATGGTCCCTTAGAATATGTGCTAATTACTTAGGCTAAACTATCTGTTCAATCATGTATTCAGCTGTGACACGGCGCTTTACAGCGCTGCAACTTTCTCCCTCAGGGGTGTGAAAAAACACTCCCCTGAGCGCAGCAAGTTACAGCGCTGTAAAGCGCCAGTGTAAACAGTGCCCCAGCGCTGGGATCCGTGCTCCCAGCGCTGTAAGCTAATTCCCTCGTGGAGGTGGAGTACCTGCAGCGCTGGGAGAACTCTCTCCCAGCACTGGCGCGCGACCACACTCGCACTTCAAAGCGCTGCCGCGGGAGCGCTCCCGCAGCAGCGCTTTGAAGTTTCGAGTGTAGCCACGGCCTGAGTACTTTCCCCAGATCTGAAGAAGAGCTCTGTGTGGCTCAAAAGCTTGTCTCTCACCGACAGCAGTTGGTCCAATAAAAGTATTACCTCACCCACCTTGCCTCTCTGAGTAATCTTAATTTAGGCCTGGTCTACACTAAAGCGTTAGGTCAACGTAAATTGCCTTACATTGACCTAATTATGTCAATGTACACACTACAGCCTTGCTCCTGCCAATGTAAGTGCCCTACTACACTGAGTGCCCATCACCTCCATGAGAGGCATAGGTAGTTAGGGCGATGCAGTGTCCCTGTAGACACTCCATTACTTACATCTATTGGCTGCCATTCTCATCAATTTCATGACTCCACTGGAGCCGTGAAATTGACAAGAAAACCAGCTCCCAGCTCCCCAGCCCTGCTGCTGCCCAGTCTCCACTCCAAGCCAGGCTGCCACCCAGCCAGTAGCCCTGCTGCCTCCCTGGGGTCCCGGGTCCCCACTCCCACCCTGGCTGCTGTCCAGGCTCTCAGCTCCCCACTGGGAGCATGGCTGTGCCCAGTGGGGAGCTCCATGCCCTGAGTCCGGTTGGCTTCCCTGCTCCCAGAGGGGAACGGAGAACTGAGAAGCCAGTGTGGCTGCTGCCTTATTGCCGGTGGGGAGCAGAAAGCCAAGGGGTGGTGGCAGCCGGGCTACCGGCAGGGAGCGGGACGCAGAGCTGAGATCCCTCACTCTCAGCCCCGCACACTGCCCCTCTTAAGTGGGTGGAAGTGCTCCTGATGAGGACGCGGACCACCGACAGAAGAAGGGCAGTGTGGACATTAAAAATAGGCATATCAAACAGTAAGGAAAAGAACTGGGAAAGGAAGTTGCAGTTATGTCAGGGCACGATAAACTTAAGTTGACCTATGTTAGGTCGACTTACAGCCACTGCTGTACTGTCCCAGTTCTTTACCTTACTGTTTGATATGCCTATTTTTCATGTCCACTTGGTAGTGTCCATGTGTATTGATATGTGATGTAAGACATCTAAGCATGCTTTTGGGTGCTGTAAAAACAATAAGGCATTGTGTTTATCCTTTGTGGAGTCAACTTTTATTTTATTTCATTTTTTTAATTTGGCTTGTCTATGTATTTTTTCCTGTTCATGGCCTTGATTCAGTGTGAGACTAATAAGAGTTGGATGTTGCCCCAAATATTTTACACACAGATTCCTTTGGTAAGGATACATTTCTGTTATAAAATGCTTCCTGATGCATTGTCTGAAAATTTCCACAGTGCATATAAATGCAATTAGCGTGCTTAGTTATTGCCAGCTGCAATAATAGTGTAATGTTGCAAGTGAAATTCAGTTTATGCAACAATAGCATTGTAACTGTGCTAGGAAACAAATCAGTTATTGATTTTAAACAATAGTAATTTTTATTATATATAATTGCTTTCCATTTATAGCTCCTCGTGTGCTTTGCATACTGCTTAGTTCTCACTAAACTCTTGGTGAGTTATATCTGTATTACTATATCATCTTACAGAAGAGGAAACTGAGACAGAGGCTGGGGTATTTTGTTTTGAACTCCATGGATCTAGGGGGGAAAAATACTTAAACAGCACATCAACTTCAGCACTGAACAATAGAATAATAAACTAGAGTATTACATATGCTATATAGTAAAAGTTAACAACCCCGTGCTCTTTAGATTAAGTGCCTTCTCTCAGAAAGCACCCCCTGAAGGACTCACTAACAACATTTTTATCATCTATCTAGGTGTTTATATGGCTCCCATCACTGCAGTATCAGATTTTATTGTAGATATGAAATATAGAATCATAGAATTCTAATATAGAATCAAAACCATGAAAACAATGTTTGCTTATATTCTGTGTAAGCCAACAAAGGAAACAGAATGAGAATTGCAGTAAGTTCCAATTAATTTTTACAACACTGGGTCATTCAAGGTGTATGTAACATCTAATTTATCAGCATCACACTGCTATTATTAAAATAAGTTTTAAACAAATACTTACATATTGCAAAACCTTCTAAAGACCAAGACCCATCTCTTAGAGGAAAGATACTGTTTTTCTTGGAGGGGTAGCCGTGTTAGTCTGAATCTGTAAAAAGCAACAGAGGGCCCTGTGGCACCTTTGAGACTAACAGAAGTATTGGGAGCATAAGCTTTCGTGGGTAAGAACCTCAGTTCTTCAGATGCTGAAGAAGTGAGGTTCTTACCCACGAAAGCTTATGCTCCCAATACTTCTGTTAGTCTCAAAGGTGCCACAGGGCCCTCTGTTGTTTTTCTTGGGAGACTGTGATATTTTACCCATATACATCATAAAGAAGCAAAGTAGGGTGCAATCCCCATTTCCTCTTTTCCGCAGGTCACCTTTAAGAAATCAAAAAAACAGCATTTTTCCCATTAACAAAAAAACAATAAGATTGAAAGTATCTGACTAATCTTTAATTTAAATATTGGAAAAACAAGAGAGAACAAATGTTAAGTCTCCCTTGGAGAGCAGTGTGCACGCGCCTCTTCTGTTACAAGCTTCAGCAATAGTCAGAACAAAATTGCTGTTCTTTGCACTCAGGCAAAGTTTTCTGTAAGTCTGCACTTGTGTAGCCACCGACACCTGTGTAAACCAGGTGTAAGACACAGTTAACAGAATTCAACAACCATGTTTCACTTTCTGCACAGGTGTAACTGAATACACAGGGTGGAAGACAGTGGAAGAGCAAGGCTTGCAGAATTCTTAGATATTTAAAGAAGCAGTGCACAAAGTTTTTCAGCGTTTCATAGCTATCTGCACCAAGAAGATTAGCAAAGTCTTCAACTGGCTTCAGGTATCAGCCTAGTGCTAGAGACAGCAAGCCTCTGGGGCAGGTGGATTAACTACGCCAACAACGGGAGAGCTCTCTCTCCCCTCAGTGTAGAGCATCTTCATTAAAGTGCTATAGCAGTGCAGCCCGGGAGCTTTTGGATGAATATTGTTTTGGGTAGACGTGTGTCTGTGTGTGTGTGTGTGTGTGTGTGTGTGTGTGTATGTATAAAGAGAGAACATACAGAAATCGAGAACAGACACGGACCGAGAGAATAATGCACAGTAGCCTGTGAAGAATGTGACCCTGGATAAAGCTAGAAAGAGAGAGCTTTTGAGTCGGTGCACAAATTAGCCCAAACGGGAGGGTTTCTCGATGTCTCAAAGGGTTATCTGGTGTGTGACTGGTCCTGACAAAATGAGTGACCCATTTATGGACTCCACTAATTTGGGGCTGGGGGGGCTTATGCTGGGTGGGTGTCTTCTGTGCTCGGGTGAATGCCAGATCTATGAAATTGCCTGAGGCACCTGAGTCCACCAGCACCTCTGGGTTGAGTCAGGCACCAAAGGGTGCCAGAGCCAGAGAGGGGGAATTGGAGATGTGTTGGTGTGAGCTGCTGGGGAAAGGGGAAGGGCACCAATCCAGCTCTGATCCCACGACTGGAGTTAGGGTTTCATGTTTACTGACCAGGGCACAGACTGGACCTTGGCAGGGCAGCTTGATGCAAAGCTTTCTTGTGCCCTGCAGTATAGGCATAAGCCTGATGCCTGGTGTTGATTCTTCTCTGACCATGTCAGAGAGGCCGGGCTAGACCTGATCAACTTGAAGGGTTTCAGCGACAGAGAAGGGACTGGTGACTGGGAGTGTGGGGGTGCGGATGGATGGACGACACAGAGCCAGCTGGGCTGGGGGAAGTCGGCAGAAACATCTTTTTCCTTGGCGGTGTTTGGTCAGGCAGTCAGTGATCTTGATGCATCGGTCAACTGAGGCGACCAGGCCAGATGGGGATTCCACCCATGCCAGTTCATCTTTAGTATCATCATTAAGGCTGGGCCACAAATGATAATGCTGGGCACCCTCATTCCATTCAGTATCTACTACTATGTGCTGGCACTCTGCTGCATATTTAGCCACTGGCCAGCATCTCTGCCACAACACATGAAGTGCAGTTTTGGCCGCATGCATTGAAGATCATCACCGTAGCTTGAACAAAGTCGTCAAATTATCCCAGAAGCGGGCCTGATTTTCCTGGAGCAAGGGCCTTCCGAGTAAGCAAGCTGATAATCAATCCTGCTGAGGTCAGCAAGATACGACTGCGGGTGTAGCAGAAATAGGAGCCAACACTGATTTAGGAACCCGTAAAATTTGTCTCGATTGCCATTGAACTGGTCAGGTCAGAGGAGCAGGGGTTGGAGATGAAGGTGATATGGCGTAAGCTTGCAGGACTACATTAGAGAAGGAGTCATGCCCAGGGGTGAGAGCAGGAGTTGGTAGTCAGGAATTGGTGCCCAGGGTCAGAGCTGGAGTCAGAGGTGAGATGCCAGAGCCAGAAGTCAGGAATCAGAACCAAGGGTCAGAGCTGAGTTACCTGGTGTGAGGTAAGGCAGGGGCAGGGCTGGGAACAAACAAGTGCAGGAGCTACAACTGTAGATGAATTCTTTGAGCAGCTGCTGGACTGCTGCTGGGCTTTAGAGTTGGTCTGCTGATTTTTCCAACAAACAGGCGACGTAGTCAGTCTGGCAGTCTACTACAGGTCAGCTGTGATCGTTAGGTTGCCCGGAGACTGGCTCTGCAGCAGGCACTGATTCCTAACAGTTCTTGGTTCCTCCTGCGTTCAGAGAAGTGTTTCCAAGGAATGTACAAAGTCCTAATCAAGACCGCATCAAAGAAAATACCAGACTCCATCAATTTCTGCTTCCAGCTGGAACATCCCCATGTCCTGAACTTAGACTAGCCGCTCAGGTCAAAAAGGGTCAACATTATAAAAATAAGTTGTGATACTGGTGTAATTACATCTGACCCTAGTACATAGGAGATCTGCCTGCCATAACTTTATACTGGAGGAAGAGTGAGTGTCATTGGAAAGAACTTTATAGTTATGTCTAAGTCAGGGATCAGCAACCTTTGGCATGCGGCCCACCAGGGTAAGCACCCTGGCGGGTGGGGCCAGTTTGTTTACCTGCCGCGTCCACAGGTTTAGCCGATCACGGCTCACACTGGCCGTGGTTCACCGCTCCCGGCCAATGGGGGCGGCAGGAAGCAGCGGCCAGCACATCCCTTGGCCCGCGCCACTTCCCGCAGCACCCATTGGCCTGGAGCAGCGAACCGCGGCCAGTGGGAGCTGCTATCGGCCAAACCTGCGGACGCGGCAGGTAAACAAACCGGCCTGGCCCAGCCCGCCAGGGTGCTTATCCTGGCGGGCCACATGCCAAAGGTTGCCGATCCCTGATCTAAGTTTATTAAAACAAATCTGTTTTGTTTCCCCCTGCAAATGACTTCTTTTCATTTGAAACAAATGAAACCATTTTAATTTGCTGCTAATGGAGAAAGACATAACACTTCTTCAGTGAGTTTGATGAAAGTATTGCTGTGCAACAAATTGTAAACTAAACTGTATAACAATCTATTAATCAGAAATGTGAATGTTTTTTTCCCAAGAGTTGGAGTTGCACTAAATAAACATTCAGTGTATGATTAATTGATTCAGTATGGCTTCTGTTGAATAATTATGTTCAATAATAGTCTGGATACAACTTGTTATCAATTGTCACTTTAAATCAAGTATAATAGGTTTCAGCTGCACATACTGTATAAACTGAATATCCAGGAAAAAACAACAACCAACCAACCATCTGATTTCCAGACAGCTTTGCTGCCCACGGCTAAGTTCTAATGGTGGATTTCAAAGGGACACTTCTTGTGAGGGGTAGTTCCAGTAACTTTGCACACTACTTTGAGAGTGGAATAACTAACCTGGGCTGAGGAGAGCTACTTTCCTATTGCCCCACAGTTGGATTCACACCGTATGTACTGAGATTAATGGCAATTAAGAGTAACTTCTCTCTATATACTCACATGTAGGACGCTTAGCGCTTCCTCATCAGGTGCTGGGTTGCAGGTAACAACCAGCTTTTATCCTGTACGCTGAGAATTTCACAGCATCATGGGTTGGTGAATCACGACTCAGCATGATGGTGCAACAGATCATTGCTGCTGTCAAGGCAATTCATTTAATCAACTTCATATAGATCTAACTTTTTGAAAGATGCATCTTTTGTTTTTACCAGATGATACTTCTCCTCTGAGTCCCCTTGTGAGAACTCTCACACGTATAATGGTGCTCTCTTAAAGAATCATCAAGGATTGCCATCGTTTGCCTCTATTCCAATATGGAATGCCACCACCGAAGTTGGATACAATACAGGGTTTGATTCTCCTTGCCCTTTCACCATTTCTGACTTACATTAGTGCAGGAGAGGAGAACCAAGTCTATCTAAGGTAGCTATCTGGCCCCAATTGTATCTTGAATGTATTTGTCCTTACAACACCTATATGAAGTAGGGAAATATTATTAGCACCATTTTACAAACAAGGAGCTGAGGCACAGAAAGCCTCAGTGACTTGCCCAACATCACAGGGGAAACCTGTGAGCAGCGAACTGAAGGCTGGTATTCCAAGTCACAGGCTCTCTAGCTACTAAGCCATCCTTGCTCTTGAATGTTTTATACATGTGTAGAGACCTTCACCTGAGGTGAATTTGGGCTGGCACAAAGCAGCTTGATAAACTGGTTCCCTTTTTTGTGTGTGTGTGTGTGTGGGGGGGGGGGGCGGGAGACTATCATTTCTTGTTCCAGAATCTACGATTTTTTTTTTGTCTAAGTGTCTAGTCCTTATAGTTTGAAATGAACCTTCAAAATCGTGAACATGTGTAGTTGATGCAGTGATGTCTTCAGACAATGGCAGGCATCACATATTGAAGTGATAGCTGAGAGGTATGAACTGTCCCATTCATCTGAATACAATGTTCACTCTGAAGCCTAATAACGATTATTTAAATGTCAACATTGCTAAATATTTTACTGACAGTCAAAGCGTGCATACAAGAATGAAGCGCAACCTGTCATTAATCTCTGTTAATTCACTGATGGCTTTACCTACATTTATGAATAGATAATATTGTGTTTCTGGTCCATATTTACTTCATACGCTGAGGGTAAGCATTAAAAAGTTAAACTGTTACCTCATGTATTTTGCAGATCTGGGAAATTTGTAGTAGGATGGTTTTCTATAAGAACATCACATACTTTTTTCTCTTTGCCACTCATAGCCATCTATGGTGCTATATGCTGATGGGCTATGTATGGCGCTGATGGAATTATGGGTAGTCTAATCCATGTGATATATAAAGACAATTGCACAATCGTTACTGTTATTTATCTCTAGTTAATCTTTCTCTTCTTTCTGGCTAAAGTAAATTGGAAAAAAGTGTTATAATAGTTGCATCTCTTTCATTCTTCTCTTACTGTTTAATTCAAAGTGAGAACCTACTATTTCTGACTATTAAGGCTGATGTTATTGCCTTAACTTTAAGGGTGTGGTGCTGTAACAATGAAATGAGAACTCTGTCAGCTGTTGCTGCTTCCAAAAGAATACAGATTTAGGTATATTGCAGTGCAGTGCCATTTAAAAATGATGCAAGGAAAGCAATGCTCCTAGTTACATCGAATGGAACCCTAATACCAGGCATCCAAGCCGACACGATTACAGGGCAAGGCATCATGATGGTGGAGCAATATCTTTTAGGATTCAGCCTCAGCACAATGAGCCAGTGGATCAGCTAGTAGCTGGGTGTGAACCCTCCTGTCTAGGAAAGAACACCATGATATCAGTGGGAAGGTGGCAGCTCTATGCTAGGCCCGTAGCCCAAAGAAAACTTGTCTCTTGAACAGCCTACGACGCGCTCCTCTCTTATAATCCATGACAATGGTAGCTCCCTATTTTCACAGAAGCTTTCATGAGTTATTATAAAACTTCCTTCTCTTTCCCATTTGTTCGCAGAAGAAGAAGAAAAGTTTAAACAAACAAACAAAAAGCCTACCTGCAACTGTCATTGTAATTTTGCAGTAGTAGCTAGAAATCCCAACTAAGATCAGGGCCTCATTGTGCTGGGCACTGCATTAACACCCCCCGCCTGTGTACACATACTCCTCTGAGCTCGTATTGAGCTAGGGCCAGTAGCAATAGCAGTGTAGCTGCAGCAGAGGCCTGGCTGAGCTATGCCAAGTACATACCCACCAGGGCCGGATTAACTTTCTGTGGGCCCAGCGCCAAACATATTTGTGGGCCCCATTGGGGAAATAGGGCATGTGATGGGGGGTGGTCCACAGAGTGAGGGGCCGGTTGGGGGCAATGAGGCGCAGCGCAGCAGGAGTGGCCCCACTCAGCCCAGCACAAGGGCACTGTTTACAAACCCACAACTGCTAGACGCACACTGGCCCGCCCAGCCCTGCGCTGCCAGCGTGCCCCTTCCACACTGCCCTCCTGCCCAGTGCCCTGCCCTTATGCCCAGTGCCCCCTCGCCCAGAGACCTCCCCCACAGATCCCTATGCCCAATGCCCCTGGACCCGCTTTGCCCAGCACCCTCTGCCCAGAGACCCCTCCCGCTGACCTCCCACCACAACTGCACAGCACCCTGCACACCATACTTCCTGCCCAGCTCCCCCACCCACAGATCCCCTACTGTCCAGCACCCCCTTCACAGTCCCACCATCACAGCTGTACAGCGCCCCATATTCCTAGGGAATTCTGCATCAAATTCTGTGCATAATATTTTAAAATTCTGCATTTTTTTTTAACAATAAATAAATGTGGAAGCTCCACCATGGCAGTGGAGCTCACAGGCCACTGGCTGCATGGAGGTGGGAGAATACCCTGCAGCCTCCCCCGTCCCCCTGGATCAGGGACTTGGCAGTGAGACTGATCCTGACCCTGACACAGCACAAGGGCCATGCCTGCCCCAGAAACACCCTGGGGCCCTGCCCCTTTTGCGCCAGGCACACCAGATGTGGGCAGGGAGGCTCAGCCCAGCAGCAGGATCCAAGTGCAGAGGGAATTAGTGTGGGGGGCTCCAGATGGGGGTAAGAGGGTTCTGTGGGGGCAATCTGGGTGCAGGCAGCTCAGTGGGGGATCTGGATGACCAGGGAGGTTCCAGGTGCAGGGGCAATGGGAGTCTGCAGGGGGACCAAGTGAAAGTGGTTGGAGCTCAGCTGGGGGGAGGATCTGGGTGCAGGGGAGGTGGGGTTCATTTGGGTGGGGTCTAGGTGTAGGTGGTTTGGGGCTCAGTGGGGAGGGTGTCTGGGGGGGCTCATCGGGGTGGTACAGATGCAGGGGAGCTGGGGCTCGTCAGGGTGAGGGTTTGATGGGCCTGCTTAACAGGGGAGCCCCAGCTGCTGCCAAGCGGGGATCCACATGCTGGGCCCCTGCTTCCCCTATCCCTTCTCTTCCCCATCCCATGCCCCTTCCCCACCGCTCCATCTCCTCCCCAGGCTTGGGGGGGCGGGGAGGAAACCGCCTCCCAGCACAAGGCGGTGGAGCTCATGGGGCGGCGGGAAGTGGAGAGACCCAGCCCACTCCGCTCTGCTCCCTGGCTCTCACTGGCGGCACGGCTGGGAGCCAGCTGAGTGGAGCGGAGCGGGCAGGGGCCGTGTCGCTCCACTTCGTGCCGCCCGGTGAGTGCAGGGTGGGCCTGACCCCTGCTGCAGTTCCCCAGCCGGGACGTAGCTCAGGGGAAGGGGTGGAGTGGGGGGCGGGGCTGGGGCGGAGCAAGGGTGGGAAGAGGTGGGGCGGGGCAGAGCAGGGGTGGGGGCAACTTTCCTGGCCAGCTGAGCTGGCCAGGGGATCGGTCTGGCCAGGGCCCCTCCTGACTCTGGGCCTGGCTCCATGGTAAACCCAGTACTGATACCCACCGGTTTCAGATGGCTGCTGTTATCCATGCTACCGCTGCTACATTGCTATTTATATTTGCACTAGCTCAATGAGAGCTAATGTGAGTATGCGCACACAAGCACCTGGTGGTGTAGATGTAGCTACAGACTACTCCAAAGAGCCTACCATCTAAATATACAACTATAATTAGATCTTGTATGTAGTTATATAATAGCTCTTCCTCTTCATTGCAGAACCACCACCAAAGAATCACAAAAACAACAGGAGTACTTGTGGCACCTTAGAGACTAACAAATTTATTAGAGCATAAGCTTTCGTGGGCTACAACCCACTTCTTCGGATGCATATATAACATCCGAATATATATATGCATCCGAAGAAGTGGGTTGTAGCCCACGAAAGCTTATGCTCTAATAAATTTGTTAGTCTCTAAGGTGCCACAAGTACTCCTGTTCTTTTTGCGGATACAGACTAACACGGCTGCTACTCTGAAACCAAAGAATCATCTCTCTTCTTTAGACGTGTTTATGGGATGATCCCAGTTAACTCTTTCATCTCTAGGAGGGGGCTTACTAGGACTGTTTTTCCAGATACCTAACGGTAAAATGTTTTCTCGGTCACTGGACATATAGCTACTCTGTTTTTCAGAAGAATTAATCTGGGTTATTCGGCTGATTGTTTGAGAGGAAGAATCTCATATGAACATACATGAGAATGCATTTTATTATTATTTATAGTCAGGTGGGCCTAAGGACCCCAACCACGATCAGGGCCCCATTGTATAAATAACTGTACAAACATAGATTAAAAGTGCCTGCCTCAAAGAACTGGCAATTAAACAGACAATACAGACAACTGTTGGGGAGAAGGGATATAATATATAAGCAGAGTGAATTTAAACGTAGGCTTCAGGGAATGGGTTATATAATTTTAATTGCTAACAGCAAGATCCCCAGAGTTTTGTCCAAAGTTGTTTTTGTTTGTTCGTTTGAGAGCCCAGCTGATTCATGTAGCCAGACATGCTAGGCCCAATTAATCCCACAGTTAAATGGTATGACTTCAGGGATGAATATAGCTCACTATTGCCTTGTTCTGGAAAACAGCATCATAGACTAAATAAAATAGTGGAAATGACACCTAGCAGATGTAGCAGTTTCTGAAGTACAGATCACAAGTAGTTATAGAACAAGGAGAAATGTGACCAGAACTGATCATCTTTCTGGGACTCCCCTAGATCTCAACAGCAAACAGATCTCTATTTATAGGAACCGCCAGTGTCTTGTGAAATAAATATATTTTTTTACTAAGAAATTTCTATTAATGTAGCTTATTCCCCAAGTGCTTATACACTGATCCAGTCATACACTAATCTACATGCTCCAACATTTTGCCTACAAGAATAAATAAATACTGTAATGTTGATTTTACAATGCTATTTATGGGGAAAATGAAAGTAACCTGATCCCAGACTGAACAGTCCCTTGAATATACCCTCAAACTCCAACTCAAGTGACCCCCGCTTAAAAATCAAAAACTGTGTTCTACAGTAATGTATGATAACTTACCACTTGATAGGTGTTTATCTCAATAGGTGTCAACCTAGAAGGACTGAGTTCTGAAGTGAAGCAGAATTGAAGATTAAGTGAATAAACTGTTTCTTTTCATATCAAGAAAAAGCACTAAACTGTACTTGCTTGAGAACTGATCCTCTTCCCATTAACTGGATGCTGTACCTATAAACAGGACTTCTTTTGGGCAAAGAATTAAGAGACCCTTTCTTGAAATATCTGCATTTTCCATTTATTTCAACTATGCTTACACTGATCCTTTAATAGTTTGTGCAAGCTACACTACTAAATTTGTGTTCCTGATTATTCAGGTACTGTTGGGAAAGGGACAGTTTTCAGCCAAAGACAAAACCAAGCAATGGCTCAGATGATTTTGGGCACTGTGAATCATGCAGAATGTAGAGTATAATTATTAGGGGACTAACACCAGTTCACTATCTGAAAACTGCGCTGACAACAGGTTAATAATATGCCACTTTCCCTGTGCTGTCAAAATCTTTGTCATGGTAATAACCCATTTTCTCTTCTTGTTAATCTCTCTGTCTTGAGGATGAAGTGTCAGAATTAAACATTACAATGGTGAATTACAGCATTGTGCTGGTGATGCTGCGGTATTCTGTATTTTGATTAACTGGACATTCCTCTAAAATTTGTATTAAATTATTTTTTGACTTAACAATTGTGCTGATGAAGGAGGATAGGATGGCAGTGATGGGACTGAAAACTCACTGCTTCTTAACAATTTTAAATCAACCAGATACAGTCAGACAGCTGCTGTTTGAATTTCCCCTAACTGCCTTGTAAAAATTAACTAGGAGAAGCTGCCATTATCCATGAGCGTCATTTCAAGTTACAGCTCACCTCAGTTTTCTGGATTGCTTCCGAGCTGAGACTGTTAATCAAATCTAAATTGTATGGTGTATTTCACCTGACATCAACAAGTCTTCCAGGTTCTTTGGAAATAGTTTAGTGAACAAACTTCTCATCAGTCTTTGTTTCTGCTCATTTTAACTCTAATTAAAAATATGTCACACCTGTAAGCAGGTATTGAAATTATGTGCTAATTTAGATTCCCATCTGCCACCTACTCTGGTCACATAGAATCTCATTGATGTCAATGCGGTTGCACCTGTAGGCTGCACCTTTAATGAGAGCAGGATTCCTATCAAAGTCAATGGGAGTTTTGTTATTGATTTGGTAACAAATTCAATGGGAGTAGCATTAGGCCCTTAGCTTTTGTTGGCAATCCCATGAAAACATGTCATGTGAGCAAAAGGAGACTTCACATTGCCCCTTTAATTGAATTAAGCAACACCAATTACCACTGGGCTCCTGGACGCTGTATTTTTGTTTCCCAAGGAGCCACATAAATGAGACAAGGGTTGCAGTTTCAGGAATTCCAGTTCAACGATTAAACAGACAGTTCATAGGAAAGGCCCCAGTGCAACTGGAGAGAGTCTAAATACCTTGGCTCATTTCTTCCTTCCCTCACTGCACAGTGGGAGTAATAAGATACCATGTCTGAATGGCAGCATTTTGCATGAGTGTAAATGACTACACAAGGTGCAAGGCAGTTAAGAATCAGTCCCACAGGGGGTATGACTACACTGCCTGTGCCAGCTGACTCGGGCTCACGGGGCTCAGGAGAAGGGGCTGTTTAATTGCAGTGTAGACACTCAGGCTTGGGCAGTAGCCTGGGCCCTAGGGCCCTGCGAGGTGGGAGGCAGCAGTGTAGACATATAATTGAAGGCAATGATGAAATGCTGGGTGTGTATTTTCACTGTGGGACAAGAATCAGCTGCAGAAAGTTTGTGTATTCCAAAAATGATCTCTTTTCTGCTTGGAATTCTTTAGCAAAACACTTCCACTAAATACAATACATGTCATTCCAAAGTGGTCACCTTATATTTACAGGCTGTGCAATCCAACTGCTGTGCAATCATTTGCATCTTGTTAGTGAAATGTTTAACTTTCCTAATACCTATAAACTTACTCTCATAAATGAGTTTGATTTAGCAACGATTTCCACAACGTCCTCAAACTGCTCCCTCTGAGCTGGTTTGACATTTCACTCTCCACACTATTTACCGTGCTATCAAAACGGTTTACTCATTAATGGCCAAATCTGAAGTGTCTGTGTGGTGGTTAGTTACATCTCTTCTTCTCCCTGCATTAGAGCACATTTGTGGAATTTACAATGGAATTGGTCATCATACTGGATGTTTAACATAAGACAGGAAACACTGGAGATAAAAGGAAACTGACTACACATATGCACCACGCTCATTGTCAGTAAGCACCTATCTCATTATACCCAAGATAGCATCCAACTGTCACCCAAGCAATTCTCTATACATTTATTTCATTCCACTATGGTCAATCATCTAATACATCTGGGTGCGGAGAATTCTCAACATTGATTATATCTTATAACTTTGCAGCCCATAACTTAAGGGGTTTGTTTTTTTGTCCATCAGTTTTCCTGTGACTGCTTAATTCAAACAGATTGATAACAAAGTGTTCCTGAATCAAAATAAATATTCCAAATCCAGGCACTTAGCTGAAATGAACTGCTGAACTTTCTGAGGTTTAAAGAACAACAAATACCGGCAAGGAACTGTAAAGCAGGATGCCATCTGTATGAGCTATTGAACTGCAGGGTCTCTTACTAGTATAATGAGGCATACATACCGACTTATACAGGCAGATGCATAGGAAATCTAGCAATTGACTGATAAAATAAGACTGGGCTTCTTTTAGTTGAATCTTTATAGTAAGACTTGCAAACCACAGCCCACCAACCATCTAATTGAAGAGAAGTCAGTGATGTAAAAGATATACATGATGAAAGGGGGTGGGAGGAAAGGAGAAGGGCATCATTTGGAGGAATAAGAAAAAACCCCCCAGTAATAATGCTTGAAATCTGGAAGAGAGATGATTGACGACTGATTGGGATATTAGTATAATAGAGGGCTGAACTATTGAATTAATCACAGCCAAAGCAAATGGAGGAAAGAGATAAAAGACCAGAAATGAGGAAATGTTTTTAAAAAAATGTGGGCTCAAAGTGCTGGAGAAGAGGAAATAAAGAGGTGGGAAAAGGATGAAAAGTATTTTAAAAGGAAACACTCTTGGCCATGTGAGTGGATAATAAGTGTATATGGAATTCAAAATATTTTATTACCATAAAACAATCCATGAACTGTTGCTAACAGCATCTAGTTAGCATGGCTGGAGCAGAGAGTATAACTGTCTTTTGGCTCAGTGGGAAAACCACCATGTGGCATGTTTTGTTAGGCTGTTGCAATACTCTGCTTGCGTAGGGCCATCAGGGATATTAAAAGGATGGGCAGGCTTTTTAGATTAAAAAAACCATGCCTGAGTCAGCAGAGAATTAGAAACAAAACCTGTGTTTGTTACGACTAAAGAGATTAGAAGTGTAGGAAGGAAGGAACCCATGCAGGGAATTTACACAATAGCAGCTCCTTTGGAAATTCCATTCTGTCCAAACAGACTGCTTTCAGGAGACAATGCCAGCATTGCTCTGAGAAGAGAGACTGGCTTTGGGGTCCAACAAGAGGTTTTTATTAAAGAACTGACTGCCTCTTTGGGCAGAAGTGGCACATCTCCAGGAAGGAAATGTGGTCTAGTGTACTGCCTCTGCCAATAAGACTGAAACTGCAGAAATAGCCTGGCAGTGCTTGGTGTTGGTAAATAGAAACAGAACCCAACTGGAAGTAGCAAAGAGTGGCAATGGAGTCAGGGGTGATAAGCAGCAGGTCTCAGACCATGAGCCTTGAACAAAATGATGGGCATGATTCTCCTCTCATATGTTTTTTTGACACCACTGTTGCTCCATTGTGTTCAAAGCAGTCCCCCTGACTTACACCGAAGTATGTGAGGAGAATTAGATCCTATGAACTTAGACCCTTTAGTAGGATATGCAGTCTCACTGAAATCAACTGCAGGAGGGCAAGTAAAACAAAATTATAGTGAAGAGAAAGAGCTAGAATTCATTTTGAGAACAGGTAAATAAGGAAACAGACTCACACAGTACTGACTGTGTAGGAATATAATTTCTGGGAATAGAGATCCAGAGGAGAGACTGGAGTCTGTCTCCTCCCTGTTTCATTGCAGCCAAAGTTTCAATGGTCTCTACCCATGTGGCCCAGCTCTATCACCGCTGGACTTCCTGTGGGAAGCCTATAGAAGGCCCTAGCTCCAAAGGAAGGAGCACACTGCGACCTTCAGCCTCCAGGAACTGGACTTCAAATGGAGTCTGCACAGCAGCCCACTGATTTGTTTATCCACCCACGTTACTTGAATGTCACATTTCACCTCAGCAGAATGGCCCCTGCCACTCCATTGCTCATCTTCTTTAGGCACATTTTGTCTGTATATTGGGTATGAGTTTATCTGCAAAATGTTTGCCATTTTAACCGGATGTTATACTCTAATTGCATACTGCTTCCCATGGTGACCTGTCTCCCATATCTCTTCCTACTACATTTCTGCTCTGACTCTATGATATTCTCCAGCCTTCTAATTCTCCACCATGCTGCCTTTTTCATTTACATGGATAGATAAGTCCTTAGCACAGAACATCAATAACATCCTCGAAAAAACTCAGTATCACAATGGTTTGTCCCAGTCCCATGGTCTGTCTGGATTTTGGTTTTGCTTCTCTGGGGATGCAGTGACCCCAGGTTGTGCAGGCAGTTGCACCTTGTCTCCTTTATATCAGCAGGCTTGAAGCAACCCTAGGGAGACGATCTGTTGTGCCAGATGTTGCTGTCTTTGCTCAGTTGCTTTTCTGAGCATAACCACGCTTGAAATATTTCCATTTACATGTACACAATCTTCATGATCTTCATAAACTTGTATTGAAATCATTCTATTGGCCCTGTATCACTCACCCAGTGAACGAAGCAGTACATTCAAACCCAGAAGATGACAGGTGAACTTGGATAATGTGATTCCTGGATGTTGAAATGGGATCATAGAATCATAGAATATCAGGGTTGGAAGGGACCTCGGGAGTCCAACCCCCTGCTCAAAGCAGGACCAATTCCCAACTAAATCATCCCAGCCTTATGCTCCTCTAAGGAAGGAGATTCCATCACCTCTCTAGGTAACCCATTCCAGTGCTTCACCACCCTCCTAGTGAAAAAGTTTTTCCTAATATCCAACCTAAACCTCCCCAACTGCAACTTGAGACCATTACTCCTTGTTCTGTCATCAGGTATCACTGAGAACAGTCTAGATCCTTCCTCTTTGGAACCCCCTTTCAGGTAGAAGAAAGCAGCTATGAAATCCCTCCTCATTCTTCTCTTCTGCAGACTAAACAATCCCAGTTCCCTCAGCCTCTCCTCATAAGTCATGTGCTCCAGCCCCCTAATCATTTTTGTTGCTCTCCGCTGGACTCTTTCCAGTTTTTCCACATCCTTCTTGTAGTGTGGGGCCCAAAACTGGACACTGTACTCCAGATGAGGCCTCACCAATGTCAAATAGAGAGGAATGATCACGTCCCTTGATCTGCTGGCAATGCCCCTACGTATACAGCCCAAAATGCTGTTAGCCTTTTTGGCAACAAGGGCACACTGTTGACTCATATCCAGCTTCTCGTCTACTGTAACCCCTAGGTCCTTTTCTGCAGAACTGCTTCCTAGCCATTCGGTCTCTAGTCTGTAACAGTGAATGGGATTCTTCTGTCCTAAGTGCAGGACTCTGCACTTGTCCTTGTTGAACCTCATCAGATTTCTTTTGGCCCAATCCTCTAATTTGTCTAGGTCCCTCTGTATGCTATCCCTACCCTCCAGCATATCTACCACTCCTCCCAGCTTAGTGTCATCTGCAAACTTGCTGAGAGTGCAGTCCACGCCATCCTCCAGATCATTAATGAAGATATTGAACAAAACTGGCCCCAGAACCGACCCTTGGGGAACTCCGCTTGAAATCGGCTGCCAACTAGACATGGAGCCGTTGATCACTACCCATTGAGCCCGATGATCTAGCCAACTTTCTATCCACCTTATAGTCCATTCATCCAGCCCATACTTCTTTAACTTGCTGGCAAGAATACTGTGGGAGACCGTATCAAAAGCTTTGCTAAGTCAAGGAATAACACATCCACTGCTTTCCCCTCATCCACAGACCCAATTATCTCCTCATAGAAGGCAATTAGGTTAGTCAGGCATGACTTGCCCTTGGTTAGGGTTACCATACGTCCGGATTTTCCCGGACATGTCCGGCTTTTTGGGCCTCAAATCCCCGTCCGGGGGGAAATCCCAAAAAGCCGAACATGTCCGGGAAAATAGGGAGGGGCTGGCGCCGCTGTGCTGGGCCGGGGGCCGGGCCGGGGCCGGTGGTGCTGGGCCGGGGGTGCTGGGCCGGGGGCTGGCCCGGGGGTGCGGGGCCGGGCCAGGCCCGGCGGTGCTGGGCCGGGGCCGGGGGTGCTGGGCCGGGGGCTGGGGGCTGGGGCTGGGGGTGCTGGGCCGGGGGCCGGGGCCGGCAGTGCTGGGCCGGGGGCCGGGGTGCTGGGCCGGGGGCTGGGGCCGGGCCGGGGGCTGGGCCGGGGGCCGGCGGTGCTGGCCCGGGGGTGCTCGGCCGGGGGCTGGCCCGGGGCCGGCACCCCAAGGCCCGAGCTGAGCCAGGCTGGAGACGATGGGGCCGGGGCCGGCCGCCGGAGGGAGCCGCTCGGTTGTGGGGGCCAGACTGGGCCGTGCCTCCTTCCCCCCCCCCCCCAGCTTACCTGCTGCCTGCTTCAGGCTTCCCGCGAAGCAAATGTTCGCGGGAAGCAGGGGAGGGGGCGGAGTTGGGGCGGGGACTTTGGGGAAGGTGTGGAGTTGGGGCGTGGGCGTGGGCGTGGGCGAGGCTGGGGGCGGGGCCTGGGCCCCGTGGAGTGTCCTCTTTTTGGACACTCAAAATATGGTAACCCTACCCTTGGTGAATCCATGCTGACTGTTCCTGATCACTTTCCTCTCCTCTAAGTGCTTCAGAATTGATTCCTTGAGGACCTGCTCCATGATTTTTCCAGGGATTGAGGTGAGGCTGACTGGCCTGTAGTTCCCCGGATCCTTCTTCTTCCCTTTTTTAAAGATGGGCACTACATTAGCCTTTTTCCAGACCTCCCCCGATCGCCATGAGTTTTCAAAGATAATGGCCAATGGCTTTGCAATCACATCCGCCAACTCCTTTAGCACCCTCAGATGCAGTGCATCCGGCCCCATGGACTTGTGCTCGTCCAGTTTTTCTAAATAGTCCCGAACCACTTCTTTCTCCACTGAGGGCTGGTCACCTCCTCCCCATGCTGTGCTGCCCAGTGCAGTAGTCTGGGAGCTGACCTTGTTTGTGAAGACAGAGGCAAAAAAAGCATTGAGTACATTAGCTTTTTCAACATCCTCTGTCACTAGGTTGCCTCCCTCATTCAGTAAGGGGCCTTAATCCCTTTGCAGAGAGGATTGGGTGGCTGAGGGTCTCAAATGTTCTGCACTTAAGATGAAACCATTATGCAACTAGAACTGGTTAAAAAAAGTTACATAAACTTTTCTTTCCTCTTTATTACAAAAATCTTTGAAAATCTGTGGGATTCTTCAGAGCCAATTTCTAAGCTAAGTGTAAGAGAATTCTGGAGTGTTTTTATGTGTTTTCTTTTTGCACATTTTGCTGACTTTGAAGCTATGATAATGTGTACCTACTAAATTCTAGGTGTCCTGGCTTATTTACAGTTCCATTATCTCAAGTCCACAGAATTTAATCCTTTAAGCATACTTTAGTGTGTGTGTGTGTATATATATATATATTCCAAGAATGAACACATGGTATTAGACAAGGAGAGAAAGGTCCTGAGAGACTTATGTGACACTAAAGGTTGATTTATGTCCTTTGAAGCATTGCTGTGAGGCATGAGTTGCCATGAAATACTTTTTTCCCTTTTCTGCAAATTAGAAATACTACATTTTAAAGGTATGACCCCCCCCCCCCCCGACTTGCCTGTGGTACTCCTGTGAAAGTAACTTTTTGTAGGCAGGCACCTTATGTAGATGATTTGTGTCTCTTGTAGACAAACTTTCTTAGGAAGGGATCCTTCTACTTGGATCACACAGAAAAGGATGGAGAATTTACAGCAAGAGGTTTTTGAGCAGTGGGCTGAAGTCCATAAGGAGGAAGTGCAAATGTCCAAAGATGAAAAGCTTAAACTTTTAGACAATGAATCCTGCGCTCAAGCTTCATTGTACCGGGGAACGGTCCTCAGGCTGTGTTATGCTAGTGTTGTGGGAAGCAACCTGCGACCTACCCTCATCTTTCGTAGTTTTGTCTCAGTTATGTAACGTGAAGGATTGGAAGCAAGCCAGGGGCACATCAGTTCTGGAATGGTGTGATAACTCTATATAGTTTAAAAACTTAGTTTTCAAAACCATGGCTTTACAGAGCTCATTCCCTGGAGCAGACTTATTGGCTCTGATACTGTCAATGCGAATATGAAACTGGAAATGTTTCTGGAATATGAGCTGTTGAAGGCATAGTTTTGACTTAATAAAGTTGCCCACAAGGTCATAGATCTTGATCTCTGGGCGTTTATCTATTGATTTTTTTCTAACAACAGAGACTGGGTCATCAGCAACATCCTAGAATTGTGGCGTTAGCTTTTGGAAATCCTAGCCTTTCGGAGATTTCTGAATAAGAGTGAATTATTGAATGAAGGTCTCTAACAGGTCATAGACAGAATAAAAAAAAAAACCCATTCCCAAAATTCAATCGGCCAGTCATGCATTTCAGTTTAACTCCTGTGAAGCTAAATGGATCCGAACAGCAAAACAATCCAGTTAGCGGAGTCAGAGGGTTTATAAAGACCACCGAGCCCTATTACTTTCTTGGGGCTAGTCATCAACCAACTTGCTGAAACTTCTTTCTACTGACCATCCTTTCAAAGTCTGCATCCAGAGTTTCCTGGGTCTTAAAAGGTGTGGTAAGCACACACATGCTTCTTAAAGTTCCACTCATCACGCTCCTAAACTTGAAGTATGTTACAAAATCACCTGCTTTACATTCCCTCCTTAAGCTACACCAGAGAGAGGACCCGGAAGCAGCTTTTTAAAACATGCTTTGTTACACTATTTAAAATGCAATCAAGCCTATTCACAGTGGGTAAGGAAACCTTGATGAACCTATGTTAGCACCATTCTTAAAAAGAGTTCTAATTAGTGTGGTTAGCCTCCTAGTACAGAAAAGGCCTATATGATTACATGACATCTGCTATCACTCATTACAGCGGGCATCAGATCTGTCAGTCTGAGCAGACACTGTAACCAGTATCCCTTGCTGGAAATGGAACTACCAGCTCCTGGAGCCAGCTTAGAAATCTCTCCCTTCCCCATGACTGCCTTTTACCACATCTGTGTAAAGGATTCTGCAGCTGACTGAAAATTAGAACCATCAAATTACTTTCACCAGTTTTTCCTCTTTTCAAAATGAATTTGCTGGAGAAGAACTCGCCAGGAACTACTGATTGGCAGTGTCAGGGACATTGTGGTACAGGCATCCATCTGAGCAAAGGCAAGGTTTCAGCTACAGTAAATGGGGCTAATAAGAAAGGCTGCCCTAATCTGTTTGTAGTAAAAAGTACAAATACTTATACTGAAGCCAGAATGTTAAAGTCAAACATGGGAAGCTGGAATGTTTTGCTTTAGCAAGAGGGGTCAATATAGTTGGTGTTTCAGAAACGATGTACACAATGGGAAATGGTGATCTCTGGATTCAGAATCTAGGCTAGCTCATAGGAAGTTGCCCTACACATGAAAGAGACCATAACATAATATAGAATGTTCATTTCATGGGTGAGATGACCAGGGAGTGGAATGGTCTTATCATGGGTGAAAGAAATACAGACAGGTACAAGGATGTACTGAAGGCCCCTAAAACAGCACACATGAAAAAAACATAGTGGGTCAGATTCTATAGTCTGGCCAAGCTGTGTTGGATGTGGAAATGTGGCTTTATGCCATCTGTGTGGCTATCTTGATCCTGGGTGAAGGATGCTCTAGATCAGTGTTTCTCAACCTTTTTTGATGCCAGGGACCGGCTTGCTCCCTTTCTAAACTGTGTCAGGGAGATCTCAGGGACTGGTGCCAGTCTTTGAGAAACACTGCTCTAGGTAGCACCTGGCTGCTTACAGATACAAAGGGCTGCTCTAGCAGCTGTGCTTCAGCCACATGTTCTTTTCCCCAGCCATGTCCTGTAAGCCAGAGGCAGGAAAAAGGGTGGCAGAGAATCCCTATACTGGCTCTCATCACCAGGGGAACTTCCCCCTTCTCAAGGGACCATAAGCACAGAGTGGTGCAAAGGGGCCAAAGTGGTACTGAGAACCTGGCCTGGTATGTTAACAGACAAAATAAATGGTGAAACCTGCCTTTTCAACTTTGTTCTGTGTTTGTACAGCACCTAGCACTTGGTCCATGACTAGGGCTCCTAGGTGCCACAATCATACAAATAAATAATAATAATATAGAGTGATTTTCACCTGCTGTCTGACCCAATTAATATTTAATTATTCAATTATTTAATTAAAATGGAAGGGCTTTAACAAAAGAGATTGAAAGTGTCCTATATCAGTGTGTCCCATAGTCCAGCAGTTGGGGCACTCTGCTGAGAGATGGGAGATCTGTGTTCAAATCCCTTCTCCTCACCAAGCAGAGTGAGGAACTGAACCAGTATCTCCCACATCCATGGAACCATGAAGAAAAGATTATAAGGGAGTTGTCCTGCTCACAACAGTGTGTGTAGAGTTAGGTGCCTGCCTAATTCATTCTTGCAAGAAACAGGTTAGTCTCCTCAACTGCCTGACGGCAGGAGAGGGTTCCTGGCGGTGGATTGCAGAGTTAGGTGCCTCCTAGTAGACTGGATTCAGGCACCTAACTGTAAGAGGGGAAGGGTTTAGGACACTCCCCTCTTGTTGAAATCTCCCATTGGCAAGTTTAGGCAGCTCCCTGCCTAGCAGGTTTATGGAGCCGAGGTGCCTAACCCAGGCATTGTGGATCCAGGGCCGGCTCCAGGCACCAGCCTGGCAAGCAGGTGCTTGGGGCGGCCACTCCGGAGAGGGGCAGCAGGTCCAGCTGTTCGGCGGCAATTCGGCGGACGGTCCCTCACTCCCGCTCGGAGCGAAGGACCTCCCGCCGAATTGCCGCCGCAGATCGCGATCGCGGCTTTTTTTTTTTTTTTTTGGCTGCTTGGGGCAGCCAAAACCCTGGAGCTGGCCCTGTGTGGATCACAGTATTTTTCCTAGGTGCCTAAGGTGCTGGAGTAGGGGAGTCATCACCATGCAATTAGTTTTGATATCGCAGTGGGGTGAGGCTTGAGGGATAAGAGAGTGGTGACTTTTAGTGGGGCAGTGTTTGAAACAACGAGGAAAATGGCTACATGCAGGCTCAGCAATTATGCCATCAAAGACTCTATTGGAATGAATTAGGAGAATGCCAGGTCAATTGCCTGTGCAGTCTGCTGCCGGAGCTTTCCATCACTCAATCCTGACTCCTCCGTCACTCCCGTCCTCCTCCTCATTTCTACCCTCCTAGTCCTATGCAAATGATTTTCTCTTACCTACCGCCACCCCATTCATTAATTTCTGGCCACACTGCTATTCCCTCCTTCCTCTCTTCTGGCCCTCCCCGCAAAAGGCCAACACTCATTCCTGGCTTCCCCCTTCACTTCTGCCTTCCACTGCCCAGCTTTACACTCTCAACACATGCCCCACCTCGTCAGACACCTCCCTGCAAACCACCCTTTTGCTTTGAGAGGATCAAGACGGGAGGTGCTGACGGATGGGAGCCAGAGGTATATTCTACATGTCTTCCCACAGGCCTGGATGTGGGGGAGCCACATGGATCTTTTCTCCCACCCCTCTCAACCACAAGCCTAGAAAACTAAAGATAATAGGAGCAAAGAAGCAAATAGGCATGAACCCCTGCAAGGAGAACTGATGGCTCTTGTCCAGCTCCAATAGCAGTTACAGGGCTTCTTTAGGTGAAAAAGTAAATCAGCTTTTTTTCCAAAATCCTATTTATTAAAGTTTAGTTTAATTATAAATTATGCTTTTATATATGAAAAAAGAAGCTGGCTTCAAAATAACCCATTTACAGCTTCTGGCAGTGCTGGTATACACTGGATGCCCCCCTAAGCAAGGTTCACACAAAGTGTCTTTCCACCCCAAGGTTTTGAGTCTTTCCCTCTCTCAGGCCAATCACTAACTCAGAATAACACCACTACTGCTTTTCTGGCTGACAGAGCTGAAAATTAAACTCACTTTTAAACTCACTAGCAGGTTACACACCTGACTCCAAAGCTATCTGTCAAGGTTTTATATTCTTTTCATTGGCAAAAGAAATTCCTAATAGTGACTTTTAAGGCCATTAAATATACGACTAGCATCATCATGCTGGGTTCTCAGGCTTTAAACACTGTGGGATTAACTGTTACTGTGATCATAGACGGCAAAATATACACACAAAGGTATCCAGTTTCCGCTCACAAAAGCACATTTTTCAGTACAGATGGGAGCAGGGAGGTCAGGAATGGTGGGATAAGTGCCAGTTGTAGACCTAAGAGCCTTAGAGGTCTGCCTATGAAATATTTTCTCTCTCAAAGGTTAGTTTGGATTGGACAGAGCCTCTCGATATCTGTGAAGGCTGGGCCATTGATGAACATGTCCTTCTTCCGTGTTCAGCAGCGAGTCAGGGGAAGGATTGTAGCCCTATAGCAAATGAATTTTCCAGCACATGAAACTCCAGAGGAGTCAATTAGCTAGAGTGGTTACCTACAAAAAGGATGGAAAACCTCAAAAGAAAGTACTGAGTGAACTTGTTCAATTGCCTCTAACCACAAAGCAGGACTACTTCTTATTCTTTTATTGGCAAACAGCTTCCCAAACCTTCCCTACATCACTGTACTGCTTTCCCCACAATCCCCTAGAAAAATGGAAAAATAGATTATTGGAGTACCCTTTATTTATTTATAAAATGCTTAGGCAGTTTACTGGAACAGCATCTGTAAATTACGTCAGCTGACCAAAACCACAATTGGGGGGGACCCAGCCCGTATTAAAACAGAGGAAAATTCTAGACGATGGTGGTTTTGGTGAGTTATAGATTTCCATTGGCCATTTCTTTCAAGGCAGACAAAGAGCTACAGTTTTAGCTGAAACAGCTCCAATTAATGCTACCTCATGTCTGAAAGATTTTGGCTTAGCAGCGAGAATCACAAGTATGACCTATTGTGGCTTTTACCTCATGTAAGTTGACCCAGTGCAATTGTTTCTTTCCAATAAGCTTTCCATCTGTATCCACATCTCACCATTCACATCAGTCCTTGTTTTGTACTATTTAAATCAAACTCAAAACCCACACAAGAAGTTTAAGCAATGCAGATTTGTTATTTGAACAAACTATTTCTCCTTGCTGCCTTTAATGGATTTATTCACTAAGCAAATTTCTACAAGTCCAGAACACCTTAATATATACCCCTCTCAGTGCTCCGAATGAAGTCTGGGAAGAGGATCCTGAGTTATATCTTTTAGTCTGAGCTTAAAAATTAAATACTTCAGCAAGTGAAATAATGGCATGCCACTTTGATTGATACCAGCCATATTAACAGTTGTGAAGCTTTGGGCCTTAGCTGGGGAAGGATGGGCTGCAATCTGTTAGTTTTTTATTTGTCCATTCATAGTTGCTAAGGATTTAATTGCTATTTAAATGATTTTCAGATAATGTTGGAGTACTGAATAATAGCTTGATTGAAAGTAGCTATTCAATGTCAACAGGATAATTGTGCAGTGGATGATTTAGAAGTGAGAAGAAATTCAGACCACACACTATAACACAGGCAATAAAGTGCTTTCTTCACCTCCCACATTTTTCCTCTCCATGCCCAACTTTTCTGCTTGTTTCCAACTCTGAAAAATGCTCATTAACAAGTACATTGTTGTTGTTGTTGGGCACAAGAGCAAACTGTGTAGGAAAGATAGGAAGTATAGCAAGAGACCTCTCTGACTTAACCAGGAGATTTTTAATGACCTGAAACTCAAAAAAGAGTTCTACAAAAAGAGGAAACTAGGTCAAATTACAAAGGATGATATAAAGAAATAACACAAGTATGTAGGGATAAAATTAGAAATGCCAAGGAACAAAATGAGATTAAACTAGCTAGAGACATAAAGGGTAACAAGGAAACATTCTACAAATACATTAGAAGCAAGAGAAAGACCAAGGACAGCATAGGCCTGTGACTCAATGAGGGGTGG
This sequence comes from Emys orbicularis, assembly GCF_028017835.1. Classification (NCBI taxonomy): domain Eukaryota; kingdom Metazoa; phylum Chordata; order Testudines; family Emydidae; genus Emys; species Emys orbicularis. Next base: position 184,606,841 of record NC_088684.1, on the reverse strand, counting down.
GGGGAGAACAATAATGGAAAATGTGGAAATGGCAGAGGTGCTTAATGATGTCTTTGTTTTGGTTTTCACCAAGAAGGTTGGTGGTGATTGGACGTCTAACATAGTGAATACCAGTGAAAATGAGATAGGATCAGAGGCTAAAATAGGGAAAGAACAAGTTAAAAATTACTTAGACAAGTTAGATGTCTTCTAGTCACCAGAGTCTGATGAAATGCATCCTGGAATACTCAAGGAGCTGACTGAGGAGATAGCTGAGCCATTAGCGATTATCTTCGAAAAGTCATGGAAGACGGGAGAGATTGCAGAAGACTGGAAAAGGGCAAATATAGTGCCCAACTATAAAAAGGGAAATAAGGGTAACCCGGGGAATTACAGACCAGTCAGCTTAATTTCGAATACCCGGAAAGATAATGGAGTAAATAATTAAACGATCAATTTGCAAACATCTAGACCAGGGGTTCTCAAACTTCATTGCACCATGACTCCCCTTCTGACAACAAAAATTACTGCACGACCCCAGAGGGGGGACTGAAGCCTGAGCCCACCAGAGCCCCACTGCCCAAGCCAAAGCCAAAGACCCACTGCCGCTGGCAAGGGGCCAAAGCTGAAGCCCAAGGACTTCAGCCTCAGGCAGGGGGCCTGTAACCTGAGGCCCTGGCAAGTCTAACGGGGTCGCAACCCACTTTGGGGTCCCAACCCACAGTTTGGGAATCCCTGATCTAGAAGATAATAAGGTGATAAGTAACAGTTAGCATGGAATTATCAAGAACAAATCATGTCAAACCAACCTGATAGCTTTCTTTAACAGTGTAACAAGCTTTGTGGATAGGAGGGAAGTTGTAGACGTGGTATATCTTGACTTAAGTAAAGCTTTTGATACTGTCTCGCATGACCTTCTCATAAACAAACTAGGGAAATACAACCTAGATGGTGCTACTATAAAGTGCGTGCATAACTGATTTGAAAACCATTCCCAGAGAGTAGTTATCAGTGGTTCGTGGTCAAGCTGGAAGGGCATATTGAGTGGGGTCCTGCAGGGATCAGTTCTAGGTCTGGTTCTGTTCAATATCTTCATCAGAGATGTCAATGTCATAGAGAGTACACTTATAAAGTTTGTGGATGATACCAAGCTGGGAGGGGTTGCAAGTGCTTTGGAGGAGAGGATTAAAATTCAAAATGACCTGAACAAACTGGAAAAATGGTCTGAAGTAAATAGGATGAAACTCAATAAGGACAAATGCAAAGTACTCCAGTTAGGAAGGAACAACCAGTTGCACACATACAAAACGGGAAATGATTGCCTAGGAAGGAGTACTGTGGAAATGGATCTGGGGGTCATAGTGGATCACAGGCTAGATATAAGTCAACAGTGTAACACTGTTGTAAAAAAAAAGTGAACATTCTGGGATGTATCAGCAGGAGTGTTGTAAGCAAGACACGAGAAGTAATTCTTCTGCTCTAGTCTGCGTTGACAAGGCTTCAGCTAGAGTATTGTGTCCAGTTCTAGGTGCCACATTTCAGGAAAGATATGGACAAATTGGAGAAAGCCCAGAGAAGAGCAACAAAAAAGATTAAAGAAAACATGACTTGTGAGGGAAGATTGAAAAAAAATTTTTTTTTTTTAGTCTGAAGAAGAGGAGACTAAGAGGGGACATGACAATAGTTTTCAAGTACATGAAAGGTTGTTACAAGCTGGAGAGAGAAAAATTGTTCTCTTTAGCCTCTGAGGCATAGGCGCCGACTTCCCCTCTGCCCCGTGGGTGCTCGACCCCCCCCACACTCCTGGCCCCAGCCCTGCACCACCATCACCCCGCCCCAATTCCACCCCCTTCCCCCAAATCCCTGCCACGCCTCTTTACTGCCTCCTCTCCCTGGCGCGCCGCGCCCCCACTCCTCCCCCTCCCTCCAGGAAAGTCCTAAGTGCCGCCAAACTGCTGTTAGGCAGCGGGCAGGAAGCGCTGGGAGGGGGAGGAGTGGGGACGTGGCGTGCTTGTGGGAGGAGGAGGCGAGGAGGGGGTGGGGGTAAGGGGGCTTGGCTGCCGGTGGGTGCAGAGCACCCACTAATTTTTCACTTAGAGTCAGAGTTGGCGCCTATGCTCTAAGGATAGGACAAGAAGCAATGGGCTTAAATTGCAGTAAGGGCAGTTTAGGTTGGAAAAACTTCCTAACTGTTAGGGTGGTTAAGCACTGGAATAAATTGCCTAGGGAGGTTGTAGAATCTCCATCATTGGAGATTTTTAAGATCAGGTTAGAGAAAAATCTCTCAGGGATGGTCTAGATCATAGGCGCCGACTCCGTGGGTGCTCCGGGGCCAGAGCAAAATTGGTGGGTGCTGAGCACCCACCGGCAGCTCCCTGTGGTCCCGCCCCGCCCCCCTGCTCCAACTCACCTCCACCTCTGCCTCCGCCGTGAGCGCACCGCGGCGTCCTGCTTCTCCTCCCTCCCAGCCGTGACACAACTGATTCGCGGGGCAGGGAGGGAGGGGGGAGGAGGGGGAACACCACGCACTGGGGGAAGAGGCGGGGCCGGGGCGGGGATTTGGGGAAGGGATCTAATAGGGGCAGGGAGGGGATGGAGTTAGGGCGGGGACTTTGGGCATGGGGTTGGAATGGGGGCGGGGCCAGGGGTGGGGATGGGGTGGAGTCGGGGCGGGGCCAAGGGCGGGGAAAGGGGCGGGGGGGGGGTGTGGGCACCCACCGGCACCGGAGAAAGTTGGCGTCGCTGGTCTAGATAATATTTAGTCCTGCCATAAGCGCAGGGGACTGGACTAGATGACCTCTTGAGGTCCCTTCCAGCCCTATGATTCTATGATACATCTGGAGTATGGCAGATGTAACTGTCCTTGCCTCACTAGAAAGTCCAAGGTGAGATCTCGAGGGCGGGTTTTTGAACAACGACTGGGTCCAGTGTTACACAGTCTGATAAATCCAGGAGCACCTCCAACACAGCTTCTTGCAAACTAAAAGCACGGAATGTAACAAGTTTATTATTGTCCTTTTTTGAAGGAAGAGGCCTAAGTATTTGGGGTGATACCCAGAGTCCATGATGAGCATTATCTGTAATACTTCTCATCTTCATCTGCTTCTGACTTATATTTGAAATCAGCATTTGTACACTTGCCTTGTGAGATTCAGGTGATGGACCAAGCTTCTACAATTATGTATAGCCTTCAGAGCTGCTGTCAAATGAACTATATAAATAATTTTGAGAATTGTTGTTCAAATGACAATGCTGAGACAATGTTCCATTGGCTATTGTGGGACCATTCATTAAAACCAAAGCTCTGACACTGGAAGAAGTAAATTTGAGTACTGGTACCTCAGCAGGATTTTTGATGCTCGTGTGAATGCACCAACGGGTAGAATGCATGGTCAGGTGATCTCCAGCATTTTTGCTACATCCAGAATAGTTGTGGGAATTGCTATGATTAATATTCGATTTCTTCTTGCTCTGAATGGTAAGTATTAAGCCCACTGGGAGGTGGATTTCTCTTCCTGGGCCAATTAATAAGGTGTGAATCAGTACTGGAGGGCACACTCTACTATTGCGGACAAGTGTTATTTGATTTAGAAGTTCATCCCTCTTACTGGCTGTAGTGCAGAGAAATTTAGCAAGTTAGTCTTTGAGAGTCCAATTAAATTACCCAGTTGTCCAGTTCTGGATGAGAGATCACACCAATTTGTGTTAGACTGACTTGCTGACAAAGAGATGTCACTAAATCAGACTCAGATTCCCTTTTTGATCAGCGAAAGGTAGCCACCTGGTAGTATGTCTGATTCTCCAACACAGTCTATTGCTATAACAAATGCCTGGCAACTGTTGAACCTCTCTGGTCCTTCACAGCATATACTGTGAGCTGGCATACTAAGTAGTCTTGATCTACTAAAGCTGTTATTGTTTGTTAGTGATATGCTTTTTCAGGAACTGGAAAAGAATACTACTGAGAAGTAGGGCCAGATTGGTCGTTGTGCATGTGGAGTGATGGCACAAAGAGCTCTGGCCCTGTGATAAGGCCAAGGGCCATGTCAGGTCCTGCATGCAGCGAAGTGCAGACTTTGCACGCCCAGGATGCAAATCACCCCAAAAGGCTCAGGGAGGAGGTGGTTGGGTGTGGAGAAAGAGCAGACTGCACTGTACCAAACTGACTGCACAACCTGGGCATTCCCTCTGCACAGTGGGAAGCTTGGCGAGAGAGTGCACTTCCTGAAGGACAGTCCCTCTGGTGAACTCCTCCCCTCCACCCCACTCTTGCACAGTGTGACTGCATCTCCTCCAAATTCAGGCCAGTGCTTAAGTGCCATGATCCAGCCCGTAGTGGGAACTGTTTTCAAAGAACACATTTACAGGCCAGATTGATGGCATGGCAAAAAGAACACTGGGACTAATCCTTTATTCCTTACACACAAAAACCTCTCATTGACTTCCACAGGAATGTAGGATTGGGCCTCATGACCCTGGTGACCTGCATTTGAAGAGGTTACGTGGCTGAAGTACCAAAACAGGAGGATGGTGAAGCGTTAGGTTTGTCTCTATTAGAGAGTTGAACCTTGTATATAAAACCAGTTCACTCAGAAATAGTTCAACAAGCCCTGCTGAATCAGTGCAAGTTTTGCCACTTGCCCACACCAGTACTCACCTGAACAGATCTGGTGGCAGTGCCCTATGGGTAATTATCTACAGTTTCCAGAAAGCATTGCTTTCTGGGAGATTGTGGAAGGCCACAGAGCAGCAGTGAGAGGACAAGTTGAACCATTTCAGCTTGTCAGTGTCCTCAGCGGTACTGAACTGGTTACATTTCTAAGAGCTTATTAAATTTATTGAAAAAGTATGTTGTCCTAATTGGTTATTAGGGCATTTGGGTGTTGGCATGTGGATGGAACATGTTTTGCTTCTCTAACACAGACCGCGCCTCAGTGAGAAAATGACACACATTATTAAAATAAGACTTAAAAAAAAAAAGGTACAACCAAAAGGCTCCAAACCATCGGGGGGGGGGGGGGGGAGGGGGAGGAAGAGAACCCCATTTCCAGTCATTTGTAACATCCTTCCCCGCAGTTCATAGCACAGGAGGGGTTCTCTGACTAAAACACACAAAAGCAAGGTCCCCTCCCCTCTCTTTCCCTTATGAGAGTGGGGACTCTGTATGAAAACAAAGGCAAAGGTGGCTTGGCTATCAGGCAGTCTTCCTGGATTCCGCCCTTTGAGCTTAATCTATCAGCGCGTTTATTGTCTTTAATGGGGTCTACCTCCAGCCCCTCCTCTTGGGGCATATTGCGGTGCAGCTGGGCCATGCGGCTTCCGGAGCAGTGAGGCCTGCTGTATCTCCCTCTCTGCTGGCCTGTCTCTGCTGTCAGCAGTCTCTGAGGCAGAGTAGTCCTTCTCCTCACCTGTGGCTTTTCCCGTTTTAAGCCCCCTGGCAGAACAAGCCTTGCACATGCGCCTCGTTAGAGTTGAACAGGCCCAGAAGAGCTCGTTAGTCTCCTCTCCACCAGAGTTGAGGGCGTGTCCCTTCACACCTCCCCACAACACAGGGGTGGAATCAAATCTGACATTGTAGACAATGGAATTACAGATGTAAAAACCACATTTGGAAAAAGTCTCAGCCAGAGATGACTCAAACCTGCTGATACTGAGGAGGAGCACCATGTAGAGGGGAGACATGTGACCGACCCACATGTCACCTCTGGGAGGAACTTCCAGCCCCACCTCCCTGGGCCAGGGCAGCCAATCCCCCAGCTCCTGGGGGGCTGGGGCCACAACCTAGGGAGACTCACAGCACCACAGTGTCTCCCTGGAGCTCCCATGCCCTTGTGGACACCTCGCGGGGCGCAGGCAATACCCCTAGCTCTGGCTGAGAACAGGCACCTTGCCTAGTGACGCCCCTCCCTGTCCAGGGCTGCTGCGCTGTCCCTGCCAGTTACCTGTGTGTGGGGGTGGCTCTGTCCTTCGGCTGCACCTCCCCCCGTCACGTTTCCCATCCCTGTCCCTGGCAGCCAGGCCCAAGCGCGGAGCAGAGGGGGCAGGTCGCCGCCTCCCCAGCCAGGTTCTCACAGGCGGCCACCGTGCTGCACAGAGCAGTAACCCTGAGTGGCCACCCTCAGCCAGTATGAGAAATGGCTCTGTCCTGCCGGGAGCTGAATGTGCCAGGGGGGAGACACAGTGTAAGAAGGACAGAGCCCCTCTCCCTTCTTCCACCCTCCACCCCCAGCAAGCCAAGCAGAGCAAGTGCAGCTCAGCGCTTGCAGAAATCTGGGGTGGGGGGGGGAAGCACTTGACCCTGCATGCTCCCTCCCCTACGCATCGCCTCTCTTAGCATAATAAAAGTTGCTCAGTTTAGATACTGACAAGGCAAAGCTGTAATAACAACAACAAAAAATAATAAAAAACCCTCCTCCTCCTGCTCCCCCCTTCAGACTTTCATTGGACATGTTCCAGTCCCAGGGTGGAGGTGGTAATTTTGCAAATAAGCATGACAGTGCTCTGCTCAGAGACGTTTGGACAGCACCAATGGCAAAGGAAACAAGACCAGACTATATTTCATGCTGAAAAGCGAAAGGCAAACAAATACAACCCTCTTTCATGGCAATAGCCCTGGTCAGCTGTGTAACTGAACAGCAAAAACATTCCTCTGTTCTTCAGAGACCCTTGGAAGGAATCCAGAATTATATTTACTTAGCCTATTTTCTCTTATTAATGTAACCACATTTATGTATTACCTTACTGGGTTCTCTCACTTTTTCCCTATTTGTTTGCCCACTCTTTCCCGCCAACTGGATGGGATCCTGAGGGAATAGTAAAGAAACCTATTAAAATAATGGCCCAGTTAATTCTCAGTCACAATGGAAGTATCAGAGAAAATATGTATGGCATTCACATTAATAGCAGATGGGTTCATCCTGAGTATTGTGTAGTGCATTGTTCAAAAGCACCCCAGACTGCAATAAACTAATCAAAACAATTTGACCAGTCATCAGTATTCAGTGATCTAAGAAATGCTCTCTGTGATCAATGCAGATGTTCTTCTCCAGCATTGTAGAACCACACCCAGAACACCAGCTGTTTGGTTAGCTAAGTTATTGCTTTAGTATGAATAGAAAAAATACCCCCAAATCCTAAACACCTGCCCCAAATAGGTCTCTCTCTCTCTCTCTCTATTATTTGTGAAAATGGTTATGCATAATCACTACTGAGTATGTTGTGCTTTTTATTTCTATTGGCCACATTTGGTGATGTTGCCACTGATGCTTGGGGTGATTAGGTTTAGTGAATGAGAGTAATCAATTACTACTATCACAACACTTTTGACTGGAACAGACAGGAGTGCTTTAAACACAGCAGATGATTTTTCTGTAGTGTTTTCTAACTTAACCTCTGAGGGCTTGTCTTCACATAAAGTGGTGCAGCTGTGTCCCCCCCCCCCCATTGTTCTAGTGAAGATGTTACTACACTTACGGGAGAACTTCTCCTTTGGCATGGTTAATCCACTTCCTTGAAAAGCTCTCCCATCGTCATAGAACTGTCTACACGGGGTGGGGGAGAAGGGGAGGGAGAAAGGTTAGGCAGTATAATTACATGACTCAGTGGTGTGGACTTTCACACCCCTGAGCGATATAGTTATACGGATATAGGTCTATAGTGTAGACTTGGCCTGAGACACGTTAGTTACTGAGACTGAATTGTAAGGTTATCTTATTGATGTAGGTCAACCTGGAGTAAGTGATTGTAATTTCCAGATGCTGTTTAAAAAAAACCGGAGTGAGTAAGAACTCTATTATGCATAGTGCTCACTACACTACTACTCTTTCCAGTCAGAAGAATGCTATTGATGGAAGAAGAGATCAGTTGGATAGATCCTGCTGACTGGTCCTGGTCCATGCTAGGTCTGGTCCTAGGTGTTATTGAAAGAAAAAGAACAACAATGATAATGACTGGCTAGCTATGTAAATTAGTTTGGACAAAAATGATAAAAGAGATGGGGTTCTTTGTACCTTGCTAACTTTGATCTATTTTTAATGGGACAGTTGAGGGGTATTTTATATTTGAAATAGTATTTTTAGTGGTTTTAAAAATCTGATAGTTGTTCACACAAATTCACTGGCTTCATTACTAATAAAAGAGGTTTGTTGTTTGTGATGAGGATTTTCATAAGGAAATAACTTTTTTTTGAGCCAATATTGATTTTTTAAAATGGATACATAAAGAACTTTACTTTACCCCTCTTAAACCATGTTTAGCCCTGGTGAAGTTGTACATTTGGGATTTATATTTTCATAAAGATCTAGGGTAAAATTTTCAAAAGGGCTCAAGGGCGAGATACACAAATATACTTAGGTGGCTAACTGACTCCTTAGTCCCCCAGGTCCAATGACATTCTCAAACCATGGCTCAGCTGCCTCCTAACCCTACAGACACCTATGTTTCTGCTGATAGGCATGCACAAAGCCACTTAGCTCCTCATGCTGCTTCACAATAACAAGCTGCTTGGAGCCCTTACTCATGCCTCGATCTAGGTGTTCCCCCACCTATCTCACCTGGGGGGCCTGATCCAGTAAGCATAGGCACCAACTCCGTGGGTGCTCCAGGTCTAGAGCACCCATGGGGAAAAATTAGCAGGTGCGCCACACCCACCGGCAGCCAAACTCCCCCCCTTCTCCCCCCCTTCCCCCAAGTCCCCACCCCGCCTCTTCTCCTCCTCTTCCCCCAGCGTGCCATATCTGTGCTTCTCCCTCTCCCACCCTGTGCTTCCTCCCTCCCTCCCCCCGCTGCCTAACAGCTGTTTGGGGACACGGAGCGCTCGGGGAGGAGGCGGAGAAGAGGCGGGGCGGGGAGAGATAGGTGCCTAAGTAGTCTGAGAATCTAGACCCTAAGCCCTACCACTTTCTTCTCCTTTTCACTCCTGGCTGGTTTAGGCAGTTCCCCGCTCTGCTTGTTGGCTTCTGAGAATCCTTTCTTAGGCACCTAACTCTTTCCATGCATTGTATGGGAAGCCTGGGCACCTCATTCAAGGCAAAGAATTCCATGGAGCCTAGGAGTTAGGCATTGCAATGCCCAAGTCCCCTTTGTGAATCTAGCCCTAAGTGACTTAGGAGCCTACGTTTCTTTTTTTCCCCAAGTGACTTTGAAAAATTAGACTTAGGCTTCTAAGCCCCAAAGGCCCAGATATTTAAAGCCATATAGGTCTTGCGGTGCACACTGTTATAATGCCTGGATTTAGGAGCCTAAATCTCATTTTCAAAAGGGATTTAGACACTTAGGAGCCTAAATCCCATTGACTGTCAATGGGACTCAGGCTCCTAACTGCCTAAATCCCTTTTGAAAATGAGATTTAGGCTCCTAAATTAGTTAGGTGTTGCAACATTGAACACTGCAATGCCAAATCACCTTTAAAAATCTGGGCTATAGGCACTTTTGATCATTTTACCCCTAGACTAGATACTTTGCTTTGGTAGGATTTTATCAAATTTCAGCAGTTTCAATTTAATAACAGAAACACTGCTACCAAATGCAGCATGTTCATGAACCTGTCAATATTAACTGAGAACGACACACACTATGCCAATAATCCTCTATTGCTATGAAATGTCTTAAAATTCCCCCTGGAAGATATTTTATCATTCCTCAAAAGGAATAAAAGCAAAAAGTAGAAATATTTCTAAAGGCTAGACATGGTGGCTAAAGACTCCATGTTGTTCTTTAAGATTGGGTCAGGGGACAATCAATCCCCAATGATATACAGCAGTAAATATCAAAGATGTTTATATTTCATATACCATAGACAGAAGGACTGATCGAAAAATAACTAACTTTAAAACAACCTGAAGGATAGCAGCTCTTATGCACTGCTTTGAGTGTTGGGTGGGTAAAGTAGGAGAAAATGTTTCAGACTCCATAACTGGCAAGAAAAAGTTCACCCAAGAAAAATATTAAGAAGAGAATTAATGTCATTGGGCCAGATCCATCCCTGGTGCAATAGGATTACAACAGAATGAAATTTTCCCACTGTGTTTATTAAGAGATGGTTGGAGAAACTTTGATGCAGCCATATTCCACCAGAATATGCATCCTGTCTGAAATCAAAACCCTTCACAAAATCAGGTTGATTTCACCGGAATTTTGTTTCTGAACAACACCAGGAAAAAAAGTTACGTCAATGTCAAAATGTGTCATTTCAACATTTTTGGAATGGAACATTTTGATTTTTCATTTTGAAATGACTTTGTTTAGGTGTTTTCAGTCAAAACTGAAACAAAACAATTTTTTCCAACACAAAACATTATGAGAGACCTCAAACTATATTTTTTTCATAATTTTCCTTCTCATAGAATTTTGAAATTGTCGATTGTCATGGAGTTCAGAATGAAGCCAGATTTCAAATCCTTTGCAAAACAGAACTTCCATCCTCCACACAGCTCTAATATTTAATGACCAAGCACACTGAATACATGCCAAGCTGTAATATAAGCATCAGCTAAAGATCAAGTTTTGTTAAATCAGAAACGCCCAATGTACGTCTATTTTTCTACTTTTGGCTCAGTGGACCATCAGAGTATAACAAAAGTTGCATACTGGACTGGTTTATCTAGTCTACTCCCCTGTTCCTAACAGTTGCCAATACTTGATGTTTTAGAGGGAGGTGATCCCTGCCCCAACCAAAAAAGCTCTTGTCAAATTATGCAATATTATGAAGACATTTTCCTTACTGTCCTTCACAGAAGAAAAATTTATGACCCAGAACTTGATGTTTGATTTTCCTTGTATAATTGCTGCAAAAGTTATTAATGGTGATAAAATGATCTAAATCTTTACTTTAAATCTTGCAAATTATGCCCTTGATAACTTGCTGCAGCACTGAAGTCTGCAGAATTATTTCCTTTAATTTGTTTTTACTGCTTTTCCAGTTCACAGTGTATATAGTATAGCCTTCATTATGTTGCATACCTGAAGCAAATCTTTATTTCCCCCTCTTTTTTTTCCTGACTGAAGCACATCAGGCAGCAATCTTCAATGAGCTACCAGCAATTACTCCTAGATCTTTTCCCTTTGAGAAAACTGCTTGTTCAGACACATCAGCATATATGAGAAGCTTAAATTATTCTCCCTCCCTTATATTACCCTGCATTTATCCAAGTTAAATTGCACCTGCCATTTGGCTTGTTTAATTAGGTCCTTGTGGATTTTCTTATGTGCCTCCTTCACTTTTTACTAAATTCAATATTAGTTGTCATGGCCAAATTTCATCAAGTTTCTATCTATTGTCTTAAGTCACTAATAAATATTGTCCAAAAGTGGTTTCAGTACTGATCTCTGCACCTTAAGTTGTCTACACTTTGGTAAACAGCCATTAATTACAACTCTGTCTCTTGGTGTTTAGCTTTTAGTTTTTTATTGGCGACAGAATTTTACTCCTGTATTATAATATAAAATTCCTTCTGGCAAAGGGAACCTCAAAACCTCTCTAAAAATTTATATACAAGAAGCAGAAACTGGATTGCTGGTTTGACCACATAATTGTATTTCCAAATCAAAAGGTATTTTTCTGACTACTCTGAATCAGTTTCCCTGAATCTGTGGTATTAATTATTCACCTGTAATCCCCAAGGTCACTTTTGGCTCTATTTTGGAAAACAGGCACCAAGGCAGTGATTTATACTAGCCAGGAAAAGTTGCTCTTTTAAGGCATATGTTACATATGTTTGTCAGTAGCACTGCTACCTTGGAGTTTAGACCTTGCACAACTCTCAGATGAACATCATCTGGTCCTGGTGATTTACTGTAATTAAATTTGTCAAGTTACTCCATAATCTCTTCCTTAGAGATTTCTTCCTCTGTTAGCACCACACCAAGATTTCCCAGGAAGAGTTCTCTTGGGTTGGGGATTCCACCCATCACCATTTGTAGCGAGGATTGCTTCTAATAATTCATTTAGTTTTCCAGCAACCTTGTCATCCTTCTCCTTTTAATTGCCTTCTCCCTTTGATCCCTCTGTGTCTAGAAGGTTCATGGACACAAGTGTGGTCTGCTTGCTTCAAATGCATGTAAATGTTTCTTGTTCAACATTGATCTTTGGTTATTTGTTTGTCATAATTTAGTATGGAACACTTGTACTGTATATAGAACCATAGGTGTGGATGTAACTTTACCCAGGGATTGGATGCATTAGGGATTTTTCCACCAGTGTAGTTGCACTGGTACAAATGCATGGGCAAAGATTGGGGGGTATTGTAGGGGCATTGCACCCCCCCCACCAACTTCATATGTTGATTTTTTTCAGTAGTTTACAATTCCGATTAAAAAAAACATTTTCTATGTACTCGCAATTCCGAACGTGAGGGGCAAAGCCAACTGCAACCCAACAACTTCTCTGATTTCTGCCCCTCAGAGCAGGTATTGTGGTATTTGCAGAGAGTGATGCAACAATACTCAACTAGGGTTGCCAACCCTCCAGGATTGCCCTGGAATCTCCAGGCATTAAAGATTACTCTTTAAGTAAAGATTATGTCATGTGATGAAACCCTCAGGAATACATCTAACCAAAATTGGCAACACTATAAACTGCATCCTTAGACTTAACCAGAGGCAATACTTAACTGTTGATATGGGGGAGGGGCACAATTTAAAGGTTCAGCCAACCCCCAAACATCTGGAGTTGCAGCCCCCTGGGCAACTCCCACCTCTTATCCTCAGTCTCCCCTCCCGGAAAGCAGCGGCCTCTCCCTGCAGCACCCAGATGTTGCTCCTGCCTCTCCCCGTGGGGCTCCGCTTGCAGCTAACTCAGCCTCCAAGGTCACTTGAGTGGCTCGGCTCCGCCAGCTGCCATGCAGGGAGGATGCCTGAAAGCATCATGTGACCAACTAGGGCCGGCTCTGAGTCCACAGGAAACCCATGTTGGGGTTGGGCAGTCCGAGCCCAACCCCGAGCCCCTGGTAGCTTCTAAGGTCCCCCTGGCTGGGAGGTTCTGCGCATTAGCCACCTCCTGGTTCTCGTTAAATCCCCACTGGGTCCTTGTCAAGACCGGAGCAAACTACAAGGCAGGCACCTGGCCCCATGGTGGGCCCAGCCCTGGAAGTCTTGGGCAGGCTAGGGTTGCCAACCCTCCAGGAGTGTCCTGGAGTCTCCAGGATTTAAAGATTAATCTTTAATTAAAGATTATGTCATGTGATGAAATCTCCAGGAATTCGTCCAGCCAACGTTGGCAACCCTAGGGCAGGCACAGAATTTGCTCCCCACATGTGGCCCAGTTGGCTGGGTTGGAGGATCACTGTGGGTCAGTGCCGGCATGAACCGGGCCTGCAAAGAGAGCGGATAAAAGGGGGCAGCTTGTTATTGCTGTCGTCTGTTTTGAAATAAACTACATTAAGGTAAATACAGTATTTCTGTATTAAGACAATGTTTATGCATCTCTAAAACCAGGGACACACGATTAATAGTTGCATGTAAATACTTGGTTCTGTTTATTCAAGAATTTGTTTTTTTATGCTAATATTGATTTTTAAGTGGTAGCTGGTAAACATGTCAAATGAGTTAAAACAAAAAATTAAGATTGATTAAATAATGAATGTAAACTGTATTTGTGATTTCAAGTACACTGTAATTTAAGTACCACTAACAAGTGGCAAATCTGGAAGTTAGACCTATACCTATTATTAATAGCAAAGCCCTCTGCCCCCTCACCCCCCAAACTTACTCTGGTTTGGACATTTAAGGTCATATAAGGACATTTCAGGCACAGGAGGAAGCATAGCCAAATGGATGGGAGAAGGAAGCAAAGAGGAGGGAGGCAGAACGTGAAGAGTGCAGCTCTCTCAAAGAGGAGAGCGATGGCTGACCAGAGATGCTGTATCATAGGCAGGGACAAAGGGACTTCCATAGTGAGGTCAATGAGTGTGAGATTTCTGTGGATGGGGATGCAAAGCCAGGGAAGGGAGTCATAAAAGGGGAGGTGGGGAGAAGATGAGTTTGGAATTGGTATTTTAGCTAGATTAGGGGTGAGCAAAGTGGAGGATGGGAAAGCCAAATAGATCTTCCAGTAGGCTTCTTAGCATATGCACAATGTGCCTCAGGCGGCTCATGACCAGGATCCATCACTGAATTCGGTCTGCTGGTTGGCTTATTAGTGGAGGGAGATTATCAAGGCATAGACAAGGGCATTGGCACTGGGGATGGGAAGGAAGGGGCAGATGTATTGGCAATGTTACAAAATAAGCAGCGAGATTTAGCTGCACTGACCGGTGGAGGGTGTCAGGCAATATCTTTTGTCCAGCTCACAGGGAACAAAAAATACTGAGTACTTTTCAAAAGATGGGGCAAACATGGACAAATACTTTATGGGAGTTTAGGGGAGTTTTCCCTGGGGAAAGTACTTATTTTGGTGTAATCTGGTTAGCCTTCTCCTATTGGAGACTCTGGATATATTTCCACTGGCTCCAGTGGAAACAGGACTGGTCCTACAGTGCTCCTGAGGCTCTGACCATTACAGCAGGGGAGCCTGGAAATGTGATTTTGTTGCTCATAGGGAAATATGCCAGTCACCAGCTCTGCCTGCTTGTTGAGAGAGGGGGAAAGAATGGAACCAGATGGCCCTCATTTCCATCCTATCCCCTTTTCCTTCCTGGAGGACCGGAGGTAGAATTAAGTAGTTGGCCTATCTTCCCTTAGCAACAGGGAGCCGGGGGCCATGTTTATAGGCTCCTAGGGTTGAGCTCAATTCAGACACAGATATACAGAGGTGACTGCAGGGTCACAGACCCTGGATGAATTTGCAGAACCCCTCAAAGGCTGGGCTCCTATCTCAGAAACATATATCTGGGTGCCATACGTCACTATGCAAGTTTATCCAGTCTCATTCTTTTCATCCTTTTTCTTTTGTCACTCATGCACAAAGCTAAAAATAATTTCAAAAGTTACTGAATTAAATGCACAGTCCCTAGCGCTCCACACTGTGATACAGAAATTAGAGGCAGGCTGATAAAAATCAAAAACACATGGCCAAGGTGCAAAGAACGCTCTGTATGAAAGCGTGTTTGAATAAAGAAAGCCTTGAATAAAGAAAGAAAGGTAAACTGCTCTTCTAATATCTGATGTTCCTTTCCTTTCTGCTCTCTAGTTATTCTTCAATACAGCTGAATTAAATTCACGTACAGAACAAACACCTCTTTCCTTTGTTTGAACACCACTGGGACAAAGCTCCAAGCAGCTCTGACTTGCACTTCACACGTGCTTCTTCCAGAGTGCCATGCATTTCCCAGCAAGACCTATGAATACTTGCATACAATTTGCTATCCTAGGATATTCCAGGGCCTTACAAACAGCATTTAATTTAATCTTGCAACATCTGTTAGACAAAAGATTGAGAGACACATTTTAAAAGGTGGGCACTATACAGGATGCATTAATATTTGATTTTAAACACCCAGAGCATAGTTTCCAGAGATGCTGAGTATTCACAGTCAATAGTGACTTCCAGTGGAGTTGTGGGTGCTAAATAACTCTGAAAACTAGGTCTCAAGCATCTGAAGTTGGACACCAACCAAAGTTAGGGGTCTTTTTCAAACATGTGGCCCTAAAAGACCTACCAAAGGATGCAAAGGCAGTTTTCAGCAGCATAGGGAATAGAATGCAGAGCTGCTGATTCTTACGGTGTAACAGTCACAGCCCAAGTAGCTGCTGTGGACGGGTTCTGGCTCTTAGAAGCAGAAAACTCTTCAATGCAGATAAGATTGACGACTCCAGATGTTGCTCTGAGGGGGATGTCATGGCAACAGCCTTACTGCCATTGCTCCTCTGTGCCCCAGTGGTTGCCAGCACGAACTCCTCCTTATTGCCACACCTCTTTGCTTCAGCTGCAATGCACCACTCCCTAATGATTTGGTGTTTTGGCTGATGTGGCTCTCCTCAGTGCTTCAGAGCTCTGGCATGACTCCTTGCAGTTCCTCTTGTTTTGGAAGATTCCAATGCTGTTTCAATATAACTGCTCTCCTGTTCTATAGCCCTGAATAGCTGCTGATCACATTTCAGGTGACAATCACCTTCGCTATGAGTGCTTTAGGCATCAGTTGGCTCCTGCCTCTAGTAGCTGTGAACTCCAAGTCACAAAATCTGAATTTCAGCCCCCACCAAACCCTCAAATTCAGGGTGCTCAAAAAGGGGTTGGTTTTGTCTATTATAGAGATAGGGGCTAGCCATGACATTTGGAAGCAGATCTGAATTCTGAACCCCCTAAGATACAAGACTATTCAGATGTGGGGTTTTGGTTTGTGGCCTCTCAGCTTAAAATCTGGTTTCAGTTAATAGGCAAAGAAATAAGAGAATCAAGTTATAGACAAGATAGACTAGTTGCTCCTAAAGCCACTGGTATCCATTTCTTATAATTTCCCTCTGACTAATGGAGTTTGAGGCAGATATATAATTCTGGTGGCTTTGCCCCACATTTTATTTTCAAAGTGGCCCATTTTAGCTTTAAGCAATTCATTTTGTCTAAATAGGCCATTTAGTGCAATACTTTTATCTCCTACTGCTACTCGTATGTTAGTGATTTTCCCATCTGATCCTCCATTGAGAGTCCAGTTGTTGAAATATTTGATCAAAACCTGAAACAGTTACTTCCAAGGTATCAAATCTCTGACTCATCCAGTCATTCCTTTGAGCAATCATTTCAGTGAGTCTCAGAAATCAAACACTGTAGTGGCTGCCGGAGTAGATGCACAGGTGTACCTGGAGCAGTTTGTTGTTTAAGCACGTCACTTTCCCTTTGGGCAGTTTCTAGTCTCTCAATATATTTTTCTTTCTAAATGAAAAAAATTTAGGCCATTCTCCATCTTGGTTACACTGGACTCATTGAAGTCACACCTGTGTAAAAACTGGTGTCACAGAGCGGGCATTGTGGCCATAAACACACTGCAGTTTCAAACAGGCCATTTTAGTCACAAGAGAACACAGCATTGAGCCAGTGAACGCTTGTTCTTAGATGATCTTTCACACCAGTTTCAATTATTTTTGGTAATTTATTTCAAAATACCATTCAGCAAGTATGTCTGTAACAATACAGACAACAAAAAACATTCAGGATTTTTTTTTTGACAAATAGATTCCTTACTAGGAATACCCAACTCTGAACTTAATACAGAACTCTGAGTAATAATTCATTTAAACTACAATACAGAACTATATTTCCTGCACCTCTCAGAAGCAGTGCAAAGGCTTAGGGTAGTCAGGGGTAACGGAAGAGCGAAGGGAGACGGAAGTAATTGCTGGGAAGGAGCCTGGGTGTGAACTTGGAGGGTTGTTGGGTATGGGTGGGAAAAGTATGGAACAGTTTTTTTGGGGGGAGTGAAGGGGAGGGAGGGATTGTTAGGGAGGTTCCCCTGTGCAGACCCTGGTTGACCCATAGCCTCTCCCATTCAGTCAGGCACATCTGCCCCTGTCCCCATGTGTCCCTGTACCCCCATGTGTGCTTGCACCCCTTGTCCATATGTGTCCCTCCACCTCCACTCAGACACCCACTCCCCCAATGCCCATGTGGCCCTTTACCCCTCCCCCTGTCCCCATGTGTCTCTGTGCCCCCACTCCGTCACCCCCTGTCCTTATGTGGCCTTGCACTCCCTCCCTGTCCCCATGTGGGCCTGCATCTCCCTCCGCCCGGTGGCCCTGCACCTCCACTCCCGTTCAGCCCCTGCCCCAGTCTATTCTCCCCAACTAGCCCATATGAGCCCCTCTCTGAACCTCCCAGCAGCCCCACACTGCCTGTCTCTCCATATCTCCTGTCTCCTGACCTGGCCTGACAGACATTGTGAAGAAGGCAGGCTCTTTCTCTTCCTTAGCTGGCCGGGAACTGTTCCTCTGTTTTATTACCACAGTGCCCTCTGCAAAAGGCAGAACTGCTGCAACTTTCTGGCAGAAACTTTTTTCTGTGCAAAAAATTAAAAGTATGCACAGCTCATTAATTATGTGTATGCGCAGTGGTGCAGAATTCCCTCAGGATTAATATTACCAGTGTGAGTTACAAGAGTTGACAAAAATGGCAATAATGTGGGTGTCAGGTCATAGATAAATACATTAGCACAAATACATTTTTAGGTAATAAAAAGGATCACCTACAACTTGTCAGAAGATTTTGGCCAGCAGGTCCAAAATTAGATTAACATAAGAATGGCCATACTGGGTCAAGCCAAAGGTTCATCTATCCCAGTATCCTGTCTTCCAACAGCGGCCAATGCCAGGTGCCCCAGAGGGAATGAACAGAATAGGTAATCATCAAGAGATCCATTCCCTGTCATCCATTCCCAGCTTCTGGCAAACAGAGGCTAGAAGCCGCCGGTCTCCGTGCCTGGCGGAACCCGCTGGGCCCCCGACCCCAGCAGAAGTCCCTGGGTGGGGGAAGCCCCAGCATCCCCCCCATCCCAGGCAGAAGCCGCAGAGTGGCAGGGGAAGCCCCCCATGCCAGACCCCACTCTCCAGCAGAAGCAGCAGGCGGATGGGGTGGGAGAAGCCCCAGAACCCCGACCCTGGTCCCCTGCTGAAGCATAGAGGGTGGCAGGGAAAGCCCCAGGGAAAGCCCCAGCATCTGGCCACCTGCTGCAGCCCCAGGACTGGAGGTCTGTGGCACGGGGACAGAGCTTCTCCCGTCTTGGGGCTGCAGTGGTGGGGGTGGCAGAAAGGAGTAAAAGGGGTTGCGGGGCTGCAGTGGGGGACAGAATTGGGGGGAGCCTGGGTGAAAGAGGGGTGGGCCCTGGGGAAGGGGCAGAAAGGGGTGGGGCTATGGGCAGGGCCACTGGTGGAAGGGGTGGAATGGGGGCAGGGCTGCAGGCGCAAGGTGGGGAGGGGCCCCCCACTTGCTCAGGGGCAGGGCCCCAGCAAACCTTAATCCAACTCTGCTGAATAGTGCTAACATGAGATAAAGCTGAAGGAAAAGAGAAAGTTTGATTGGCTGCTATTTCCCTACAAACTTAAAATAGCATCCATAAAAAACACATCTTGTTAAAACAAACACCAGACCTTCATCTAGCAAAACAAACACCAGATCCATTGTCAGATTCAGTTACACAACATGGGCTTGATTTTTCAGAGGTGTTGAGAACCTTCAGCCCCCATTGACTTCAACTGGACACGTGGATGTTCAGCACCTCTGAAAATCAGACCCTGAGGAACTGAACACTCCAGAGGATACACAGAATGGGCTAGATATTGCTCTGAATTCCCACCAGAGGTACACTGGTGTCAATGAGAGCAGAATTTTGCCTGAAGTCTACAAAATAAAATAGTGCATCATAAGACCTTTTCGCCTTATGTACAAGCAAAGGGAAAGGAGGGGTAAAAACACAGCTGAAAAGAAAACTGTCTTCTACTACTTATTTTCATAGATGTAATGACTTTAAATCTAGGGCATCTTCTTGGGGAATAAACAGCCAGCTATAGTTAATGGCTTGAGCTATTATTGCTTTTTATACTTAGCTACTGTACAGAAAGCTAAATTAGTTAAAATAGTTGGAAATGCTAAAAACCTTGAATAGTGTCAGAGAGAAAGATGTGGGGCAAAAAAGGTGAAGTGACCTCTTTTATATCCCCTTGGCCTTGTATATTCTATGATATCTGCAGTCCAGTAGGAACCAGCTACACAAACTCCTCCTCTCGTACTCCTCTTGTATAGGTCAGAGCTATCTGTTACCCATCCCACCATAGTTGAGACATCAACATTTCCCCATTTACGCTATACATACAGTCCACAGAAAATATCCCCTCCTGTCCACCAATCTGTTGCAATCATGGGTGGTGGGTATCAAAGGCAGGGGGACGCTGAGCCTCCCCAAATAGCCCTGTGTGCCCGTTCATGCTCCAGCCCCCATTAGCCCCCTCCTGCTTCCCAGCGCTCTGCTGGGGCAGCGCTTCCCCCATGGCTGGAGCCCCAGGCTAGGGCTAATGGGGGCCAGCCTGCGGCCAGAGACTCGCCCGGTGCTCTGGGGATGGGGGCTCTGGGGACTGTGCCACCCACCAGGTGATCTGGGGCCGGGGCCACACAACCTGCCTGATGCTCTGGGACTGGGGAGGAGGGCCGCACCGCCTGCCCTCCCAGTGCTCCGGAGCTGGGGGTGCTCGGGCAGCCGGGGATGGGGGGCTCTGGGCTCTGGTGGGAGGGACAGGGATGGCTGGGCTGGGGGCTAGCCTCCCCAAGCCCAGGGTTCACCTGGTGCCCATGGCTGCAATCCATTCTAGCTCCTCTATGCTTTTTACATAAGCTAGAAATACCACTCTATCTTAATCACCTTCTCAGTGTGAGTCAGTTACTCTACCAGGCAGAGATCCACTTTGACAATGACATCTCTACAAATACAAAGTATATCTCACTCATTCCCCAAAATAGACTGGACAATGTATCCATTTACCCATTTCAGAAAGAGGACAGAGGGTAGCTGACAAGCACATACAGTGTATTACTTTAACTGTTAACAGTTTGAAATTGTGGAAAAAAACAATTCTAACTGACATTTATCTACATTACATGATGGTGGACAATGTGGTTGGATAGGAGGAAGAGTTAAGACTGGCGGAAGAGATTTTTCTGAATATCTTTTTTTTTTTTTTAACTACAACATTCTAATAATGTTCTTTTGAAATTACTGTATTTCCAACATTAACTTTACCTTAAGTTTGTTGTATGGGGACTGGAATTTGCAAGACAAAATGAATCTCAAAGATGGGACATAAAAAATTCAGCCAGAGATTTGGTTGAATGTTTGACTCGGTTTTTGTCGTGTGTATCTTGACTTCTTCATGCTGTGCACTAGTCTTCACCGGATAACCACATCATCTTATTGATGTTGCTTCTATCTGATACTGACATCCATTGCTGTAGTATCTGGGTGCTCTTCCATGTAAAATAAATTCACCTGATCTCCTCTGGAAGTTTGTTCCATAACCAGATCCTTTTGACCAAGAACACTTTGTCCCCAGCTCATTCATAGTCCAGCCTGGGCTTTGTGATCTCCCTTGTCCCAGAGGAGTGCAGTCGTTCATAGCCTGAAATTTGGTCTTTTGATGTAGCTGGGGTTTGATTGCTTTGAAATGCTTTGCTTTGCGCTCATCCTTCCTTCCTTATCTCTTCTTTACTTGTTACCCCTCTCATTGTTATGTTTGAAATTAAAACATAGTCCCACAAAAACATCTGTATGTGCAAACCCTTGTACCTGCACAAGCCATGTGCAGGATGAGGGCCTTAGTTTGTAAGTTTTTCAGGGCAGGGATCATGCAATCTTTTCTGCATTGTGATTCACTTACCACGCTTGGACAGAGCAACAGCATAATAATACATTTCAATTTGTTCCTCCATCCGTGCTAGAATCAAAAGGGTGCTGTTAGGATATCAGAGTTTTGCCAAAAATAACCCCTCTCTGCACCAGACATGAACAACTTAGCCCTAGTCAAATGGCAGATAAGACTGTTTTGTGTTAGTTTTCATATTCATTTTCACACATTTAACTTTATGCATACCTGAAATGTGTTAGATAGTCTTTTTGGTCATCCTGTGGCTATCACGGGATTCAGTGTGCACTCTTGTAACTCAGCAGTTATTTCAAATATTTTTGCACTTCTGTTTTTCCTATTTCTTACCTATACAGATCTCATGGTTTAGTCTAACCAGAAACAAAACAATGTTAAAAGTATTTGTATATTTATGCTTCTGCCCCGGCCCATATAGTAACTAATCATTTCTTGTTTAATTTCTCTGGAGCATTTCTGTTTCTGCAATATCCTAATTACATTTAGTTGTATTGGTGTAAAACAGCTGGAAGTAGCCAGAAATGTGGTGTAGGATGTTTGCAATATTTTCCCCTAAACCCTTTTAGCACTTACTCATTCACAGTCTCTGTGCATTGATGGGACATCCATGTTCAAGGAACAATGTCTATTTTAGGTAATTGCCACTAGTCTCCAAGGGAACAAGAGAGAACCTTCCACTTTCTTCTCCCATATAGGCTAAAGTAAAGAAATGGCACTCGAGACTCATTGAAAAATAATCGTTCTGTTGAAGGGCCTGATTTACATGAGTGCTAAGAGGATGTAAAAATACAAATCAGAATGAGATTATCCACTTACTTTGTCCAAACTCTAATGACTGTACAAGGCGCAAGGCAGTGGAGAATCAGGTCCTTATTTAAAAATAATAAATAAAATCTTTATTTGATTTCTCGAGTATATAATATATGTATTTTTCAAGCCACCTAAAATTCAAGAAATCCATCAAATCCATCCATTCATTCCCCCCCCCCCCCGCAGCAACATTATTCCCTTAATTTGAGTCAGAGGACAATGTGTTTATTTGCTAAACAGTGAAAAGTTAATCACTTTTGCTGTCATTATGCTGTCATGGTACTAGATTGGAATCATTACAAAATGAGTATTTAGAGGTAATGTGCTTTTCTGTTAGATATTAGTGGCTTAAAATATTCTGCACTTGTCCAGTTTAAGTATGTCACAGAGATCCCACTAATTCCAAGTGATACTTGCCAAATTGGTTTTTGCCTTGCTGATAACTTGCTCATTGGAGCTTTGTCTCCTTCAGTCTTAATGTTAAAAATGATAATGACTTCGATTTGTACAATGTCTCTCCTGCAAACTTAGGGGCAAATCCTCTTGCCCTAGGCAACTATGATTATGTCAGCTTGGTGCAGAGGTACTTGGTGCAGAGGTGGTTAATAAATGGGGACAAGAGAGTAATACTCCCTCTGTGGTTGATATGCTGTAGTTACCCCTGTATGGGCTACCCTTACTCATCACTGGAGGAAATGGATGGGGTTCTGTATTGGATCTATTGACACAACCACTTCTTCAGTTTGCTCCTCAGCTTTCCCTTTGTGGAAACATGAAAGAAGCCTCCATGGAACATAGTCCTACAGTGTGTATGGACCCTCTGTCAGGGGCATAGCCACGGGTGGGCCGCAGCCCACCCACTTAGCATCCAGGCCCACCCAAATCGGGGCTGGAGCCCCCCAAAGCCACAGGCTGGGACTCCCAGACCTCGCTTGGTGTCCCGCAGTGTCCTTCTCCTGCTGGTTCTGCGAGCTGCTGCCCCAATCTCCGGCCCCAGCTGAGGATGTGCTTTGTGGAGTAGAGTCTGGGCCAATGGCGGATTAGCCACCTGGATAGTGGGGCCATGCTCAGGGGCCCCGGCCAATTGGGGGACCCAGTAAAAATGGGCACCCCCAGGTCCCGCTGTGCTCCCCAGCAGGAGCGGCAGGGGGAGAGGCGGGACTGCAGATGAAAGGGGTGGGAAGGGGCCCCACTTGTCCTGGCCCAGGGCCCCATATAACTGTCATCCACCTCTGGCACCATGAGGGGAGGTGGCTGCCTGTCCTTATCCCCCCATCATTGCCCGCCCACCCAAAAGCCGGGGCCCACACAGTTTTCCTCTCCTAGCTACGCCACTGACCTCTGTGTGGCATTCTGTCCTTCCAGCCCAACGGTGTGAGAATACTGGTTTCACATCCAGGACTGAGTGGAGAAGGGAGCAGGATGTCTCCAATTTATCCATCAGCTGCACAGGGTATTAAAGGGAAAATCTTTCTCCCTTTTACCAGCTTTTTACACTCTGGACTACAGGATATTACAGTAGTACAGAGGGGCATGGGCAAAAGAACATTTGGGGTTGAGAAGAGATACATGCCCCAGATCCACCTAATTTCCCTCTGCAAATGTGTTTCTGTTACTGGGGGTTCAGAAGTGGGTAACTTTGAATTAAAGTGGAGGTGAGATTTTTAATTTGAATCTCATGTTTGTGGCTTTCTTTTGGGATTAGATACCAGACTGGAATGAGTCTGTTTTCTAGTGAATGAGATACTTTCCCTCACCACCTTTAAGGTGGAACACCCTGAAACATATCTAGGCCTTTTGTGGGTTATGTTGGGATCAGTGGCGAGGAAGGCTTTTCAGTCTTAAGGAGTGGCACGTTTCCAATGACAATGTGTAATTAAAGGTGGAATTGATTTCAAAAGGTCAAACATCTAGACTGGATGTTAATGCTGTCCACAAAGAGTACTGCCCAAGATGAACAGACCAAGACATCTTAGATGAACAGACCAACTCATCTGCCATAGTTGTAGCAAAGGGGAAAGGAGGTGTCTTAAGGTCCCGACTCTTCTGTGCTGAAGTGTAAGTTTCATGCAAAAAGTCAACTGAAATGGAAACAGAATGTTCCTTTAAGACTTACCAAAAATACCATAAGTGTGTCACTCTGTTGGGGGGAAAAGCCTCCAGGGGATGTCTTGAGACAAAGCCCCCGCAAAGGAAAATGACTCTGGGGTACAAATGACTCTTGACAAAACCCCTACTAGAGTATCTCTCTCTCTCAGCTCCCAAAGTGAGGCTTCTATAATTGCAAGCGGAACCCTAACTGCCCACATGGGAACTAAGCACTGTTGTTACTCCACCCCATAGGGCCTAAGGAGATTCCCTCATAGAACTGGACTTGGCTGTTCTCTCAGTTTGTCAGGATCATGGCTATTCTGGCAGAGAGTCACAGATGAAAAGTATTACTACGAGCATCACAGATCACATGTGGCACTAAGGAAAAATGTTACCCCATGGTGTAATAGTGCACAGTTAGGGCATTCTTTGCTTCCTCTGACATACCCTGCACTGACTATGAGATTTGGGTACCAAAAGGAATGGACCATTACTTTGTATCAGATGGCAATTCCTATGTTTTCTTGTGAAATGCCAGACGAGTTACAAGGGCAAAATGTTTCATTTTCTTTTAAAACAACAATGGTAGCAACAGATTATGTAAATATATGCGCTCAAAGCAAAGCTATATGCAATATTTTAGAATATTTAAGCAAGATTTTGGGGAGATGGAGACGCCACCCAAAGCCAAGGTTAAACTTACAATACATCTTTTAAATGAAAGAGAACTGACCAGGAGCGGAGTCAAGCATGAGATGAACACAAATCCTTCCACCTAAAATGTCAAACATCAATGTCAAAGTTTTCTTTCTACGTCTTAGACAAAGATGACCTGATTTTTCAGAGGTGCTGAGTGAGAGAAGCATGGTACACAGACTTGGGATCTTAGAAAAGCCAGGCTATCCTCGTTCAAAAGCTGTTTCAAAATATGGCAAATAAACCTAAAATGCTCAGTTTTGAGTGAATATGAATTTTAAAATAATACATTCTACCATACTGAGTCTACAAGCTTTGCATACATGATTCTCCTGAGTTAATAAAAGGAACCAGACAATTGAACATGGGCCACTGCCACAATAAAAACTATTCCAGTGGGGACTAATTGGCATTCTTGCTGGCAGCATCAGTATAGAGGTCAAGGATGAAAAAGGTCTGGAGACTGAACTACTCCTCCCCCCCGCTTAGAGGTGATTTCTGAAGGTTAGTTTAGAGACTCTTTGGCAGGTAAGCGTGGGGAAGCTTGCAGAGCTTCTGCCTGGGAGACAGACAATTTCAGGCTGCATGCCAGCACTTTTCACAGGCACTAAAGTCACACGCCAAGCAATGTGCCACTACATTCATTTGTAGATTATTCCTTGTAATACTTTGCACACAGCTCCTTAATGAGCGAGTAAACAATTTTGTCACATTAACGGCACTTTTACAGCACACTCAGCTTGTAAAAGCACTTGTGCGGAGGGAAACAGCCTTCTATCAATTCACTGCTTTCAACAAAACCCGGCCCTGTGGATTTATTAGAAGGATTTGTGGCACATTATCTAAGTATTGCTAATTACAAACTAAGCTCTAGAGACATGAATCAAAACTTCCCTGCTACGATTTCCAATAACGGTATTAAACAAATTAGGCTTTTTGACCAAGCTTACTAGTGTAGGCTGCAGCCTGGTGTAAGGCAAGACTTCCCTAATAAATGGAGATCAGGATCTTAATTATAGAGGAGCAATACTGATTGGCTTGTGATCTTCATTACATACGTACATTTCTGTTGCTCCCATTAGTTCCAGTCAGTTTGGATTGTAAATTAAAGGTCCCATCCTGCTCCTGTTTCAATCAATGGAAAACTTCCACTGACTTCAATCATGTAGAAGAAAACCCTAAATTCTTAAGGAAGAGACAGCAATCTAATTTCTGATAGTTCTACTGGGTTCAGGATTTTTTATACATTAGCAAAACTCAAGCAATATATTTTATTAACATGTAAAATGGGACAAAATGGGGAGATACTGCACAGTTCTGAAAGCATTTTGATTCTCAGTAGGAGCAATGTTGTTTCTGCTAGTTGGTGAACCCTATGCTAGTGATGTCTTTTACCTTCAATTACCTTACCAGAATACTTGCTTGGCTGTCATGCAGAGAATGCCTCATATCATTGTAGTTCTTTCTATTCCCAATCTTACTGTGTATAAATGCTCCATGTCTTCACTTATATGAGAGTTACCATAGTATCTTGAAGCTACTTGCTTCTCATTTTTGTTTACTCTAGGAGTTGCAGGTAGGAGAGGGCAATGCTTAAAACTCCAGACATAGCCACATTGTCATGAAATCACTTTGATTTAGTGGTTGTGAAAGATGATTTGTGGACAACTCTGGAGGAGACTGGAACTCTGTTTGCAAGCTTCCCTGCACTCTCCCTCTAAAGGTGCCTTAACCATGACGCAGAAGGACTAACTCTGAGAACGAAATTCCCTGCCTCTTTAATCTTTGGCCTTTCTGCTCAGACTATCAAAGGGTTTCCATCAATATTAATTATGGTAGTTTTTCTTATGCCCTGTGGAAACAGGACACTTGTCCATTGGGAGCTGGACAGAGGCCTCGTGTCACAGTTCATAGCATCTGTATTCTGCCTCGCTTGTCCAGCAAGGATACTGTGACAGTCTATTCTATTATGGTCACCACTTTTACAAGACTATGATCAATTTTGTACAAAGTATGCCTTGGGAGGTATCATTTGAAAAGTCATAATCTGCTTAGTGTTATTATCCCGGTAAAATTTGTGTATCAGTATTGTATGTAAAGTTATAAGTTTCTAGTATGTATCATTGTCATAACATGCTTCAAGGTTAAGACAAGCAGGCCTAAGCCAGTTTTTCAGAGACAAAGACGCACTAGCCCCTCGCCGTCGACTATCCATCGATACAAGGATGATGTTTGCCGGGGGAAAGTCATTGATGAGACTTAAGATGGCTGAGGAGTCGAATTCATGCTTTAGATGTCTTTCCATATATGTGACAGGGGGTTGCTTGGAAAGAGCACAACTGCTGGCCAGGATGCTGTACACTTTCCTTCCTCCTGTGCTGTTTCTCAGCCTCTTGAGCAAGGCGATTTTCTTCAAAACAGGCTGAGGCTTGATGTATGATGTGATGCCATTGCACCCTATTGCCAGTCAGCTATTCCCAGTTTGTGGGGACAGCAAGATATACTTTCTTAAGATATACTTTCAGGGTGTTCTGGTAGCATTTCCTCTGTCTCCTGAGAGTCCTCCTGCCATGACTAAGTTAAGAAAAGAGGACTCACTTCGGAAAACAAGTATCAGCCATCTTCACACAATGACCAGCCCAGGCAAGTTGATGTTTTATAACCTTTGCCTCAACATTGGTGATCTTTGCTGCAGAGAGAATGCTGGCATTGGTGCTGGTGGTACCACTCCAGATGCTTAAGATGGGTTCGGTATGTCACCCACATCTTGCACCCATAAAGAAGAGTGAGGATGACTACTGCATTGTAGACCAGGATCTTAGTTCCCCTCCATAGATCTCTGTCAATAAAGACATGATGGAGCAGCTTTCTGAAGGATACACTGGCACAATGGATCCTGTGTTTGATCTTCACATCAATATTGGCTGTCTGGGTGAGGTGGCTACCAAGGTAACGGAAATGCTCAACGTTTTCCAAGAGTTCACCACTGATGACAATTTGTGGGAGGAGGGGCAACTTGTGCTGAGGCAGGCTGGTGGAGCACTTTAGTCTTCTCAAGATTGAGGAAAAGTCCCAGGCTATGACAGGCACCTGAGAAGAGATCTAGGGTGGATTGCAAGTCAGCCTCAGTATGAGTGACAATAGCACAGTTGTCAGCATACTGAAGGTTGGTAATAACAGTCCTGATGACTTCAATTTTAGAATGAAGACATTGACGATTGAAGAGCTGGCCGTTCATGTGATACTCAATACCAATTCCAGAAGAAAGGCGGGCATGAATAAGAATCAAGATTACGGCAAGATAGTTGGAAAAAAGGGTTGGGGCAATAACACAGCCCTGCTTAACACCAGTGCGGATGGTGAACAGGTCTGGCTCCAACCTATTACAGAGGTGGCGGTCATCCCATCATGAATTAGCCTGAGAACATGAATGAACTTCAATGGACAACCGAACCTACACAGCATCTTCCACAATGCTTCATGATAGATGTGAGCAAGGATCTTCCCAGCAATGGAGAGGAGGGCAATACCTTGGTAATTCCCACACATTGATGTGTCCCCTTTCTTAAAAATGGTCACAATATTGGCACTCTTTAAGGTGGGTGGAATTTCCTTATTAACCAAAATTCTAACAAGAAGTTGATGAAGTTTTTGCACGAGTACTATTCCCCCAGCTTTGAAGACCTTCGCGGGGATGCCATACGGGCCTGGCGCCTTATTGTTTCTAGTCTGAGCAATGGCTCACCAAACTGCCTCAGAAATGGGGAGTCAGCAAGAGGTTCTATTACTGGATGGTGAGGAATGGATTCAATGGTGGCAGCTTTGATGTTATACCATCATTAGACAGAGGGACAAATATAAGACCATTTGGAAACACACTCGTTCAGAAGACTGGCATCTTCTTGATTATGTCATTGTCACAGCCCGTGATTGTACTGATGTCCATATTACACGAGCCATGAGAGGTACAGATGATTGCTGGACTAGAACCCCAGGCAGATGTTAAAGACGGTCTCTGGCTTAAGCAGCCATTCTTCAGCAATGGGAAGGTGTAAACAAGAAATTTACATTTCATCACAGGGACGATTCAAAGCTCACGTTCATATGTCTCATCAAGGATGTTTCTAGTGCAAGAAATGGAGTTATAAAGGGGGAGGAAAACACTTAATTTCACCTTTCCTCCTCCCATCTCTTTGCTAATGACATCAGCGACTCAAAGAACTGAACTAAGGGGGAGTGGTCCCAGGCTAGAAGGAGACCCAGCATGTGAAATTTACTACAGCATATGGTGAGACAAACCTTTGCTTTTATGCTCACTTAGCTTGTTAAGTTAGTAATATGCAAGCTAATACTTTTTATTTCTTTTGTAACCAGTCTTGACTTTTATGCATCATCACTTGTAATCACTTTAAATCTATCTTTCTGTAGTTAATAAACTTAACCAGTTTGTTTGGATTAAAGTGTGTGGGAAACTCCATTTGGGATAACAAGGCTAGTGCATATATCATTTTGCCTGGGTGCAATGATAGACTTTCTATGAGCTTGCATTGTTCAGTAATGTGCTGGACAGGACAAGATGCAGATTTATGGGGGAAGTCTGGGACGAGGAATTTGCGGGTGTCACCCTATATGTAATTCATGAGTGACTGGAAGTGAATTTGAATGCTGAAGGCTGTGTGAGAGCAGACCAGGAGTGGCTGTTCTGACAGTGTAAAAGGCATCCCAGGCTAGAGAGTTAAGGGGACACCACTGTTGAGCAGTCTAGATTGTACCTTGGGGAATGTCACAGATACCCACTCTCAGGCTTCCAGCTCCCCAGCCATTGCCTTTCTTGGGTGTAGGCCTGTGTCCCACTCCCTTCTGAACAGGGTATTTTCAGGCTGCAGCGTTTCCTGCCTTCACTGTGTTATTCCCAGCAGATGCAGGCTGTCGAAGCACACCTGCTTGCTTTCTCTTTACAGACAGTTAACAGGTGTAATTGCTACAGTAATAAGTTACCCTCACAGCACTTCTTCTGCAAGCCTATTTTATTCTTAAGATAAAAGCACTACAGAGAAAATATATTGAGAAACCATAAAAGAACCTACACACATGGTAATAAGCTTATCGGATATCACCCCAACCCTACCATGGGCTCTGGCAGGAGCAGTCCTTCAACACCCCACCCACATGGTTTCCTTTGTGGTCAGAAGTTCATCACAGCTTCAGTTCAGAACAAGCATATTCATAACATGTTTAAGTCCAGACTTTATACAGCTCAGGGGTCTTTAGAACATAAGAACATAAAAATGGTCATACTGGTAAAGACCAATGGTCCATGTAGCTCAGGATCCTGTCTCTGTCCAATGCCAGATGCTTCAGAGGGAACGAACTGAACAGGGCAATTATAGTGATCCATCCCATCATTCAGTCCCAGCTTTTGCCAGTTGGAGGTTTAGGGACACCCAGGATATGGGGTTGCATCCCTGACTGTCTTGGCTATTAGCCATGGATAGACCTATCCTCCATGAATTGATCTAATTCTTTTTTTTAACCCACTGATACTTTTGGCCTTTACGACATAAGTTCCACAGGTTCCATGAATTTCAGGTCTTTGATCTCAAGTTTCCAGAAGCAGATAATTAGTACACAATGGGTGTCTCTTCCCAGGATGTAGCTTCATAAGGTTGACTTCAGAGGGGAGAATTTGCATTCCCCTCACCTCTAGGTACTTCCTAGGAAATCCACTTCACACATATTCCAAAAAGCCCTTTGAAGTTCCTAATACCTTCCAGAGATTGCATTAGTCTTGTTTTCCTGCTAAAGAAGTTCCACACAATCTCACAGGAGTCCATAAACATTAATATTTTTAATACGATGAACTCAAAATATATTCAACAATTCAGTGAAGTATAACTTAATTCAATGAAGTTAATTCAGGATATTGCTGGATATTGTCAGTCTGTCACACCTCAATTATACAAGCAGATCCATAGAGGTGTCCTCCCATATGGTTCTCCTTTGAAGTCAGTGGGGCTGTGTGTGGGTGCAAGGGGCTGCTTGCATGGATCAGCTTGCAGAACTGGAGCCATAGTCTGCAATAGAGATATAACAGAGGAGAGCTAAAACTGTCCTATAATTCTTGGCCCAGTCATGTGTCAGGGGCCAGGATCAGGGTTAACATTTGTCACATGACAGAGATCAGAATTCACAGACTCGTTACATCTTCCTTTTTTTAACATCAAATTCAAATAAAACATAGTATCAGCCAAGCACAACAACTGCAAACTAATACCACCAATGACTA
This sequence comes from Emys orbicularis, assembly GCF_028017835.1. Taxonomy (NCBI): domain Eukaryota; kingdom Metazoa; phylum Chordata; order Testudines; family Emydidae; genus Emys; species Emys orbicularis. The sequence goes on along the minus strand of NC_088684.1, from coordinate 184,575,688 downwards.
CAAAGTCGTGGATGAAGGTCATAGTGCACCCGGTTTGTTATTTTTTCCCCAGTACTGTCAGATAAAGTATTTACTGTCCTGATCTTAAATACCTTATTAAAATGTCACAGAAACACCTTCATGAAACTAAAGACCTGGGGCTAAATTCTGCCCTCTGAGGGGCTGCCCGGGTGTGACTGAAAGATGAATTTATCCCAGCTGAGATTCCAACCCATATCTAGAATAAATCAAACCACCCACTGAGGCTAGGATTGTTTTTTTTCTTTCTTGTTTTCATTATGCTTCTCTTTCCTTCTAGAGACCATAGCTATTTATTTGTACATTACTTTAAATCTCTGCCTTTTTATAAGGCACTTCAATTTTGACAGCATTGGGGGGAAAAGTCTAGTGTTCCCTTCTAAATTTAGTAGAGAAAAAACCAACCCCCCCCCACCCAAAGACCCCCACTCCAACCCAGATTGTTTGCTGCTGGTCTCTTTTCTTACGATTGTTCCATTCAAAACTATTATTCATAAGTTCCTGTCTATCGCCTTTTGTAAATAACATCTGGTTTTCAAATGTTCAGTGTATGCTAATTAGTTTGGATCCTTTGTAAAAGTACTGTATTTATTTAGAAAAATACAAATCAAATGCTAATGGATAGTAACTAAACTCCCCACTTGGTCTATAGTTCCATCAATCCCCACATTACCATATGGTCTACAGGCAATCAATGCAGCTTTACTCTCTCTCTCCTCTCACATGCTTATGCTGTCATGCTCTCCTTGTTGCAGCTTTAGAACATAAGGGGTATCCTCCTCTCAGATGTGTTTAGGATCCTGTATTCATAACTGAAAGTTCATCTAGGGACAAATCTTAGTCCTTATTCAGTTCTTACATGGGCAAACTCTTATAAGAAAGTGCCATAGAATGCAATTGAATTCTATGGTTTGTGGGGTGGGGAACGTATCTCGCTCTGTAGTCTAAATTCAGGCTGCATTGGCCCAAATGAACTGGGTGGGAGACTAGACACACCTTGGCAAGAGTCAGCCTGACTTCACACCTAGAGTTTTTTGATGCACTAGGCTGTTGGGCAGTCTAATATCCACAATACTACTGCTTAGCCAACATGGGGCATGGTAACTGGGTACCCTGACCACCTGCTGGTGTCCAGCAGCAGGCACAGTGTGGAGCATATGCTACTATCCTCAAAGACACCTGTAAGAGAAGTATTGTTGAGTGTGCTGCCCCAGCACTCCTGAGCTATTCTGCCTTGTATCTGCTTCAAGGTGGGTGAGGTAATATCTTTTATTTTAACAACTTCTGTTGGTGAAAGAGACAAGCTTTTGAGCTACACAGAGCTCTTCTTCAGGAAGACAGAATAGCCCCCAGAACCTCCACTTGGTGGCTCCTGCCCCATTCCTCCTCTGAGCGCACCACTGGCAACTAAGCCAGAATCTAGTCCATAGTTTGTCAAGTGTCGCCTGTATTTACAGTGCCGTATAAATGATTAATAGCAACACTTTTCCTTATTAGACAAAGAAAGAACCGGGTAGTTGTGTGTGCTGTGATGTATTAAGTAGTAGTAATGGATTTCAATTACATGAAAGACCTCTAATTAATTCCTATATTGGTTATGCTTGAGTTGACAGGTTACTGATGAGATTAATTCCTATTCCCATAGAGCTGCTGAGTCTTTCAGTGGCAATTTCCATAAGCCAAACAATGTTACAGGTATCTAAAAAACCCTTTTAAACCAACCAACAAACAAAATCATATCTCAAATAGCATTTTTCATCTCCATCCAGCTCTTCCTTTTGCTATTTCCCACATTGATCAGAGATACTGTAATGAGGAAGCCTAATGGAAGAGAAAAAATGCAATTTAATATCCAAAAGAAGCAGTTCTCTGTCTAAGGCAACAGTCCTTATCTACTTAAAATGCTTTTCTCTGCAGCCCCACAACCCTTCCTCTTCTTCAGCTCTTTCGCTCTTAATTTCTTTCTGAATCATTCTCCTCCTCTGCTGCTGTCTGACACTGTTTGCCTGAAGAATTTTAACTCAGACACTTCTCTCTATCTCTGGTCCTTTTGATATTTTCCTTTGTCTAAAATCTACTTTTCCTCTAACTTTCTCAAAAATCTAATGTATTGATCATGGCCAAGTCTGGACTCAATCACAGTTTGTACGACAATCTTTTCAGTCTGTGACACATAGACCCACCGAAGACAGGGGAAGCTGCTTTAATTTACATATATTTTTTAAAACAAGCAGGTACTATGCTTTTGTGTGTATATATATATATATATATATATATATATATATATATATATATATATATATATATATATATAGTATAAGCACCAACACTGTAATTTTCCAACAACGGCTGAAACCCTTAGTCATAAAAATTGTTTTGACAACATGCTCGTTTCATTTTTCATATCCCTAATTCTGCTTACTTAACTGTTTTGAATTTTTAAAACTTTTCTCCAAATGTCATTAGTTACTTCCTGCAGTATCTAAAATTGAAGTCTGCAATCTCACCAAGATCCAAGAAATCTGTCTAGATAAGCAATGGAATATTGAGATTTAGCAGCTGCATAGCTAATCGAAACAGATGAGGCTTAGATGAAGCTCAATTTCTCTCGCTCCTAGCAGAACCTTAGGGTACGTCTTCACTACCCGCCATATCGGCAGGTAGCAATCGATTTATCCAGGATCGATATATCGTGTCTCGTTAAGACGCGCTATATTGATCCCCGAACGCGCTCACCGTCGACTCCGGAACTCCACCAGAGCGAGCGTCGGTAGCGCAGTCGACAGGGGAGCCGCGGCCGTCGATCCCGCGCCGTGTGGACCCCAGGTAATTCAATCCAAGATACTTCGACTTCAGCTACGCTATTCGCATAGCTGAAGTTGCGTATCTTGGATCGATCCCCCCCCCCCAGTGTAGACCAGCCCCTAGACACTACTAAGGCAGCCCAACCCTGATGCCATGAGATGTTTCTTATATGAAGACTCCACTAGCTCTTGTCTTGTCCTTTGGAAATTTATGGTATCTTATAAAGATCTGTCTTTAGAAGGATGTGTAGGGAGCTATGGTGTATAAGTGGATATGAAACCATCATAATATCATCTGGGGGACGGGCTATATTTAATACTAATGAGGAATAAATAAGCTAAACCCAGGGAAACAGCAAGTTGCCAATAAGTGAAGTGTCAGACAGGCAACTGGGGTCAGATGCTTGTCATGAGGGGTGCATGAGGCTTTTTGGAAGTGGCGGGGATTGGGTTGTGGGGACCTGTCAGTGGTTTACCCAATGGAAGCACTTCACCACCAGCAGATGGTCTTTCAACTTTCTGATATTGTGTCCGGCTGCAGGATCCCACAACTCTACTTCTGACTAGAGCTGTATAAATAATGATTTTTCAGTTTGATGGCCAAACTGAAAAAAAAAATAATTGTAGGTCTACCAGAAATAATGAATCCCCCCCCCACCCCAGTGAAATAGTAAAATAAATAAATGAATTGTTTTGGGTCAAACAAACAAAACATTTTCCTTTTTGAGGAATAATACAAATAAAATCAAAGTAAAACTCAAAACATGAAGTCACTGAGTCAAAAAATTAAAATTCAGTAGTGCAGGAGCTGTAACTTGCTTTTCTTTCCATGCCCCCCGCCACTGGTCGCTTGGGTGCACCACCTTGTCCTCTGTCAGACTTGCATCCCTCTCAGCTCTGTTTTGTAGGAGCAGCATGCCACTGCTCCCACTACAGGTGAATGGTTCAATGCCTGCAGATGGGGCCACATAAGGATCCCATGCTCAATGCTTGTGAAGAGAGGTCAGTCATAAACATATCTGGCAGGCAGGAGCGGCGCCAGGGTTTTTGAAGCCCTAGGCGGCAGCGCTCCTCCTCTGAGCATTCGGCGGCGGAGGTCCTTCCGCTCCACGTCTTCGGGGCACTTTGGCGGCGGGTCCCGGAGCAAGTGAAGGACCCGCCGCCGAATTTCTGCCGAAGACCCGGAACGGAAGGACCCCCCGCCGCCGAATTTCCGCCGAGGGCGGCAAAATGCTGCCACCCAAATCCTGCTGCCCCAGGCGACCGCCTAGGGTCGCCTGGTGGAAGCGCCGGCCCTGCTGGCAGGGTCCTATACCAGACAGCTGGCTTAGTCCACAAAGAGGAGAGGATAGAAGTTGATAAAGTGCAGGTAGGAGCTGAAAAACAGTCAAACAAAAAAGAGTTCTATTCAGATGAAGGCAGACAACTAAATATTGTCAAATTTTATAAGTGCCTGTATACAAATGGAAGAAGCCTAAACATGAAGAGGGGTGAACTTGAGTGCCTGGTATTAAATGAGGATATTGCTATAATAGGCATCATAGAAATTTGGTGGAATGATAATAGTCAATGGGACACAGTAATCCCCGGGTACAAAATATATAGGAATAACAGAGTGGGTCGCAGTGGTGGGGGAGTGGCACTATATGTGAAAGAAAGCATAGAGTCAAATAGAATAAAACTCTTAAATCAATCACACCGTACCACAGAATCTCTATGGATAGAAATTCCATGTTTGAATAAGAGTATAGTAGTAGGAATATATTACCAACCACCAGCCCATGTGTGAAATGCTCAGGGAGATTAGAAAGGCTACAAAAAAAGAAAACCCAGTAATAATGGGGGATTTCAACTCTCCCTATATTGATTGGCTACAAGTCATCTTGGGAAGGGATGCAGAGATAAAATTTCAGACACCATTAATGACTGCTTCTTGGAGCAGCTAATCCTGGAACTCACAAGGGGAGAGGCAATTCTTGATTTAGTACTAAGTGCCACACAGAATCTGGTCCAAGAGGTGAATCTAGCCGAACCACTCTGTAATAGCAGCCATAATGAAATTAAATTTAACATTCATATAGGGGGAAAATACAAAAGAAACCCACCACAGTAGCATTTAATTTCTAAAAGGAGAAGTGCACAAAAATGAGGAGGTTAGTTAAACCAAAATTAAAACAAACAGTCACAAGGCCAAAATGCCTGCAGGCTGAATGGAAACTTTAAAAAAAACACCATAATAGAGGCTCAAATAAAAAAAAAAAAAAAAGATATAAGAGGACCAAAAAAAAAGTACCATCGTGGCTAAACAGCAGAATACAAGATGCAGGTAGAGACAAAAAGACATCTTTTAATAATTGGAAGTGAAATCCTACTAAGAAAAATAGAAAAGAACAAACTCTGGCAAGTCAAGTGTAAAAGTACAATTAGGCATGCGAAAAAAGAATGTGAAGAGCAACACAAAAACGAACAGCAATTTTTTTTTAAGTAGGTCATAAGCAGGAAACCTGCCAAATAATCAGTGGGGCCACTGGATGATCAAGGTGCTAAAAGAGCACTCAAGGAAGACAAGGCTGTTGCGGAGGAGCTAAATGAATTCTTTGCATCGGTCTTTGCTGCAGAGGATGTGAGGGAGATTCCCACACCTGAGCCATTCTTTTTAGGTGACACATCTGAGGAGCCATTCTAGATTGAGGTGTCAATTTTGGAGCAAATTGATAAATTAAACAGTAATAAGTCACAAGCACTACATGGTATTCATCCAAGAGTTCTGAAGGAACTCAAATATGAAATTGCAGAACTACTAACTGAGGTATGTAACCTATTGCTTAAATCAGCCTTTGTACCAGATGAGTGGCGGATAGGTAATGTAACTCTGATTTTTAAAAAAGGCTCCAGAGGTGATCCTGGCAATTACAGGGCAGTAAGCCTAACTTCAGTACCAGGCAAATTGGTTGAAACTATAGTAATGAACAGAATTATCAGACAAATAGATGAACTTGATATGTTGGGGGCAGAGTCAACATGACTTTTGTGAAGGGGAATCAAGCCTCATCAATTTATTAGAATGCTTTGAGGAGGGTCAACAAATATGGTGACAAGGGTGATCTGGTGGATATAGTGTACTTGGACTTTAAGAGATCCTTTGACCAGGTCCCTCACCACAGGCTCTTAGGCAAAGTAGGCGGTAATGGGATAAGAGGGATGGTCCTTCCATGTATCAGTAACTGCTTAAGAGCTAGGAAACAAAGGATAGGAACAAACAGTTTTCACAGTGAAGAGAGGCAAGTATCAGAGTCCCCCAAAGATCTGTACTGGGACCAGTGCTGCTGTTCAACATATTCATAAGTGATCTGGAAAAAGGGGTAAACAATGAGGTGGCAAAGTTTGCAGATGATACAAAATTCCTCAAGATTGCCGTTATCTTTTGTGACAAAGTTCCTCCTCTATCTTGGTGGGTCCTGCGCTTATTGGCGGATTTTCTTGCCTCAGAGATTCACCATGTGGGTTGGGGAACAGCCCAGAGGCCTTCCCCTCTGGAAGAACCCACAGTCCAGGTCAATTGGGAGGTTTGGGGGGAACCCGGGCCCGCCCTCTACTCCGGGTTCCAGCCCAGGGCCCTGTGGACTGCAGCTGTCTATAGTGCCTCCTGTAACAGCTGCATGACAGCAACAACTCCCTGGGCTACTTCCCCATGGCCTCCTCCAAACACTTCCTTATTCTCACCACAGGACCTTCCTCCTGGTGTCTGATAACGCTTGTACTCCTCAGTCCTCCAGCAGCATACCCTCTCCCTCTCCCTCTCCCTCTCAGCTCCTTGCGCCTCTTGCTCCCAGCTCCTCACACTCAAACCACAAACTGAAGTGAGCTCCTTTTTAAAACCCAGGTGCCCTGATTAGCCTGCCTTAATTGATTCTAGCAGCTTCTTCTTAATTGGCTCCAGGTGTCCTAATTAGCCTGCCTGCCTTAACTGGTTCTAGCAGGTTCCTGATTACTCTAGTGCTGCCCCTGCTCTGGTCACTCAGGGAACAGAAAACTACTCATCCAGTGACCAGTATATTTGCCCTCTACCAGACTCCTGTACCCCACTGGTCTGGGTCTGTCACACTTTGGATTTAGCTAAGTTACAAAAGGATCTCACTAAACTGAGTGACCGGGGAACAAAATGGCAGATGAAATTCAGTGTTGATAAATGCAAAGTAATGCACATTGGAAAACATAATCCCAACTATACAGACATAATGCTTATTAGTATGAGCAGTCCCACTGGGACTGATGACATGGCTCTTGGCAGGAAGCACTATGCAATAAGAAGTTTGCAGGTCTGGCCTCCATGTTCATGCCCAACCAAGAAAACAGCACTCTTTTGAGACAAGGAAATTTGATATGCCAATTTTTTAGGGCTTAAATACACAAACAATTAGACCACAGCAAATTGGGGTCTGAATCTACCCTGAACCAGTCTGGAGTAGTCTGCCCATGTGAACCCCACTGATAAGCATTAACAGTTCATTAAAGTGCTTTGATTTAGTCCTCTTTGAAACAGGACTAGCTCAAAACTCATCAATTAATTATTAATGGGAATCAACAAGTTGCACATGGATGGTTAGACTGCAGCAGGCTAGTGCAGAATAGATTCAGACCCCATCTTATCATGGTCTAATTGTTCATACAGACAAACTGTGAGTTTCAGAATTTTTTTATTTTCAGGAGCTGGAGGTAAGGTATCCTTGTTACTGGATCCTAGATTGTGGCACACTCTGCAGAAAGAGACCTAGTCAGATTATTTTCAGAGTAAACTACAGAACCCAGCTTTTCGGAGATGCTTGTCTGCAATAAGACCTGGGGAGGGGAACCATACTTAAACAGCTGAGCCTTACAAAAGCAAAAAAGAGTTCATTTTAGTGATTTCTTTAGGCTTCTTTTGGCCTAGAGACTATATAGACATACTCCCTATAAAACCATGGATGGACAGACAGAAGTGAGAGTAGCCACTATCGGAAATGGACATTTACTGCACCACAGGATTTACCCTGACCCCAGTATTTCTTGTAAGCCTTGTACTTAGTATGAGAAATACTGAGATGAATTTAAATACCATACAAGGTTAAAGTCCAGTATCAATGGGGCCTACAATCTCTATCTTGGAATCATAAAAATGTAGGACTGGAAGAGACCCCAAGAGATAATCTATTCCAACCCCCCAGACTGAGCCAAGACCAAAGACTTTGCCTAGCCAGCTATTCCCAATTTTTTTAATTGTGCATTTGATTTTACTTTCCTTAGTGTAGTACAGGGGTTCTCAAACTGGGGATTGGGACCTCTCAAGGGGTCATGAGGTCATTACATGGGGGGGTCGTGAGCTGTCAACCTCCACCCCAAACCCCGCTTGCCTCCAGCATTTATAATGGTGTTAAATATATTAAAAAGTGTATTTAATTTATTAGGCGGGTCACACTCAGAGGCATGTGATGTAAAAGGGGTCGCCAGTAAAAAAGTTTGAGACCCACTGGTGTAGTACTTTTCACTTCACTTTTCTCCAACTTGTCAGGGTCATTTTGAATTCCAATCCTGTCCTCCAAAGTGCTTGCAACCCTTTGCAGCTTGGTGAGATCCACAGATTTTATAAACACACTCTCTACTCTATAATCCAAGTCATTAATGAAAATGTTGCATAGTACTGGACGCAGAACAGACTCCTGCAGGTGTCCCACTAGATACGTCTTCCCAGTTTGACAGTGAACCACTGAGTACAGTCTTTCAACCAGTATTATGCATCCACCTTCCAGTAATTTAATCTAAACCGCCTTTCCCTATTTGCTTCTGAGAATGTCATGTGGGATGGCATCAAAAGCCTTGCTAAAATCAAGGTATATCACATCTACTGATTCCGCCCATCTACTAGGCCAGTTACCCTGTCAAAGGAAGAAATTAGGTTGGTATGGTATAATGTATTCTTGACAATCCAAGCCGGCTATTATATGTCATCCTATTATTATCCTGCTTAAAAATTGATTGTTTAATAATTTGTTTCAGTATCTTTCCAGGTATCAAAGTTAGGTTGACTGGTCAATAATTCCTTGGGTCCTCTCTGATCCATCTTTTAAGGATAGGTACTCTGTTTGCCCTTCTCCAATCTTCTGGAACCTCACCCATCGCCCATGAGTTCCTGAAGATAATCACTAATGATTCCAAGATTGCTTCAGCTAGTTCCCTAAGTACCCAAGGGTGTATTTTGTCCAGCCCTGCCAACTTGAATACGTCTAATTTATCTAAGTATTCTTTAACCTGTTCTTTCTGTATGTTGGCTTGCCTTCCTTCCCTCTTGTTGTTAATATTAATTGTATGAGGCATCTAGTCACAATTAACCTTTTCAGTGAAAACTGAGGCAAAATAAGAATTAAACACCTCAGCCTTCTTGATGGCATCCATTATTAGCTCTCCTTTCCCCACTAAATTATGGAACTACACCTTCCTTCATCTTTCTCTTGCTCCTAATGTATTTTATTGCTTTTATGTCCCTTGCTAGGTATAACTTACTTCGTATTTTAGCCTTTCTGATTTTTGTGCCCACATGCTTGTGCTATTCTTTTGTATTCATCTTTAGCAATTTGTCTATGTTTCCACTTTTTCTAGGAAAATCGTTTTGATTTTCAGGTTATTAAAGAGCTCCCAATGGAGCCATTTTGGCCTCTTATTATTTTCCTTTCTTTCCTTCACTCCAGGATGGTTTGCAATTGTGCTTTTAATATTGTCTCCTTGAGAAACTGCCATCTCTCCTGAACTCCTTTTTTCCTTAGATTTTCTTCCTATGGGACCTTACCTACCAGTTCTCTGAGTTTGTTAAAGTCTGCTTTTTTGAAGTCCATTGTTCTTATTCTGTTTTTCTCCTTCCTCCCTTTCCTTAGAATCATGACATTTATAATTTCATGATCACTTTAATCCAAATTGCCTTCTACCTTCAGATTTGCAACCAATTCCCCTGTGTTAGTCAGAATCAAGTCTAAAATGATTCTTCCCTGGTTACTTCCTCCACCTTCTGAAACAAGAAGTTGACCGCCACACATTCCAAGAACTTATTGGACATATTGTGTTTTGCCGTATTTCTTTTCCAGTCATGAGATTTATCCCAAGTCTCAGTGATACCAAGTCATAATTTAACTTGTGTACTAAGACTTCTAGTTCTTCCTGTGTATTTCCCATTCTCCTTGCATTTGTGTATAGACAACTAAGATGTTGAGCAGATTTGCCTAGTGTTTCCCTCATGTTGCTTTTATCTCCCTATTGTAATTTTCCGTTTCCACCCCAACACCTAGACCTCTGTTAAGGTCATCTTTTTTATATACCTACCCATGGCCTTTTGTCACCTGCCCCCTTTGAAACTACTTTAAAGCCACCCTCACTACATTGGCGAGTTAGTGTCCAAAGATGCTCTTCCCCGTCTTAAGCTATGTCTACACTAGAGACCTTACGGCAGCACAGCTGTACCAATGCAGCTGTAAGACCTCTCATGTAGCCATTCTATGCCAACAGGAGAGAGCTCTCCCATCGACATAATTAAACCACCCCCAGTGGTGGTAACTACGTCGGTGGGAAAAGCTCTCCTGCTGACATAGTGCTGTGCGTACTACCACTTATGCTGGCAAAAATTATGTGGCTCAGGGGTGTGTTTTTTCACACCCCTGAGCCACATAAATTTTGCTGATATAAGTGGCAAGGTAGAACTGGCCTTATAGTCAGATGCACCCCAATCTCTTCCCATGGTCTCCTCTTTACACGCAGAGGCTACTGTTCATGGATGTGTATGTATACATCTGTGCATGCACATTCCTCCCTTTTCCCCACACAGGCAGTGGGTGCTATTCAAATCTAGATTCACACATTTATTATATGTTAGTGGTGTTTCTAAAATTATTCTTGTTTTGGATCTTATGGAAACCTTTATCAAGAAGCAGATTTAGATTTAAAATGGTGTTGCTCATGGACTTAAAATCTGTGTTAATCATTCTAAAGTTTGATTCTTTAGGAGGACAGAAAAGGGATAGCTTTGTACCTCTACTAGCCAAGTCTGAGTTTTTTGAAGATCAGTCGGGAGCGTGGTTTGGAAATGAACATTTTGGGGGAAATATTTCCTAAGGCAGACTTAAGAATTAGAAAATCTCACTCTGCTTAGTTTGTTCTTAGAACTTGGGTGTTTGAGGCTGTGTAGTTAGAGTTCTTCCTAGGTTATGTGAGCTTGTGTCCTTTTATGTTTTAATCCTACTTTGATTTGGCTGCCTTAGGTATTATAAAAACTATTAACTTGAAAGTCAACTTGAGGCCAAGCTCCAATGACAGCTGTATATATATATAAAAAATGAAAGAGTAACAAAACCATGTGTTATGAATCCAGGAGATGTAAATGGATGGGTTATATGATCATGCTCCTTTCCTTCATGAATCTTTGGGGGCTAAAAAGGGGCAGGACCTGGCAGAGTGCAGATCACAGATGGGGAATATTTTCTTCTTGGATTCAGATTCAGAGTTGATGAGGACACAATGGAGAGACTAGAGCATATAAGGAAATAAGTGATATTAAATAGTTTATCAAAGACCTGTAATTTAATTCCAAAAGTGATGCTCCTATTTCCTCATCAAAACTACTAAAATAAAGATTTTAAGACAAACTGAATAGACATTTCTTTCCCTGCACACTATTAGAAAGCAAGCCAGATCCATTGGTCAGGAAATAGTTAATGCTTTATCAGAGTATTTTGACTCCAGGACACACTAATCATTTACAGAGATGACAGAAAAAATGATGACTACCAAACTCTCTTTCCATAGCCCCTTCTGAGGAAATACGTCATTTTTAAAACATTTTTTTCTTGTGTTTGGAGCTGAAAAGTGTCAGCAGCATAGTCTAAAATTATTTTCTAGAAAAGTCTCTTGGAAGCATTTTCAGACACATTCAAACACTATAGAAGCAGTGGTCTTTTTGTCACAATTGATCAAAATTCCTGAACAACATTTTTAACTTGAAATGATTCTTAGTAGTTCTCAAGCTATTATACTTCTCTCATATCAAAACTGCTCCCTGTCTAATGAGCTACAGCCACTTAAAAAAGGCCTTATGATTTTTCTTTCCAGACTAAGGCAAAATGCAACTGAAATAGAGAAATTTCACCCTCCAAGTTTCTGAAAAGTCTTGTGACTTGGTAGCCTCCGGAGAGTTAACTTTTTTAAACAAGGTTTTTAATGGTTTGGGAGGGGCATTGGAGCCATTTTTCTTTGCCAAATCCACAGTCTTCCACAGTGTAAAGGTGCCATCAGTATCTGAGTGTCACTTATGATAGAATAGAGCCAATTCAGCCTTTGCATATGTAGCTGCAGCTTTTATTCAAGTCACTGGGAGTTACAATGGCTTATGCCAGCAATAAGTTTGGTCCTATGTATTATATCTAGAAATTCTTCTGGATTAGACTTTCAGGAATTTAGATGCATATTCTGTGGCAACAATCAATGCTCTGAGGTCATAGGGACCATGTATGGAAAGGTCTGAGATTTGAGACCTTGCTACTTCAGGAGATGAACCCTTTAAGGAGTTTATATATAACTTATGAAGCCAGTAGGTTTATGTAATGCTTATTTTATTTAAATTCAGAAGGCACAATTTATTACCAGAATCCTTCTTTCCATGTTCTTTTTCTCCTCCCAAGAGCAGACACGAGAGAGTCTCTTTAGATGGGAGTGGTTCAGGAGGGTGCAGTGCTCACCAGAGGATCTCAAACTGGTAAATGGGCCAGTTGGTGGTGGTCCTCAGAGCTGGCTGGTTACATAGTCCTGGCTGTCTCCCCTCCTTGTTTGCAGTTGCCATAAGGGCATTAAAAGACAGCAAACTCTCTCCTAATACAGACCCTCCCCGGGTTACGCAAACCCGACTTATGCAAATCTACATTTACGGAAAAAGTTCCGTAAACTTTTTTCTTTTTTTTTTCTTTGTGTAATTGTTGGGTATACATTCCCGACTTACGCAAAATTCGACTTACACAAGGAGTTCCGGAACAGAACGCTTGCGTAAGTCGGGGAGCATCTGTACTATTCCATGTAGCAATTGTTTTAACTGACATGGGGTATATATGTAATCGCAAGTGGTCTGCACTATCATTAATTGGAAGGGAAGTTGTAGTCTGTCCTATGAAATTTTGAGAAGTCTAAGTGTAAGCAAATTTTGTTTTATCTAAGGATTAACTATTTTCTCACATTTAAAGATGAGACCACCACTGTTATTGACCTTTTATATTGATGGTAGGACACTTCTTTCTAATGTCTGACTATGCAATGGTACAGGCTATTTACTCAACAGGATAGGATGCTTTCAGCATCCCAAGCAAACTGTTCTACCCCATTTCATAAATTCAAGATCTAAACACAACCCCAAGATCATAATTAGCAATGCTTAAGGGTCCATACCATCTTAGTAACTTCATACTTTACTCTCTTCATCTCCATAACTGTCTGCATAGCCACAAGCTTTGGATATAACATTACATACATTTCACATTTGTCAGAAGAGATATCCAGTTCCTTAGTGTCCTCTTTACTGATATTCTGCGCTACAAATGTTTCTGCTTTTTTCCCACTAAGCCAGAGTAGTAATATCCACAGGACCAGATTCTGTTCTCATTTAGACTGATGCAATCACCATTAACTTCACTAAGTGTAATTGAGAGCAATGGAGTCAGTCTGTTCTGACTCCATGTACATTTTTATGTCTTCTTTAAGCACACATTTTATCACTCGGACTCTCTTATTTCCATCTGCTCATACTGACTCTCACAGAAACTCTCTCTCAGGGCATTCTGTAAACAAACTCATGAGATGAATGCAAATTACAGTAGCTCATTCTGTCACAGCATGTTCAGTGCAGAGGGGTACTTCCATAGAAGGGCTGCGCAGAGGAACAGTGTTGTCAGATGAGGGCTGCAAATTTGTGGATTCAAATAAAAAAAATTCCCAATTTCCTCAGTAAGTTGCATCAATTCATGGTGGTGTTTGCTATAAACAGGAAACAGCTTAAAATATTTTTTAAATAGTTAATGGAGTCACAGTTAGGCTTGGGACTAAGTGACTGAAATTCTACTACTAGTTTGAACCTTAGACAATACTGAGTAGTCTCTTTCAATGGACATATTTCAAGGTAGGCATGGCCTATGCTATTGAATCAGTGTCACTATTACCTTCTGATACACGCAGGCTGTGAGCATGCTTTTATGTGTCAGTTTTGTCTATCCAATTTCAGAGGTCATGGCCTTTACTGGTCTTTCTAATACCAGTATTAAAGCCTTTGACTGAGACTGTAATTACAGTGTGACCTTCTGTTCAAAATCAGGTTCAATCCACTTGAATATTCATTTGTAAGGACTGAACTGTATGAAACATGAGCGGACCCAGAGCTGCTGGAAAGGAAGCTCAGAAAATCTTGACAGTAAGGACCTTCTTCGGTGTGGTTTTTCCACTGATAAAACCTGTTCCAGAGAGTGAATATAGATTCATATGGATGATGATACCATTTCATTTTACTGGCAATTTGCCCTGACTCAATCTCCTATATTGTGATGTCCATATTTTGCAACTTCTTAAGAGTGGAGCCACATGTGCTACCAGGACCTGCTTACCAATTTGTAGTTCCTTTTCTTATTGTAAAGACACCTTTATATTTTTATGCATACATTTTCTCTAGCGGATTCTCTATTGGTAGAGTTTTTAAATTGTAGGCAAGTGGGTGAGTTTCTATAGACTGGCAGTATCGTTAAGCTTTTAACTTTCCCTTTTTATAAACTTTGATAGCAAAATTTGACAAAAAGAACAGGTAATCCAACTAATTTAATCCCTTTTTGGAAGCAAAGTGCCAGCAGTTAAAACTTTTTACAAGCCATGTGCTCTCAGCAAGCCAGACACTCCACTTTCGATCTTTAGGGTCCCTTCTTTCCTCTACTATAATCCAGAATTCATGCAATGCTGGAATTAATTATAATTATAATTATAAAATCTCCACATTGGATATTTGTCAAAGCACTCTTGTTTCTATGGAAGCCCAGGATGAAAAGTTATAGAGTAAATATAAATGAAAACTGCACCCGTTGGACTCAGCCAAACAGCCAAAAAGCTCACAGGTAAGATATGCTTGTCAACATGAATAAACTAAAATGTTTTGTTCAAAAAAGGATTCAATTACAACTGACATCTCTGAGCCACAGCTGATGCTGCCCATCTTTATGATAAGCATAACTATAAGGGCACTTTTGCCACTCACACACTGACTTTAATGTGACATAAGCAGATGCCCAAGTTCTTTGCTGACTCAGGGCCTGCAAGAGAATGGGGTCTTATGGGAAGAACATAAGGGGGGAATCCTGGCCCACTGATGTCAGTAGGAATGTTGCCATTGACTTTAATGTGGTCTGGATTTTACCCAGGATATCTATAGCAGTATCAAACTACAAGGAGGAACAACTATCCATATGTCTCACAATTCTAAGAGCTCTAATCCTGAAAGATCCATACTATTAAGGGAGCTATACCTGTGGTTTCGTTCTCTCTTTCATACCACAAGATGAAGGACACAGTAGCCATAGTTAAAAAGTCAATAGTTACCAAGAAGTTGAAGCTTCTGAGCTACAGCAGCACTTCGAATAGGAAATGAAGGCACAATGGCACTACAGGCCTGAGTACGAATTGCAGGGTCATGCCATGTTTCTCTTTTTTACACAGGTAATTCCATTCATTTCAGTGACATTTCCTCTGATTGACCCCAGTGTGAAGTGAGAATATTGAACCCCTAGATTCAGAGGACCCGATTTTTGTAAATGGGCTTTCAACTGTCTGCTTATCTTGCAGTTAGAGATTTCATTTGTGCATGCAAATCGGGTGTATGCACAATCACTAATCAGATATATATATGGCCGTTTTTGTTTTGTTACCTTTATTTATATACAAAATTGGGTAAATAGGCTTGCAAATTATGCACACAGTTGTACACACATTTCTGAAACTAGCCCATATTTTTATCAATGTTTTAATGCAGTATAGAAATCAGATCATTAATTATTCCAGTCCCTGTTTCGTCTTTCAAATCCTTCTAGACACTATGGATTTTTGCATATTTTTGTCTAACAGTACTTAGAGAGAGAACTAAATACAGACTTGTACCAAGCTCTTTCTAGTTCTAGTACAAATGGGAAGCTTTTTATATAATACAATGTTGGCACAGACAATTACACAATTAAAGGTCTAATTTCTGCAACTGACTGTGCAGGAATGCACCCTAAGCCAGCAAGCAACAGTCAAGTGAAGAATCAGGGCCTGACACTAACATTTTTTACTGTGCATGCACAAATCCCCTTTTATGAAGTATTTTATTGTAATTAAAATTCCCCTCCTGTCCTCTGCATGCTTCCCCTCAGATACTATTCTTCAGTGAGATGTACATGAGAAGTCTGAAGATCAGCTGTTTGAATCTAACTTTTTTCTGCTTTTAAAAACATGTTTTCCTGCTCTCAGAACTCAAACAGTTGAATGGATGTAGCCCAGACTGTTTATTTCTTTAACTCACTATTGAGTCAAGACCAAACATGGAAAGTTTCAGAGCAAAAGGAACATTTTGAAGAAAGATGAGTCAGTAAACACAAAGGTTAGTAGTCTTCATATAATAACATAAGAACATAACATAAGAACGGCCGTTCTGGGTCAGGCCAATGGTCCATCTAGCTCAGTATCCTGTCTACCAACAGTGGCCAATGCCAGGTGCCCCAGAGGGAGTGAACCTAACAAGTAATGATCAAGTGATCTCTCTCCTACCATCCATCCCCACCCTCTGACAAACAGAGGCTAGGGACACCATTCCTTACCCATACTGGCTAATAGCCATTAATGGACTTAATCTCCATGAATGTATCCAGTTCTCTTTTAAACGCTGTTATAGTCCTAGCCTTCACAACCTCCTCAGGCAAGGAGTTCCACACTTTGATTGTGCGCTGTGTGAAGAAGAACTTCCTTTTATTTGTTTTAAACCTGCTGCCCATTAATTTCATTTGGTGGCCCCTAGTTCTTGTATTATGGGAATAAGTAAATAACTTTTCCTTATCTACTTTCTCCACATCACTCATGATTTTATACACCTCTAGCATATCCCCCCTTAGTCTCCTCTTTTCCAAGCTGAAAAGTCCTAGCCTCTTTAATCTCTCCTCATATGGGACCCGTTCCAACCCCCTAATCTTACCAGATAGTTGCTATCTTTAGTTCTATAATACCGCTTTAATAGAATAACAGTCAGAACAATAATTTTAACATGTAATAGTTAAACAGTGTTTAATAGCTACATAGTAAAGATCAGGTGTCCACTCACTTTGGCTGTCCAACCTGGCACTTAGGACCTGGGTCCAGATCCACAAAGAGACTAAGACCATGTCTACGCTACCACGTAGGTGGGCAAAACTTATGTTGCTCGGGGTGTGAAAAAAATCACCCCCATGAGTGACATAAATTTCGCTGGCATAAGTGGTAGCATGCACAGCGCTATGTCGGCAGGAGAGCTTCTCCCACTGACACAGCTAGCGCGGCTCGTTGAGGTGGTTTTATTATGTTGACAGGAGAATTTTTTAAGTTCTGATTTTGATGCTGACCCAAAAGCTTGGCCACCATAACTGATCTGATTCAGGTTCTGTATACTATCAACACTGTTTTCTTATCCCCACCCCAAAGTAGTCCCAGTAAGACTTTTAAGCAGGTTAATCTTTCCGGTACATTTATGTTTAACATAGTTTATATAATTGTTTCAAAGTAATTTAGTATAAAATATTACTTCTAGGAATGTAAACCTTCTAACTATATCTATTTGTTCTCGATACATATACAGTTTACATTTCTTTGTAAAGCTTTCTATTTTGTAAAGATGAGTCCTTCAGTTTGGCAATGGAGAACCTGAAACCCCAAGCATTTCCCCAGTCAGAGGTCTCTTGTAACACTTTGTTGATTCTCTTTTCTCAGTATTTCTGTCCCTAACCACAGTGCACAATGATCTGTGAATAGAGTGACCCCCTACCCTGACACTTATTTGTTTGGGAGATCATTTATCATATTATTAAATAAGGTTGGCCTGATAACACTTCCCTATAGTTACCATTTTTTATATTATATTCAGTGTAACTTTCCCAACTCTGATGTGCATGGTCTTGTTACTCAAAAAGTCTTTAATTCACCCATATAGACTTACCCTTATCACTAGTGCACCTTCTTCGTGCAACAAGCATGTCATATACCTCTTCATTGCCAAGAAAGACAGCTATCATAAAAACCTGTGTGCCTCATATTTTTTTCTAACTTGCCAACATGATCAATGGTGCATCTTCCCCTTGTAAAACCACTCTGCACCTTATCTATAATGCCTTTGTTTCCCAAATAGGCAATCAACTTTAATTCACCATTCTCTCCATAATTTTATCCACAAAGGACAGAAGGGCAACAGGTCTATAAGTATTCACTTTTGTGGATAGTTTGACTGGTTTTCATATTGGAATTACTACTATATAGTATTATATAATTCCAAGAGATGCCTCAAACTGCTTTCAGAGAGACAGTTAAACATTATGTTATATGTATTATCTTTACCTGGGATGTATTCTTCGTGATGTCAACACCTTTCTCAAGTTCCCACATACAAAATCATTTATTCAGTATAATATCTTCATGTTTACCCGACCTACACTATAGTTCATGATTTTCTTCAGTGAATAGACTGGCAGAAAACTACACTTCGATTTTCATCATTACTCACCCCTTGGAAAGTTTCTGCTAAAACTTCTGCTTTCTCATTATCAGAACTTCTAACTATTTTTGTCAATCCCAATAAGACATTGGATGCGACTACTCTTAGTTTGAATTACATTCGTTCTTCTAATTTGCCTATTTAATGTCTTGGTATCTTTATTTATCCGCTGCAGTACTTTCTCCGTCTCTCTTTTTTTCTTTTTATAATTCTTTGCGCTATTGCCTTATTTCTTTTATACTTCATTA
The DNA here is from genome assembly GCF_028017835.1 of Emys orbicularis. Taxonomy (NCBI): domain Eukaryota; kingdom Metazoa; phylum Chordata; order Testudines; family Emydidae; genus Emys; species Emys orbicularis. The sequence continues at coordinate 184,556,816 of NC_088684.1, read as the reverse complement.
GATCTTTACTATTCATTATATTTTTCACTTTTTATAGGGTTTGTCCTTTCTTTAATTGCCATTGTGCACTCCTCATTCTACCATGGAAGTGAGTTTTAGTTTTAGAGTACTTCAATATCTTAGGTATGGCTACTGTAGCTGCTGCTATTAATCCTTTTATTACATTGCCATTGAAATTCTCTGCCATCAGTCACACAATGAACATTCACAAATTCAGTACACTTACTTGTAAATAGCTCCAAGTTAGCTTTCTTAAAAATCCTGGTGGGTAATTTTCTATTACCTTCAACCTTACCTTGTCCTTAAAAAGTAATAAGTATGGGGAAATGATCACTCCCCATTCAGTCTTTCTTATATATTTCCCAGTTGCATCAACTTGCAGTATCTGCTGTTATAATTCCCAGATCTAAGCAAGAAAAACTACTATCTGCTGCATTAAATCTAGTCGGGCTGCCATCGTTTAAAACCACTTTTCTAACAATACACGATTGTTAATCAGTTGTCTTACTGCCCCACAGTTTATTATGACTATTTAGGTTACCACATACAATATCTGGTCTTTTAGCATTCTTCACTATTTCTTGAACTCTGAGCTTTCTAATTTCCTACACGGGTTATAGATATTATAAATCCTTAAAGAAAGATTTCTCTTCTGCATTGAGATCTCAACAACATGATATTCGAGACTTTCTTCTTTGTTCCCTCCTGCTATGTAGTTTAATCTCTCCCTTATGAAAGTACAAATGCCTCCTCTTTTTTCCTAGTTTTTGCTTTTGCCTGAAGGCAATATTCCCTGGAATTTTAAAAGTAAGCTTTTTATTCAGCCATGTTTCCTGGATACATATGGCACCTGTTTCAGTTTTCTTTTCCAGGATATTTTCTTTTAGTTCTCGACCATGTGCTATCAAACTTTGTACATTCTAGCAATGATTGTGCTTCCCATTCTTGTCATATTTCACCATTAACCTCATTCAAAATCACATAAATATGGTCCACTGACAGACTGCTAACATACAAGTATTTTTCCATTGCCCTTGCTATAATTTTTGTGTTTTTTTTCTGATTTTTAACCTATGTGATGTGCAATATCTCACTTCTATCATAAATGCAATAAACCTTGCTTTTTTCACTATTAGTTTATCATCACCTGTTCCTCTCTCTGTGTTGTTATTATAGAATGAGGCCGCAGTTCCCCTTTTCCTGCGCTGATTTTCTCTTCCTTCTCTGTCTGATGTTCCAACTCCTTCAAAAACCCCAGCCATCTTCACCCTGTTGGCTTCTTGGCTTTACAGTGCCAACCTAGCCCTTCCCCTGCTGGACAAGACTCTTATTTAACCATGGCCCTCCTTCTGTCAGGTGGTGCCACATGACCTAACTAGCCTCTCAGGCCCTCATCAACCCTGACAGGGCTAGTGTGGGGTGCATACCCCAACACAAGGACCCTTTTGAAAAAATGTAGTTCTAAATATTGTCTTACTTTTAAAACAGTTTTAAAAGAGGGTGCTAACTAGTTAACAGTCTTTTGCATTGAGTCCTTTCACTTGGCCAATGCTACCAGAACGCTGAAATGCCAATTTTAAATTATTTTTGTTCCAAACACATTGCTCCCTTTATTGATGGCACTTGTCTCGTGGTTCCAGAATTAAATATATATTGCTGTACGTGATACTAAGAAACGTGCCTTGGAGCTTGTGTACTCGGTAACTGATTTGCTGCCCTCAAACACATGCTTGGCCAGGCTTGCTTGGCAGCAGCAGGCATAACACTGCTGGAAGGAGCCACAGCAAATTATATTAGTGAGTCACTGATAAAACACAGATAATTACCAAACAAATATAGAGTTTCACCATATCTGAAAGCACTTTCAAATTCTGGATTTTAAAAGTCTGTATTAAAATGGATTTGTGTTTTTTTAAGTGTACTGTGCTATAATAAACTTTTATTCTAAAATACCCCCAAAACATAAGCTTTTTATTGAATGGATCTTACTGGTATTTTAAAAGGTATTCCACTCTTTTACCCCCCCAACAGATTAAGACTACGTTTACCCTACAGCCTGTCAGCAAAACTTATATCATTCAGGGGGGTGAATATTCCACCCCGTTGAGCGACATAAGTTACACTGACATAAGCATTCGTGTGCACAGCACTATGGTGGTAGGAGAGCGTATGCTGCTTGCAGAGGCGGTTTTTTTATGCCGACGGGAGAGCTCTCTCCCGTTGGCATAGAGTGTCTTCGCCAGATGCGCTGCAGCTGTATTGGTACCGTTGTGCCACTGCAGCACGGTACATATAGATATAGACATACCCTAAATGGAATTCACTGCTGTGAATGAAATGCTTCTGATGAACTGGTTGTTTCTAGTGAATAGATAGGAGAGGGGGATGGCAACACACAGTTCATAATACAGTACAATCAGCATGCAAATTCCAGTGCAATTGTCAGTTTATTGTCTATAGAGATATACTAGTTCTGAATGGAAGTCTTTGGTAAATCTGAACTGCTAATGGATTGGTAATGTACTGACAAGGATTTAGAAATTGGCTGCTAATGAGGTTTTTTTCAAACATCTGTGGTGATGAAGTGTGAATAATGTATGAGACTTCAGAAAAATCTGAATAATTTATCTAGGACTTTATTGTCAATATTGAAGTCACAATAGTATGTTTCCTGTTTACATCGTCACACCTGCAATTTAACCTATTCCATACTACACAACACAACTAATGGACCTGCTCCAGATTCTTTTTTTGTACAGGTCCAGACACAATGTTACTCTATTTCTGACTACGGATTTGGGACACTACTATAATGCTAATTGAAATCAATGGCAAAATTCCCACTGACTTCAAGTCCAAAGTCACACTTTACATATCACTGCAAACAACAAGCCATCTCGTATAAGGATATGATGTACCACATGTCTTTACAAATTCCCCTTTCTTGGTCATAATTCATAAACCCACTGGAACTAGAAGTAGACAAAGGCCTGGTCTGCACTAGTAAATTAGGTCAGTATAACTGTGTTGCTCAGGGGTGTGAAAAATCCACACTTCTGAGCAACACAGTTAAACCTACCTAATCCCTGGTGTAAACAGCACTAGGTCTAAGGGAGAATTTTCCCGTCAATCTAGCTACCACTTCTTGGGGTGGTGGATTACCTACACAGATGGGAGAACTCCTCCCATTGGCATAGGTAGTGTCTTCACTGAAGAACTAGCGTGGTGCAAGCTGTATCACTGCAGCGTTTTAAGAGTAGACAAGCCCTAAGAAGGCAACACTGGGACGTGTATTAGGTTTAGATTAGGATTTGGATTTTAGGACACCAACATTTCATGCAGGGCCGGCTCTAGGCACCAGCAAAACAAGCTGGTGCTTGGGGCGGCACATTTTTAGGGGCGGCATGGCCGGCGCCAGAATGCCGCCCCTAAAAATGTGCCCCGGACGCCCTAGCTCACCTCCGCTGCTGCTGCCACGGCGCGCGAAACAGCTGATTCGCGCGCCGCTACTTGCCCTCCCTCCCAGACTCTCAAGCCTGGGAGGGAGGGGGAGAAGCGGCGCCCGCGCCGCGGCCACTCGGACTCTCCCCCTCCCTCCCAGGCTCTCAAACCTGGGAGGGAGAGATCCCGAGCGGCCGCGGGGCGCGAAACAGTTGTTTCGCGCACCGCTGCTCCCCCTCCCTCCCAGACTTGAGAGCCTGGGAGGGAGGGGGAGAAGCGGCGCCCGCACTGCGGCCACTCGGAGTCTCCCCCTCCCTCCCAGGCTCTCAAACCTGGGAGGGAGGGGGAGACTCCGAGTGGCCGCGGCGCGGGCGCCGCTTCTCCCCCTCCCTCCCTCCCTCCCTCCTTCCTAGGCTTGAGAGCCTGGGGGGACGAGGCAGGGCTGGGGATTTGGGGAAGGGGCGGAGTTGAGGCGGGGCCGGGGGTGGGGTAATTAAAGAAGGGGGGGCAGCCAAAATTGTTTTTGCTTTGGGCGGCAAAAATCCTAGGGCCGGCCCTGATTTCATGACATGTTATTGTTATACTTTGGCTCAAAGTGACAAAGCTCTTAGAATCTGCTGATATCATGAGATACCTGCCATTCATGATGGCTGAAATCGTTTGAGATTAGCCATTCTTGGGAAATTTCAGCCACATCTGAAACAGAACAGGACAACATATCCCTTCCAGTTTTGGATCTGACCCAGCACTAAAACAGCAGAGAGAGGTTCTGATCTGGGCATTCCAATCTGAGCACACTCAACTTCTAAGGGGTTCAAATTTAAGGTTTTTGTTTTGGGACCATCTCTAGATTTTATTAAGGATATCCAAGTATCACCAGTTTTTGGAAGGGTTGCAAATGGCAATACCAGAGCTGTTCCATAAACTTAACAGGTTAAAAAAGGCGAATGGAAAAACAATGCCACTGACACAGTGACAGGCCCAGAACCTGAATATACTTTTTCCCGTGCCTACCACTACCCAGATCAACTGAGAGGACTTTGCATTCTTTGTTAAACCAATGCCTTTGACCTGTCCTTGGCAAGGTTTTTGTAATAATATCTGACATTTTCTTCACCACAGATGTGGAATGAATGCAAATGATGAAAAAGAAGCCAAGGGATAACATGTACTTATGAAAGAAATGCTTGACTTTTGTAGTGACACTTGATAACGATATTCCTTTTTTGAGTGATGGCACACAGGGCAAGTGGGTGGGAAATAACTGCAAAGAAGAGTTCGCCCCTCCAATGTGCTCTGATGAAGAGCATCTCACAACTGGATCTTTTTCTTCCTGCTATTGATATGGAATGAATGCACCTATGAAACTCGCTATGGAATCCACCCTAAATAAAAAAAAAGCAACCTACTACGTACATAAGCTGGTGGAAAGCACGGGAGCAGAGAGTGAGACTCATCCTTAGAGAATGTGTTCATGTGGATTTAATTCCATTCTTTATAAGTATCAGTAGGAGTTGAGGGGGAGAAGTAGATAGGGAATGTAGGGCTCATATCAGTATCTGAAAGTGTTTAGTGTCTTTTCAAAAAATGTATGTGGGGGGGACCCTTGTTTTAAATTAAAGATTGAGTTCTACTTGAGTCCAGCAAAATATATTTGAGAGCCCCCAAACTAAGGTAAAGGAACATTTTAGGGCTTTTGTTTTCTTATAGAGCAGGCAGGTAGAGAGTGCATGCACATGTGACACAGACACAGAGCTAGCCTTTGGAACCCACATTGCGATGGGCCACACTTATTTGGGAGTCGTAGAAATGAAAGGGCTTATCTTAAGTTGTTTAAGTTTATAAAGTCCCATACAGATGCATTCACACACACTCCATGGCTGATTCCTGATTTATTGAGATTATTATTCTTTGCCAAAGTCTTTCAATGCTGCAAAGCATGCAGTGATTCCAGCCGAAGCAGCAAATGGCGGGGGAGGGGGCTGAAAATATCACCCCCAGTTTTTATATAAAATGAGTTAAGTTTAGAAGTGTTTCAACTCACCAGCCCCCCATCTTGTTAGGATTTGGGGGAGGGCTGAGGCTGGTCCTGGGCACACTGGAATGATCCTGTCAAAAGGAGTCTGTTACCTTGAGGCAGGGAATTGTTCTCCAGCTCCACTTAAAATGCTAAAGCCAACTCTACTCAAAGCTAATTGTAATACAAGGGAAAACCCCAAATGAAAGTTAGCCAAAGATCCTACTATGGGTCTGTCCCACTTCCACAGATTTGGCAGCTTTTGTAACATTGATGTTGAACTAGATGCCATTTCAGCTGCCTCTAATTCCAAAGTTGACAGGTAACTGTCCAGTCAGAGTAGCAGGCGTGTGATGAAATCTCTCACATATCCTTTGGAAAGATATCCCAAAAGATAACATCTGATATGCAGAAAAGTAGCCAGCGAGGATTAAAAGCTTCTGAAGATATTGCCAGAAGGAATGTGCTGTTAATTTGATGCCTGCTAATACTCCTATAATGCATTTATGTTTTCACCATTATATGAAAGCTGTTTTGATCAATGAAACCTACAAAGGACATAGACTACGTAAAAAAACACCACATGTTCAACACCCTTTCTGTTCGAACCTTATCATCAACCTGAGATGAAAGACATGATAGTATGTTACTGAAAATGTCAAGACAATAACAGACTCTGGGTCATATCCTCAGTTGGTGTAAATCAGCACTGCACCGTTGAAGTCATGCGCCTGCCCCAGCAGTGGCGGATTTAGAGTTAGGCCTGGTCCACACTAACCCCCCACTTCGAACTAAGGTACGCAACTTCAGCTACGTTAATAACGTAGCTTTAATGTAACTGAAGTCGAAGTACCTTAGTTCGAACTTACCGTGGGTCCAGACGCGGCAGGCAGGCTCCCCTGTCGATGCTGCGTACTCCTTTCGCGGAGCTGGAGTACCGGCGTCGACGGCGAGCACTTCCGGGATCGATCCCAGAAGATCGATTGCTTACCGCCGGACCCGGAGGTATGTATAGACCTACCCCTAGTGGGGCCCTGTGCTCAGCTTCATTTTTGGGGCCTGTCCTTGGGACCCAGCCAAGAAAAAGAACATTCTCTCTTATCTCCCCCTCACCCCCGTTTTTCATTCTTTTTTTACTATATTTAACAGGAAGTAAATGAAAATAAAGTGAGGTACCTTGATTGTTTTTGTAGTCTAACTTATTTTTCCACAGACCACTTGAAAATCGCTGAGGGTCTTGGCGGACCACTTAGCTAACTATTGTAAAGCGGTTTGGATAAGAGCGCTTTATTAAAAAAAAAAAGGTAAAAAAACATTGGGGTGTGGGGTCTGGCCAGGACTTAGGGTGGGAGGGGGCTCAGGGCTGGGGGTGCAGGGTCTGGGAGGAAGTTAGGGTGCAGGAGCAGGCTGGGGGTTGGGGTGCAGGGTCTGGCCAGGAATTAGGGTGTGGGAGGGGGCTCAGGGCTGGGGCAGGGGGTTGGGGTGTGCTTACCTGGGGCAGCTCCAATTTGGTGTGAGGGGTGCAGGTGGGGATGTGGAGGGGGTGCAGGAGTCAGGGTAGGCAGGGGGCTGGAGGTTTGGGGGGGCAGGCTGTGTGTGAGAGCGGTGCAGGAGTCAGGATGGGCAGGGGGCTGGGTCTGTGTGTGAGAGGGGTGCAGGAGTCAGGGTGGGCAGGGGGCTGGGTCTGTGTGTGAGAGGGGTGCAGGAGTCAGAGTGGGCAGGGGGCTGGGTATGTGTGTGAGGGGGTACGGGAGTCAGGGAGGGCAGGGGCTGAGGGTGTGTGTGGGAGGGTGCAGGAGTCAGGGAGGGCAGGGGACTGGGTATGTGTTGGGGGATGCAGGAGTCAGGGCAGGGGCTGGGTGCAGGAGTCAGGGAGGGCAGGGGGCTGGGGTGGGGGTCATGGGAGTGTTCCCAGGCCCCTGCCCTGAGCGGCTCACGTCAGGGAGTTGAGGGGTGGGGTATGTGTAGGGGGAGTGTGGGGGCCCTGCCTTTGCTTTGCCCTTCCCTGATTCCACCCCCTTCCCCAAGGCCCCGACCCCGCCTCTTCTCTGCCTCCTCTCCCGAGCATGCTGCGGCCCCACCCCTTCCCCTCTCCCTCCCTCCAGGAGCACCGGCAAACAGCTGTTTGGCGGCGGGGGAAGTGCTGGGAGGGGGAGGGGTGGAAATGTGGCATGCTCGGGGGAGGAAGTGGGGAGGAGGCGGGGAAGAGGCGGGAGCTTGGCTGCCGGTGGGGTTGGAGCCTGCAGCAGGAGCCCCAGGAGCCGGCAGGACCAAGCTTCTGTCCCCGCAGCTGCCCAGCCCTGGGGCCCCCCGTCATTGGGGGGCCCTGTGCCAGGGCACCCTGTGTTTCACTATAAATCCTCCTCTGTGCCCCGGCACTCCCTATGTTGGGGCTTGCACAGGGTCCTCCATAGAGCCACTTCGGATAATTTTATGCAGTGCTTGCACCGGAAGAACTCAGTCCTTCCAAGCATGGGCTTTTCTAATCCATTGAAATTGCTAGAGCAGCATACAAGGACCAGGATGGGGTCAGTGAGGAATCCCTCCCAGAGCACTTTATTATTGAGGACGATGCACAAGCCAGGAAGAACACTTTTCCTTTCAGACTTCAGGCTGAGTTTGCAGTGCTGGAAGTTGAGAAACTTTTTATTACTAAACCTAGTTAGGTTTGAACTAGGATCATTGCCAGACAAACATGGATCCCCACAATGCCATGTTAAGAGTCACTTTCCCGAGTATGATGACACCTGAATTCTGTCCTTAAAGAAGAGCACCATTTCCTCTAGTGATATGAAGCTGGTGTTTGTGATTCACAGTGTATTTCTTCTTAATGGAGTCTTTCATACAATGTATTAGGTCTACCCCAGTCCTATTTTTATATGTAAGCTGCATTGTCAAGGTCGATTACCACATATTTTACAAGTTGAAGTTTCACATTTGCTGTTGTGCTCAAACAAGACTCAAGATCTTTGCTTTCAAGAACTTCCTGAACTTGGGAGAGCTTTTCAAGCTTAAATTCTTAAAAAGCTTACATTTGTAAAGTCAACCCAATTGGTGTCAGGGAAATCAAGACTTTTGTTAATGTGAAATGAAAGACAATTATGGTGCAATAATTTACTTGGTCTGGGTTTTTCACATTAGCAAAATTGCAAGCAGCAGTGCTCTAGCCCTTTAAATATCTGGATTCTGTGAGTCAATTTTTAGTACTAACCTTGTTAGCCACATAATTCTAGTCACTTCCCTAAACACTAATATTCCTTGCAATGATGGCATATCTGCCCGTCTCAAATATTTATAAGACAATGGACAACCCTCATATATCCATCCCAAAGACATCACCACATTCATCCATTCCATCCTCACCCATAACAATTTTGCATTCAGCAACACTTTGTCCAAACCATGGGAATCACCCTGGGTACTAGGATGGCTCCACAATATGCCAACCTCTTCATGGGCCACCTTGAAGAAGAATTTCTGGAAAAATGCCCCACAAAACCAATGATATACCTGAGATACACTGATGATATTTTCATCCTCTGGACAGATGACTTAAACTCCATCATAGATTTTCACCACAACTTCAACCATCACCATTAAACTCTCTCTCTCGAACACTCTCACACTAGCCTCAACTTCCTGGACACAATGATCAGCTTCAACAATGGACTCTTAAAGACAACTATATACAAGAAACCCACGGATCATATCACCTACCTTCATAGATCCAGTAACCACTCCAAACACACCAAGAAATCTGTTATCTACAGCCAGGCACTCAGATACCACAGAATATGCTCCATAGGGAAAGTCCAGGATATACACCTTAACACACCCAAAACCACCTTCACCAAATAAGGACACTCCTCCAGAGAAATAGATGGCATCATGGAATGGGTCACCCAAATACCCTGAGAGAACCTGCTTCAATACAGAAATAAAACCCCCTCCAATCGTATGCCGCTAGTCATGACCTACCACCTCACACTGGAACCGGTACAGGATATCATCAAATAATTACAACACGTATTCAGTGGGGACCCCCATCCTGAAAGAAATCTTTTCTGCACCCCCATTTCTGGCCTTCAACCACCCCCCAACTTCTCCAAGCTCATCATCAGAATCAAGCTTCCCACAGACCACACACACCAACTCAAAGCGGCACCAGACCCTGCCAGAACAACAAATGCAAAACCTTCAGTCATATCTCCACTGCTACAATGATCATCACCCCCCACAACACACCTTTTGAGATCCATGGATCCTACATGTGCCTATCACAACATGTGGTGCACCTCGTCCAGTGCACTAAATGCCCCAACAACAACTTTGTGGGTGAAACCAGACAATCACTACAAGCTCAAATGGCCTCACAGGAAAATGATAAAAGACAAAAACACCATATCACCTGTGGGTGAACACTTTCCACAAAGCGATCACTCCATATCTGACCTCTCAGTCCTCGTCCTCAAAGTAAACCTGCAGAACACTTTCAAAAGACTAGCCTGGGAGCTTAAATTCATAACTCTGCTTGACACTAAAATCATGGACTGAATGGAGACACTGGATTTATGGCTTTATTACAACAATCTATAACCCACTAGCAAGCCCCTCCCTGCTGCCTTCCCCCATCTTTCTTTCCCCCCGTGATTGGAGGGATGTTAATGGGCCACTTCACCTTGAATGGTCCCTTGAAATGTGTGTTAGCTACTTACGTTAAACAATCTGTTCCACCTGGTATTTAGCTGTGACACTGAGTATGTTTCCCAGACCTGAAGAAGGGCTCTGTGAAAGCTCAAAAGTTTGTCTGAGGGCAGGTCTACACTTAAAACGCTGCATTCGTGCAGCTGCACCACTGTAGTGCTTCAGTGAAGATGCTTCTATGCTAATGGGAGAGCTTCTCCCATCGGTGTAGTTAATCCACCTCTGTGAGTGGCAGTAGCTATATCGATGGAAGAACTTCTTCCGGCCACATAGCGCTATCTACACCAGGGTTTAGGTCGGTATAACTACATCACTCAGGAGTGTGGATTTTTCACACCTTGGAGCAATGTAGTTATTATACCAATACAAATCTCTAGTGTAGACTTGGCCTCTCTCACCAACAGAAGTTGGTCCAATAAAATATATTACCTCACCCACCTTTCCTCTTTGCCATGATTCTAGTAACCTAGTTGCTTACTGCTCCTGGCTGAGCACTTTTAAAAATGCTTTTTCTTGATACATTATATATAATCTATAATTAGTTAAGTATTTCCCGGGACATTTCCCTCTCCCACCTAGTGTTCAGAAACATGGGGAATCTTGGGGCAGCAGTGAAGTGTTTTAGGCCAAATTCTGGTTGACTTTTGCATACATATGCAAAGGAGGGCTGGGGAGGAAAGAAGGGTGGAAAAACTCGTCGCCACTCCCTTTGCATCCCCACCCCAACATAGGAAACAGCAACAACTGCAGGCCTTGCCCAGTCCTGAGTTTGTCTGTTCTCAGCTTGTTTAGCCCGGGGTACAATCCTCGCCCACAAATGAGTGGGGCTATGCTCCAGGCTATACAAGCTGAGAACAGTAATCAGCGACAGTGTTGGACTATAGGCAGGTGATGCAGCAGGCACATTTCCTGACTGTGTACCATGAAGTTGTGGGTGGCACTGTGAGTTATCATGAGTATTGACAAAAGATGCTACTGACTTGTGAAATTAATCCATTTCAGTAAGAATGAACACCCGTCTAGCACCCAAACAGCGAGTCCATATTCATTTAATTTTTCCTTGCAAAGTTTTATGATGGGACTAATGGGGAGAATTACATGAATTTGGGTGTTAGTGGCCAAAATTATTTAGCAAAGCAGAAGCTTTCAGATAGGTATATGTCAGCTCCTAGGACTTAAAAACCTGTAGGGGCAGTATATCTTAATAAATAAAAATTAATAATACATTGCACTCCTATAGCATTTTGCAAACAAGGATCTCAAAGTGGCTTCAAAACATGGAGTGAATTAATCCTCAACTTCATTGCAAAGTACTTTTCAGATGGGGAAAGTAGGGGACACAGAAAGGCCCATAGACACACAAGGAGCCTGTGTCAGAGGTAGTGAAAACCCCTATCCCCACCCACCCAGATCTCGTGACTCTTTAATTGTGTTTTAACCATGAGACCGTGCTTCTTCTGCATTCTTCCATGCAATACACTGTGTGGGGAAACAGATGTAGGACATAGGACAAGAAGGGACCTCCTGGGCCATTAAGTCTGGCCCTCTGCTACTGCAGGCAACCCCATCGCATGATCCAATTCATAATGTATCAAACTCCATCTTAGAATTAGGTTGTTTGCCCCCATTACTGCAATTGGGATGCTCTTCCAGAGCCTCACTCCTCTGATGGTTAAAAACAGTCTTCTAATTTCCAGCCTACATTGATTCATGGCCAATGTATACCCATTTGTTTTTGTACCAACACTGTCCTTTAGCTTTAGCCTTCTTTTTGCTAGACTAAACAAGCTAGTCTTTTTTTAGTCTCCTCTCATAAGATAGGCCCTCCACAATGAAGACATTTTTATGATAGGGATTTTGGGCTTGTCTGCACTACTGCTTAAGTCGATGTAAGTTACGTCACTCAGGAGTGTGAACCCCCCAGCCCCCCAAGCAATGTAACTTACATTGACTTAACTTGGTCTCTACACTGCACTGTCTCGGTGGGAGAACATCTCCTTTGCCTCTTGTTGAGGTGGATTAGTTACGTAGACAGGAGAGTGCGCTTCTGTCGATGTAGCGCGTCGTCATCAGACGTACTGAATCAATGCTGCTGCATCAATCACAGCGGCACCAATTTAGCACGGTAGTGAAGACAAGTTCTTTGTCAAGGATGTTCAGAAGTTAGCCAGTTGTTACAAATATCTTAAATTCACTGAAACCATTTTATTTGCATAGTTTGGCCATGGAGCTGAACTCTATAATATTGTTCATGGCTTTGGTTTAGAAAAATGCATGTATATGATAAGCAAGTATGACACCCCCTCCTTTCCCTTCACCTTGGCACATAATTCTTCTTCTAGGACCACGTGGAGTTCATTACGTCCATGAAGCCGTTAAGGTATGCAGAAATCACATTAAAGAATTAATTAATTCTGCCAACATGTCCTGCAAAAGAAGTCAAAGGAACCATAATTTGCCAAGGCCTAGCAGATTAAAACAAAATTGGAGTCTCTTGGATAAACCATTTTGTAGTTATAATGAGCCAAAAAATGTAAGAAAAATATTAAAAAACTAAGATCACTTCATTTTTTTGAACCTTGGTACATTCTAAAAGCCTTGTCCAATTTGCCTCAAATTTGTTGTAAATTTTCATGTGGATTTATTTTTGGTTTGCTGAAATTAGTGTGTGTATGTGTGTAGGGTCAAAGTTAGTCTTTTAATGGAAGGGGTGTTGCAAGGTAACTATGAAGAAACTAATATGTTCAACAATATATATCATACTGCACTGTAGTACTAAATGTGTTTAAGTATAAGTGTCAGAGACAATAAAATACCAGTCCTCTCAAAATTAGAGTGCAGAAATGGTACAGCAAAACACAGATGTCTAATAAATCTAAATATGTGTAATTATTTAATATATATATATATAATATCTGTGTGCATATATAATGTGGAGTATTCAAATATTCACGAGTGGATTGAAGAATTTGTGTGCACTATACAAAGTACCTAGAGACAAGAAACTTTAAATGTTATTTATGTTTGTTCTCCTTTAACTTGGCAGCAGACTATGCCACTCCATTTTAAGAGGGGATGTCTAACAGTCTATATTAGTACCTTTTGAAGCTCTGTTCCCCATCCACCATTTCCAAGGTTCTTTGAGCTTGTATACACTTGAAAGTAAATTCGGAATAAGATAGGGTGTGAATTTAAAGTGCAATAGCTATTCCTGAATAACTCTATGTGTGGACACATTCTGGGATGAAGACTGTCTTGTTTCAGTCTATCTTAATCCACTTTCAGAGCAAGGCACTCTTATTCTGGAATAAGTGTCCACACAGGGAGTTATTCAGAAATATCTGTTCTGGAATAACTCATTGTAAACAAGCCCTTACTTATCTGGCAATGGCTAATATGTTTCTTCCACTGTAAGGACACTGACATGCAGTTTAAAACCGTTGCCAAAGCAAATTCTTCTCCTAAAGCTAAGTATTTATGTTTAGTGACAAGTATTTTGTTATCTGAGTGCTCATACATCACAAGTATGCCCACAAGATTACACCTCTGCATGGAAACACAAAGACAAGGGAAGATTGTGCATCATCCAGAGTGATATTTCCTCTCTCGAGTTTGGTTTATCCTGTACCACCTCAGGCAAAGACCTACACTACGAGGACTATCATGGCATAGTGATAACACTCTAGCTAGGCCATCATAACCCTTTAGTATAGACGCAGCCTACAGTGATAGAAAGGTTTTTTTTATTGCCGTAGGAACACCACTGTGACGTGACACTCCATATTATTTATAGAAATATGCTTATGATATGAATATGGCATAACTAAGATATATTTTATGCAAGATGGCTCATGTAAGATATCATTGGAAAGGTTATAATTTAATGAATGTGATTATCCAATTTGTATGCATGTATCGTTTCTGTATCTGAAGTTAGGAATAGTGACTACGTAACAATTACAACTGTGATTATACTTGGAGACACCCACCAGACAGTAAGCAATCAGCCTTAATGGGCCATTAGGAAAAAGACAATGAGTCTTCGAAGATGTGGATCCCCCATCTTCCAGGAGTTCCTTCCTGTGGACATTGCAAATAAACCTGGTTTCATGGTTGCTTTGACACTGCAAGGTCAGGTGATAATGTCACGTGGTAAAAAGTACCACCTTGGACACTGCTGGTACTTTTCCATTGGAAACAAAGGCTTCCCACCTTATGTAAATTCTATTTAAGGCTGGGGAGTGAGGCAAACAGGACTCTTCTCCATTGCCTTCCTGTCCAAGAAGAAAGACAGCTGAAAGTACCTGACGAGACAAAGGAACTGAGCTGAGGGAAAGGCAAGGGCTGAGTCGAGACTAAGAAAAGGAGTCTAGTCTATAAAGAGAAATTACTGGAACTGTAAGCTCCAAAACTCTGCAACTTGCCTAAAACAACATTGAGGGTGAGAAATTACATTTTGTAACCTGTTTCTTGAGTGTATTAAGCCTAGTTTGTTTTATTTGCTCAGTAATCTGCTTTGTTCTGTTTGCAATCCCTTATTAAAATTTACCTTTTATAGTTAATAAACTTATTTCTTGTTTATAACATAACCCAATTTGTGCAATTCATATCTGCAGGGGGCAAGAAGCTGTGCATATCTCTCTCCACATTGAGGGAGACGGCGATTTTTATGAGCTTGTACTGTGCAGATCTTTCTATACAGTGCAAGACAATATTATTTTGGGTTTACTCCTCAAAAGGGATGTGCACATGAATGCTGGGTGAACCTCCAAGATGCTTCCTCCCACACAGAGCTGAATTCAGTCTGGGTGTGGCCTTACCTGTGTGTGTGCCAGAAAAGCCTTGAGGGCCTGGCACAGCCAGGACAGGGTGAGGAAATCCAGGCTGGTGGAACGGGCAGAACCAGTGGAACCCCAGCACATCGGGTGGCATCCCGGACGGGGGTGGGGGGGAAGAGTACAACCTGTCACAACTACCTCCGCAAGCAATGGTGGCTATGTTCATGGAAGCATTCTTCAATCGACCTAGCTGTGTCTACACTGGAGATTAGGTCAGTATAGCTATGGTGCTCAGGGATGTGGAATTTTCCACCCCGGAGCACCTTAGCTATGTCAGCCTAAACCTTAAGGGTTGACCAGACCTTGAAGTGAGCGGAGTAACCTGAGGTTGCTGACTAATGATGTTCTCCCCCTCCCGCGCCGCTGCGACGCCACCCCCCTCAGAAAAAAGAAATCTCTGAGTTATGTTTGAGGTGGTTGGTCCATGTGAATGTAGGTGATGTGGTGAAATCTGGAACAGTTTTCCTTCTGCCATATGGAAAAAGCACCATCAGCTATCCCCCTTCACAATGAGGCTAGCTCCAGTAGAATCACAGTGCACAGGTATGTGTGTATTGGGAATTGGTTTTGCAGGCATTTCAGGTTGCAATTCTCACATGTTGAGTTTAGTTTTGGGATCCTTAGTTTGACAAAACTGCCAAGTCAGCCTCTGGTGCATCACTGCTCTGAGGTTTAACCTGGCTAATCTCATTAGTGCTCTGATGAAATTACATAAGAATTTCCAACTGAAAATGTCTAACCATTTTATCTTGGTATCCACCTTGCTTCTACTGCCCACTATTTCTGCCCAACTCAAATGAAGCAATACGATTAGAAAAGCATTTAAACAAACCATGATAATATTTTGTTGCAAACCAATGAAATTCCATCACCAGGTAATAATAGGATGCAGCTTTATTTTCAGACCATTTGAAACCCTCCATGAATCCAGCCCTGAATTGTACATCAGTAAGAGGCACAAAACCCCCACAACCATTTAGCAATAAAGCAATGGGATAGTGGTCCCTTTAAATTCTTAGCCTATTTCTGTGAATGTTAACAGTTCTACATAATACACATGAAACTGCAATTTAGCTATGAGTCAGTAAGCCAATATTCTCTTTATATATGATGAGAACAATAGCTGAGACCTAAACACCTTTTATTTCGTTAGCACCTTGTGATGGCATCTATCAGGCCTTCTCTGCCCCCTGCTGGAGGCATCAGTGCCCTGACAGCCTCTGCGCAGGCCAGGCTACCAACAAGACTGGGGGCATGTCTGCATAATTAAGTTGACCTAACTTACATCAGCATACAGCCACCGCAGTAATTACATCGCTTGTACATGTCTACATTTTGCTCCTTGTATCAGCGGTGTGTATCCTCATCAAGAGCACTTGCACCGATTGTACTGTCAGTGTGGGGCATTGTGGGATGGCTTCTGAAAGCCAGTAACAGTCCATGTAAGCAACGCAGCGCCTACACTGACACTGAATCGACCTAACTATATCAACATTGACTCTATGCCTCTTGTGGATGTGGAATTATTAAGTTGGCGTAGTCGGGGCAGTTACGTCAGTGGGAGCAAAATTTTAGTGTAGACACATACAGAGTTAGGTCAACGTAAGCTGTCTTGCGCCGACCTAACTCCATAGTGTAGATCAGGCCCTAGTCCTTCAGAAGCTTGGAAGGGCCAGGAGACACTGATCGATTGGGAACCAGCAGGCCAGTTAAGAAGGCTTGCCTGCTTCTTCTCAGGAGCAGTGCTGGGCGACACTGGGACAGAGGAGGGGCTCCTCAGAACTAGCCCAGAATATCCCAGGGCCAGGTCAGAACCTTGCCTTCAAGCACTGCAAGTAATCACTTGCCTCTTGTTTGTTTATTTAAAGGTGCAAACAGTGAAATTCTGAGTTTGTTATTTTTTATTTAACTGAGTAGATCGGGGTTGGCAACCTTTGAGAAGTGGTGTGCCAAGTCTTCATTAATTTAAGGTTTCGCGTGCCAGTAATACATTTTACATTTACAGGGACCTGCGGATGGAACCCCAGACCGGCAGCGGGCTGAGCAGGGCTGGTGGATGGAACCCCAGACCGGCAGCGGGCTGAGCTCTGAGGTTCTGTCCACCGGCCCCTGCCAGCCAGGGTCATGGCTGCTGGCCCTGCTCACCCTGCTGCCGGCCTGGGGTTCTGTTAATCCAGGCAGGCAGCGGGCTGAGTGGGGCTGGCGGCCGGGACCCTGGCTGGCAGGAGAGTGCCACTAAAAATCAGCTAGCGTGCCGCCGGTTGCCGACCCCTGGAGTAGATACTGACTCTAAACTTATGGTCTTGCTCCCAGCAGGCAGCCAAAACTTGTAGACTAAGGCAGGGAGCCCCTGCAGTACCACACTGGAGCCTGCTAGGGGTGCTACAGAGCAGTTCTACCTGCCATATACCCTCAAGAAAAAATCCAAAGTCCTTTAAAAACAAAGTACATTTAATCCACCACTGAAATGCAGTCACCTCTAGGGTGGAATAAGGTAACTCTTGCAATGCTCTAGCACTACATAATAGTTCTGGGAAAGGATGACAGGAGGAATAACTTATCCAGGTGAAACTGCAAAGTGAGTTAGGTAGGGTAAGTGTGCTTTCCCATGTAGGAATTTGACCAGGACACTGGAAGTTATTGCACTCTAGAATTGGAACTTTAAGGACCACAGGTGCTTAAGAGTTGAGTTTTACATCATGCCAGTCAAGTGGCACTTCCACCAGCACTTTACCCACAAGCAGTATGCTGGGGTATTTGTTCAGTAAAGATTCAGATTGCCACCAGTGAATCAGCAATGTGCTCACCATTTAAAATTCAAATCTACTTAGAAAACACGCAATTGGCAGAGTATTAATTTTAGGAGCTCCAAATGTAGACAAACCGATCCTATTTCGAACATGAACCATTACCAGTCCCATATTTCCGCTGAACTCAGTTCCATATTCATCACTTCCAAAATAGTCACCACCCAGAGGAACATAGGAAATGACACATTGGAGCATGCAATAGGCCCAAAGTCCCACCTTTGATGGTGATCTATATTAGTGCTTCACAGGACAGGAAAGAAAAACTGCAATTCTAATGCTTCTGGCCAACTCTGCAATCTATGGTATACGAGGTAAAAAAATCCCTTCCTCTCAGTTTATGCCCTGAAGTGAAAGGCTTGCCATAACCCTTGTAATTTTCAGTCTAGCTAGTATCGCTACAAATGTTATTATTCATATAAATGTCTAATCCTTTTTTTATTCTTGCTGAACTGTTTGACGCAGTAATACCCTGTGGCACAGAATTCCACAAGTTGATTATATGCTACTTTAAAAAGCATTAATTTTATTCCATTTGAAAACATTTTGCTTTTTATACCACTTGTCAACTTTCTGGTCTCACCCACTTTTTCATTCTGTTCTCCCAGACACTGCACTTTCCTCTTTTTTCTAGGCCAAGTCCTTTACACAGGGAGAAAATGACACACCGGCTCTCTGTGTCTCTCTTCTCACATAGTGCACATTTTCATTAGCATAGACTTGGCTCAGGAAAACAACCCAGGGTTCTTACCAGCCTAAGCGTCAAGAGTAATACCTAGGAACTCCAGAAGAGTGAATGATCTAAACACCAGGTATACATCAACAAGAGTCCAAAACAAGAGGCAATAAGAAATTAATTCTAAAATGACAAAAGTGACTTAGTGAAAGTAACTGCAGTCACTCACCTACATTGTGGGAGAATGAAATGCATATTCCCCATATTTGCTATGATGAATGAGACCTCATATTTGGGGCACAATCCTATTGCTGAGTGCCATCAACACACATTGACACCTGGGTTCTATTCCCAGCTCTGCCACAGTTATCTTGAGCAAGTCACTTAATCTCTCTGTGCCTCATTTTCCCATCTGTAAATTGGGAAACTTCCCCATCTCACTGGAGGATTTTGATGCTAAATGTATAAAGCAAGAGCTTCTAGTGGAAAGTCCCATATAAATACAAAGTGTTCATTTCACGTAACCATTGCTGACATGACTGGTTTTTAAACTAGTATTAAAATGTAGAAAATAGAACCATTACACAGAAAGCTGTGCAACCTGGTCCTAGGCTTGGAGCTGGATTTTGCCCTCTAACTTCCATGAACTTTAGCTGCATAAAGCACAATTATTCAGGCTTTAAGCAAGTAAAGAGAATTTCACCCCCAAATAATAGCTTTTTAATACCTTTGAGGTTCATCAAGTGCACACTTGGATATCTACTTAGCTTGATCCTGCTCTCTTAAATCAAAGGGAAATCTGACATAGACTTTAATGGGAGTGGGATCTGTCCCTATAATACTATTCCCCTCCCCCCCTTCACTTAACTTTGAGATGCTACTGTGATGACTCAATACTTTACTATAGTGATTGGAATTCGGGTTAGGTAAGGATATTTATGTTTACTTACTTTTTCTCCTGTCAATAGTTCAGTATACCAAACTACAATATTGCTTTCTTTATCTGCTTTTAGATAGATTCTCTTCAAGCAGTTCAGAAATGCCTTCCTCTTTGCAGGATTTCTTCAAATCTTGGCAAGCTAGAGGATGTTTCTGCCTTCAGCGTGTCTCCTTCCTTAAGATAGTGGAAGATTACATACTTGTTCTTGTACAAAGAACAAGGACATGAGTTAAAACAGAGCATCTGAGATGTAGCTAGAGGTGAAATGTGTTTGAAGAGAACCAATGAATTCTGGAGGTTATCGATGAAAAAGAGAGAGACAGCTAGGCAGAGAGGGAAACAGAGCATGGATTCCTGATTTATGGACTCATTCTTAATACAAATAGAAACCAGTCAGTCCTTTACTGTCAACCTGATCAATGTAGCAAAATTCCTCCAAGTATTTTAATTAATAGATTATATATATTACAATTAAGTTTCCATACTGTATGTGTAGTCACTGTTATGGATTAATCTTAAACTGCCTACACATCTTTCTTTCCCAGAAACCTGTTTTTAATGATTATTTGGCATTGACCTTTAAACATTAAACACTTCATTTTTAACTAAGTTTGCCTCATAGGGATTCATTTCAATATAGATAGGTTGGTGATCAAGTTTTAATCTTTGTGTTTACACATTTAAATCAATATTGCTTTAGGGCCAAGCTGAACCATTAGACTCAGCCCTGAATATGAACTCAGTGGGATACCATGAGAACAGAAATGGCTACCTGAGCACATCTGATCTCACTGGATAAAATAACTAAACTCAGAATGTTTTCAGAAGTGAAGACTAGCTCCTTCCTAGGAACACAAAACAAAACACACAAGTAAAACTAGTTTTGAAACCACTGGGTTAGGATTGCAGTGAATTGACAATCTTGGGCAGAGAAGTGACACACATTTGCTTAACTGTCAAGTTCATCATATTTAATTGTACTAGTGGGACAAAGAGAGAAGCACAGCATACTGAGAGATGCATGTGTCAGTCCAGATGATGAAGGACCAGATCTTTTTTTCCTCATTTTTTTTTAACAGAAGCTACTACCTGCAGACAAGTATCTAAAGTACTTTTAATGACTAAGATCTTTCTGATACTTCAGGTTGGACAAGGTTCTTAATTCCACTTCTGCAGAGGTGTTCGTCTAGGAATGATCAAGCTTGAAATAAACCAGTGAGGTGGCACCAGGCATCCCCAAATGAACTCACCAGGGAAGGCATCACCCTACTGTTGTCTAGGTCCTGTGAGGAAAGGGGAGACTGAAGAGTCAAAGGGAGAACAAGAGGGAATGATCTCACACACACTCTGGAAGAAGTGGTGAGTAGGCACAGCTAGAGCAGAGACTCAAAGCAATGCCATTAAGACACTACATGGTGCTTTGAAGAATGAATTTGTCAAACCATATTTTATCATTTTCCTAATGATCCACGTTATTAACCAAATGAGCCTATGAATCACCTACTACATGCTTTAGATCTCTTTGATATTTTATCTTGTGTGAATTTGCCCTTAAAGTAGCTACCATATAGAACAGGGGTGGCCAAACTGTGGCTCGCGAGCCACATGCAGCTCTTTTACCATTAAAGTGCGTCTCGCAAGCCCCACCACCCACTCCCATTCTCCACCTACCACGTGTGTGTGTGTGTGTGGGGGGGGGGGGTGGAGCTCAGGACCTGTGTCTTGCAGTGAGGTGGTGGGGCATCTGCCCAGTGGGGAGGGGATCTCGGGGCTTCAGCCCTGCAGGGCGCACCTGCCAGGGCTCGGGGCTTCAGCAGGAGTGGGGTTGAAGCCCCAAGCCCCGGCTCCAGGCAGGTGTGCCCTGGCTCTCGAACTTCTGAAGATTGTCGTATGTGGCTCAGAGGGCCAGTACATTTGGCCACCACTGATATAGAAGACCCTATCTTTCAAATAATGATAACTGAATATCCACTGCCCTTAACGTTCATGAGGAACAAATTTAAGTTCATCCTGAATTTGTACTCCTCCTGTTCAACTGCTCTAGGCTGAAGTGCTTCCCATTAAACACTGCAGGAATGGTTTCTGAAACAAGGGCCCTGCCTGGTTCACTGTGCAGTTAAGTTATTTACAACTATGCAAAGGGAGTACAAAATGCTAACAGGTCAGAACGGTAATGTTTTACACACACACACTGTGTGCAGGTCCACGAGTCTTCACCAGATGCCAGGCAATGGAAAATCAGGCCCACATGCCTGGAGGAGGCCAACTATAACAAATTATTTACATTCCAGTCCCAGCCAAGACCTACTCTTTGCCACTGCAGCAGATGACTATTCCACCTCACAACTCCGACTGGCAATTGAGTAATAGTTCATTAAGATTCTCAAATAAAGATCCCTTTTGATAGAATAATAATGATATGTGATTAGTAAACTAAGTCATTGTTCTCCACAAAGAAAAGTATTAAAGGTCTCTTGCCATCTTTCAAATAGCTTTAATGGCACACATCTAGATCCTTAAATTTTTCCCACAGTTTAACTCCTCACATCCCAAACCTCTGTTGGTTCTCTTTTTCCTGGTGGCAAGTCTGGAACCAGCAACATAAAATAGATGATTGTAGGTCTTTGCTAAAAGGCAAAAATATGCTATTGAACATTAGCAGCAAATGCCTCCTCCTCCTTTCTTTCTCTCCATCTCTAACAGATAAAATGTCAAAAGACCAAGAGGAGCTTCTGTAAACACAGTAAGGACTAAAGAACCTGCAGGAGGCCATGAGAATTCTAAATTCACTTGCTTCCATGTTAACAAGATTTCTAATTGTGAAGCAGAAGAGACTCCAAAAAGAGGAAATGAGTTCAGGAGCTCTAGCTCAGTCAGACTGTCATGGAAGATGTTTTTATTAGTGCTGTGAGACTATTTTTCCTCTATGCAGCAATTGTTGATAGATCTGATTGTTACTAACTATAGTAGATAGTCAGTATAAAGCCACGTGAATGCATGCCAGATATACAAAACTTTATGTGCCATATCTGTCTGCAGAACATATCAGATTGGGGGCAGCAGAGGGATAAGGGGCAAATTAATTTGTTCAAAATATAATACAGATGACATCCCTATGTCAAAAATAAGCATATAGTTGTCTTTTTCTGTGTGGATAATATGTCTAGTTTGTTAATCTGTACACACATAGAATTGTTGTATGCATATATATATTCAGACACAGAGCTATGTGGAGATATCCATGTGATAGATATATTTATTGTATAACCTTTGACTACTATGGGGGAAGCAGTGGATGTCATTTATCTCAACTTTAGTAAGGCTTTTGATATTGTCTCACATGACTGTCTCATAAACAAACTAAAGAAATATAGCCTAGATGAATCTACCATAAGGTGGGTGCACAACTGGCTGGAAAACCATACTCAGAGTAATCATCAATGGTTCACAATCAAGCTGGAAGGGAATATTGGGTGAGGTCCTGCAGGAATCTGTCCTAGGTCCGGTTCTATTCAATATCTTCATAAATGATTTGGATAATGGCATAGACACCGCACTTATAAAGTTTGCAGATGATACCAAGCTGGGACAGGATGCGGGATCCTTGGAGGACATGATTAGAATTCAAAATGATCTTGGCAAACTGGAGAAATGGTCTGAATTAAATAGGATGAAATTCAATAAGGACGAAATTCAATAAGGACAAATGCAAAGTCCTTAAGAAGGAATAATCAATTGCACAAATACAAAATGGGAAATGACTGTCTAGGAAGGAAGGACTGTAGAAAAGGACATGGGGGTCATAGTGGATCACAAACTAAATCTGATGTCAACAATATGAGATTGTTACAAAAAAAAGCAAACATCATTCTGGGATGTATTGGCAGGAGTATTGTAAGCGAGACACAAGAAGTAATTCTTCCACTCAGCACTGATAAGGCCTCAACTGGAGTATTGGGCACCATGCTTCAGGAAAGATGTCGACAAATTGGAGAAAGTCCAGAGGAGAACAACAAAAATGATTAAAGATCTAGAAAACATGACCTACGAGGAAAGAGTGAAAAAACTGGGTTTGTTTAGTCTGGAGAGAAGACTGAGGGGGAGCTAGGATAACAGTCTTCAAGTATGTAAAAGGTTGTTATAACAAGGAGAGTTAAGTGTTCTCCTTAACCACTGAAGACAGAACAAGAAGTAATGGGCTTAAATTGCGGCCAGGGTGATTTAGGTTAGACATTAGGAAAAACTTTAATTGTCAGGGAAGTTAAGCATTGGAACAAATTACCTAGGCCTAGGGAGACTGTGGAATCTCTGTCATTGAAGGTATTTAAGGACAGGTTAGACAAACACCTGTTGCAGGGGACTGGACTTGATGACCTATTGAGGTCCCTTCCAGTCCTACATTTCTATGATTCTACTTCACCTGCTCTCAGACCACTAATTCAGCTCCTTTATACTAACATTCCAAACCCCTGAGCAGCCTCAAACAGCTGCTATTTTGTTTGGCTAGAGCAATGTTTCCTTCTTTCCTCTAAGACAAGAATTCCCCCCCTACTCACTGAAAGAAATCTACTGGCTTAATGCAGAGGACAGGCAACATATGCTTTAATTGTGGACCAGTTACAGCATTCAGTGTCCAATATCTCACAACCTGTCATAACAGACTTGCTGCTAGTCCTGCATTGTGTTGAGAACCTTCAAATCACTTCTGTATAACAAGACTTTGAGAGGCTTCTGAAATTTACTAGTTAGAATTTCTCCCATCCTTTTGTGGCCTGTGCAGTTACACTATGGTATCAACAGAGCCTGGATTTACAGGGGAGGGGCTTAAAAATAACTCCCTCAAACATTTCTAAAATAACATTGGTCTTTAAAATATTAGTGATATGAAGAATACAAAATGATGTGGCATAAAGCTTTTTTATCAGCACTCATTTGAGAAGGCCAGGATAATTCCCTTAAAGCTTTGTCACTTGTGAGTAGCATGCCCATCCCAAACACTTGATAATAAGAACAGGTTGAACATTTTCTGATGGAACAGTTTTCCATCAGAAAATGCTGATTTGACTAAATCATAAAAGTTTTGTTGAAATGTTCACAGGAAATTATTGTTTTGTTTAGGTCAAAATGTTTCATTTTGACTGTTGTATCATCTTTTATGTTATACTATAATATAAAAGTTGAAATGATAATGTTAAAATGAAACATTTTGATAAAGTCAAAACAAAAGATTTTGTTTCATGAAAAAGTCCAAGAGTTCAACTTTTTGTCCTGAATTAGGATGAAACCAAATTTTGAAATCTTGGAATTTCCAGCAGGATGGAAATTCCTAATTTCAACCAGCTCTACTTGCCAATATAACCTTCATATCTCAAAAACACCATATAATTCCCTCACATCACATTCTTCTTACATATGGTTTACACACACACATTTATATCTCATAGAGGCAGATATATAACATATGAATTAGATATTTATATATTAATACCTACATTGTGCTCATGCTCTTTGCAGATTCCACAATGGGGGGCTGGATGCCTACCAGGGAGACTTGGAAGAAGGCAGACTAGTGCCTCTTCAGAAATCTCCCCCACCTTCCAGACCCCACAAAATTCACTCTTAGGACTCTCTGGAGATCCAGATCCATGGCTTGAAGAAAGGGTAGGGAAGGTGGGGCAGCCACATGTATTTATTCTGCAATGAGGAGCCTGGGGGTAGTTATCTGTTGGGAGAGTTCCTGGCAGGATGGTTGCTGCAGGGGCTGTGATAACAAAAGGGCTGCAGAAAGTGTATGTCTGTGTTTTCCCATGGGGCTAATTCGCACACAGAAAAAAAAGAAAACTTCACACTGAATTTGGAAACCACACAATCTCTCTGGAATTCTTTCACTGGGGTGGATTCACAGCCTCACAGAAGAAATCAAAGCGTCAGCTCCTAGAATTATGGACCATATATACTCATGGTTTTGGGAGATTCTGATTAGAGACAAGAGTTCGCTGGTGCACTTTTGCCTAGGACCTCCTAGCAGAGTGGTATTATCACCCTTCAATGACACTACTATTGGAACTGACAAAGTACTTCTAGTGGGCAGAACTAGGTTGTTCAGCCTTAACCTCTTCTTGAACAGTATATATAGATAGTCTTGTCTTTAGCGGCTAGAGGATCTGCACAGGCAATATAATTGTTAGCACTAGTGTCAGTTATTAGAGACTCTTCTTTATCCCAGCTTAAGGAATTACTGATTTTTGGATTCAAGGATTTCCAGTTCAAATCTCAGCAGGAGCGGATCTCTCTCACACTGAAAAGACTTTCATTAGCTTAAAGAGATTGGTATTATACCCCTATGCTTACCTCCAGTATGCAGTGAGGCGGTTCAGTCTGCTTCGGAGGACTGCTGATGTGCTATGAAGGGATTTTTGAGGTGGTGTGCCAGGACTTGACTTTTACTTTAAAAAGTGGCTTTTTGATCAGACTTATTTAGTGCTACTCAAATTGCTTTATAGCTTCTTGTTTTGTGCATTCCATTTGGAGCTGTCTTTCATTCCAGAACCTCTTTGGGGTTGTAACTGGACATGGAAAGGACTGCATTTGTACTGATGAGGAGGTTGTACCTGTTGACTAAGAATAGGAAAATTTTTAGATAATCCCTCATCTTTGTGTATTTTCAGTGATTTGCCTCTTATAGGTAAAATTATGCAATCATCCATTTCCAAAAAACAAAAACAAAAAATACAAGTCTGAGCTACTCTATTGATGTTGGGAAATCAGGTACGAGGACATATTTCACTAGGCTTTTCTATGGATTGGTTGTGTGTTTGAATCACATCAAAGAGAAATATCCTTATTCAGAGCCAGCTTTGGGATCTGAGAAACCCACAGCCAAAGTGGTGGGGCAATTATAGAACAATGTCAAATTTAACATGCCACAAAGTCTGCTGCTGTTTAAGGACCCAATCCCATGTGCTGCTGAGTGGCTCCTGAGAGCCCTCAACTCACACTAGTTTCACTCAGCATCTTACAGGATCAGGTTCTAAGTACGTTGACTGGCACTCTACTAGCTTTGCCTAGTCTTAATTGGAGCAGTGCTGCAGTCTCATGGGGCAGCCTGCTGCTTGTATTTTTTGCTGGGCCCACTTTGCACTCAGCAAGGTTAATGTTTGTTCTTGTCATTGAATTTTTTGTTGAAAATGATCATTTACTTGAAAAAGCAAGGGCTCCCCGAAACATCTGAAACAGTTTTAGTGTTAAATTCCACTTGAACACCACAAAACTTATTTGGAAGTTTTCACACAACCCTGCTCCAAAGTTCATAAACCAACTCATTTCACATTTTTAGGCTTTCATGTTCTCTGAGCACAAGTTCTATTTTTTTCTCCCTTTACTTTAATTAAATTCACTCAAGGCCCATAAGCCTGGAGAACTTGGATGACTTTTCCCCTCCATATTATTATATATAAAATGAAAAGCTGGCTTGCCAAGCGTATTTTCTGCACTCGCCCTTTTCTAATATACCTGTACAAACATCATTAGTAAATGCTGCTAAATTGTTGCATCAGGCTTCATTTTTATACACTTTGACAGATTTTGAAGATTTGTTTTCTTTAAAAAATTACCTCACAGTGTATTCAAAACAAGTTTTGAAAGAGAGTTGGCACTTCAATGCCAAAAGCACAGAAACTCTGTTGTAGGATAAAAGGTCTCTTTACATTTTTTGCCATTTGCTCTCCTGCAAGTGTATTTCTTGGGTGGAACATTACAGTTGGACTATGCATGTGAATAACCAGATTACTTGTGAAGTTAAGCAATGATTCAGTTGTCATTTTAATTTTTTTCCCCTTACCACCAAGGATGAAAAATTGCTGGGTTTAGATTCCACAACCCAACAGCGAAACATGTAAATGATTAAACTAGAAGGGAACATTAAGTCTCTCTCTCTCCCTTCCCCTCCAATCCCCATGTGGAAAACTTTAGAGAGACTCAAATGACTTTTCTCATCAAAAGACATGTGATTTAAAGTACAGGGGCCCAATTTGCCACCCTCAGCAGATATGAGTAACTCCCACTGACTTCAAAGAGAGATACAGTTCTCCAGTATGGACAATAGGGACCATAGATGTTCCCTATAGATGTTCTGTGCAGCCCACAAATCTACATCCCATAATTTTTTTAGTCTGCCTTGAAATAACAAACTGAGGTGTCTGTGTAACCATTTTGCCAACAAACACGGAACCTCTCACATTCTCTTCCAACTTACTTGACAAGCTCTTTACCATCTAAGTTTTATTTTAATGTTTTTCACCACTACTTAGCTAAAGTTTTTATTGAGGGTTTTTCAAACCTTATAACTACTCAAAGAACTGATGAAACAACCTTACATATCACAGTATTGTAGAGTATTCCAAAAGAATGCAGAAGTCTCCTGAGAAAAAAGGACAACGATATGATTGAAAATGCCTAGCCTGTTACCTTTTAAGTAGTTAAAAACCTCACCTATGTAGACTGAACACAGTTTTCCACAGAACAGAAATACAGTTGTACAGCATCAAGACGAAATTTCTGCTTTCCTAGGTACATTTTTTCCTAAGTAGGAAAAGTGAATTGAACAGGTGCTGGAGCTGAAAAGGGAGTTAGGGAAGGATAAGCCTTATGTTATCACCTTGTCAGCAAGGAGAGGATTTAAACCTGCCAAGAAGCTGTGGTTCCAGAAGAACAGGCATGTTTCAGGCGCAACTACTGAGGCCACATCCAGCACAACCACCATGAGAACAGCAGATTGGCAAGGCTGGGCTCGTAGGTGGAAGCATCCCAGGCAATGTCTTTTGAGAAGTCCAGGAAATATTTAATTGCAGAGAAGTCTAAGGAAAATTTTTGAAAATACATGCCATTTTGTTGCAATTTGATGCATTACAAAGGCAAATATAATCAGACAGTATATACGTGTACTGTTAATTTATTGTTGACATATTGGCAATCAACTTTCTATAAAATTCCATATTTTATATATAGAACTACATCTCCCTTGCTTTTATTATACCTCCTTCCTCTTCCTTCCTACTACTTTCTCTCACCTTTCTTTCCTAGCATATATCATGGTGTATTTCTTCTCGCTGGCTGTTGCTCCTTCTCTCTCCCTCATCCACCCACTTCCTTTTGCTTCCTTTACATTGTGTTCTCCTCTTTGCTCCCCTTTCAGAGCTCACTCCTTCCAAACACACACACACACACACACACACACACACACACACACACACACACACACACACACACACACACACACACACACACTCGCACTCCACCTTTCAGACACCCTACCAACTCGTCACTTTCTGCTCTTCTGAGTCAAGAAAACTGTTACTTTGTGGACCAAGAGCCTCTTTACTTCTGTTTCCCCATCCCTCCAGCAAAACATCTAGATGCTCTCTGGCTGCAGTTCATTTCATACCCAGCTCTGAACGTTAATGGCTGAGGATTGGGTGTATTTTTTTGCCAAAAATGTCATAAAAAACTACATTGGCCACTTTGTATTCATTCCTATGTATGACTAGAAACCCATTACTACCTGGGGTGTTATTGTTTCCTCCTCAGACCTGTCTCTATCCATTTAAAATATGCTAGAGCCCCAGGCTCGATACTGCACATGCTGGGGCTGAAAATAAATTTGCCTGGAAACCTCCACATACTCTCCAGTCCCCTTTGAAGGTCCATGGTGATATTTGACTTCCTGAGATGGAGCAGACAACAGCTTCCAGGCAGTCAGTGGGGCAGACTTCACCATCAAATCATCTCTCCCGTTAGACAACTATACAGCATTGGTTGAGGGAAAAGCATGCTGGATATTCTAACAAGCTGCACCACTTCCTTTCAGACAAGGACCCATGCCTTTATAAGCTTTAGGCTAGATTATTGCTACAGCAGTTTCCTAGGGCTGACCATGAAAGCTTTTCTGCACACTGGAACAGGGTGGTAATAGCATCTCATGTTAGAACACAGAGCCTCAAAATGGTGGCTTCACTTGAAGAGTTAGTCCTTGTGGTGTATTGAAAATTGTATTAAAATTGTAAGCAATCACTTTAAATGCTCAGGAGGTTTTCCTACTCCTGCTTATAGACTAGGTGGCTCTGTGAGGAAATGTGCAATCTGAGCCTACCGGTCAGTCAGTCATCAGGCAGTCAGCCTGGAGTAAGGTGGGGTGAATCGTGCCTCTGTATTTTAGGGAGCAGCCTGCTTTGTCTCTCTCTGCTTTTGGGTTGTGTGTGTTACTGTTCTAAATCCCAAGAAATAAAGTAATGTTACTTTATAACTTTCCAGCAAGAGTATGTTATCTTTTTATCTAATTTCTGTGTGTGCCACGAAACATAATAGCCTTCATCTTCAAAATTTTCAATAGACTAGGGCTCAAGGGCCACCTCTTTCTCTGCCCCACTAAAAATACAGCACTATACTGGGATGCTGATTAATAGATCCCAGGGTGATACTCATGGCAGCAGGATGTTTTGGCAGAGGGCCCTTGGCTATATAGTTGCCTAGCGATGGAGACTGAGCTCAAGTCCTCCAGAACACAATGAAAAACACACGTCTTTGCAAAGACACTTCTCATTAAAAAAAAGAAAAAGCTACAAAATGTTTGGTGAGAGGGTTCTTTCCTCTAAAGTATATGATCCAAGGGACAACCATAGAATTTTCTCTGTTACTGAACAGAAACAGATCTTCTCTTAATTGTTATATTTGGCACCCAGATACTATGAGGAAGGCATACTAGAAATGATAGATTTAAACAGTATTTAAATAATTAAATCTATTTAGGATCAAAGCTTGGTCAAAGTTGATGATGGGAACTTATAGTCAACTCTTTCCTCCTTGTCTTTCCACCTCCCTGTCGCTCACTCCCCTTATAGTGCTCCTCTTTCCACAATGCGAGTCTCCCTTCTCCCAGTCCCCTCCATCACTTCCTCCTGTCTCTGTGCACTTTGCTCCCACTCAGTGTTTATCTCTACTTCTCTCCATTTTAATTTCTACATCTCTCTCCTTCTGCTGTCTGCATCCCCCCTCCCTCCAACAAAGTGAAGAGAGATGGGTTTTCTCAGGTCTCTCAGAGCCAGACACGCAGAGAAAAGTCATTCTCTTAAAATAGACAGCTACTCTAATCTGTATATAGACTTTCACTACCTCTTCCAATGAAAAATGGCACCGTTTTGCCATGCAGAAGGGGTTCCAGTGAAGACTGATGGTAATTCTCCCCGCAGTGCTCTCTAATGTTGTAGGGAGCTTTCATTAATGATCACAGGTAAGATGAGTAGACTGATTCCCCTGAAGATCAAGTGATTCTCACACTCACATGCATGACACTGATAGATACTGAATATGCAGCTGGCAGTCCTGCCAATTCTTCCCTCTGGGCCCTGTGGAAAAGTCTAGGATTCCTTGCTTTGATTACCCACAGTGACAGGTGAGGCCTGGGAGGGAGAAAGACTGCAAAGCTGTTCTGTGTTACTGAGCAGCAGCAGAAGCTAAAAGAAACACAGCCATGTGCTGCATAATGAATATTGAGGATTTAAATATATACATTCATTCCTAGTCTAAGAGTGCAGAGAGGTAAAACTTTGGAAGGCTGGACTCTCCAGATAATATAAAATCATTGCTTTCGTTAGAAGCATGGTTTTAGTGGTAGGAAACTAAAGAGTTCCAACCAGTGTCGCTTTAAGGCCAAGCAATGTTACAGAGCAGCAGGTAGAATATCCAATAGCTGTGAATATGAGCCAGGGATTCTGGAGATGTGAGTCCCCCAAAATACCCATTTTCAAAAAGTTTCTAGGTGTTGTTTTTTTTTTTAGCTCTCAGAGCTAGATGGACTATCTGTTGAGTTTCATCCCAAGGCAGTGTATGGCAGGCACTAAATCTTTGGGCGACCCAAATTGTGAACGGTATGTAAGGAAATGTACATTTTTTATACTGCACGTGTGCCAATACAGAAAAATGGCTAGACGGTTTCCATTCCATTACATGATTTAAAATGCAACTCTTGTAAGTGCCCTAAAATCTGAATTGCGTTGAAATGTAGTGCAGGGGCGTGTTACTGCTCCAAATGTGGGGTCATTTGACCATGGGGCTCCTGAGTTACAACCACACCCCAAAAGAGTTTCCCTTCCTTCTGCTACCTTGCACTGTTCAACTGAGAGGTCTGACTGACTCACTGGATGAATCACAGACCTCTTGATGGCTGTGAATTTACTCTGCAATTAACACAACTAAGGATAAATTAATTACAACCCCCCCACACATACATCTAAGACAAAAATAATTTTGGATGAGATGGCTGAAAGTTCCTTAATGGGTAGCAGTTTTTTTTTGGGGGGGGTGTGAATGTAGTGAAAGTCTTTGGGCAGAGGGGACACATGGGTGGGGGGGGGGCAGTGGACAGGGTTTCCCCCCACCCCCCGATTTGCTGCTTGGCTTGTACTGACCATGCTCACATGGACTGAGCATGCTCAGTAACATTGCTGAAGCCGGCTGCCCTCTGTCCCCCCACCATCGGCATGGGTCACCTCTGTCTTTGGAAGAAAAAATTAGATATGTGAATGCTTCTTGGGAGGGAGTGGTATTAGTGGATGGAGGAATGGGGCAATAAGGGAAGAGGGGTTTGAGGCTGCAGATTGGGGAGGAGATTATGGGGAGAGGGACAACTAGGGATGGATGGTAGGGGAAGGGAGAGAGGTTGGGGGCTCAGATGAGGGAGGCATAGCACCCCCCTCTACCAGTGCACCTGAACCTCCTGAATTCTCCCAACTCTGCCAGTGCACCCCAATTCCCTTGTACCACACATCTCTGCCACTACATCCCAATCTCCTGGAGCCCCAGCATTGCCTATGCACCCTAGCCACCATGCACTCCAAAGCTCTACCAGAACAACCCAACCATCCTGCACCTCACAGCTCTGCCAGTGCTCCCCAACCACCCTACACCCAAACTTCCTGCACCTCCAGCTCACTAATGAACAACCCCCTGTACCCCCAGCTCTGCCAGTGCACCCCCATCTGCCTGCATCCCACAGCTCTGATGTTTCACCCCAGCCCCCTGCACCCATAGTTCTGTCAGTGCACCCCAACCTCCCTGCAACCTGCAGCTCTGCCAGTGGACCCCAACCACCCTGCACTCCAGCCTTCCTGCACCCCAACATTATTCCACTGTAACACAGTTGTCCTTTGCCCTAGACACTGCATGTGAACTGGGTTATACAAGCAGGGAAGTAAATGCAATAGAAACATTTGTGTACTAGAAAGTGAATACTTCAGGGAGATGTGTTCCTTGCTTGCAGTGCAGAGGCCTAGGTGCAGTACTGGGTAGGGGGCCACGCTGGAGTGGGCAATGCTTTGAATGGGTCAGGAGCACAGCTGGTAGGGCATAACTGATGTGTACGTGTGTGTGTGTGGGGGGTCACTGGATAAATACGTTAATTGAGGGACATGATATGTACAGCTGCCTAAACGACTACCGATTCCTGCAAATGACATATCTTTTCCTGTTTAAAAAACCCAAACACCTAGGAAATTCAATGGCAAAAAACTACATTAATGCAGAGTTAAGGTTGCTTGGTGGCCTGTTGTCCCCTTGCAGAACACTGAGTTGAGCAAAACTCAAGCTTCTGAAAACCAGGAAATGCGCAATTAAGGTTGCCCAGGCAATTTTAACTCTTCGCTCTTTCAGCAATGCCCCATTAACACACATACCTTTCCTCTGCCAACCCCACATTTGCTGAAATGTAAAAGCTCTTCACCTCCTGTTGCAACCCATTTTCCCTCACCCACAGGATTCCAGCTGACATTATTAAAGGACGAAAGAAGAAAAGAAAAGGTTGCCCATGCCACCTTCCCACTGTTCCTCTGGAGCTAGCAGTAGTCAATGAGAACTATTTGCATATGTTCCAGGTGCAGTGAGGGTGTCAGGTATGCTAAATGGGGGAGGGGGGAGCAGTAGTTGGGCCTGG
Source organism: Emys orbicularis (assembly GCF_028017835.1). Taxonomy (NCBI): domain Eukaryota; kingdom Metazoa; phylum Chordata; order Testudines; family Emydidae; genus Emys; species Emys orbicularis. The sequence goes on along the minus strand of NC_088684.1, from coordinate 184,523,412 downwards.
TTGGTCAAGGTGTGTTAGTGATACAAGGACATGTGTGGCTTACTTTGAGATGTGTGACAGCTGTGATTATCTATGTTTTGCACCCACCAGCATCTGTGAGCAAAGGGAAGAGCTGCATATGTACTTTCTGGCTCCAGTGGCATCATTTCAGTGCAGAGTTGTGTATGCTGGACAATTAGCAGGCCCAAGGGGGTTATTACAAAGGGTATTGTCAGTGGCGAACTGGGTGATGAGAACAGTCTAAGCATTATCTGCACTCCACGTAAAGTGCGTGTGCCCGGAGTCAGGTGTAGCTGTACTGAATGGTGGAAGAAGTAGTTAGCTGTGCTTGGTAGGAGTGTGTTAGCGAGATCTATGGATTACGCTGAGGTGTGTGACAGAGCTGTGACTGCAATATGAGGAGATCTGTTTTCCACCCTCTCATGTATGAGGAAAGGGAAGAGGTGCATGTGCACTTTCAGGATGCAGTATCTATCACTTCTGTGCAGAATTGCATAAGTTATGTTGGTGATGGCATATGGCTTTTATTATAAGGATCCTGTGAGCAGTGAGGTGGAATATGAGCAGGTTTTAATAATGGTTAAGTGAAAATGAGATGGTATCCTGTGAGTAAGTGTAAGGCTTGTAAAAGGCTGTGAAGTGGTTATTAAATTGTACACGTGTGTTATTCTTTCTGTAGAGTTGGCTGAGCGTGTGAGTGTATTCCAGGCTCTGGAAAGTCTTGACTCTAATAGTGCCAAGGGCCAGTCTGAGTATGTGCTATGTGCATATTGAGGCATTGCTCAAAAAAGGGTAGAGGGAAGGTGGCATGGGCAACCTTTCCCCCCCTCTAATAGTGTTAGGTGGAATCGTCTGGGAGAGAATGATGGGTTGCAAAAGGAGGTGAAGAGCTTATACATTTCAGCAAGTGTCAGGTTGGCCGAGTAAACGTACGTGTGTTAATGGGGCATATTGGAGCATTGCTGAAAGAGGGCAGAGTTAAGTTTACACGGGCACACTTCTTGTTTTTCAGAAGTTTGCATTTTGCTCAGCTGAACGTTCTGCAAGAGGATGACAGACTGCTAAGCAACTTAACTCTACATTAATGTTGTGTTTCGCCATTGAATATAACCTATTTGCTGATACGGGATTGGGGATTCCTTCCCAAAGGAAGCTTCCAATTTTTGATAAAATATTGTTTAATTATAAATGTGTGTGACCTGTGGAATGATTCACAGGCACATAAGTGGACAGTTGTATCTCCCACAATCAAAGCAAGACAATGCAAATGTACAACCACCAGTGAACTGGGAGTGCAATAAATATGAACACAAACTGCAGCCACAAATGGATGCCATCTTTAAAAATTTTTACTTTTTTATGTATTATAAATGTATACAGGATATCACAGAACTTGTCCAACGGCCTAGAGTCTAGCAGGCAGGCAATGAAGCGCCACATTTCAAATCACCTTCAAAGAAATAGGGGGAGAGACACAGAAAGCAGCAGGAAAAAATGGGGAGACAGAAAAATGAATCCAAAAAGTAGAAGAAGATGGAGTTGAAAAAATACCTGAACAACAGAAAGCAGAAATTATAATAGGGATTGTCCAAAAAAATCTACCTCCATCTATTAAAACACAAAACAAACCTACAACATTTTGGAAAAAAAACCCTATCAACCATGCTTCAATTATTTTTTTCCTATAATAAGTGTTTTTGCCTTTCATTCCTCTTTTTGTTTCTTTTATTCTCTCTCTCCTTTCTTTCTGTTCCTCTTTTCCCCAACTTGTGTTTTCCATCTTAACAGAGTGTGTTGGGAATGGCTAAAGAAATCAGTTAGCCAGGAAACAGAATTGTAATAGGAGATCTGCTTAGCAGAAACTAAAGGCTTCAGATTTTGGCATGGATGGAAGTGAAGTCTGACGCTATTTGGCAAGAACTAGGTTGAAATAAATTAGTTTTCTGATGAAACAAAAATTTTCAGGCAAAGAGTCTGCTTACCTCAAAAACTTTCAATTTATTGTCACATAATTGAAAGCCCAAAAGCTGAATATTTTTGGCAGAAAACTAGACATTTTCAGGTTTTCTGAATATTTTTTCTTTGTTTTTTTTTAAGAAAAATTGAAAATTTCAGCAGGAATTCCCCCCCCCCCCAGTATCTTGTAGCAATATCCCAAAAACCCCTGACTTCCAAGGCTTTTGATCTCACAATTGTTCCAAAATGTTACTAGTTGTAGAGCTTTCATCAGTATTTTCCCTCAGTCTAACTCTCACGTTCAGCAAATTCACTATTCTAAATTAAAAGTGGAAATACGGTGTGCATTTCAAACAAGTATATTAACCAGATTACCAATGGATGTGGTGGATTCTCCAGCACCAGAGGTCTTTAAATCAGAGTTGGATGGCTTCCTAAAAGATATGCTCTAGTTCTACCATACGTTATTGAGGTTGATGAAGGAATTATTAGGTGAAGTTCTTTGGCCTGTATTATGCAAGAGTTCAGACTAGATAGTTATAATGGTCCCTTCTGGCCTTAAAATCTATGGGCACCCATCAGCAATTTAAGGACACCTTCCAGTCTTTTAAGAGTCCCATTTGTATTTGGGATGCTCTTGAGACAGTGGGGTTGTGGGTGAGAAGAAAAACCCTTTAACCACACAGTCAGCCAAGTGAAATGAACAGGAAGAGCTAGTGGCATCCATTCTTAAAGCACATGGTTTTTGGAAAAAAATACAGCTTGAAGTCTGTTTCTCATATTACCATTTGGGTGCTCTGATCCACTACACCTCTCAAGTAAGGACAGGACCAAAACCAATCCCTGCATGTCCTGACCCGAGCCACATATCACCACACTTCTGCTTCCATTGTTTTATTCATACTCCTCCGAGCACTCATAGCCGCTGTTAGCAGCTGGCTGTGCTTTTAACAACTGCTGGGCCTTTCCCAGATCACTAACAGGCCACAAATAGCTTTTAAATATTAAGCTAATTAAAACAGAAATAAGGCTGGCACGTAGTGTAGACCTCAAACAAAATACACATCTGGATATTTCCAGCTTTGTAAAAGGCTGCAGCAAACTGTTTAACACGTTCCTTGCAGACTCTACCTCAGCTCTGCTGTCCTGGGGGGAGAGGCTAAGGGCACGTCTTCACTACCCGCTGGATCGGCGGGTAGCAATCGGTCTATCGGGGATCGACTTACCGCATCTAGTGAAGACGCGATAAAATCGATCCCTGATGGCTCTACCGTCGACTCCGGAAATCCACCGCAGCAAGAGGCAGTAGCGGAGTCGACGGCGGCGCGGCAGCGGTCGACTTGCCGCCGTCCTCACAGCCAGGTAAGTCGACCTAAAATACGCCACTTCAGCTACGCTATCCACGTAGCTGAAGTTGCGTATTTTAGGTCGACCCCCCGCTGTAGTGTAGACCTAGCCTAAGATGGCTTTAAACCACCTTTGCATGTTCCTGATCCTGGGCTGCTCCATGGGACAGTCTGGCCCCTGGCATAATTATGGGTGGCAGGTCATCCTTGGCTGCCTATGCATGGCAGTGCCAGCCAGCATCAATGCAGTGATATGGACTGTGGCCCTACCTTCTCCCACCCTGACCCACCCATCTCACTCCCAGCTTGCCCCACAACCCAGGGCATGGAAGGGCTCTTGCATGGCAGTATTATGCAGTGCCTGCACCAGGGGAACGCTCCCTTGGCCACCTAAGGGGCTTTCCCAGTGCCTTAGCACTGCTTCAGCATTGTACAGTGCCTGAGCAGGGGAGAATCTCCCCTCAGGAATAAAGACTGAACATTGATTTCCTCCCCCCACCTCTGGTTATATTTCCTTAGAGAGCCAATATTGCCAGCTCTCTTTTTCTGGGTGATAAACACAGTTAGCTGGTTTCAGTGTCCTTATCGATCAAGTCAATAAAATGTGCACCAAAAAGTATTCAGCATTAAAAGTAAAATATAAAATATAATATGTATCAAACTGCAATTTAGAAAAATCTATTATTTTTGTCATATGGAACACAAAACACGTAATCATACCATACAGGAGAATGAAAAAGTTGTTCTCTTTAAGGAATACAGAAGCCAAAAGGAGATAAGACTTATGAAGTAGGAAAAGTACATTTCTTATCATTTGTTCTGTTACTTACAACTGGTGATTTTTTTTTTTTAAATTCTACATCAGAAAGCAATACATGGTGTGATTTTAAGTTCTCAATTTCCATTGGATCAAGAACCAAAAAATGAACATTAAAAAATATATTTAATGTCAATGAAGAAATATATTTACTAAAATCAGTAGAATAGTGGAGCCAAAATGGCCCAGAACACTGTTCTGGTGCTATTTCAAGGTTGCAAAAGTAGCAGTCCACACGTGCTGTACAGAGGAAGCCATTTTGCAGAGTGCACTGCTCACATCACACTAGCAAGGGCGGGGAGCTCTGCAAAATGGTGTCATCCGTCACAGCAGCAGGGATGGTTCTACACTATTCCTATACCCTTGAGATTTAGGGCTTACATCAATGACTAAAATACAAACATTTCTAACAAGATAAGGGATGGTAACTAGTTTTTAAAAAGTCACGAACCTCTAAATATGCCTAATGAAATTTGCACAAGAGACCATTGTTAGGAAATCTGTCATAAGAGTCCACCCCATAGCATCCCCATACTGAGTACAATTCTGCTCCACCTTTATTAAAATCTTCAGCATCTTGCACCTATATAAAGTACTTATCTGTACGGACCCGGCTTAACTAGTGAGTTGAGTTGTGTCAAGGTAAGAATGGTCTTCAAACTGATATAGCTGCTGTAGAATGAAAGGATTTGGAGGCTCCTTATTTGCTACCTCATGCTCCAAAGGAATGAGAGAGACTGACAGCTCCAACAGCAGCACAGAAAAGTCTGAATCTCAGATTTAGAGAGGGAGAGAAAGGACTAAAAGGCCCAAACTGGGTGCCTTTTTTGTATAAAATGTAACTGATGTTCCTAAATGTTTTTCGAGTCAGGTGATAACTTACATTTATCTCATACCTTTGACTACTCCACCTACAATCTTACCACAAATTCATCTCCACTTGACCTGTCAGCCACCCCCAACAAGTCCCCAACAAAATAACCCCTGCGCTCACCTGAGGCCCAGGATGGGCTACATTCAATCCCGGACCAGTGACAGGTTCAAGGTCCTAAATCTTTCAGCCATTCAAGGTTAGCAGTGGGAGTTCTGTACCACTGGAAAGGGGAAGGTTCCCAGCTTCCCAACAGGATGCACAATACTTGATTCTACATATGAAAGTCTTGAAATACTGAAATTCAAGGCCATACATGTTTTGAAAAAGTACAATATTTTTTGAGATTTTTTTTTAAATATATTAATTATGGGTCAAAAATCATATCTCTACATGGTAATACTTGCACAGGGTGCAGGATACTCCGAAAGGCTCCCCTTTTTGGCTCACCTGGGAATTGTCCCATTGGAGGGACATAATTGGTATCTGGCCCATAAACCCTACAGAAGTTTCTGTGGGAACACCAGACCACACATAGAGAAACCTTGCAACTCCATGCAGGCTTTGGGTCTCCTTGGGCCTCTACTGCCTAGGAGGCATGGCTCCATTCCACTCCTAGCCAGTGCCTGCCCCTAGAACCACACCTCTGACAGTGTTAACTTATCTCAGGATTGTCTGCTGAGTGTGTGCACATGTGGGACAACCCACATCCCTACTCTGCACTGCCCCAGCTCACATAACTCCCTCCCCCGAGTCAGCGCACTGCCTGCAGGCTGCACCATCCCCACACTCAGATCCCTGGAGCTATGAAGAGCACATCCCTCCAAGATGGGATCCAGGGGAAGGGGTACTGAAACAGAGGCAGCTGACCCCTCCACTTTTTGTATGGGTGTGGGAGAGCTCTGTACAGATCCAAAGGGTGTGATCTGGCACTCTCTTTCTCTCTCTCAGAGGTCTTTACTGTAGGACTCCTGGTGCTAAAGGGAGTCTGGCTTTGCCAGAGGAAGAATATGAAAAACAGACCCAATAAAACAAACAACTCCCAAATATTTCTAAAATAGTTTTCCTGTAAAATATGGCCCGTGCAGAATGGGTGGGGCATGATAGAAAGATCCTAGTGATGCTCATTTAGGATGATTTGCATTGCTCACGCTGACTTCATTCACTCACAAGTAATGCAACCATCCCAAACGCAGGCTGATAAAACCTTTAAACCATCATGTATTCTCTCTCTGTGTGTATATTACATACAAATCTAGAATGGGATTACAATGCTAGTGTGTCCGTGGAACCAATTCGATTCCCTCCTGTGGATTTCAATCCTCCTCTTGTTTCACTGGGGGGAAACTAATAATTCTTAGGTTTGCCAACCCTCACTCATTTGGAATGAAATTTATTTATTCTGGCTTCAGTTTTATGGTCTTCTTTTCATAGCTCCATATTACTCCCAGAGAGAGGAGGTTTACAGTGCTTTTTAATGGAGATTTTAGAGGTTTTTGCAGACTCCGAAAGGAGAATTATGCATATATACAAAAGGCAAAGCCAAACTGCTGGGTGCTGGAGGGGACGTCTCTCTTTTGTGTGCATGCCAAAGAACGCAAGAAGAACAATGTTTATCATGGTGACTTGCCATATACAGCTACAGTTTGTTGGACAGTTGTCAATTGTATGGAAAACAAAAGCAACCGGTTGCCCATTCGTTAATTGTACTGTAATATGACTATATTTTTATACCTCTAGCCCCTTTCATTTCCTTATCAAATATTAACCCATGAAGAAACAAAACTGGGTAGCTCAATCTATTTCAGCTGTGATAGAAAAAGAACAAACGACTTTACTACTTGTATCATGCAGGTAGCCTGGCCATCTGAAATGTAAAGTGACTGTTTAAGCCTCTAAAGATCTGCAAAGACACCAGACACCTGCTACTGCTCAGCAGATGGGCAACACTGGAGTCAAAATGGGACATTGGTGTTAGAAGAAGGGGCAACACAGCCATCCAGTGAAATAGATTAGTCATGAGAGATTGCTTTTCTCTTTGTGCGATGCCACAGCAGATAAAATCAGATAAGACATCTGAGCTAAGTCCTCAATCATCAGGGGCCACAGGGAATTTGAGAGGTTCATGATTGTGAAGTTTCCTTTTGGTTTGCCAAAGCCTGAATGTGTTGACCTTTAGGGTCCCATCTGCTCACCTAGGCTTTTGCATGCAGTGAGGGAGTAGTAAGTGGCCAGTGGAAGTTGCAGGAATTTGGTAAGGTCTTTGTTTTAGGAATATTGGGTTCTATTTATTAAATTATATTTTATAATGATTGCATATGCACTGTGGGAATTGTTATAAACTGTAACAAACAAAATCTCCTTTGGTGTCAGTTATGACTAAGGCGCCGTGTTTGTCACGGAAATCACTAATTCCGTGACTTTCCGTGACCTCCATGACTTCTGCAGCAAACCGTGCAGCTGGCCTGGGAGCTGCCTGAGCAGCTCGGGCAGCCCTTGGGCCAGTCACACTGACTGCTGCTGGGGCAGTGTCAGGCCCCCCCAGCAGCAGGAGTTTGGGTGTGTGTGTGGGGGGCTCAGGGTTGGGGGTTGGTGTGCGGGGCGGTGCTTACCTGGGGGGGGGGGGTGGCTCCCCAGAAGGGAGCCAATGGGAGCAGCAGAACCGGTGCTTGGGGTGGAGCGGATGCAGCTCGTGGAGCTAGGAGCTGTAGGTTGTCGCTTCCCAGGAGCCAGGTAGGGAACCTGCCCTAGCCCCGCCAACCCGCCCCCGCCAGCACCCATGGCGCCTGCTCCCCTCCAGCACTCGTGCCTGCCCCCCCAGCACCTGCACCTGCACCCCCAGTACCCCCCTACAAGCTACCCCCCCCAAGTTTTAGTCAGGGGTATATAGTAAAAGTCATGGACAAGTCACGTGCCGTGAATTTTTGTTTACTGCCCGTGACCTGTCCACGATTTTTATTAAAAATACCCGTGACTAAAACGTAGCCTTAATTATGTCTAACCTAGTGATAGGGTGACCAGACAGCAAATGTGAAAAATCGGGACAGGGGGTGGGGGGTAATAGGAGCCTATCTAAGAAAAAGACCCAAAAATTGGGACTGTCCCTATAAAATCGGGACATCTGGTCACCCTACCTAGTGACCTGTCTTGATCTGGAGTCTTAAATCCAAACTTTTGCAGTTTGGGTTCTGGGTTAGAAGTAAAATCAGAAGAAAACTAATTTTTAAATCTAGTTTGATGTGGCTAAAGGCAAATCCCAAGAAAACAGCTGATCTTGCAAGATTTTGGCTATTTTGTGCCAGTATTTTACAAGGATATCTCATCCACACTCTGTGATATAGACCTGGTTCAAACTCGTATCCGAACTCCAATCTAACTCTAATCCAGATCTACACTTCTTAGTGTCATCTCTAGTCCTAACTAAACTAATTTGAACACTTTTCCGTTACTGTATGTCATGCAGGTGTTAATGCATGAGGTACTGTTGACACATGGCCTTCAACTTTTAATCCAATGGTCATTTTTTACTCCCATTTGGCTACTTTTTTACTGGAATAGGAATCAAGCTTCCTGATGCACACATTTCCTCCTATTGTATTCACACTCCAGTTAGAAGAAATAAATCATTTTCTGTATTAAATACAACAGCACTCCAATGCTCACTAGATAGGTATGACCTAACACTTGGCTGGTGGCCTTTATACAGGGATCACAACTAACTTGTTTTCTTAGCTGGTCTAACACTAGCTATAAACTTGCTAATGTCCTTTCCTCTGCAGACCTCCTCTGACACTTCATCCAGGCTCGGGAGTTCATCTTTGTCATGGAACTCACATAAACCATTTCTCTAGCTACTTGTGTTGCTATCATTCTTTTTTTCTTCTAACATTGACAATTTGTACATTCTGTCTTTGCTTTTTACCATTGTCCTGTTCCCTTGTGGCCTCTCATAACATTGTACATCCAGCCAATCCAGTCCACAGTGCAGTTCAAGCCCCCTGGGCCTTAAAACTGAGTTACTGTTAGGGGTGCTTTACCTATCCTCCAAAATGTTGTCAGTTTTAAAAGAGAAACCTCTTGGTTGTCTTCTCCACTCCAGCTCTTTCCCCCACAGTCCTCAGGAAATCAAGCATGGCTCATTAATGTGACTCTGAGATTTTAGGAGCTGCTGAGGGTGGGGTTGCAAGTTCCTCCCTGCTAGAGCCTGGTAAGGTGACAATAAGTTCAGGTGTACTGGGACAGTCCTTCCCTATTTTCTCATCTAGACTTATAGACTTTAGGGTCAGAAAGGACCATCATGATTATCTAGTCTGACCTCCTGCACATTGCAGGTCACAGAATCTTACCCACCCGCTCCTGTAATAAATCCCTAATCTCTGGCTGAGTTACTGAAGTCCTCAAATCATGGTTTAAAGAATTCAAATTACAGAGAATCCACCCTTTATACTAGTTTAATTCTGCAAGTGACCCATGCCCCATGCTGCAGAGGAAAGCAACCCCCCCCCAAAGTTGCTGCCAGTCTGAGCCGAGGAAAAATTCCTTCCTGAACCCAAATATGGCGATCAGTTAGACCCTGAGCATGTGGTCAAGACCCACAAGCCAGAACACCTGGGAAAGAATTATCTCTGGTAGCTCAGATCCCACCCCATCTAGTGTTCCATCACTAGTCATTGGAGATATTTGCTGCTAGCAGTCACAGATCAGCTACATGCCATTGTAGGCAGTCTCATCATACCATCCCCTCCATAAACTTATCAAGCTCAGTCTTCAAGCCAGTTAGGTTTTTTGCCCCCACTGCTCCCCTTGGAAGGCTGTTTCAGAACTTCACTTCTCTGATGGCTAGAAACTTTTGCCTAATTTTGAGCCTAAATTTTCTTATGGCCAGTTTATAGCCATTTGTTCTTGTGTCCACATTGATACTTAACTTAAATAATTCCTCTCCCTCCCTGGTATTTATCCTTCTGATGTATCTATAGAGCGCAATCATATCTCCCCCCAGCCTTCTTTTGGTTAGGTTAAACAAGCTAAGCTCTTTGAGTCTCCTCTCATTAGGTAGGTCAGTGTTTCCCAAACTTGGGACGCCGCTTGTGTAGGGAAAGCTCCCGGCGGGCGAGGGACGTACTGGCCGCCGCTTCCAGCAGCTCCCATTGGCCTGGAGCGGCAAACCGTGGCCAGTGGGAGCCACGATCGGCCAGACCTGCGGACGTGGCAGGTAAACAAACCGGCCCAGCCCACCAGGGGCTTTCCCTACACAAGCGGCGTCCCAAGTTTGGGAAACACTGAGGTAGGTTTTCCATTCCTCTGATCATCCTAGTAGTCCTTTTCTGCATCCTTCCAGTTTGAATTCATCTTTCTTAAACATGCAAGACCAGAACTGCACACAGTATTACAAATGAGGTCTCACCAGGGCCTTGTGTAATGGTACTAACACTTCCCTGTCTCTACTGGAAATACCTCACCTTATGCATCCTAGGACTGCATTGGCTCATGGTCATCCTGTGATCAACCAATACACCAAGGTCTTTCTCCTTCTCTGTCACTTCCAACTGACAAGTCCCCAGCTTATAGCAAAAATTCTTGTTGTTAGTTCCTACATGACCTTGTACTTTGCACTATTAAATTTCATCCTATTTCTATTACTCCAGTTTACAAGGTCATCCAGATCTTCTTGTATGAAATTCAGGTCCTCCTCCGTATTGACAATACCTCCCAACTTTGTGTCATCTGCAGATTTTATTAACACACACTCACTATTTTGTGCCAAGATCAATAATAAAAATGTTAAATAAGATTGGCCCCAAGACCGAACTGGTGGCAGTGGTTTCAAGATGACACTTTTGCCTGAGAAGAAAGTTAATGGGCATGCAGATGAGACTGGAATCAGTGAGTACTTGACAGACTTTGAGGTGTTGCTCTCTGTGAATGAGTGGATTGATGAGAAAGCAGCATAGTACCTAGCAATGTTTTTGGATGGTGATGCCAAAGCATTTTACCAGCAGCTTCCCAGTGCAGCTCGTGGGTCTTATCGCCGGTTATGCAAACACTTAAATGACTACTATGATAGGGGATTGGCCCTTTGAAATACCAGAAGGAATGGCAAACCAGGAGGTCGCAGGAAGGGGAACCCCTGCATAGTTATTTGTATACATTAAGGAGACTGTTGATAGGGCTTTCCCTGCACCATCCTGGTTCGAGTGAAGTAGAACCTGCTGCGCTGAATCTGGAATTGGCAATGCAGAGAGGGGCATATCAGTGATCTGAGGACAGCTTTCCTGAAGGTGGTGGAACAGATGAACTGGACCCGGGGTGTTCTCGGGACCTCAACATATTGCTGTCCATAACAGATAGGCCTGACCTAGAAGATACGAACCCTCCACTTGCTGATAATCTAGATCCAACCATGAGCGAAGTGTCCATGACTGAATACAGGACTCAAGAGTGCCGACTAACACAGAAACCTGCATGGATGGCAGACTGCTTGGATTCCTAGGAGTTACCATTAAATTCTTATTTAACTAGATGGGGGAAAGTTGTAATGTTTATCGTGGACAGCAACTACATGGTGCTATATCCTTATGTTAGTGTTAAGTTATTGTTTGCAATGTTGTTGTAGCTATGTTGGTCCCAGGATATGTTAAGCTGGTGTCTTGTATGTTACTATGTTGTTGATCTGAGTGGGGGGTTAGCAGGAAGTTGAGTCCTGCCTGTGTGTACTGGAATTGGAACTTACAGTGTCCCAATAAATCTCTGATTCTATAAGCAAGTATTGCAGTATCTTTTTTTTTTTTTTTTTTGGTAATAACTAAGGTTAAGATTTTGTCATGGTTATTTTTAGTAAAAGTCATGGACAGGTCACAGGCAATAAACCCAGGGGCTGAAGCAGAAAATGTCATGGAGGTCTCTGAAAGTCATGGCTTCCGTGACTTCTGTGACCTCTGTGACATAAATGTAGCCTTAGAAATAACTACAATACATTTGTTCGTGGGAGATGTATTTCGGCCAGGGAGCCCTGCCCATAGGGACGAATGAGGGCATAAAGCACCTGAATTACAACTCCAATGAAGCACTTTGGCAACTTAGGCAGATGCAGTATTGCACTCAGCTCTATTCAAGACATATTGCTGTAATGTGTTGAATTTACTCTGCGTTTACTAGAAGCAAACAGTCCAGAGGGACAACTGTTAAGGGTGATGTAGTGTTTGGAGAGGAGAGGAAGATCAAGTATGTGTAGACAAAAATCAGACCTCCCTCATTTGCTCAAATTAAATGTTAACAGCACATTTTCAGTGTTTCCCGATAAACACTTTTCAGAACAGGAAGTTATTGGAAAAAATCCTCCACTTAGAAACATACACATGTCACCGTTGAGTCAGAAGCTGGCAGTAGTGACACCAACTCACATTTATAAAACAAAAAGATTTCTCTTTTGTAGGAGTATTTTGAAGCCCTACAAAATATCACCATAAAATTATCCTGGTTTTTTAAATTTTGAATTATGATCACCTCACTGAGTGGGGTCTCTTCACAAATCAAATTTAATGTTATCTGAAATAATAAAAAGTTAATTGGAAAGGAAATAGATTCAAGAGCCTCCTTTTGTTCAAGAAGCAATACAAACTATAAAGGGCCTGAAATGCTACAGCCCTACACATCATGTATGCGTATTTACTCCTACTTTCCAAACATGTAAAACAGTTCAAAATTAGAATTCACCATGCATTTAAACTAATAATAGCAATTTACAACCACTTTAAAATGGAGTAAATGACCACCCAAAGAGGAAAGCAATGAAGAATTGGGTCCAAAGCTTTAATTTTCATGCTATGTGGCATGCATATAGAACTTGTTATGAACCTGAGAACATCCTTTATTTGAACTTTGTATCTTTTCTATCATTCTTTGTAAAGCTCATTATCACAATCCATTATATTCATGGAACAAGGAGAGCCCTATTGCAGCTAATTTAAGACCTGTGAGTTCCCATAGATACCAGATATTTCCTCAAGGCAAATATAGATTAATCTTACCACTCTTGTAAAGGAGAAAAATAGCTGATCCAGAACTTTTTGCATATAACAAAACTGTGAAGCTAGAGAAAGAGCAGTCCATCCATATACAGCTATAATAGCAAGAAAACCTGCCATTTTACAAATGTTTAAATGAAAATCAAGTCAAACAAACCAAATACTACCAACTTCTCTGTGACATAGAGGCCCGTTTGTAATTCACTACTCTGTGTTGGCAACTCTTGTCAGGCCTGACATACTCACTACACCTCACACGCTGGTGTCATTTTTATTTAAAAGGTGACATATAACAATATATAGTTTGAAATCTAATATCACACTAGTCATTAATGTCACAGGGAAATGTTTGTAACAACTCTGGAGGTGAAACTATGGATATTCTCTGATGTTATGTCCTGGAGACTGGAAACACAAAAAAGTGACTAAACAGGTTTCTTCTATATAAAGGGGAATGAAAATATGTGGTATATGCCCTGTCCAGGAAACAGGGCTCTGGCCTGTTCCCTCGAGGTCAGTCAGTGGCTTGCCCTCCTGCAGCTTTGTAAGGGGAGAGGTGTCACCCTAAGAGTATCCCAGTGCCAGAGGGCAAGGAGCTGACTGGTATCAAGTAATAAGTTTCAGCTAGTTAGTGTACCCCAACTCACTATAGTTATAATCTGTATTTAAAAAGGTGTCATGTAATATGTCATTGGAAAACTAATAACTCACTGATCATTAATATTCTTGAGTGATGTATGCCTGCGGTGTATATTAAGAGTTATGGATACATGCTGGAATCTAAACTGGTGACTAAAATGTGTTTAAGCCAGTCATGTCAGGAGGAGTTCGTAAATAGGTCTGCCCTAGACAAAGGAATGTGTATTTGATTCTCCAACCAGCCTGGTCTTCAGGAAAAGACAATGAAGGCAAATTTTTACAGATAAGCAATAAAAAGGACCATCCAGACAGCAGGGGGAGGAGACTGCAGGAAGAGGTAGTTACTCACCTTGTGCAGTAACTGAGATTCTTCGAGATGTGTGTCCCTGTGGGTTCTCCACTTTAGATGTTTGTGCGCCCCTGCGCTCATACTCGGAGACTTTTGGTAGCAGTGCCTGGTTGGGTCCCACATGTGTGGTCCCCATCTCATGCTGCTTCAGGCAGTTAACTGATGCTGTGCAACCAACGCCCACTTTGTTCCTTCTCTACTGCAGAGGCTGAGTAAGAAACTCCAAAGTAGAGGGGAGCAGCGTGGGTAGTGGAGCACCCACAGGGACACATGTCTCGAAGGATCTCAGTTACTGCGAAAGGTGAGTGACCTTCTCTTCTTCTTTGAGTGAGGTCTCTGTGGGTGCTCCACTTTAGGTAACTTCAGAGCAGTGCCCTCCGGTGGAAGGAGGGGGCTTCGGAGTTGAAGTCATGACAGATGACAGTACAGAGTCTGAACGAGGTATCAGATGTTGTCTGTTGCTCCAATGCATAGTGCTGTGTAAAGGTGTGGGCTGAGGCCCAGGTAGCAGCTCTACCAATGCCTGTGATGGGTACATTGTTCAGGAAAGCCGTGGAGGCTGATAGGGCTCCGGTGGAATGCGTGCAAATCCCCTTGGGAGGTTGGTGGGCGCACTGATGACAGCATAGTTTTATGCAATTGGAGATCCACTTGGAGAGTCTTTGTTTAGATATGGCACTCCCTTTGGAACGTTCAGTGATGGATACGAACAGTCTGGGTGATTTACGAAATGGCCTTGTTCTGCTTATGTAAAAGGCCAATGCCCTCCGTACATCGAGAGTATGAAGCATGGACTGCTTTCTATCTGTGTGGGGCTTGGGGTTGAATGTTGGTAGGTCAATGGGTTGGTTAAGGTGGAAAACTGAGACGACGTTCAGTAAAAACTTAGGGTGCAGTCTCAGGGATACTTTATCTTTAAAAAAGGCTGTTTATGGGGGATCTGCCATGAACTCTCCTACATGTCTGACAGATGTAATTGTGACAAGGAATGCCACTTTCATGGAAAGATGTAGTAGTGGAGAACGGGTGAGGGCCTGAAGGACCAGGTTGAGGTCCCATGGTGTAGTAGTTTCGCGTTGTTCTGGGTAGACGTTGTTGAGTCCTCTGAGGAAACGTTTGGTTAGCAGGTAAGCAAAGATAGAATGTTGATTCACCTTGGGGGGAAAGGCTGTGATGGCGGATAGGTGAACTTTTATTGAACTCATGGAGAGGCCTGACCATTTAAGCGCTAATAGGTAATCTAATATTGAGGGTAATGAGACTGAGATGGATGCCATCTATTTTTGTTGGCACCATGCTTCAAATCGCTGTCACTTGAGCATGTACGTGCGACGGGTAGTTGCTCTACGACTATTTAATAACATGTTTTGTACCTCTTCCGAGCAGGTCATCTCAGATCCTGTGAGCCATGGAGGAGCCATGCCCTGAGATGGAGTTTTTGCGGGTCTGGATGCAGGACATGACCTGAGTCCTGGGCCATCAGATGAGGCAGAAGTAGGAGTGTGATTGATGGATGCACAGCCATCCTGAAGAGTAAGGATACCAGGTTTGGCGAGACCATGTGGGGGTTATTAGGATTACCATGGCCCCATCCTGCCTGATCTTGTGGATCACTCAGGTCAGGAGAGGGATGGGAGCAAAGGCATATAGGAGGGGAGAATTCAACTCAAGGAGGAATGCGTTGCCTAAGGACTGTATGACGAGATCTGCCCTGGAGCAAAACTGGGGGCATTTGGTATTTTGTGCAGTTGCAAAGAGGTCTATTGTTGGGAACCCCCACTGTTGAAATATGTGTAGAAGTACTCTGTTGTTGACCTCTCACTTGTGGTCATGAGAAAAATGCCTGCTTAGGGCATTCGCTGTGATGTTCTGGCATCCAGGTAGGTAAGACGTGGAGATGTGGATATTGTGTCTGATGCACCATTGCCAGAGTCTCATGGGCTTCCACGCATACGGAGTGCGATCGTGCTCCCCCTTGTCTGTTTATATAAAACATAAAGGCTATGTTGTCCATAAGGATCTGAATGGCCTTGTCTTTGATGAGTGGTAGGAAGCAGGAGCAGACGTTGTGGATGGCTTGTAGTTCTAATAGATTTATATGTAGAAGGGATTCTGCAGGAGACCAGCAGCCCTGGATAGAATGTGGGTGCATGTGTGCCCCCCATCCCAAGAGTGATGCGTCTGTAGTGATGGTTAGTGTCGGCATCTTCTGAAGGAAGGGCACCCCTGTGCATACATTGGCTGGTTGTGTCCACCAGAGTAGGGAGGCCTTTATTTTGTCCGGCATCGTAAGATGCTTGTTTATGCTGTGTCTGTGTGGGACATCATTCATATGGAGCCATCCTTTCAGGCAACACATGTTTAATCTGGCGTGTCTGATGACAAAGGTTGTGGTTGCTATGTGACCAAGAAGATGTAGCACGTCCTGGCTGATATCTGTGGGCTGTTTCGTGCTGTGGATATGAGGCTGGTGAGAGTGAGAAACTGTTGCCTTGGTAGAGAGACTATGGCCTCGGTAGAATTGAGATGGGCCTCAATGAACTCCAACCCTTGCACTAGCATTAGGGTGGACTTTTCGGTATTTATTTGGAGGCCCAATCTTGTGAAGAGGGTTACCATCTGTTTGGTGGCTTTTATTGCTGCCTGCCTTGTTGACACTTTTAGCAGGCAGTCATCCAAATACAGGAATATTATAATTGCATTTCTGCACAGGTATGCTGCAACCATGGCCAGTACCTTCTAAAACACTCGAGGGGCAGTAGTGAGGCCAAAGGGAAGGACCCTTGTATTGGAAGTGGTCTTGTCCAATGGTAAAACCAAGAAATCTGCGATGAGAGGGATGTATTGTTACATGAAAATACGCATCCCGGAGGTCGAGGGCCATGAACCAATCCCCTCTTTCTAGAGCTGGGATTATGGTGCCTAGTGTGACCATCTTGAATCGTTGTGTTTTGACAAACTTGTTGCGTCATCATAGATCGAGTATTGGTCTCCACTCACCAGACTTTTTCATCATGAGAAAATAGTGGGAATAAAATCCTCTCACTCTGTGTTCTGTTGGAACGGGTTCTACTGCTCCTAGCTGCATGAGGTGGCTTACCTCCTGGCACAGAAGAGACTTGTGAGAGGGATCCCAGAAGAGGGACAAGGAGGGAGGGTGAGTAGGGGGGTTGGAAAAAATGGGGAGGGAGTAACCAGTTTGTACGATTTCTAGCACCCATTTGTCGGATGTGATGGTCTTCTAGATTGGATAAAACAGAACTAGACGAGCTCTGAATTGTCAGGAGATAGATGGTGGGTCACCAGCACAAATAGACCTGGGGTTCTTGTGCCCTCGACCAAGGCTTCAAATTTGTTGTCTGGAGGTTGATGGTTGGAATGCAGCTACTGAAGAAGTAGTTTAGCATCTCCTCGGGGGCCTGTGTTTGCGGCCCTATGACTCAAATCGCTGTTGTTGCGAATACATGGTCTGGCGGTAGCGTTGGGGTACATAATAATTCCTCTGTTTTTTCTTGGGTTTAGGTGTATAGATTCCCAAGGATTGGAGTGTCGCTTGTGAATCGTTGAGCAAGTGGAGAGAGTCATCTCTCTTCTCAGCGAAGTGTTTGGGACTCTCAAATGGCAAGTCTTCAATCGTGGATTGCACCTCCTTATGGAAGCCAGAGAGATGGAGCCATGAGGCCCTTCTCATCATGACAGCCGTTGCCACTGATCTTGCAGCTGTGTCCGCAGAATCGAGGGAGGCTTGCAGGGCTGATTTGGAGATGAGTTGTCCCTCTGATACAAGTGCTGTGAATTGTTCTTTCTTGTCCTCAGAAATAAAATCAGTCAATTCAGACATTTTTGTGAGGTTAATAGTCATATTTCACCAGTAATGCCTCATAGTTGGTTATGTGGAGGTGTAGTGTAGCCGAGGAATAAGCCTTGTGGTCGAAAAGATCAAGTCTTTTCCACTCTTTGTCGTGAGGTGTGGTTTTGGGCTGTTGTTGCCCACCATGTTCCTGGACTGCGTCCACCACTAGGGAATTGGGCGCTGGATGTGAAAAGAGGAACTCTGTGCCTTTGGCTGGTACATAATATTTTTTGTCAGACTTCTTGCAGGTCAGAGGAGCAGTTGCAGGGGTCTGCCAAATGGTTTTGACAGGGTCCATCAGCGCATCGTTCATGGGCAGAGGGATTTTGGACAAAGCAGATGTACACAAAATGTCCACTAGTTTGTGCTGTGTCACTTGGACCTCTTCAAGGGAGATGTCCAGGGAGTTAGCCATCCTTTTAAATAGATCCTGGAATAGTCTGAAATCATCCCGTATATTAGGGGGAGGAGGCATACTGTGTCATCTGTGGATAGTGATGGCAAATGGGTAGGTGGTACCTGTTCCAGGACTGGGGGTTCTTCCTCCTTTTCCCCCGCCACCATCAAAGGTCCAGGCTCTGAAGTTGCAGGTGACTGCTGTGTGCTGGGTATGGATGTGGCGGGCATTCCCAGTTATGTGGGGTTATGCCGCCCATGGGTTCCAGTATGCCCCCTGGGGTGGGGAGGCATGGGGGCCCCCTAGGGCTGGCCATACCACTGAAAATACTTGGGATCAGTAATATGTCCCTTGAGGGGGTCCTGAGTTAGTAGGTTCATGGTAGAGAGGAGATTGTGGAGGGAGATCACCTTGTCCTTCCTCGCTCTCCTCCTCCTCCTCAGTCAAATAGGGAGGAGCGCATTGTATTGGAGACGCGAGGAGACTCGGTGCAGAGCGTGACATGTTTGCTTCGGTGCTGATGATAGAGGAGTCAGGGCCAGAGTCAACTAAGAGATCCTCTTGTCTGAGAAACTGCTGCGGTGCCTGTTTGATTGGCCCCTGAGGCTGTATCATTGTCGGTGCTGGGAGCTCCTGTGTATAAGCCGGCACTGAAGGCTGTGCTGCTGTGTGCACAAAGTGTGCCTTTGAAGGGGCCACTGTCTGTCCTGGTGCCGCGCCGCTGTGTGCGGGTTGCGGCTCTGGTATTGGCGGTGCCGAGGCATGGAGGTTAGATTTCCCCTTAGAGCCTCTGTCAGAGCTGGCTCTTTTAGAGTTCCTGGCTCTAGCGGTACCAGCGGTGCCGGGTGGTCCCGCTGTGTCAGCTACTGGTGCTGACGGTGCAGTCGGTGCCGCTGTTGAGTGTCCACTTCTTGGACGATTCCTGCGTTGGGGACATAGGTGCCTGCCTTTTTGAGAGTTTTTTGGCAGGTTGCTCAGACGCATGGGTTGAGGAGGGACTCCTATCAGAAGCTGTAGTCAGCAAAATTTGACAGGGGAAGGGGGCGGAGGTCCCGGCTCCAGGCTCAGATGCAGGTCTGAGAGACTTCTCCATAAGGAGGAGCTTTAACTGCAAATCTCTAGCTCTTCTTGTCCTGGCAGTGAGCTTGAGGCAGTACTGGCCCTTCTGAGTTATGTGTGTTTTTCCAAGGCAGCAAACACACTGATCATGGCCATCTGAGACAGGTATCTCAAGCTTGCAGTTAAGACAGTGTTTAAAGCCCAAGAAACTGGGCATTCCTGGGGCGGGGGGGCTTTCGCCCTCAGAGCGGCTGTGTATGCGGAGGGTCTACTGAAACTTCTCCCCAGCCGGTAGTTTAAAAGGAATTTTGTTTGTTTGTTTGTTTGTTTAAACTAGGTGATGGGGATAAAAGAAAAAGGGAAACAATGTAAATATCTGCTAAGGAAGAAACCAAGTAACTAACTGTTAAACTAACTACTAAGTAGGGTGGCACTGCTGATTGCTCCAACTCATAGCCAAGGGTGGTAGAGAAGGAACTGAGTGGGGGTTGGTCATAGAATCATAGACTATCAGGATTGGAAGGGATCTCAGGAGGTCATCTAGTCCAACCCCCTGCTCAAAGCAGGACCAATCCCCAACTAAATCATCCCAGCCAAGGCTTAACAGCTTCAGTTAACTGCCTGAAGCAGCATGAGATGGGGACCACGCATGTGCAACCCAACTGGGCACTGCTAATCAAAAGTCTCCGATTACGAGTGCAGGGGCGCATGAACACCTAAAGTGGAGCATCCACAGGGACAGCACTTGAAGAAGAAACAGAACATTTTGCATTTTAGCAAATTCCAGCGGGAGTACGGGGGGGTGGGGGGAACAGCATGGGGAACTCCTTCACCACCAGACTCCATGTCACCTTCCTCACAGTTTGAATAAACTTTACTTTGAAGGATAACCTTCAGAAGAATACGTTTCAAAGGATTACTGGTCTATAAAGACAGGGGGCTGGCTGAACCCGAATGATAAGCAATTTAATCTACCGATTGCATACAATATTACTGTATTATAAAAGTGTGAGGTCTTTTATGAACACCTATGAGAGGCTCGTGATTAATATAATTGTGAATTGTATGTATTAATCCTACATGAAGAATTATGGATACTCATTGATATTAGGTTTTCCAGTCTGTGACCAAACAAAGGGAGAAACAGGCTTTTCCCCAGAGAGGTGGGAAGGCAGCTACCTACCTGTCTCCAGGGAAATTAAGCAAGGTGTGACCAGAAACAATGGAAGCTCCATTTACATAGAAATCAGGAGGGGGATGGGAAGACCACAGGAAATCAAAAATAGCATGAGGTCATCCTGCCTTTTGAAGTAAAGTCATTGAGCTTTGGAAGAATAAGCAAGGATAGAAGCCATCTTTGGCATCTTTCACTAGACAGACACATGAGAACGGAGCCCTTGGAAGCTGAGATAGATAGGCCCTTCAGCCAAGAGGGGTTGAGGTCTCTGGAACTGAACATAGGTGAGAAACCTGCCTAGGCAAAGATCTTTCACCTAGGAAGACAAGGGAAACCAACCCCTTGTGCTTTTGTGGAATGTGCTGACAGAGAAAGTCAGCCATGGCTGGGAAGAAAGAAGATTGGTGAGAGAAAACATGTTGAACAAACACTATACTTTGCTAGATTATGTTTTAGACACTTAGATGAGTGTTTAAACTTTTAATTGCTTGTAACCCTTTCTAACTTTAGTCCTTTTACTTCACATCACTTAACCTATGACCTGTTGTTAGTAAATTTGTTTTATTTTTACTATAAACCAACTCAGTGCTGTGTTTAAGGGAAGGTGTATTTACTGCAGTTCAGTTAATAAACTATGATGTGCTTTTGTGTCTTTAGAGGAATAAACAAACCTTTATTTCTCTGAACTGTCCAGGCAAGGGCTGGCATTACAGAGCACATGATTTGGGGAAAATTTGGGACTGGGAGTGTGTTAGGGTCACCCTGCAAGTAGTAACCAAGGCTGGTGGAAGCCAGAGTGGGGCTATAGACAGGCTGCTGGGTCAGAGCTGCTGAACCAGGGCTGTCTAGTGCAGAGACTCTCAGGGTGTGATCTGCATGCTTGTAAGCCAGTTGTTAGTTTCCAGGTTGGAAGCTATAGCAGCAAGGCATTGTGAGGCTCTTAGGGTTGCAAGGCAAGTGGTGACAACTCCTCACTGCTCTGGATTGCAACCTAGATCATCACACTCTCCCTCTCCACCTTCCCAGGACACTTCTCCTGTAGGCCAACTTTTTATTTGATGTCATTTTGCATTTAGAAAAAATTAAATAGTGCAATTTATAGTGGGAATGAGAGATGAGGGAGTGGAATGTGACAAGGAAGAAATAGCTCCATGCTATAAAGTTTATGGTATTTTTTAAAACACAGTAAGAAGTCCTGAGCTTGGGAATTGTGTCTGTACAAAGTGTTGGCCACATAGTACAGCAAAGTATTGAGAACACCAGGGAAAAATAACCAACGAATAGATGAGGCAAGGATTAGACCCAGCGTTAGAGGCTCTGTATTAAACTGGCTTAGGATCAAAGTGGCGGAATACGGATGCTGAAACAGATGATTTGACTGGTGTGTGAGGTGCTCATGGAAACACATGACCCAAAGACATTGTCTGTTTAAAAGCTTCTTCAGAGCAGTTGACAGAGTTACTTCTTTTTCAACAGGAAGGAGGAGGCTGGAAATTATTATAAATATTTATCTACTATCATTCATGTGTGTGGCACTTCACAGACATGTATGATGACAAGGTCCCTGCCACAGAGAGTCTTTGGGCCCAATCTTACAAGCCCTTCTCATGTAGAACTCCCATTGACCTCAGTGCAATTCCATGCAATTAGTCTGTGCAGGATTAGTCTCTAAATTGGAGAATAAAACAAGCAAAGGGGAGGAGAAGGAATGTACTTGGGACCCCCATAACGAGCCGGTGCTGAGAGTGTGCGGAGTCGGTCGACACTACGCCCGGCTCATGAGACAGTTCATGGTGTCCGACACCATCAGGTGGTCCAGAGACATCTACACGGACATCACAGGACACCATCAGTACCAGGTCGAGTAATCGAGACTGCCGACCCGGGAAATAACCCATTTCCTTCCCTGATGAACCAAGGGACGCACCCCACCCATGTACTTATGCGCTACACCACTACTGACTTGGACTCTAAATACATTCCATGGGTGGCGTACCCGAGCCCACTTATCCACTGATATTTTAAAAACTCCCGCACCCCAATCTGGGTCTATGCTGGTTATGTGCTATGTATATATCTCGTGAACCTTGTAACCGATATTTGTAATCCCTCATAACCTGACCTCAGATGTACAGTACCTTCCCTCTTAACTTGTGTAAATTTGACTTTAAACATGAACTTTAATAAAAGTAATACAACTGGGCTACGGATGGCATGCATCTTGCTAGTTCCAAGTTTTAATTTGTTTTTGAACTATAATTGATCTGTGGTTGTGGATAAAACTCCCAGGGATTAAGCCAGGATTCTGCCAACCCAGTGGTTGACATCCTCACCCCCTCTGGACCCTCTCATATTGCCTTGCCTTTAATAAAGACGCTTACCGAGACCACAAAGATCTTGTGGCAGACCCCAGCCTCTCTGCCCTCTACAGCCAAGAGAAACGAGAGGCGGTACTTTGTCCCTTAAAAGGGATATGGGCACCTATACACCCACCTAACCCCCGATTCCCCCATGGTTGATGCAGTGAACCAGCATGAACTGCACAGTACTCTTTTTCAGGATCGAGGCTGGAATTTCTTTTTTCTGTCCAGCAGGTGAAAAGCTACAACTGCGCTGACTCTTGCAGCACTGCCTCCCAGAAATACTTAAAATAAATTGTAAAGGGAGGAATTGAAACTCATAAACCCCCAAAGAGTATCGATCCAAAGACAAGTGGACTCTGAAAGGACTCTCAGTCCTTTCTGTGCCTACAGAACTTCACTAACAAAATTAAAGTCTGGCATTATCAAAGAAGATAAAAATAACCTTAGAACACCACGGAATTTTTCCATCTTTCAGAATTATTCAGGGAGCTTCAAAGGAAAGATTTTCAGCAGGTTCAAATGGAAATTTAAAGGGATGAGGAGCTTAAATACATCTTCATGTATCTGGCAGTCTTGAAGGTTTTCTAGGAGAACTCTGTAATCTAGTTTTAAGGCCAAGCAAGTAGAGTAACTGAAATAAATTAAGCCTTCATGTGAAGCGATGCCCTACAGAGAGGAATTTTGCACTCACTGAACTGTGAGATTTATTAACATCATTCACATAAGGTTTCCTGTGGGTTAATATAGTAATTGTTTACTTATAATATGAATAACTCAAATCTATATACCATCAGTAAGTCCATAAAAGAACACAGAGCATTCCTGAGTCTCTAAAGGAAAAAGTGTCCCAGGGCACATTTCCTTAGTCGGTGCTCACTAGGGACTCAGTCCTGCTGCATTTAATTGTTGTGAAAAGATTACCTACATAGAATGAAGTCTGAAATTATGTAAGTAATTTTATCCACATTCATGTCTCTGTTTTAGCCAGTCACAACGAAGTGGGGGGAGGACAGACCATAGATAAAGCACAGGATTAGCACTCAGATGGGTTAAGTTTTCCCCTCACCTTTTGTGAGACTTGTGTGTCCCCTTGGGTAAGTCACTGTACCTCTCCACTACCTCCAGTTTCCCCATCTGTATAATGAAGATAAATACTGGTAATACTAGATAATTACTAGATAATCACAGAGGGGTTGGTCAAGCTTAATTAATGCTGTGAAGTGCTCAGAGATCTTCAGGTGGAAAGTTCTATAGAACTCTCAACTACTTCTGTTTTTGGGATTTTTAAAACCCATTCTATAGTATACTTCTAATTAAATTGGGCTAATGTAAAGTGAATTGATATGGCTACATTACTTCAAGAAAATTGGTCCACAACTTTCCAGATAGGTGGTCACATGTATTCTGTACACCATGGGATTCAAATAATTAAGCACACATTCCTAAACATAGCAACCATGTAATCGTATGCATGTAACCCTTATCCTTCCTCATTACCCCCAGTCATTGCATCATGTTTATAAATAGATTGTAAGCTCTAAGGGGCATGGACAGACTCTTTCAATTTGTCCTAAAAGTGTCTCATAGACATCTGGGAGCTATAAAATGATGATGATAGTAGTAATAATGTGAGATCAGGGACTTTAACTAGAAATGGGATATTCACAATTTATCTTAACAGGTCACACACATATTAATCTTAATTCATGAGGGTTAGCTTGCACCCCAAGAGTTTCACTTTCAGCTCTGTA
This sequence comes from Emys orbicularis, assembly GCF_028017835.1. Lineage (NCBI taxonomy): Eukaryota > Metazoa > Chordata > Testudines > Emydidae > Emys > Emys orbicularis. The sequence continues at coordinate 184,498,810 of NC_088684.1, read as the reverse complement.
TTTGAATAACTTGATAATCTTCAAGCAAAAGTCAGTCAAAATAACTGAATTTCACTTAGTTTGTCATTCAAAAACGTGGTTTGGAAGAAAAATTTTACACTGGATTTGCTTAGCAGATTTGTGAACATTTCACCGGACTAGGCCTATGTTTCAGGAAACCAAGAGCTCTTTTCCCCCTTCTTATTTCAGGTTTCATTGGAACTATTTCAACTTCTAACTGCCGCAACTGGGATGAGAGTGGTCAGAGCACGAGTCGGGTACCAGGAAGTCAGAGCCTCAAATAGGCCAAATGGCAAACCAAGAGTCAGGCAGTGGCAGGTCACCAGGAGATCGGGGTTGGGCACCAGGTTACAAACAGCAAACAAAGAGCAAAGTCAAGGACAAACCAGGGTGGGAAGCTGGAGTCTAGGGTCTATCGCAAGCAGAGACAGGCAGGGAGTCTGCATTGCTGCTCAGACAGCTCCGCTTCATGGCTTCCTGGTTAAGTACTGGCAGCCAATCAGTGGGCTGTGAGGGACTGCCATTCAGGTCCTGCTGGGTGGTACTTGCTGCTCAGCCCAGCCTCATTACAGAGACCTCCCGTGGGAGCCTAGCCTAAGTATCTAGTGGTAATGCGTCAACGTCAGCAGTCCAGAACCCCCATGGTCCTCATTTCCAGCCCTGCAGGTTCTTACACTAACTCCAAAATGTAATGATGGAGGGAAAGTACAGGGATGTAGCAGTGGAAGATACCTAGCCAGATGGACACAACAGGCCTAGAAGCAAACTGAACATATGTGAACCAGCAAAGACAAGAAAATGAACAAAGTGGCAACACAGTTTACTATGCAAGTTGAGGAGGAAGACTAATCCAGGAAATTAGTAGAAAAAATAGGCATTTTAATTTTATCAAAGGATAGCAACACAGAAATATATGAAACAGAGTTCAAGAAGTTGCTTGAGATGAACTACTGACTAGACATACAGAGCTGATTTAATCTGGAATAAAGGGTAGAATAATCATTTGTAGAAGATCTGAAGTCTCTAATTGAGTAAAAATACCACGAGAGGCCATTATCCTGCCGTTATAGGCTCCCCAAATTCCCAGGAAAGTCAAGTCAGGATCAGGCTGTGTGAGTTTTGTCTGAGGAAGGATTGTAAGATCATACACTATCATGTGAGGATTGAGTCAAATGGGACAGTGAATAAAAACCCTAAAGTTTAGTAGATGTGGAAGGCACAGAGAGATATACACATGTGGGGTCAGCTTCTGACTTCAGTTACATGAGGATAACACCATAGTGTCTTCAAAGATTTAAATGGAGTTCATTTGCTGTAACCAAGATCAGAATTGGTTTAATCAGATTTAAATACCTCAAAGAGCAGGAATGATCAGAAAGGAAACAAAATACAGTAGATGGAGAGCAAAGTAAGAATGATTTATAAGGAAGATTGGTACAATTTTTGCACTGCAAGGTAACTTTAGCAACCTAATTATTCTGATTGAGATAAATGTAAATGTACGATGCATACAAATTTAATACAGTATAGTACTGACAGGACAATATGCTTATTTGGAATGAATGACCCTGCAGCGCTTTTTGCTCCCACAGGCAGAGAATCAAGATGCAATGCTGATCTGAACAGGGTTATAGGTTTTTCAGTCACCATATGATTAAAGGCTTGTATAATTTTCCCCTTTGATTTCTTCTCAGTGTAACCCACACTTGGAGTTTGCCCACACCTGGAGCTCCAGACTGAACTTCTAGGGGTCCCTACCTAGAGTGTCTACCAGAGGCCCCTGACACCGTTTCCCAGCATGCTTGGAGTCAGGGGGACAGAGACAGAAAGAACTAGAAAACCCTGCTGAGGACAATAAGGGAGACTTCTCTATGGTGTGATATGGACAAGCATACTGGACGAGTGATAGACTAGTGCTGCACAGACCCCAGCAAGCTGATAGCCTGACTTTACACAAAAGAGAGAATTTAGTTTTAGTTTGGAAGCTGGGAGAGAGACAGCACAGCTCAGGAGAATCCCTGCTAAATTCCACTCCTTCCAAAGGGAATTCTTGCACTGGTGTGAGAGCATGAACCAGGCAGCTCCCAGCACTGCAGTGACTAGCATCCACCAGAGAGAGATCCAGCCTGCCCCTGGCTACCAGGAGGCAGCCGAAACCCCAGGAGAATTCCAGACAAGGGAAAAGTGAGCCCAGTTGGAGTCAGGAAAGGATACTGTCTCACTCAGGGGACTTTTGTTTAAGCCAGCCAACACCACAGCGCTGCACCAGTCTGTCTTCGGATACTCAACCTCAGCATACAATTTGCCTTGAGAAGGAGCCAGGGAGGGGGCTAGGGTTTGGTGGGTTGGTGAATGTTAAGAAGGGGGGAATTGTTTATTTATCAATGTTTATCAATTATTAGTTAATAATATCCTGTTCCTTCCCCAGACCCTTATTTCCTGTTCTCAATAAAGTCAAACCCCTTTGCTTACTGTTATAATTATTGGTACCTCATTCCTTTCCTGAGGTTGGTTTTATTTATTTTATTGTTCCCTGTGTAATGGGTGTTACCATCCTTGCCAGCTAGTAGAAGTCTTAATTTTGTCAAGAGACAACACCCCCTAGGTACATGGCATGGGTGGAGGCACCAGGCACCGGAAAAGAACCCGGAACATGAGCTAGAGTTGCCAACTTTCTAATTTCTGAAAACTAGACGCTACAGCAGCAGTGCCAGAATCTCCCTCCACCCTCTGCTCTAGCTCTTCCCCCCAAGGCCCCATGCTTGCTCGCTCCTCTCCCCCCACCCCCACTGTTCTCCCTCTTCCCTTTCCTTGTCGCTCGATTCTCTCCACCTCCCTCCACCTCACCCAGTTGGGCTCCCTTTGTTCTGGGGCTGCCCTGATGCAGAGCCTGCCCACCAATGAGATGCAGGTAGGAGATGGCTCCAGCTAAGTGGGGGCTGGCGCAGTAACGACTTTTGGTGTCCAGGTCCCCTTTCTGGTCAAAAACTGGACACCTGACAACCTTAGACCTGACCCATGCGAGGAAAGAGAAGAAGCGACAAATATTGGTCATAGCAAACACTAGGGCCAGAAAAGGGAGTCAGCTTGAGCCAGACCTCAGGGGAGGGGTTATACCAGCAACGTTTTCCACCTTTGAGTCTTCTCCTCCATCATTAGAGGCTTGGAATTAGATATTGGAATGTTCTTAATAAAACACAAAAATCTCCTGGTTTCAGTTTCATTATGAGCTTGAAATACAGACCGTGCAGGACTACACAGAGGAAAGCATCCATCTGTCTAAGCAGAAGATGGAGAAACTCCTTATTCATGCATAATTATTTACTCACCCAAACTCAAGTAGGTGGCAGTGTTGAAAGCAAGCAGCACCCATGCAGCTGTCTTCTCTTTGACTAGTTTATAGTTAGTGACAAAGGATCTATCTGCATTATCCTCGTTACTGGAATCCTCCTTTCTTCTTCCTCACTTGTGCACAGCTCAGAGACCTCCTATTGAATGTAGGTAATAGGCACTTGTTTATTTTTTTGAATATATTCTTCATCACGGCTAGAGAGGCAGGAGTTGGGGCAATTGACAATGGTTCAAAGTGCACTAGAGAAACATTTTTGGCCCAAGCATACAGCTAACAGACTATTGAAAATATGTTATTGTACTGTACTCTCTGTTTCTACTGCCCAGAGAGCAGAGACTCGTGTGCAATGAGCCTGGCCTACAGAAGCAACAAAAAGTCCATGACCCTCTAGAAATGATAGGAGACAACATGGTGTGCTATAGGTTGGTGCAATAGCAGTGGGCTCTCAGTTACACTGATGCAACGCCACTGGTTTCAATGGAGTTTCACCAGTATAACAGAGCAGAATTTGGGCCCCAGTACTTGCCAAGGAGGAACCTAGATGAGCTATTATTTATGTTCTATATGATTTGGAAGCTATGTTCAGAAAAATGCTTTTTTCTCTTTTCTGAGTGCATATCACAAATAGCTCAGCAGATTGGGGTCAGAAAGACACTCTCATTCTGTTACGGCAGCAATCACCACCTGCTAGTAACAGGTTTAATTATAAGCTGTACATTATATTACTCAGGTCATTCATTAAGCAAATTGTGCTCTGCTTCCAAACAGCCCACACTTTGATACTTTCTGATTGTTTGCTATGATTAGAAAATAAGTATGAATGATTATGAGGTATCCTGGTCAGGATATTATTGCATATTACATATGTATATTTCACTTTTTTTGCTTTACAGAACAAAGAAAGAAAGAAAAATGACCTAACAACAAACCTTACTACATGCAGTTTCTCAGAATTGCACAGAAGAGAATAGTGGGGGTTAAGCAGGGAAGGAAGTCTGGTCTGTTTGGGGGGATTTTGGGGAGAGGTTGTGGAGTGGAATTTGGAGAAAGGGGTGCAGGAAGGCTGGCAGAGTTAAGGTAGTGGTGCATTCTCTGCGGTGTACAGTGGGTGTGTCAGTCATGAAGGATGTGGCTCTGGGTGGAGAAGAGGGTATATAATGTTGCTTGCCTTAAACATTTCCTTGCTATTTAGGTTTTATGTTAGGTCCACTTTCTGCAGACCAATCCTACCTGACATACAAAGCAGAGTTCATGTATCTTAATTAACACAAACACAGGAATTTACCATCTCAAGAAGAGTATGGGAAGCCAGTATTGTGCCTGTCATATCATCTTTTTCTTGGTAAAAATGTGGCTGTTTCAATAATTTGGATGTAAAACAATGGAACCAAAAATCAAGAAATATCAGAGGAAACTAACAAATAAGCCCAGATATCATCCTTCCTTCTTCATATTGTATGACTCATACAGTTTATCTGGCAGAACAAGATTTATAATTGTAACTGGTGCTGTGTACTCATTAGACTATCTGTTACAAGGAGCTCAATGACCCCAGCTTCCAACCATTATTATGATCAGCATCTTCCATGTTAGGTGGAAAAATATTCAGCATGGAGCAGATTCTCCAGCTTCTGCTGAGGGCAGCCAAGCAGAGAGCCTGTCAGGAAGCCAGTTGTGGCTCCCTGATTCTTTGCCCCAGTCCCAGCACCGGACAGAGCAGTCGTGGAGCTGCTCTGGACTCTTCGCTGCATATGGTCTGATCGATTTGTCACAAGAAGGTATGTAGCATTACACCAGGACTGAACCAGTGTTTTCAGAAGCCCACAGATACAGCAGTGGTCTTATTAAATTTCAGAGAATCCTTCTGAACAGAATGGGCACTACTGAGTTGCTCAGCCTTTCCTGTACATTAGTGAAACACAAGCACCTGTCACGTGAACTAAAGGGGTCACTTTACTACCTGGATGTAAGTAGCAGGCTTTTGTCTTTGACACAAGCCGGTTATTAGAGGGAGACACGATCACACAGTTAGACAGTGTTTAATTACTTTATGTTACACAGACGCCACCTCTTACGATGGGACTGGCAAAGTAAGACTCTTGCATTTCTTAATTAGGAATTATGTTTTACTTTATTATATGGCAGACCTGTTCTGTTCTCTTGGGTTCTTTCTTACCCCTACCTGTCCTGTTAGTCAAGTGGGAACTCCACTATATGCTGTAATTAAATTACTGTCAAATAAATTAAAAGCATCACTGTACAACAGTAATCCAGAAGCTGATGTAAATAACTGTTACAGCAAAAGGTGCTAATGGCTCACTGTTTGGGGGCCATTGATGTATGAGCACCCGGGTAAAATTCTCCATAGAAAGTTAAATCTGTCCTGCAGTAAATTCACCTACAGAGCCATTAAAGCAGTGGTTCTCAAACTGCATTGCATCCCTTTCTAACAACAAAAATTACTACGCGACCTCAAGGTGGGGAACCGAAGCCTGAGCCTGCCTGACCCCCCCAACCCCATGGGGGGAGGGGGGGTGAAAGCAGAAGCCCAAGGAATTCAGCCCCAGGTGGGGGAAGGGCCTGTAATCTGAGCCCCACTGCCCAGGGCTGAAGCCGAAGCCCCACAGCCCCACTGCCCGGGCCAGAAGCCGAAGCCTGAGGGGCTTCAGCCCCAGGTGGTGGGGCTCAGGCTTCGGGTTTTGACCCATGCCCCAGCAAGTCTAACGCCAGCCCTGGCAACCCCATTAAAGTGGAGTCACTCACGACCCACTTTGGGGTCCTGACCCACAGTTTGAGAACCGCTGCATTAAAGGATATTGGGTGGGTTAAAGTGCTCAGTTTTTATCTGGGCCATTAGACCTTTCCCAGCTTCCTTGTATTGCAAAGCAGTTGCACAAAAGGAAGTTAGATGCTCAGGCTCACTTCTCCAGGCCACATGTTCTTCATGAGCAGTCTTGGATGAGGGGTTTCCCAGGTGACAGTAGAGCTGTCTGAGGCTACATCTATACTACAAAGTTAAGTCACGTAAGTTATGTCGATGTATAGCCACCGCTGTTATTAAATCGCTGTTGCATGTACACACTCTGCTCCGGGGGTTGTTGGAGCACATCCCCAGTAGCAGCTCTTGTATCAACACAGAGCAGTGCACAGGGCCGGCTCCAGGGTTTTGGCCGCCCCAAGCAGACAAAAAAAAAAAAAAAAGCCACGATCGCAATCTGCGGCGGCAATTCAGCGGAAGGTCCTTCGCTCCGAGCGGGAGTAAGGGACCGTCCGCCGAATTGCCACCGAATAGTTGGACCTGCCGCCCCTCTCCGGAGCGGCTGCCCCAAGCACCTGCTTGCCAAGCTGGTGCCTGGAGCCGGCCCTGGCAGTGCATCATGGGTAGCTATCTCACTGTGCAACTGGCTGCAGGGCGTTTTGGGAGGGGTTTGCAATGCCTCATAGGGGCAGGTTCAGAATCACATGATGCAGGTTTCTCAATCTCATCATTCCACGAGCATCCTACTAGGTTTCCAGCTGCTTTTCAACTGCCCTGGTAACCTGCAAACTAGTGATCTCTGACAGAAAGCATTGATCCTGCACTGCTCTTCAGTATTGTGCTGTGCATTATGAATGCAAGGCTATAAGACCCCTGCCTCCACCTTCCCCCCACAGCCCTCACCGTGACTGCTCCCCCGACCAGCTCCCCACCCATATACAACCACCGTGACCCCAGCCCCCTCCTTGTAGAAGTGTCATGTCTGCGGTTCCGCACCAGAGCGACTATTTGCCTCCCTTGCCTTCTGTTATGCATGCTGCAGCTCTTTGATTTTTTACACAGCACTGCTGCATGTCCCTATCATTGCCCCGAACAAGTTCCTGCAGCTGGAGTGGAGTGGAGCTGCGCCTGCACAGCCTCCTTTCCCACAGACCCAGAACATCCACCACCTCCCATGTACTCCAGGCAGGCGCGTGTTTGCTGCGTGGAGCCAGCCTGCTCAGGTGGGCAGATGCTACGTGAGTTCTCCATGCCAAGTGAACAGGAAGAGCCATTTCAAAACACCTGGGGCTTTAAAAGGGGAGAGGCACATACCTGTGTACCTGACTGGGCAGTGGAGTTCAAAACAGTGGCCATAGAGGTCAGGGTGGGCATTGTGGGACACCTCCTAGAGGCCACTTGTGGTGTAAGAAACACAGAATCGATACTGATATTGTGTACCTCTAACTATGTCACCCCAAGTGCTACACCTCTTGTTGAAGTGGTTTGGTTATGTCGGTGTAGCAGGAGAGTTTAACTGACAGGAGCATTGCAGTGTGTACAAATCCACGGTTAGGTCGACGTAAGCTGCCTTATGTTGACTTAACTTTGTAGTGTAGACAAGCCCTGAAACTCGAGGTTCTCAGTTCAAGAGAAGTTTAGTTATTTCAGAATTTGAATCTGTTCCAAATTGGAATGAAAGCAAATATGCCAAAATTTTCTTAGCAAACCAGAGTTCCCCGAAAATTTAGTTTCAGAAATACCAAAACAGTGTTCCTGACACAAAATATATGAAACTGACAAGCATGTCAATTCACACAGCTGCTCTGCAGCAGGGAGCCTGTAGCCCAGGGATCCCTGGCTGGAGTCGGGACTCACAGGGCTGGTAGGCTACCTGCTCAAGCTGGGGCTTTCCAGGGGCCCAGAGTCCCTGCTGCATAGCTTGGAACCTGGAAATACTAATAAGACAGTCTCCTATGGCTCGTGGCTCTGGGGCAGCCTCACCAGTCCATGTGGATTGCCCCAGGGCTTCCAGGCTCTCCGCCTACCAGCCCCATGAAACCTGGCTCTAGCCATGGCTCCCAAGGTCTCTGCTGTGGAGCTGTGGACCCTGGAACACTAGGAGATTCCAGTGGAAACCTGCCTCTGCTTTGGCAAGAGTTTCCCCAAATCTTACAGGTTTGAAACATTTTGCTCCAGCAAATTGGCATTTTCTGACAAAACAAAGTTGCAGTGGAAAATTTCCAACCAGTTCTAGGGATGAGGGATGGAAAAGGGGCAGAGTTTGCTGAGAGATGAGACTGTGTGAGGCTTTGGAGAAAGAGAAAGGCATAAGACATTTGCTTCTGGGGACAGGGCAGAGATGCCTGATCTTAGGTTTCTGCACGAGGGATTTGCCTGTGTGCTTTGTCTCCAACCCTTGCTCAGGGAAACAGGACTTGTGTACATTTTGTAAATAAACAAAAATTACATTAAGAAAGTGCCTGATGATGCATCATCAGTTTCTGCTCCAAAGGTGAATCTGCCCTGGCAAGCCCTAAATTCTGCTACTACTCAGGAAAGGGGCAACATAACATTATCTGTTTAAGATTATTGCATTCTAAAGGGCTATTCCAGATGGCAGACAATAGTGATAACTGTCTCTATGCAAAGTGAAATCCTAGAGATAGTTCTTCAGGGACACCTGGGCACAAAGACATGTAAAAGACTGGTTCATGAACCTACTATACAGTTGCCCATGGCACCCATCCAATATTTCCCCCTAGGCCTGATTACTTAGAGCTTTTTTCTTCTTCTTCTTCTTCCCTAAACCAGAAATAGAAAGGCCAATTTTTCAGCTGGCTGTCTTCCAGAGACCTGAATGCTGTATCTAGTTTCCAATTCCCCACTGCTGTTCATTGTGTATTGAACAATCACAACACTAAGCATTCACTCTGCATACCTGTCCATATTTTTAAAGGGAAGAGGGTTGATCTCTTGCAAAGTCAGGGGAGGAGATACCATCCCCTTCCCTTCCAGAGCCAGGTACATTGAGATTTTTTGCTATGAACAGTCAAACTCTCTTGAAACAATGGACTGAAAATCCTGCACAGCAGAGAGCAAAACTTTCTCCTCTTTTCCATTTTTCTCCCTCTTCCTCACCCCAGTTGCACTGCACAGAGGCCCTCTACAGACCCCACCCACCTCGCAGGATCTTAGAACCCAGGCTGCAGCCTAAGCCCACTGTCTACACTGCAATTAAACCTCTCCTTAGCCCATGCCCTGCGAGCCTGAGTCAGCTGGCCTAGGCCAGCCATGAGTTTGTAATTGCCGTGTAAATATACCCTAGGAGACACCAGACTGCTGAAAGAACAGGGAATTTTAGACTCTTCCATCTGGTGATATCCATGTGGAGCACCACAGTGGAAAAAGTGTGAGGCTCTAAGGTCGTACCAGAGCCACTAGTTGGAAGCAAGGATCACAGATTTGCACTACTGGGGGAGTGGGCGTGTTGCAGTGAAGTAAGTGACCAGGTCCTGGGACCAAGGAGGGCCACTAACTAGACAAGCAACAAGACTGATTAGACTAAACAGTTAGACAATTAACAGCCAGATGAGTGGGGACTTTCTTTACATGTCGATTTTAAGAAATAACAGTGGTGGAGGAGGCTAAAAACCTCATAATTTGGCCAGGAAGTCTGTATTTAATTCTATTAAAATTCTTCACTGACTAAACTGAACTGTGAGTAAACTGTTTAAACAAGGCTTTTCTCCATATAACAAGAGCTGGCAATGTCAAACCAATGACTTTGTACAACTCAGGGCTTGTCTACTCTGGCACTTTACAGCGCTGCAACTTTCTCGCTCAGGTGAGTGAAAAAACACCCCCCTGAGCACTGCAAGCTGTGCTCCCAGCGCTAGTAGCTATTCCCCTTGTGGAAATGGGTTTTTTAGAGCGCTGGGAGAGCTCTCGCCCAGCGCTGCGCCGCGACCACACAAGCCACGTTAAAGCGCTGCCGCGGCAGCGCTTTAACATTGCCAGTGTAGACTAGCCCTTAGTCTACCATGATATGACTATCTGATCTAAGTATTTGGATATCCTCCCACATCCAAACAAGCTATTAATTACTTTAGCTATACAGTATGTGAGAAGAGTGTTGCTGCATTAACTGCAACATTCACATCCACCCCTGATTACAGATTAGGCGCTCTACATCATGGAGATAGCACCTTCTGAGGAGCTAATATGCTGGCTGACTGATAATTTGGAAAGGTAACAAGAAGTTTGGAAGATTTCTTTCTAATTAACAGCACTGCAAGTGCTGGAAGAGATTAAATCAGAGTCCCTAATTACAAAAAGGGTGATGTGTCCAAATAGCCATTATTTTAACATTCGCTCTTTTTCTTTTCTGTTATCCACCTTCCTTCTTCCTCTCCCTTCTGACTTCAGTGGTTTTATAGTGGGATTAAAAGACAGTGGGCCAAATTCTACACTTATTTATCCTGATCAAAACCTAGGTATAATGTGCATCAACTGTGTTACATCAGGGTGAATGAGGACCGATCTGACCCAGAAGGGATTAAGTACTTTAAATGCATATATATTTCCTATGGTAAGTATCAGCCTGGATCCACAAAGGGATTTAGGCTTTGCAATGCTGAATGCATAACTTTTAGGCACTTAGAAATTCACAGCAATAACAATGGGCTCCACAAAGCCCGACTTGGCACCTAGGCTCCCTATGCAATGAATGGGGAGAGAGAAATGCTTTAGAACGTTATCCACAAAAACTAGCATGCTAGCTGGGACCTAAATTAGTCAATGGGGATGGGGAAGGCCACCACGCACCTTTTAAACAGTGGTCAGAGCACTCACCTGGGAAGTGGGAAATCCAGGTTTAATGCCCACCTCTGCCTGAGGAGAAAGGATTTGACGGGGGAGTCTCCTACCTCTCAGGAGCATGCCCTAAGCACTGGGCTATGAGATAGTTTGACAGGGCGGGGTGGAGTAGTTTCTGTCAATCTCTCCTGTCAAAACTCTTCCATTGTGTATAAATTAAAAGTGGTTGGAACAGAAGACCAGACCCAGGGTCTCCCACCTCCCTGGTGATAGGTTTAATCACCAGGCTATAGAGCAGCAGTTCTCAACCCATGGCCCAGTTAGCACACAGCTGTGGCCCAGCTGTGTGCTAAAGGCGCAGCAGATTCGGGGTCACCAGCCAGCCCTGCGTGGTGGGGTCCGGGGCTGCCCCGCAGGATCTGGGGCTGCTTGCCTGGCTGGCCCCACAAAGGGTCTGGTAGGGTACAGGGCTGCCCTGCCACCTGGCCCCACAGAGGGTCCGGGGTCGGCGTTGGGGCTGTGAGCTGACCCTGGGGTCGGGGTCTGAGATGCCGGCTGGCTCCCCGGCAACCCGACCCGAGTGGCTGGGTCCAGTGTCGTGGCTGCTGCCAGGCCCCCGCCCAAGGCTCCACTCCTGGCCCCACTCTGTAGAGAGGTCTCTGGGCAGGAGACGCTGGGCATAGGGGTTTGGTGGGAGGGTCTGAGGGAGGGGCATGCTGTGGTTCGTAACCTGTGGCCCAGGTAACACATTGTGGGCCGCATATGCGGCCCACAATCATAAGGTTGAGAACCACTGCTATGGAGTCACTCTCTCTCTAGGTCAATGACTAAGTATTTATTCAAAGTGGAATGGCTCTAAGAGGAGTGATTGAAGGAGCCCCACATCAGAATATCCCAGAGCCCAGTGGTTAGGGCACTCACCTGAGAGGTGAGAGACCTCAAATCCTCTCTCTCCATCAGGCAGAGGAGGGAATTGAACTTGGGTCTCCCATATCCCAGCTGAGGGCTTGTCTACAGTTGTCTATAGTTATGGAGCTGCAGTGCCATAGTGTAGATGATTTCTACAGCAATGTAAGGGGTTTTCCCATTTCAGTAGGTAATCCACTTATCTGAGTGGTAGTAGCTCGGTGGATGGGAGCATTCTTCCATTGACCTCCTCGTGTCTACACCGGGGGTGAGGGCAGCATAGCTACAGAGCTCAGGGTTGTGAAATTTTCACACCACTGAATGATGTAGCTATATTGCTCTAAATTTTAAGTGCAGACCAGGCCTTAGTGCTTTTGCCATTGGGCTAAAAGTTATAATGGTGGGCACCCAGGGCCGGCTCTGGCTTTTTTGCCGCCCCAGGCAAAAAAGCCTCCGGCCGCGCCCCCCCCCCCCCCCCGCGGGGGGAGGGAGGGCGGCCGGAGCCCCGGGGGGAGGGCAGCGAGCCCCGGCGGGGGCTCGCTCTCCCCCCGGCGGCCGGGGGAGGGCGGCTGGAGCCCCGGGGGGAGGGCGGCAAGCCCCGGCGGGGGCTCCGCTCTCCCCCGGGCGGCCAGAGCGCCGGGGGCAAGGCGGCGAGAGGGCGGCGAGCCCCGGCTGGGGCTCGGCTCTCTCCCCAGCGGCCAGAGCGCCGGGGGCAGGGCGGCGAGAGGGCGGCGAGCCCTGGCTGGGGCTCCGCTCTCCCCCCGGCGGCCAGAGCGCCGGGGGCAGGGGGCTCGGCTCTCCCCCGGGCGGCCAGAGCGCCGGGGGCAGGGCGGCGAGAGGGCGGCGAGCCCTGGCTGGGGCTCGGCTCTCCCCGGCGGCCCGAGCGCCGCGCCGCCCCCCTCCAGGTGCCGCCCCAAGCACCAGCTTGGTTGCCTGGTGCCTGGAGCCGGCCCTGTGGGCACCACTACTACCACCACCTCCTCCGGCCCAATCTCATTCTGATTTTCAATCAGATTGAGCCCTTCAGGCAATATAGGCAGACAAACACCTATTGTCCCCCAGTTCATGGATTGCACTGGAGCTAGGGCAGGAGATAGGTGCTGGGGGGGAGGGGGGAGTAGCACTGGGGATGATCAGAGGCAGAAAATTAGACCTCTAGGTAACTTTTACAGTGGAAATTTAGGCAACAAGTGAATTTAGGTGACAGCTGAGAGGGGTTTTTGTGGATCAGAGTGGTGCCTAAAACTGGGACTTAGGTGCCTAAATCTGGGGTTTACGTACCTAAGTTTGTGGATCTGAGCACATATGTCTGGTGTCTTTTAGTTTATGTTATTGATGGACATAGCTGCCACAGGAATAGGAATTATGTTTTACAAATTTGTCAAAAAAAATTGATACGTTATTGTAATAGTTGTTGCTTTTGCATACAGAACATGAAGATATTCTATAATATTACATACAATACATTTTGATTTAAATGTTACGGGTCACATTTTTGAAATGGACTCCCATTCGTGTATGTGCATAATCGATGATGCCCAAAATACGTAACAGACTTTACCTGTAGGAACCCCACTTCTGCTCTCTTTCAACAGGTATGTACAACTACCAGAATTTCTATATGCACAAGTGATGGTGCATAAAGATTGTGCATGTGCAAAGCTATTTCCTCCCTCCGCCCCAAGAGTGAACACCACAAGCTAGTTTCTTGCTGTAAACACAATCTGTTCTGCCTCTTCCACTTGTGCATTCTCATCTAATACACAGCTTCCAAAGGCTAAGCTTCCTGGAGAGATCCAGTGCTATTGTCTAGGTAGATTTATCTCTGAGTTAACCAGTTAAAAATATGTATTGGAATATCTGTGCAAGGTTGGCATTGCAGTGTTACCACTTTCCAAACATTCCTGCCTGGCTGCATGCAGTTTTCTGGACTCTTATATACACATGTTCTACTCTATGCATCTTTATAAGAAGATTCCAGGATTGTCACTTCTGTGTCACTCTGAAGCCTAAAATGTCTGTTGAGTCAGTGTGGAAACAATAAGAAGCATGGATGTGAGCTCTCTTCATTCAGAATATCATCAAATTCAATCACCACTGGGATTCAATCTGTTACCATCCTATTTTTAAGTTCTCAGCCATTTTGCCTTTACGAATCACACCACAAGGCATGCATCTATGCCATGCCAAGAGTCCTACACCATTACAATATCAGAGGTAACTCGACCAATCACTACCCTTAGCCTACTGCTAATTTTTATGCAACAATTTCATTCATCGAATACGTAAGACTGCACAGATGGTGCATCACTTGGCCCACCTGCCACATGGGTGTGACAGCATGGGCTTTCAGCTACTAGTTAATCAATAACATGGGGAAAGAGAAGTTTTTGCATTTTAATTTTAAATGAGAGATCTAAAAGGCAATTTTATCAAAGAACTTGGAGTAATTATCATATAGTATTTAGTTGAAGTGTGCCTTAGAAACTAATTTATCTTAGATTTTCTTCTCCTAGTGGATTTTTTATTCCAATACCTATTTCGTGTTTTTTTTGTTTTTTTTTTAACAAATCAGAAAGACAGGCTGTAAATAGGAGCCATCTCATCTCCCTTGGGAGGTCTTTAGAATGATTCTGTACAGTGCTTACGAAGTTCTTAATAAATTCATGTCCTGACCAAGTACAATGGGGGACAGATTCTGCAAAATTTGTATAGTAAAGGAGGGATCTATTTTAGTGAACCTATCCAAATGCAAACTACAGACACTGGAGTGCACTTAAATTAAGGATAAAGGAGCACATCTTTAATTTGCTGCAATAAAAAATGTCCCTCCGTTTCTTGCCATCATCTAGCAACTTGTTACATTGCTTGAATATACACAGTCCATTTAGCAGCCTCCCTCCGAGATTCTTCCTCTCTTCAGAGACTAAACTATTTGATTGTTAAGGTCTTGATATAACAAGTACACAGGTAGCTCTTCTGAGTTCACAAACACACAAACTACAATGTCTGGCCTAAACAAAAGGCAACATCCATTGAACTACAATTCTGTAATCAACTAGCTCAAATATTCCTCTAATCTGATCTGCTACTTTCTCCAGGTCTGAATTTCTGCTTGGAGTTTGCAGTCATAACTCTGCAAGGATTGAAAAGATCAGGGCTGTTCAATTTTCACTTTCTGATCAGGCAATGGCTGTTCCATGAAAATAAAAGTGCCAGCATTGTGATGGATCTAGTATAACTGCAGCAGAAAGCACACCCTCTATATACGATTTTATAATACAGCTTTGCTTCTCTCTCAATATTTAGCTTGGAAGCTATTCAGTATTTTTCCTCATTCACCTTCTGCAGTCTTCACTGAAATACATTCTTTACTATTCTGATTTTAAAATTAAATCCTGTCCCACACTGCAGCTTAATGTTACTATTCCAACAGAATTTATCCCCAGCTTTTACCCTCTTCGATCTTCTAGCTGAAATGTGTCATAGTTACAGATAATCTCTCTTCAGAAGGGGACCAGACCTTTATGACTATGCTGCTGAAGGGTCTTTTATCCAACTTGAGAACTGTCAGCCCCTCACAGGGTTAGGCTTGAAGTAAGTGGCTGGATCACTATGGGACTCTCCAAAGGTCAATGTAAAGATTACAGAGGGGTAGCCGTGTTAGTCTGTGTCAGCAAAAACAACGAGGAGTCCTTGTGGCACCTTAGAGACTAACACATTTATTTGGGCATAAGCTTTCGTGGGCTATAACCCACTTCATCAGATGCATGGAGTGAAAAAAAGTAGGCAGGTATAAATATACAGCACATGAAAAGATGGGAGTTGCCTTACCAAGTGGGGGGGTCAGTGCTAACAAAGCCAATTCAATTAGGGTGGATGTGGCACATTCCCAACAATTGACAAGAAGGGGTGAATATCAACAGAGGGGAAATTATTTTTTGTAGTGACCCAGCCACTCCCAGTCTTTATTCAGGCCTAATTTGATGGTGTCAAGTTTGCAAATTAATTCCAGTTCTGCAGTTTCTCGTTGAAGTCTGTTTTTGAAGTTTTTTTGTTGAAGAATGGCCACTTTTAAGTCTCTTATTGAGTGTCTAGGGAGATTGAAGTGCTCTCCTAATGGTTTTTGAATGTTACAATTCTTGATGTCTGATTTGTGTCCATTTATTCTTTTGCTCAGAGACTGTCCGGTTTGGCCAATGTACATGGCAGAGGGGCATTGCTGACATATGATGGCATATATCACATTGGTAGATGTGCAGGTGAACGAGCCCCTGATGGTGTGGCTGATGTGGTTAGGTCCTATGATGCTGTAACCTTGAATAGATATGTGGCAGAGCTGACAACGGGGTTTGTTGCAGGGATTGGTTCCTGGGTTAGTGTTTCTGTTGTGTGGTGTGTAGTTGCTGGTGAGTATTTGCTTGAGGTTGGGGGGCTGTCTGTAAGTGAGGACTGGCCTGTCTCCCAAGGTCTGTGAGAGTGAGGGATCATCCTTCTGGCTCTGTCAATCTGTTTCTTCACTTCCTCAGGTGGGTACTGTAGTTTTAAGAACGCTTGACAGAGATCCTGTAGGTATTTGTCTCTGTCTGAGGGATTGGAGCAAATGCAGTTGTATCTTAGGGCTTGGCTGTAGACAACGGATCGAGTGGTGTGGTCTGGATGAAAGCTGGAGGCATGTAGGTAAGTATAGCGGTCAGTAGGTTTCCGGTATAGGGTGGTGTTTATGTGACCATCGCTTATTTGCACTCTAGTAATGAATGGCAAAGCCCAAAGTTTTATGCCCCTTGAGCCTATTCTTGACCAAACCACTTCTCAAAAGCAACACTGAAAGTCACTAACCCAAGCCAACTTTGATCAAATAAGAAATCAGCTGAAATCTTTGTCTCAAACCCAAACCAAACTTTGACAAAGGAGTCGCTCAACTCACTTTTTTGGTGTTCAGTACATTTTGTGCACCATTGTATTTCCTGAGTTCAGAATCTATTGTGACAGGGTCAGGCCAAATGGCTACAAGAGAGTGGTCGAAGGTAGATACATTAGTTCCAGGTTCAGCAGGTTCCTTTTCCCTGAGATATCAGGGACTATTCCAGAACACTCAGGAACTTTCTAGAACTAATTAAAGCAGGCAGGCTAATTAGGACACCTGCAGCCAATTGGGAAGCTGCTAGAATTAATTAAGGCTAATCAGGACACCTGGTTTAAAAAGGCTCTCACTCCAGTTAGTGAGGTGTGTGTAAGGAGCTGGGAGTGAGAGGATGTGCTGCTGGAGGGATAAGGATTACAAGCATTAACAGACATCAGGAGGAAGGTCCCGTGGTGAGGACAAAGAAGGTGTTGGGAGGAGGCCATGGGGAAATAGCCTGGGGAATTGTACCTATCGTGCAGCTGTTCCAGAAGGCACTCTAGACAGCTGCAGTCCACAGGGCCCTGGGCTGTAACCCAGGCTAGAGGGCGGGCCTGGTTCCCCCCAAACCTCTGAACTCTTGATCCAACACAGGAGGTTCCACCAGAGGGGAAGGTCTCTGGGCTGTTCCCCGACCCACATGGTGGATCAGCAGAAACTGCGGGTATTGTTCTTACTCTTTTTTCCCCATACTGGCCAGTGATGAGGTTATCTGAGTGAACAGCAGATTTGAGCCACGAAAGTGGCCAAACTGAGGGCTACTGTGAATCTCTGAGGCAAGCAAAATCCGCCAATAAGCACAGGATCCACCAAGGTAGAGGAGGAACTTTATCACACTATATTAAAAGAAGAAAGGTTGTTCCTGTGGTATTTGTGTGTGTTCATTTATGTATGCAATTCATCTTTAAAAGAAACCAAATGCAAACAAAAGTAACCAATTATTGCAGCATAGATGGTAAATTCAACCTCTGAATTTGAGGTTTTCCCATTACTGGTGGTAATCAGTTAGATTAATAGTTAAACACTGAGGTCAACATACTCAGAAATAGGTACCTAAAGTTAGGCACCTTAATCCAATGATTCTCAAGTGTAGCCACATGCAGCTCCCTGCCATTGCCACCAGCTATTCTCCCTACACCAGCTCAAGGTTGGCTCAGCAGCATTTCGTTATAGTGCAACAGAGCTTCTGCCTCTGGCTGTGGGAGGGAACCAGCCCCCTATTCCCACCTCCTTTGCCTCAATTATATAGTTAGTAATAACTAGGTACCCTTTGTGGTACTATTTGTAGTCCATATTATTCTTTATATTGAAAAGATTTATTATTTTTAGTTTCGTGACACATCCAAATAAACATGTGACTAGACTGTCTCTAGACTAGTATATTTTAACAATCAAAACTGTGGCCACTGTAAATTTGCTGCAGCAGCACATGTAGCAACAGCAAGAACCCATTTGAGAACCAAAGCCTTAATCCATATTTGGGCAGCTAAATAGGTGATCTGATTTTCAGAGATGTTAAGCACCCACAACTCCTAGCAAATTTAAATCCTGCCTGCCCAGGAGTACAGGAGACTTTGGCTATAGGATAATTTAGCTAGTTAATTGTTGAGATATTTAGGCTACACAGTATGCTTTGCCCTAAGGATTAAATTTACAGAAATTAGAACTGGAAGAGATCTAGCAGGCCAGATTCATTCTTGATATAATTCCACTGAAATCAATGGAATTATACTAGGGATTATTTTGGTCCAGGGCTTCACTGAGCGTATCTACGAATGGTGAGTATTCCATAGTGTAACAGATAGGAAGGTTTTTCTGCTATTCAATTTAAGTGTCCCATTTCTTAATTTCACGCTACTGCTCCTAATCATATACTTCTTGTAGCACCATCAACAATTCCTCTCCATCATGTTAGTCAGTCTCTTCGTGTATTTAGAGTGTTATCCTGACCATCTTAGTTACTGAAAAAGGTGATCTTTGTATTAGGGCAGGTCTTAATTATTTACCTCCTTCTTTGATGTAGTAGTATTTTTATTACACGACTCAGTTTCCCAACAATCAAAGTCCAGTACCGATGATGTTAAGTTCATGTCCAGTATGTTAAGCCCTGTTCAGATGAGTGAAACACATGTATGCAGTTCCAGGCAAAACTCATAAGAGTCATTAGTTTTCACAAAATGTTCCCTACTCCATCTATAAAATTTTCCATTTTCATTCATGATATTAACACAACTCAGATGCTAACTTGCCTCAGAACTGGGAGCTTTTTGAAGTTCTGTGCCCCACAGCCTCCTCCCTCAGTGGCACAGGACACCCTGCCAATCTGTCAGAATATTTTTCCTGCTGCTGCATTTCCAAGTGTCTGTTCTGGTTTGAGACTCTATAGCTGGAGTTATCAACACAAATAAATCAATTTGCAGCTGGTAGCTAGAGCTGCAGGAGATAGCCACATTCTGGTTTTGCTGTGCAGTGTGCCAACACCAGGGCCGGCTCTAGGATTTTTGCCGCCCAAAGCAAAAACAATTTTGGCCGCCCCCCCCCCGTTTTTTAATTACCCCACCCCCGGCCCCGCCTCAACTCCGCCCCTTCCCCAAATCCCCAGCCCTGCCTCCTCCCCCCAGGCTCTCAAGCCTAGGAGGGAGGGAGGGAGGGAGGGGGAGAAGCGGCGCCCGCGCCGCGGCCACTCGGAGTCTCCCCCTCCCTCCCAGGCTCTCAAGTAGATTCTGATGGAGACTCAAGCCCAGCGGAAGTCAGGCGGTGGTAGCAGCTTCAGTCTCCTTTAGGGTAGGGCAGCTTTAAAATGCCTCGTTGCATTTCTTGGCTGTCTTAGCATCACCCCCTTCCTAAATCGCCATGCCCCTTTATGCGCTGTACTAGCTGGCAGCAGTGGCTCCCCACTGCCCTGATGGAGGAGGACAAAGAGATGGGCAGTTTTCCTCAATGCCCCCCCAACCCTTTTTTCATTGGCATTAGCACACTTCACAACTAATCCAGGCCCAGTATCCATCACGTCCTGTCCAATCAAGTGAAACACAGAAGCCCAAATCTGCCTGAAACTGAGGAGCTAATGAATTCTCTCTAGGATTTCATTTTGCTTAGACTGAGCTCTGTCTGTTTTCTGATATTACTCCTCCTAGTGCTAGCTCATTCTGGAATGGATTGTGTTACTTGTGTTAACCACAGGGCCGCTCATGCTGTAAATTAAAGATCCCTTTCTGTAGCTCTGCAGCTTGTGCTCTTTGTGTCGCAAATCTCTCCAGCTGTGTTGTTAATATACCAAGCACTTGGCAAACACTGTACCTAGAAACATATTTCCACAGCTATAGCTGTGTCCATAGCTAACTCGCTGTCACAGCTTGTGTCTATAATCCTGTATGCTCTTTTACCGCTAGCCCAGGATTGTCAAATGCCTGATTGCCTAACATATTCTTTCCTCTGCCTGGCACTACAACAAACAGCTAAGCACTTTTTTTTTTTTTGCTTTTGGTCTACACAATCTACACACTTTTTGTTCCTGCTGTCTGGCCACTATATCTCCTGCAGTCCCTGGCATCTGTAATATCGGACCATAGCTAATAGTTGATTTATGTATATGGTGCCAATATCCTGTACTCCTGTTTGTTCTCATACATCAGCCCCAGATTCACAAGAGCTGCCCCAATTCTTTTTTTCACTTCAGAGGGAGGGCTGTGACCAGTGGTTCCACCTTGAGCAGTGAAATAACTTTCCTGCTATTGGCAGTAAAGCTGGAAGCTTGATTACTTCCCCCTCAGCACTGAAGTCTTATCTCTTCTGGTGTTGCACCTCTGTCATTGCCTTTTTGATTTCTGTCAGTACTTTTGGTGCCATGAGAGATGAATGAAATCAGTTAGAACAGCCTTGTTAGACAGAGTAGTAGAGACTCTGTGCTTAACTTTTATTCAACAGGAATGTGGTCATGTTACAGCATGAAGCTCTTTCAGCATACTGCAACATAACAGGTCACAAGTAAGCAACTTGTTTAGGACTTCAGCTCTTCTCCAAAATAGCAGCACTGAATCCTTCAATTCAATCCAATCCTTCACTGTCATATCGGATATCACTATTACACATGCAAGTCTAATGCTTGCACAGAGACTGCACAGAGCAGATTTGTACTTAGAATCATAGAATCATAGAATATCAGGGTTGGAAGGGACCTCAGGAGGTCATCTAGTCCAACCCCCTGCTCAAAGCAGGACCAATTCCCAACTAAATCATCCCAGCCAGGGCTTTGTCAAGCCTGACCTTAAAAACCTCTAAGGAAGGAGATTACACCACCTCCCTAGGTAACCCATTCCAGTGCTTCACCACCCTCCTAGTGAAAAAGTTTTTCCTAATATCCAACCTAAACCTCCCCAACTGCAACTTGAGACCATTACTCCTTATTCTGTCATCAGGTACCACTGAGAACAGTCTAGATCCATCCTCTTTGGAACCCCCTTTCAGGTAGTTGAAAGCAGCTATCAAATCCCCCCTCATTCTTCTCTTCTGCAGACTAAACAATCCCAGTTCCCTCAGCCTCTCCTCATAAGTCATGTGCTCCAGCCCCCTAATCATTTTTGTTGCCCTCTGCTGGACTCTTTTCAATTTTTCCACATCCTTCTTGTAGTGTGGGGCCCAAAACTGGACACAGTACTGCAGATGAGGTCTCACCAATGTCGAATAGAGGGGAATGATCACGTCCCTCGATCTGCTGGCAATGCCCCTACTTATACAGCCCAAAATGCCGTTAGCCTTCTTGGCAACAAGGGCACACTGTTGACTCATATCCAGCTTCTCGTCCACTGTAACCCCTAGGTCCTTTTCTGCAGAACTGCTTCCTAGGCATTTGGTCCCTAGTCTGTAACAGTGCATGGGATTCTTCTGTCCTAAGTGCAGGACTCTGCACTTGTCCTTGTTGAACCTCATCAGGTTTCTTTTGGCCCAATCCTCTAATTTGTCTAGGTCCCTCTATATCCTATCCCTACTCTCCAGCATATCTACCACTCCTCCCAGTTTAGTGTCATCTGCAAACTTGCTGAGAGTGCAGTCCACACCATCCTCCAGACCATTAATGAAGATATTGAACAAAACCAGCCCCAGGACCGACCCGTGGGGCACTCCGCTTGAAACCAGCTGCCAACTAGACATGGAGCCGTTGATCACTACCCGTTGAGCCCGACGATCTAGCCAGCTTTCTATCCACCTTATAGTCCATTCATCCAGCCCATACTTCTTTAACTTGGTGGCAAGAATACTGTGGGAGACCGTATCAAAAGCGTTGCTAAAGTCAAGCAATAACACATCCACTGCTTCCCCGTCATCCACAGAGCCAGTTATCTCCTCATAGAAGGCAATTAGGTTAGTCAGGCATGACTTGCCCTTGGTGAATCCATGCTGACTGTTCCCGATCACTTTCCTCTCCTCTAAGTGCTTCAGAATTGATTCCTTGAGGACCTGCTCCATGATTTTTCCAGGGACTGAGGTGAGGCTGACTGGCCTGTAGTTCCCCGGATCCTCCTTCTTCCCTTTTTTAAAGATGGGCACTACATTAGCCTTTTTCCAGTCATCCGGGACCTCCCCCAATCGCCATGAGTTTTCAAAGATAATGGCCAATGGCTCTGCAATCACATCCGCCAACTCCTTTAGCACCCTCGGATGCAGCGCATCCGGCCCCATGGACTTGTGCTCGTCCAGTTTTTCTAAATAGTCCCGAACCACTTCTTTCTCCACAGAGGGCTGATCACCTTCTCCCCATACTGTGCTGCCCAGTGCAGCAGTCTGGGGGCTGACCTTGTTCGTGAAGACAGAGGCAAAAAAACCATTGAGTACATTAGCTTTTTCCACATCCTCTGTTACTAGGTTGCCTCCCTCATTCAGTAAGGGGCCCACACTTTCCTTGACTTTCTTCTTGTTGCTAACATACCTGAAGAAACCCTTCTTGTTACTCTTAACATCTCTTGCTAGCTGCAACTCCAAGTGTGATTTGGCCTTCCTGATTTCACTCCTGCATGCCTGAGCAATATTTTTATACTCCTCCCTGGTCATTTGTCCAATCTTCCACTTCTTGTAAGCTTCTTTTTTGCGTTTAAGGTCAGCAAGGATTTCACTGTTAAGCCAAGCTGGTCGCCTGCCATATTTACTGTTCTTTCTACACATTGGGATGTTTTTTTCCTGCAACCTCAATAAGGATTCTTTAAAATACAGCCAGCTCTCCTGGACTCCTTTCCCCCTCATGTTATTCTCCCAGGTTTATACTACCCATCAGTTCCTTGAGGGAGTCAAAGTCTGCTTTTCTGAAGTCTAGGGTCCGTATTCTGCTGCTCTCCTTTCTTCCTTGTGTCAGGATCCTGAACTCAACCATCTCATGGTCACTGCCTCCCAGGTTCCCATCCACTTTTGCTTCCCCTACTAATTCTTCCCGGTTTGTGAGCAGCAGGTCTAGAAGAGCTCTGCCCCTAGTTGGTTCCTCCAGCACTTGCACCAGGAAATTGTCCCCTACACATTCCAAAAACTTCCTGGATTGTCTGTGCACTGCTGTATTGCTCTCCCAGCAGATATCAGGGTGATTAAAGTCTCCCATGAGAACCAGGGCCTGAGATCTAGTAACTTCTGCTAGTTGCCGGAAGAAAGCCTCGTCCACCTCATCCCCCTGGTCTGGTGGTCTATAGCAGACTCCCACCACGACATCACCCTTGTTGCTCACACTTCTAAACTTAATCCAGAGACTCTCAGGTTTTTCTGCAGTTTCATACCGGAGCTCTGAGCAGTCATACTCCGCTCTTACATACAATGCAACTCTCCCACCTTTTCTGCCCTGCCTGTCCTTCCTGAACAGTTTATATCCATCCATGATAGTACTCCAGTCATGTGAGCTATCCCACCAAGTCTCTGTTATTCCAATGACATTATAGTTCCTTGACTGTGCCAGGACTTCAGGTTCTCCCTGCTTGTTTCCAGGCTTCTTGCATTTGTGTATAGGCACTTAAGATAACTCGCTGATTGTCCCGCTTTCTCAGTCTGAGACAGGAGTCCTCCCCTCTTGCACTCTCCTGCTCGTGCTTCCTCCTGGTATCCCATTTCCCCACTTACCTCAGGGCTTTGGTCTCCTTCCCCCAGTGAACCTAGTTTAAAGCCCTCCTCACTAGGTTAGCCAGCCTGCTTGCGAAGATGATCTTCCCTCTCTTCGTTAGGTGGAGCCCGTCTCTGCCTAGCACTCCTCCTTCTTGGAACACCATCCCATGGTCGAAGAATCCAAAGACTTCTCTCCGACACCACCTACGTAGCCATTCGTTGACTTCCACAATTCGACAGTCTCTACCCAGGCCTTTTCCCTGCACAGGGAGGATGGACGAGAACACCACTTGTGCCTCAAACTCCTTTATCCTTCTTCCCAGAGCCACGTAGTCTGCAGTGATCCGCTCAAGGTCATTCATGGCAGTATCATTGGTGCCCACGTGGAGAAGCAGGAAGGGTTAGCGATCCGAGAGCTTGATGAGTCTCGGCAGTCTCTCCGTCACATCGTGAATCGTAGCTCCTGGCAAGCAGCAGACCTCTCGGTTTTCTCGGTCGGGGTGGCAGATAGATGACTCAGTCCCCCTGAGGAGGGAGTCCCCGACCACCACCATCCTCCTCCTTCTCTTAGGAGCGGTGGTCGTGGAACCCCCATCCATAGGACAGTGCATCTCATGCCTTCCAATCGGTGGAGTCTCCTTCTGCTCCCTTCCCTCAGATGTATCATCTAGTCCACTCTCCGCATTAGTACCTGTGGAGAGAACATGAAAACGGTTGCTCACCTGTATCTCCATTGCTGGTACATGGACGCTCCTCTTTCTTCTTCTGGAGGTCACATGCTGCCAAATTTCTTCACCATCCCTCAGTCCCCCCTGCGCAACCTGCTCCAATTCCTCAGAACGTTGTGCCTATAGAAGCATATCCTGATGTCTGTCCAGGAAATCTTTATTTTCTCGTATGCAACACAGGGTCAATACTTGTTTCTCCAGACCTCGAACCTTCTCTTCCAATATGGAGACCAGCTTGCACTTCTGACAAGGCACCCGTTTCTTAAGGGTAATAGAATTTCCTTACAGGCTGGGTATGTTTCTTTGTGGGCTTTGGGGTAATAGCTCCAACTCAGAGCATTTAAATTGTGTTGTGTTTTAACCCCTTCAAATTCCCCAGAGACTCCTGTAGAGATGAAGCTGGCTAAGATCACATGTTGTCAAGTGTGGTCATAGCATGTAATATATCTTAACAGAGAGATTGTTTCATGGGCACTTCCCTTCACAATCAGCCCAAGTAGCTTTCCCCTCCTCATTACTATGTGGGCTACCTCTCAGCCTATTCACAGTCAAGTAACATCCTTGTGGCAACTACGGCACTTGCTTACAAGGAACAGATGTGTTTTGATGTCTTTAGTGTGAGCTGTGTTTTGCTGTTTGTGAAGAAGGAAGTAGCCTGGGTTTACTTTTGCTCTGCATTTTATCACCCCCTTCCACATGCACATCCACTGTGTAGCTCTCTCTCACCTGGAAGCCAGTAGAAAAGCCAGCATCAAGTGACAACACAGCTCTCCAAGAGCCACTTCATATAAACTGGTTAGACAGCAAGCAGGAGCCACAGGGAGACCAACATAGTCCAGTTTAAAAAAACAGAAGCACTATAAAGGTTAAGGGAGGCCTGTTTTTATTCGTAGGCTAATTTAGCTTTCAATTTTATCCTCTGTATCTGGGAAAATCAAGAGGGAAAGGGTTGGGAAGGATTCCTCAAGCACTGCCAGGTGTGGTTACCATGGAAACATACCTGTTACAAGGGGGTCAACAGAAAAGCCTCTACAGCCAGAATATTTTTCCTCATGATTTCCTTATTTTCAATAATAGATAAGAGTCGAAGTGGTGGGGTTGTGGTATGTCATTGTGTGAAAAACCGAAGAGAGATGATACGTTCGTTAACCGTTGCTAGTCAAACCATAGCTAAACAGAACTCATCACATGTGAAGGATCATGTGAGGTAATTGACAAAGGGTAGGGACTCATGTGCCCTTGCCCTATACCTCAAACAGCCTCTCTGAAAACCCTTCAGCAGAGATTAGAGTGGTGTAGACAAATAATTGTCTAAAGTGCTCCATTCTCCTCAGCATTAGTCACAGGCCCAAAATCAATGAACTCTCCACAGTGCTGCTGAGATATTCAGCCAAACACTCACTGATGCCATTGCAAAGTACGGCTCTTCAGAAAGATAATGAGTTAGGGTTGGGATGATCACCAATTAGTGAAAAATTATTTGTTGACTTAAAAAAGCTTATTGATTTATTTTTTTCTGCTGCAGAATTGAGGCTCCCTGATCTCCCTGTCTGTTGCAGTGATAAGTAACATACCACTTGCTGGTACTTAGATGATATGATGCAAATGGTCTAGGGAAAGATTTTAAGTTAATTTCTGCAAGTCCACCTCTCTTTTCAATCTGTGCTCAGTGAGACTTGAGAATTCCTTCCCTTTCTCTCCATTAGCAATTGATTCCAAATTTAATTCCTGAAGGGGAGGAGAAAGTAATTCTGCAGTCTCAGTCAGAGAACAAATGTTAATTCAATAACCATGTGAATTTAATTATTGCCTGTAAGGTGATGGAATGGGCCATCCCAGCCCAGCAGCAATAAAACGTTCTTTGCAAAAAGGGTTTATTCCCAGTTTTAAGTGGTCATTCACATAAATAAACACACAGATAGCATTTTAACACCCCACTACACATGCACCATCTTTTACATAAAAGAAAAGGGCCCCTTCAGACTACTGCCCAGCACTTTCGCTATTGAATTTGGAGCGCTTCCTGCTCAGACAGACGTTCTCCCTTTCTGACTGCCAAGGAGCCGTTTTTTAAAGAATTCCCATTCTAACTGTGAGCATCTGCTTGGGTTTAATGTCTATCACTAGCCCTGCCTGTCTACCCCACCCCTCCCCAGAGGCAGGCAATTAACTCTTCATCTGCTGTGGCTCAGACAGGGCACCATAGAACAGAATGTCAGAAGCCCAGTGAAGTGCAGGGCTGCTCTGGAACCATTTCCCAGAGGGATGAAGTTATTCACACGGCTGATAGAAGGCCCTTAAGAAACCTTCATCTTTGCAGATACAAATTGTTTCTGTAGCTTTAGATTCAGCAAGACAAATACTTTCTGCCACAAACACAATCTCAGTGTTGCACTATTAGCTTCCTAAATGATCACTGGGATGGCAATGCTTAAAAATGTATGAACTGACAGAGGCTAGAATGGGAGGGAGTGAATGCTCAGACTATCTTGAGGCAATAGAAAGCATTAGGGTGCATAAATAACAGGATACACATTAATACTGAGACTGGGATAATATTATTACATAAATCATAAATTATATGTGCCCTTACCTGCTCTGCCACAGACTTCCTGTCAGACTATGGGCAAGTCACTTAGCCTCTCTCTGCACCTCAGTTCCCATTTGTAAAATGGGGATAATAATATTTTCCTATTTCACCAAGGTGTTGTGAGGATAACTGCATTAAAGATTGTGAGGAGCTCAGACACTAAAGTGATGGGGAACAAATTAAGAACCTTTGATAGATAGCCCCTGAATAGATCTGGTAACTGCCTCCGGAAAAAAAAATACCAGAGGCAAAAAAGGACTCCAAAGACTTGTGACAAAAATTATGATACGCATGGAAAGTTTTATGAGGCAAGTGAAAAGATTATTGTTACTTGTCTCTTGTGAGCAGTGACATTACAAAAGTATGCCAAATAAGGAGTATAAAAAGAGTATAAATCCTGTCCTATTTGCCTTCTTATAAGCCAAGAACAAGGGGACTGCTAATGAAATGAAAGGTAACAGATTTAACACTGATGAAAGGAAATACTTTTTTTAAATGAATGAACTGTGGAAATCCCTGCTGCAGGATTGGAGAGGCTGGTTACTTAGCAGGATTTAGATATTTATATAGCGAATGAGAACATCCAAAGTTACAGTGCATACAGGTTATAAACCTTCATTGTTTCAGGGCATAAGCCCATGACTAATTGATGGCAGTTAGGATGACATTTTCCTTACTGGCAGATTATTCCATTGTGGAGTTTCTTGCACCTTCTTCTAAAACATTTGGTAGTGGCCACTGTTCAAGATAAAACACTGGAATTAGTTGGACCATAGGTCTGATCTGATATAGAAATTCTTATATTCCTATGTAAAATGAGAGACTTGGACAATGTGAATTTCACAAGAGGCTATTGTTTTTCTCCCGAGAAATAATTCCAAGGCTTTAATAAGATAATACAATCAAGAGTAGGGTGACCAGATAGCAAGTGTGAAAAATCAGGACGGGGGTGGGGGATAATAGGCGCCTATATAGGAAAAAGCCCCAAATATCGGGACTGTCCCTATAAAATTGGGACATCTGGTCACCCTAATCAAGAGCAAGAGTCTGGTGATAATGAGCGTACAATGTCATTTAAAAGACCCATCCTACTTTAGACAACTACTCAATCTTACACATGAGCAGGCAGCCATAGTTACTGTTGTAAATCATATAGTTGCAAATCATATCAACAGCAGGGTGGAAGCGGCAGTGTGAGTACAACAGGTACTTTCCAGAAAGACAAGAAGTCATTGTAATTAGATTTTTAACTTAAGAATACGGATGGCGAGAAAAATCAAGGTATTTAATCAACAATATGTTTTATTGAATGTTAAAAATCTTTTGACAAAATCATATGCAAAAGATGTCAACTCCATGCTAATCACTTAGTGGTTTAATCACTGGTTTAACAAGAAACCTCAGCAGCAGTTAAAAGGTTTGCACTTTAAACAGAGCATCTGTCAGACAAAGAGTTTGGGGAAGGAAAATATGAAGCTGTATAAACACTACCATGCTGTGTTTGAGTCAGATGAACTGGACCTGAACTTTACAGGCCAAAGTCAGAACTTGGCAAAAGCAGATTCAGCTCTCCTGGAAGCTTGCTTTTCCAGTGCTGGATCTGGATGCATGAGTTCAAATCTGAAAGCCTGGCACTATGAGTCTGTAGTGTCTAGGAATTGGGTAGTATCCCTTTAAATAGTTTGGGACCTTTCTATGACCCATAAGAACCTCAATGCCAACTGGCAAAGGATTCACTGTTCTATAACAACTCCTATCAGGCCTGATAAACTCACTATACCTAGCACACTGCTTTCATAGTATTTATCCATAAAGAATGTCATGCGAGATCTTAAATGAAATCCAGGATCACACTGGTAATTTATATCATTGTGAAATGTATGTACTAACACTGTGTAAGGAGTTATGTCTACATGCTGGAAAACATGTTTTTAAAGTCTGAATCAAGGCACAGCTGATGAAAAAGTTTCTGCTAAAGGACATATATTCCCAACTACCTCGGTTCACATGTAAATTGAACATTGTAACCCAACATAACGGTCATCCTGACTCTTGACAAACAATGAATTTTGGGGGATAAAAGGGAAAGTAAGGAGACACCCCTTTATCCTTCACCAAGGAAGCATAAGGACAGCATTTTTGGATGCACAAAAGGAGGGATCCCAGCTGCGCTGGTTGGAGATGCTGGGAGATTGCTTTAGGTGAGATAAATTGCTTTAGACTAGGATGTAGCCTTTTAAAGTTAAATTTAATCTCTAGAAAGCGTGTTATGATTTTGTTTTATATGTAACCATTTCTGTATCCATTTTCCTTACTCACTCTTTCTGAATTCTTAGCTTTTGATAATAAACTTGATTGTTTTCACTTTAAATACATCTCCGTACTGTGATGTTACGAAGGGGCTGATCCTGAGCGGTAACATTCAGGCTGTGTATACTATTCCCTTGGGGATCTGGTAATTTCTGTGTGTGTCCAGTGGACAAAGGGATGGAACCTACAAGAAACACTCCGAGGACTTAGGGGTTGGCACGTGCAGGGCCGGCTCTAGGCACCAGCAAAACAAGCAGGTGCTTGGGGCGGCACATTTCTAGGGGCGGCACTCTGGCGCCGGCCATCATATGCACCAACTCTGTGGTATGGAGAAAAAGTGCCCCCGCCACCCCCAGCTCGCCTCCGCTCCACCTCCGCCTGCTCCCCTGAGCCGCCGCCACTGCTCCGCTTCTCTCCCCTCCCTCCCAGGCTTGCCGGGCGCAAAGCAGCTGTTTCGCACAGAAAGGCTGGGAGGGAGGAGAAGCCAAGCGGCAGGGTGCTCGGGGGAGGCGGCGGTGGTGGAGCGGAGCTGAACTGGAGCGGGGAGCGGTTACTCTACCCCCCCGTTACTTCCTGCGCCCCCCCACCCTAGCTCACCTCTGCTCTGCCTGCTCCCCTGAACGCACAGCTGCTCCGCTTCTCCCCCGTCTCTCACCTGAGAGGGAGGGGGAAGAAGCTGAGCGGCGGCACGCCCAGGGCAGCAGGCGGAGCGGAAGTGAGCTAGGGTGGGAGGTCGCGGGGGGGGGGCACAGGAAGCAATGGGGGGGGGAAATGCGGCACCCCCGGGGGAGGAGGCAAGGCCGGGGATTTGAGGCAGGGCTGGGGGTGAGGGGGGGGGCACGAAAAAAGGGGGGGCGGCCAAAAATTTTTTTGCTTGGGTCGGCAAAAATCCTAGAGCCAGCCCTGGGCATGTGCCTATCACTAGCTTGTGCAGAGAGAGAGAGCAAGGTCTCCGGAGACCTAGAAGGCACTGCTTAGCCAGAGACTATTGGCTTCAGGGAGCCGAACTATAGCAGGCACAGACAAGACTGCTTCACACTAAGGGCTGGTAGTGGTGAGGTGCCTCACAACCCTGGGACTATCCCATGGGTCTCCCTGTGTTTTATTATGAAAGCCACCAGGGCCATGCCAGAGTAGCAGTGTATAGATGTACCTAGGCCTTATATGTTTATTTCTTCATGTGTAAAGAGCAAAGACAGACCCTAAATCTTCATGGAGCAAGCTATCTGTGGTCCGTTCCTGACACCTGCTTTCCTTCCCTGAAGAGTGAGCTCTACCAGGTTAGCCTTATTACATGATTCATCTCAATGCCCCGTGCTGCAAATATTTAGTTAGGTTCCAGATTTGACAGAGTTGGCTTTCAGTAATACTGCTCTTGATTCATCCGTCCCCCCTTCCTCCCCCCCCACCCCCCCCGGTTGTATGGGGTATTAGCAGGTAGTGTGTGCCAAAGTAAGGATAGGTCTAAAAAATAGGGATAAAATACAAAGACTGGAAAGACCTTGAGTGGTTATAAAATTTGCAGGCAAAGTGATTTTCACCACAGAAGACAGCCTGCAGACTCATGACAGATTAATCAATGCTATTGTCCAGTTTCTGGCTTCTCAGTAGGTCTATGACCAATTTTCTCCTCAGACATTCTCCTGCACTTGATTGCAACTATATGAGAAAGAAAATGTGTCCCTCTTGTCTTTCCATTGTAGGGAGATACTGAAAAGTTACCACATTAAATAATAATAGTAAGGAAAAGAGGGAGGTGTGAAGCTATCCAATATTTATGCTGGTGGTGGTTATGACTATGTGCATTCCTGTAATCTGTAAATTGAGGCAGAGGTACTTAGTTGTATTACTGTAGCTAGAGGTTATGGCTCCAAGCTACTTTACCTCTTATGCTATATATAGTTTTGTTTTACTGCTCTTTCTGATTCTCTCGCTCTCTTCTCATTTATGATTTATTTCTAGAATTTAATTACACGGTACAAGGCATTAAAGATAACACTGGGGTCTCAGATGTAATTCTAAGGGCTAGACCCAGAATTGCAACATACCTTACTCAATTGCACGTACATCCCAAGGTGTATAGGCAAGTGATGATTCTATTTTTTGTATATTCAAGCACACGGGGAATGAGACTTGTGCTTTTTTGTATCTTGTCTTTAGTAGCATCACTGAAGTGCAACCACAACTGGGTGGAGCTGTTATAGCAGGGGGAAGGAGAGAGATTTGGCAGGAGATACTGGTATTTGTGCTCCCCAGGAGCATAAGGATTTCAATACGCAATCTATTTCTGCATTGCAAAGAGTCTATAGCAAAAGCTTTTTTTATGATGAAAACTTTCTATCAGAGATTAGAATGACAGAGAAATAGAGCCCAATCCTGCTGAGTGTCTCCCGCAAGAGGCTGAGTTGGGGGCAATCAGCGCCTTACCAAAAAAAAAGCCTTTTGCGGTGTTGCCAACTCACGATTTTATCATAAGTCTCACAATGCTTGGTGCTTTTCTTCTAATTCCAGCAGCTGAGGCTTTAAGAGATTGCATGAGAATCTCAGCTTTCATAAAGACAAAGATTTTAGCCCTCATGGTTGTAGAGAAAAAGCTCCAAGATATAAAGCAAGCATGCCCTAAAGGCCCAGAAACAAGAGGGCACATACTGCCCCCACACACAATTAAAAAGAATAATCTCATGATTTTTAAGCCAATTTCAAAGGAGAGGATGGGTGAGAGTGTGAATCACAACTGGCAGACCTTAGTCTGGTCACTTAGTGCGCTACTGGAAGTTACAGATACTATGGTGATGAGGGCAGAATAAGAATAGAGAGAGAGTAGAATCTCATGATTTTTTGTGGCCTAACTCATGATATCTGAATGTTTAAGAATGGCAATCCAGCTTCGTGATGCAGTTCATATCGCGGCTCCCATGCAGGGGTTGCACTCTCAACAGAAGGGAGAGCTGGGAGGAATACACAGGCACAAATGCTCAATAAACTGAACGGAGCATTAGTGCAATAAGGCTGAAAGTCACTTGCAGTTAGTTCCCCAGGTCAAAACCATCTTATCTGTACAAGGCTTTTCTGAAGTGCAACTTGCCCTGAACCTCCCAGGAATTCTCCGAAGGCCTTTCTGCTCAACAGCGTAGCCAACACAGGGTAAAGGTCCCTCAATCATGTTGACAGTGCTATTTGTCCTTACACCACAAAGGAAATGTAGAGAGTAGTGAAGATATGAGTCATATTTCCTCTCAGAGTGGCATCTGCAGCATGCAAGCCACATAAAACACTAGACTATCTTCAAAGTCTAAAACAAAGATTTATTGACATGATTAAAACAACTCCCCCAGTGGTCAAGTTTGGACTGTTTTGGCCATTTTTACCTTTGCCTAGGAACAAAACTCAATTAAATATTGTTTTAACGTGTTTTAAAATCTAAAGGTCACTCTACTCTATATAAACAAACACCAATGCCAAAAACGTGGCCTCATTCTTCCATGCACAAAGATTTTTAAAGCATTTTCCAAACCCCCACCCCCATGTAAATTGAAAGAAAAGTCTACTCAGGCAATTTTAGCTAATGAACCTTTCACATTTTAAATTAGTAATTTTGAAGTTGCGTGAACACATGCAAAGTTCATGTTAATGTTTTCTTACAATGGAATATGTTTCTTTTTCACCCCCTCACCAAGCTCAAGAAACTGGTAAAGGAATTTTGTTCAAACTTTCCAGAAAAAAGTTACATGAGAGCTGAAACAAGGCATAAAATATTTTAGCCCCAAAGAACTTTTTAGGGAGTTGTGAGCAGGAGAAAATGAAGTTAGCACAACAATTTCATTGCAACTTGTTATTGGAGGTGCCAACAAGCTCCTGCTCTAACTAACTAAGGCAAAATACAACATAAAAATAAATCCAGGATAACCAACACCACACAAACCCCAGACAATCAGGGAAACAATGGAAATGCTCCACTCCCTCCACCCTGCCACTCTTCCCTCTGTCACAAACCTACAGTATAATTTAAATTCTAATCCCCTTGGAATGTCTATATCCTCTACCCTATAAAAAGCAGATGAACTCTGACCATAATGAATTAAATTCTTCTAAGTTATATACTAGGCCTTCATGTGAGGCCAGTTCAGTCATTTCCAGATTCCAGCCTTTAATAACTAGAACATTGACGTTTCCCTCTCAGAATCAATTGCTTTGCACAAGAGCAGTGGCCACCCATTTTTAAGAGATTTTAGTTGCACTCTGAAACATGGAAAAATCATTTAGAAGAGATAGTTGCAGCAAAGGTGGCAATTTATATTCGTAGATTCCATGTATCACATAAACCACCTCACACCAAGCTCTTAATTTTAGGACATGAGCAAATAATATGCATAAGCTTCCTCCTCATTTATCACATTGCTAAACATACATCACACCTTTAACCCCATTTAAAGCAGATGAAGGAACCCTGCACATCCTATGTACTATTTTAAACTGCATCATCTTCCGTTCTGTCTCCTTGGCTATTTTGTTAGTGAAGTCTAAAAGCCTTAAACAATGACGGCTATTAAAAATGCAGATTTAATTCATATTACTCAGAGAGTGAGAAGCAGAATTTGGATATGACAGTTCCAGTGATAAGGAGTAGGCTTTGAAACTAAGGGCTGGTCCACACTAAGCCCCCAGTTCGAACTAAGATACGCAACTTCAGCTACGTGAATAACGTAGCTGAAGTCGAAGTATCTTAGTTCGAACTTAAAGGTACTTACCGCGGGTCCACACGCGGCAGGCAGGCTCCCCCGTCGACTCCGCCTACTCCTCTCGCGGAGCAGGATTACCGGTGTCGACGGCAAGCACTTCCAGGATCGATTTATCGCGTCTAGACAAGACGCGATAAATCGATCCCAGAAGATCGATTGCTTACCGGCGAACCAGCGGGTAAGTATAGACGTACCCTAAGGGACATTGTCAAGGGCTTTTGCATGAACAGGGCTATGTGGGATTAATTTGGGTTTTTTTCACATCATGGTCTCTCTCTTTAGCTGTTCTTCCCTTTAAGAAAGTATTGGGTTTGAGCCAACTTCCACTGACTTCAATGGGGAAGGATCAGGCTCATGTTTCACAAGTTTTCAAATAAAACCAGATCATCCCACAGCCAGAAATCCTTTCCTTATCTAATGCAGCCTCCGAACCTGCTGCTGCTGCCTTGGTTTCCCCTCTTTGGGCTTCCCAATAACTGCACCCAGGCTCTCATATGAGAGAAATAACACCCCTTCTGGTTTGTGAAAACAACAGTGCAGTGCA
This sequence comes from Emys orbicularis, assembly GCF_028017835.1. NCBI lineage: Eukaryota > Metazoa > Chordata > Testudines > Emydidae > Emys > Emys orbicularis. The sequence goes on along the minus strand of NC_088684.1, from coordinate 184,464,109 downwards.
GATGTCAACTTAAATCAAAACACTTTTTTCTGAGACTCTACAGTTTTTCAGCCCCATGCTGGGCTCAGCTGTTCCTTCCCAACCCTACTGCCTGTATTTTCTCAAGCCTGTCTCTCTTACAGTTTCTGCCCCTCACTGCAGGTAACACCAATCAGCCCTTTTCTTTTGTCTGATGTAGAGAGCTATTTCTCCTCTCCTCCCTGCCCCTCACAGGCCCCTCATCTCAGCTGAGCACTCCCTTTTATCCGCCTCAAAGCCCATCACCAGGGGAGGCAGGCAGCTAACAAAGCACAGATGGACTGGGCTGAGCTCAACTCCCTTAAAAAGGCCAGTCCACCCTGTGACACCTTAGGACCTCAGTTGGTGCCTTCTCTTCAATCTCTCCCCACGCTGCTTCTTTTTTTTAAGTTCTGCATGTTACCAAAAAGAGGCTTGAGAGGATTCTTGGAAGGGAATTCAGATTTCCATATTATCCTGTATTGTCATTGGTTGGGTTAAACCTTGTTAAAACTGGTAAGTGTAGCAGCCACCCTTCATTTTGGGATAAATGTACGAAATATTAAGGGCCTCAACCCAAAACATAGGCACATGTCATTGGCCAAAATAGAGGCTCATGTTAGTCTGCTCAGGAATTTGAATCATGTGGAAGGAAGGTTTTTGCTGGGTATTGTCTGATGGAGGTATGTGTGTCTGTGTATGAGAGAGAAGCAGCAAAAAACCCACCACAGAAGCAAGGAAAAAGCAGCAATGAAGCCCTAGACACAGCCTGAACAAACACTGAGTGTGTCATCCTGAGAAAAGCCTAGAGAGAGTGCTTTTGGGCTAGGGTTGCCAACGGTCCTTTGTTACAAGGGACATCCCTTACTTTTTCATCTCTGTACAACAAGGTCTAGAGTTGCTGAATGCTACAAAAAGCAGCAAGAAATATCCCTGGCGAATGTAGGTGAGTACTGCTTATTATTAATATTAAACTATAATAATAAACAAAGATAATAATAATATCGGTAGGAGAGGTGGGACGGAGGTGCTAAGAAAACAGTCCCCTATCTTTGAAATACAATATTGGCAACCCTGGTTTGGGCCTACTGTTGACTGAAAGAGACTTGGAGCCATGAGCAAAAAAACTGTTTCTTGTTTGATTCCTGGAGTGTTCAGGGGAACAGGACTTTGTGCAGTCTTTGTAAATATACCGAACCGCATCAGAGATAGATGACTCCATCATCAATTTCTCCTCTTAACAGAAACAACCTGCAGGGGAATTTAACTCATTTTGAAAGGAAAAGGTGTACATCAAATTCTCCCTGCTGCCATAGAGCCTGATCCAAAGCACACTGAAGTCGATAAAAAGACTCTTGTTAACTTCACGTTCATGTTGAGGGCTTAGCCTCACTCCTAAAGAAAGGGGATGTCTGAATCAGACAGAACCACTCATCAGAGTTCCATATTAGGAAGCCCCAGTCTTCCCTGTATTTAGTGAGACGAGTCTTTTAAATCTTGGCTGTTTTTTTAAAATCCCATATGAAGTTTGCAATTATATTTTCTAGGTTAATTATAACTTTCTGTTTCAAGGTTACTATACTCTGTTGATTGACAGCAGTGTAGATAGGGTATTGTTTTAAGATTTTGTACAGGATCCAGATGCAATGGCAACAAGAACCTAATACAGCTACATATTTTAAGGGCCAGAACGGGGAGAGAATTTTGTTCAAGACAAGAACCATACCTACCCTTTTTTCCTCTTGCCAAAAATCATTCATACAATCCCATCTCCCCAAGAGGTCCTCTGACACCACTCCATTATACCTAATGCTATCTTCAGAGTCTAAAACAAAGATTTATTGACATGATTAAAACAATCTTGTGATTTCCCCCCCCTTTTTTTTTCGATTGGGAGGAGGTGCCCCATGATTTCTGAGGCTAGCAACACTAAGGATTATCTCCACAGCTGGAGATGGAACAGTGGATAGGGTGGGCCAGTGTTCTGAGGCGGCAATAAGCGTTCTCTCTCTCGGGTGCGTAGCTGGCTAGTTCTTGCTCCCATGCTCAGGGTCTAACTGACCGCTCTTTGCGAGATTGGGAAGGAATTTTACCCCAGGTCAAATTGGCAGTGACCTAGCAGGGGGAAGAGAGGAGGGTTTTTTTCCTTCCTCTACAGCACGTGGGTGCAGGTCACTTATTTGAGTATACACCGCTATCTCGATATAACACAAATTCGGATATAACGCAGTAAAGCAGTGCTCTGGGGGGGCGGGGCTGTGTACTCTGGTGGATCAAAGCAAGTTCAATATAACGTGGTTTCACCTATAATGCGGTAAGATTTTTTGGCTCCCAAGGACAGCGTTATATCGAGGTAGAGGTGTATTTCACTTAATTCCCTGCCACTTGAGGGGCCTTGGGCACTGTTGCACCTCAGTTCCTCCTATTCTCTGTCTCTGGCACACAATAGTTTTGTCTCCTGTAAGCTGCAATATTTTGATGCAGTTTTGGTTGTTGGGTGGTGTTGGGGCTCTGTGATATACAGGAGGTCAGACTGGATGATCTGGTGGTTCCTTTTGGTAGGGTGACCATATTTTCCCAAAGGGAAAACAGGACACCCCTAGGCTGTCCTGAGCCCTCCGTGCCTTCCACCCACGCAGGGCCGTTCTGAGGTCCTCCTCCCCTCAGGGTTGGCCCTAGCCCCCCCCCCCCACACACATGTATCCATCCTCAAGATACATGTGTAGGGTAGAAAAGTAAATATCTCATGATACAGAAGAAGAAACTGAGGCAGAGAGAGGCTTGCTTAAGACCACAGAGGGAATCAATGATATAGACAAGTTTAGGGTGTAGGAGTTGTTAGCTCACAGTTCTGCGCTCTCACTACTAGGTGTCCCTGCCTTCTTTTTAGCATCAGGGGCAGATTTAAGGATAAAATCTACTCGGTAAATTAATTGAAAGGATCAACAATAGAGCCAGGCTGGGGTTTTGGAAGATTATCTATCATAAAATGCCTGATGCAGAAGACAGCATAGATCCTGGGCTGAGTTTAGCCCCATTTGTACATCTCTTGTGGGTAAGTATGATAAGCTTGCTTGACAGACAAGATAACAGACAATAGAGCTCAAGTAAATAGGCAGCCATCAGCTAGCAACTATAGTAATAAAAGAACATAGAGCATTTAGAAATATTCTTTTCATTTATGTGTTTCAAGTGCAATATGAAAAATGAGGCTAAGTGCCAATTCTAAATTGCAAATGGTACTCCATCAACCCAGAGGGAATGAGTAAGAGGGCTGGATGGAAAATATGGGTGTGGACCAATATGATCATTCATATAACAGGAATAAATTGCTCCAATCATAAAGACATCCATTTAGTGGTTAATATTACAGGAATAAATTTTACACTGCTCTTCCAAAATACAGCAATGATAAACAGTTCAGGGGATTTTAGTAAACTATTATTCAATATTTTTATTAACAATTATTTTGTAACATTTAAAATTGTACCTTTAAGTTTTAAGCATATACCACTAGTGATCACATGAACATATCGTCTAATACAGGAACAAATGCAGGCTGACACCTTAGTAGTGTATATGAGGCTGTATGGTCTAGTGACTAGAGAAAGGACCTGGGAGTTAAGACTTCTGAGTTCTTATCCTGACCTGGCACTATTTTGCTGTGTAACAGATTGTTTAAAGTATATAGATTCATTACACCTGTGCAAGTCTCTGACCCTCAATGTACCCATCTGTAAAATGGGTGTAATGCCACTTACCTACTTTTCAAGTACATTTTGCAGTTAAATATATTAATGTTTATAAAATGCTTTGAGACACTTAAGTGAACAGCAGTACACAAGCACTAAGTATTATTACTTGTAAGATCCATGTGTTTTCCATACACTCTCATTCCTTTCATAGGAACACTTTACTAAAACAACAGCTTTGCAAGTAAGTGGATAATAGCCTTACATACATGATAAAAAGTACTGAGAGTATAGACCAGGTTTTATTCTAGGTTATATTATTTCCTGGTTTCCAAACCCAATCTGAATTTGCTGTCAGGGTCATGTTCAGTTTTAGAACCCCCCCTGCTCAGCTCTATTGGAGAAAAGTTGGAAGTCACCAGTCATTTCTTTTCCTGCCAAACTTGTCAGCAGCCCAAAATAAACATGCTGCAGCTGGTTGGCAGTACCATGCAACATGCCTTACAGTAAGGGAAATGATAGCTACGGCCTCGCTGATGAGAGATGGTGATAGGGTGATGATGAATAATAATTAATATGATAGAACAGATGTAGAGGGAGGCTTGTGGTTTGGTTTGGACACTCACCCTTTGCATGGAAAAATAACGCATGCAGCTGGTATATCAAAGGATACATATTCAATCCAGATTAAGATTTCTTGCAACAAACTCTCATTCTCATGTTTAAACCTACGTCACTGCCAAATTTTAGAAGGAAAATCCAGTGTTTTGGGGATTTAATACTGTCAGTTATTAGCATTCTGTGTGTATATAATGGATATACCAAAGTTCCCACTGCTAGTTAGTGGGAGAAAGTCAGATTTCACAGCTATGATGTGACCAAAAGGCAAGATTTCACAGCTGTGAAGTCAGATCTATGAAATATAACTCTTTATACAGACGAACTTTACTGCATTTTATAATCCTTACCCATATATGGAAGTTTTCATCCACAGATCTCTGGGTGCTTTAGCAAGGAGGGGATCATTATTCCTATTTTACAGATTGGGGAAACTGAGGAGTGGAGAGTGAATTTGTTCTGTGTAATTAATTTCTATTACTAGAAGGGATAAAGGTCATGGATTCTTTTCTGTCATTTTATATGATAGTTTATAAAAGTTATAGGTCATTTTCTAAAATCAGTCAATTCACCTCCCTGTCAGGATTGGATTTATCCTTTTCATTTGTTTACTAGTGTTTTATCAAGTCTGGTTGGATAACTGAAGCAAAAGGTATTTCACAACTTCCCTTTGGAGACGTTTCTACCAGAACATGCTATGCACCTACAGAGATCCCATGTATCTTGCATAGTAACTGCCACATTCTCCCGTAGTCCTCTTGCAAAGGAATCCGGTGCAATCCCACCTTTCCTTTGTAAAGGCCCCACATTGTGTGGAGAGATCTGCCCACATGCTAATACTTCTTTCCTGTAGACACTTTCACTTCCCTCCTGAATCTCTTTATAGAGACATGTGAGGACTCCTGCACCCCTCCTCTAGGCTCTGTCTGCGCTACGAGCTAAGGGTGTGATTCTCCTGCTTGTGCAAGTATAAATAGCAGTGTAACCATGGTAGCATGAGGAAAAGGAAGGGCATGGCTGAGCTGTGCCGCGTACATACCCACTGGCTGCAGGTGGGTTTGTATTTGGCATGGCTAAGCCATTCCTTCGCTGCTGCTGCCCATGCTATCGTGGCTACACTACTATTTATACTCACACTAGCTCTCATTGAGCTAGCACGACCATTTGTATATGAGCAAGGAAATCACACCCCTCCCTCAGTGTAGATAGAGCCACAGAAACCACTAATGTGCTCCAACACTCCTTGTAGAGACCTGTGTAGTGCTCTAGTCTCATTAGATATGTTATACCGGCTAGTGCCTAAAGACTGCAACCAGATTCCATCGAAGGTACTTCTTTGGCCCCCATTACATAGAATCTGAGCACCACACCATCTTGAATATATTTATCCTCACAAAAAGAACAGGAGTACTTGTGGCACCTTAGAGACTAACAAATTTATTTGAGCATAAGCTTTCGTGGGCTACAGCCCACATCCGAAGAAGTGGGCTGTAGCCCACAAAAGCTTATGCTCAAATAAATTTGTTAGTCTCTAAGGTGCCACAAGTACTCCTGTTCTTTTTGCGGATACAGACTAACATGGCTGCTACTCTGAAATTTATCCTCACAGCATCCCTCTGATGTGGGGAAATACTATTGTCCCCATTTTACCCAGGGGGAAGCGAGGCACTGAGAAACTAAGGCCTGGTCTACACTATGAGTTTAGGTCGACTTTAGCAGCGTTAAATCGAATTAAGCCTGGACACGTTCACACGACGAAGCCCTTTCTTTCGACTTAAAGGGCCCTTTAAACCGGTTTCTTTACTCCACCTCCGACGAGGGGATTAGCGATAAAATCGGCCTTAGCGGGTCGGAATTGGGGTAGTGTGGACGGAATTTGACGTTATTGGCCTCCGGGAGCTATCCCACAGTGCTTCATTGTGACCGCTCTGGACAGCACTCCCAACTCAGATGCACTGACCAGGTAGACAGGAAAAGCCCCGCGAACGTTTGAATTTCATTTCCTGTTTGCTCAGCGTGGAGAGCACAGGTGACCATGCAGAGCTCATCAGCACAGGTAACCGTGATGGAGTCCCAGGATCGCAAAAGAGCTCCAGCATGGACAGAACGGGAGGTACGGGATCTGCTCGCCATATGGGGAGATGAATCAGTGCTAGCTGAACTCCGTAGCAGTAAACGAAATGGCAAAATATTAGAAAAGGTCTCCAAGGCCATGAAGGACAGAGGCCATAACAGGGACGCACAGCAGTGCCGCGTGAAAATTAAGGAGCTAAGGCAAGCCTACCACAAAGCCAGAGAAACAAACGGAAGGTCCGGGGCAGAGCCGCAAACATGCCGCTTATACGCGGAGCTGCATGCCATTCTAGGGGGTGCAGCCACCACTACCCCAACCGTGTGCTATGACTCCCTCACTGGAGAAACACACAGGGAAGCGGGTTCGGGGTACGAGGAAGATGAGGATGGAGATAATGTAGATATCTCACAGCAGCAAGGAAGCGGAGAAACCGGTTTCCCCAACAGCCAGGATATGTTTATCACCCTGGACCTGGAATCAGTAACCCCTGAACTCACCCAAGGCATGCTCCCATCCCCTGAGGGCGCACAGGGGACCTCTAGTGAGTGTACCTTTGTAAATATTACACATGGTTTAAAAGCAAGCGTGTTTAATGATTAATGATTAATTTGCCCTGGCAATCGCGGCAAGTACAGCTACCGGAAAAGTCTGTTAACGTGTATGGGGATGGAGTGGAAATCCTCCAGGGACATCTCCAGAAAACTCTCCTTCATGTACTCCCAAAGCCTTTGCAAAAGGTTTCTGGGGAGGGCTGCCTTATCCCGTCCGCCATGGTAGGACACTTTACCACGCCAGGCCAGTAGCACGTAGTCTGGAATCATTGCATAACAAAGCATGGCAGCGTATGGTCCCGGTGTTTTCTGGCATGCAGACAACATCCATTCCTTATCGCTCTTTGTTATCCTCAGGAGAGTGATATCATTCACGGTCACCTGGTTGAAATGGGGCGATTTTATTAAGGGGACATTCAGAGGTGCCCGTTCCTGCTCTGCTGAACAGAAATATTCCCCGCTGTTAGCCACGCTGTGGGGGGGAGGGCTGAAGTGATCATCCCAGAGAATTGGGTGTGCGGGGGAGGGGAGTTAGTTGGGTATGTGCTGCATGTTAACCCGGAAACCGCAGCCCCTCCGTTTACATTGCAAACCCATTTTAAATGGCCAACCCAACGGGTGCTTGGTATGGGAAATGAGAGCGCTACTGTTTGAAACCATTCCCACATGTTAAGAAGGTTAAAAAAGCCAAAAGACTGTGTCTTATCATGGCTGCCTGCAAGCCGAAATCTGTGGCCTGGCACTGCGTGAGTGATCTCTCACACCAAACGGGCAGGCCCTCAATATAAGAGGAAAAATGCGACCTTGTAACGAAAGCACATGTGCTGTGTAATGTGAACAGCAAAATTTAACGTGAAAGAGTGTACCCATTGTTCTCTAAAATGTGTCTTTTTTAACCACCTCTCCCTTCTCCTCCACCAGCTGCAAATGTTTCTCCTTCACAGAGGCTAGTGAAGATTAGAAAGAGAAAACGGAGGACGCGGGATGATATGTTCACGGAACTCCAGATGTCCTCCCACGCTGACAGAGCACAGCAGAATGCGTGGAGGCAGTCAATGTCAGACTACAGAAAAGCACAATATGAACGAGAGGAGAGGTGGTGGGCTGAATCGCGGGATGAACAGAGCAAGTTGCGGGCTGAAGATGATAGGTGGCGTCAGCTTGCAGACAGAAGGCAAGAGTCGATGCTCCGGCTGCTGGAGCATCAAACTGATATGCTCCAGCGTATGGTTGAGCTGCAGGAAAGGCAGCAGGAGCAGAGACCGCCGCTACAGCCCCTGTGTAACCAACAGCCCTCCTCCCCAAGTTCCATAGCCTCCTCACCCAGACACCCAAGAACACGGTGGGGGGGCCTCTGGCCACCCAGTCACTCCACCCCAGATGATTGCCCTAGCATCAGAAGGCTGGCCTTCAATAAGAGTTAAAGTTTTAAACTGCAGTGTGTCCTTTTCCTTCCCTCCTCCCGCACCCATCCCGGGCTACCTTGGCAATTATCCCCCTAGTTGTGTGATGAATTAATAAAGAATGCATGAATGTGAAGTAACAATGACTTTATTGCCTCTGCAAGCGGTGCTCAAAGGGGGGAGGGGTGGGTAGGGTGGTTGGCTTACAGGGAAGTAGAGTGAACCGGGTGGGCGGGGCGGAGGGTTCATCAAGGAGTAACAAACAGAAGTTTCACACCGTAGCCTGGCCAGTCACAAAACTCATTTTCAAAGCTTCTCTGATGTGCACCGCGCCCTGCTGTGCTCCTCTAACCGCCCTGGTGTCTGGCTGCGCGTAATCAGCGGCCAGGCGATTTGCCTCAACCTCCCACCCCGCCATAAATGTCTCCCTCTTACTCTCACAGATATTGTGGAGCGCACAGCAAGCAGCAATAACAATGGGGATATTCTTTTCGCTGAGGTCTGAGCGAGTCAGTAAGCTGCGCCAGCGCGCTTTTAAACGTCCAAATGCACATTCCACCACCATTCTGCACTTGCTCAGCCTGTAGTTGAACAGGTCCTGACTCCTGTCCAGGCTGCCTGTGTACGGCTTCATGAGCCATGGCATTAAGGGGTAGGCTGGGTCCCCAAGGATCATGATAGGCATTTCAACATCCCCAACGATTACTTTCTGGTCCGGGAAGAAAGTCCCTTCCTCCAGCTTTCGAAACAGAGCAGAGTGCCTGAAGACGTGAGCATCATGTACCTTTCCCGGCCATCCCACGTTGATGTTGGTGAAACGTCCCTTGTGATCCACCAGGGCTTGCAGCAGCATTGAAAAGTACCCCTTGCGGTTTATGTACTCGGTGGCTTGGTGCTCCGGTGCCAAGATAGGGATATGGGTTCCGTCTATGGCCCCACCACAGTTTGGGAATCCCATTGCAGCAAAGCCGTCCACTATGGCCTGCACGTTTCCCAGAGTCACTACCCTTGATATCACCAGGTCTTTCATTGCCCTGGCAACTTGGATCACAGCAGCCCCCACAGTAGATTTGCCCTCTCCAAATTGATTCCCGACTGACCGGTAGCTGTCTAGCGTTGCAAGCTTCCACAGGACTATCGCCACTCGCTTCTCAACTGTGAGGGCTGCTCTCATCCTGGTATTCTGGCGCTTCAGGGCAGGGGAAAGCAAGTCACAAAGTTCCATGAAAGTGCCCTTACGCATGCGAAAGTTTCGCAGCCACTGGGAATCGTCCCACACCTGCAGCACGATGCGGTCCCACCAGTCTGTGCTTGTTTCCCGGGCCCAGAATCGGCGTTCCACGGCATGAACCTGCCCCAGTAACACCATGATTTCCACATTGCTGGGGCCTGTGCCTTGTGAGAGGTCTATGTCCATGTCAATGTCCTCATCACTCTCGTCGCCGCGCTGCAATCACCTCCTCGGCTGGTCCTGGTTTTGCTTTGGCAAGTCCTGGCTCTGCATATACTCCAGGACAATGCGCTTGGTGTTCATAGTGCTCATAATTGCCGCGGTGATCTGAGCGGGCTCCATGATCCCAGTGCTAGCTATGGCGCCTGGTCTGAAAAAAGGCGCGAAACTAGTATCTGACGGACCAGGGGAAGGAGGGAGGGAGGGAGGGGCGAGTGACGACATGGCGTACAGGTACAGGGAATTAAAATCAACAAAGGTGGCTGTGCATCAGGGAGAAACACAAACAACTGTCACACAGAATGGCCCCCCCCAAAGACTGAACTCAAAACCTTGGGTTTAGCAGGCCGTTGATTTCACGGAGGGAGGGGGAAGCTAATGAATACAGAACAAATCTATTTTTTACATCTTAAGCTGGCAGCCGATGGTGCAGCATGACTGATAGCCACTGCAGTATGATGACGATGGATGCCAGTCGTAATATACCATCTTCTACCAAAAGGCAAGGGGCTGCTGCTGTGTAGCAATGCAGCCCCACGTCTGCCAGCCCCACGTCTGCCAGCACCCAGATCACCCTCGGCCTCTTCTGGGTGCTTAGCAGAAAATACTGGGCACTTGGCAGAAAATAGCATACTACGACTGATAGCCATCATCGTCAAGACAGTTCAATGGGACTTAACATGTCTGCCCAGGTGCCCATGATCGACAGCCACTGCAGTACGATGACGATGGATACCAATCATAATATACCATCTTCTACCAAAAGGCAAGGGGATGGTGCAATGCAGCCCCACGGCTGCCAGCCCCACGGCTACCAGTCATGCTGCACCGTCTACCGCCAAAAGGCAGTTAGCTGCTGCTGCTGTGTAGCAATGCAGTCCCACGTCTGCCGGCACCCAGATGACATATGGTGACGGTGAGCTGAGCTGAGCGGGCTCCATGCTTGCCGTGGTATGTTGTCTGCACAGGTAACCCAGGTAAAAAGGCGCGAATCTATTGTCTGCCGTTGCTCTGACGGAGGGGGAGGGGCCTGACGACATGTACCCAGAACCCCCCGCAACACTGTTTTGCATCATTCGGGCATTGGGATCTCAACCCAGAATTCCAATGGGCGGCGGAGACTGCGGGAACTCTGGGATAGCTACCCATAGTGCAATGCTCCGGAAGTCGACGCTAGCCTCGGTACTGTGGACGCGGTCCGCCGACTAGAGCACTTAGAGCATTTTATGTGGGGACACACAAAATCAGCTGTATACAACCGATTTCTATAAAACCGGCTTCTATAAATTCGACCTAATTTCGCAGTGTAGACATACCCTAAGTGACTTGCCCAATGTCCCACCAGAAGTATGAAGCAGGGGAGGGAACTGAACTTATGTCTCCCAGGTACCATGCTAGCTTCCTAACCACTGGAACATCCTTCCTCTCCCTGAGGTTGGTCCCCATAGTGCTAGGCACTGTACAAATATTACACATGACAGTCCCTGCCACAAAGAGTTTAGCAGCTTTCCTGTGAAACTCTTGCTGTATATTCCCTCATTTGCCTAGAAGACAACATATCCATTCCTGCTCTGCTTATCCTACAGGAATCTCTCCCTTCAATCTGCAGAGATTTCTTATTCCAGCCGTTTATCTATATCAACCTAATTCATTAATAATGGTAGTGATTAATAGCTTTTTCTTTCCAGTTTTCAGGGGCTGGAAAATGTTAGACAGTATTTGTGCTGCTATACATCAATTTTAGACTGTTTTTTTTTTTAAGAAGGCAAGAGAACATGATGAGAAAGGTCTCGTTGGAGGTGACACAATGTATAAAGTGCTGAACTGCTATGCAGTCTTCATTTTATACTCATCTTTATTGCCATGCTGGGACAGTTATGCTACAATAGTCTGGATACACAGCCTGCTGACTGCTTATCTGGGAGAGACAAATAGCTGTCATAATCAAAGCTGAGTTCTGAGGAGTAAAAAGCAACTGGAGATGGCTGGAGGGACCTGAGGTATTGTTAAATACTCACAGGAGAGCAATTAGAATGGTCAGCTTTTCTTAAGCTGTTTGGGACGCTGGCTATGACTTTGTGTGTTTGTTGACTGTCCAGCAGTGTGGAGATCGAATCCTGATTGAAGCTGTAATATAAGAGGTAAACAATACTACTACTAATCAGGCTAACAGACCAAGACTATTTCATTATCCTATTCCAGGAGTGGCCAACCTGTGGCTCCAGAGCCACATGCGGCTCCTTGTATAGGCACCGACTCCGGGGCTGGAGCTACAAGCGCCAACTTTCCAATGTGCCGGGGGGTGCTCACTGCTCAACCCGTCTCTGCCACAGGCCCTGCCCCCACTCCACCCCTTCCCGCCCCCTCCCCTGAGCCAGCAGTGCCCTCGCTCCTCTCCCTCCCCCCCAGAGCCTCCTGCATGCCACGAAACAGCTGATCAGGAGGTGTGGGGAGGGAGTGGGAGGCGCTGATCAGCAAGGCTGCCGGTGGGCGGGAGGCGCTGGGAGCGGGATGAGGGAGCTGATGGGGGGCTGCTGATGTATTACTGTGGCTCTTTGGCAATGTACATTGGTAAATTGTGGTTCCTTCTCAGGCTGGCCACCCCTGCCTATTCACTCTCACAAATCGCAATGATTGTCCATTTCTAGATAAAGACAGCATGGTAAGGAGCTGCTGATTGTTCTGATTTTTAATTCCATCTGAAATCAGGTGTTTGCAAAGATGTAAAATGAGTACTGTGGGCTCCAATCACCTACATGCTCCACGTCCAAGGAGTATCCCCTGGTGCAGCTCACCCCCCACCCTAACTCATTGGGGGAAGATTGGAGGTGGAAGGGTGTACCAGGGAGGGAGGGGATGGCTAGGGTGTTCCTATTCCACTGCTGCAAAAAGTCCCATAGAGGCTATGGCAGCCAGGGTGTATGTTTGGACAACCCCCAAAGCCCACAGATTAAGAGAAATGCAAGCCCCTTCCCCTCGGTCCCCTGCATTCTGTACCTGTGCAGGGCACAGTTTTATTCTCAGCTACATCTGTGTGCATCTGGATTAACTCCACTCTATTGACTTTAGTGGAGTTACTATGGATTTACACAGAGGTAATCAAGGACAGGACTTGGCTCTGGGTTTATAAACAAATAGGAATGCATTACAATGGCCATGGATAAAATCCAGCCCTACCATTTATCTCTGATGTCAAATTTGAGATTAAATTTTCAGTGGCTATGAATATTTATAACAGGCTATCAACATGTTTTTGACCACATCCCTTAAACAGATTGTTATGCTACCTGCATTTTCAAGGTGATTTCTCACTTGCAGAACAGGGTCAGAAACATTCCTTGATGCTACATTCAAAGAAAAGTTAAGCAGTTATGAAATCTATCAATGAGCACAGACAGTACGCTCCTGAATTATTAGTGCTTTTCAGGTGAAGAAGTATAAGATATAAATTGTTAATTATGCCAAATCAAACCTGTAGAGAATGTGACTTGACCATATAAAGGTATCATTATGGTCTTATATTATGGTCTTTAAAACATAAGATAGAGAAAGGAATAAACAGGGAAATCATAGATAAAACTGAAGAGAATTGTTTGTTAGATTCCTTTTTAATACCCTCCTGTTTGTCTTGCTACAAAGTTATAAATGTTAATTCTAGTGTGGGGGCTACCAAAGCCTCTAATCTCATTATCACCTTTTCTTCCTCCAACAGCAATGAAAATTATCAGTTTGGATGGGGATGCATCACCATGAAGAATTTCAGTGTAACCTATCCCACTTTGAGTTATACTGGGAGGATAAAACCCAGTGAAACTCAAATAAAATGCAGACATTAAATGCAGTTGGTAACATGAAAAAACTGAGGATTTGTCCCAACCATTCAACTGTCAGTGTCGTTTCACTCTAATAGAATGGAGAGTAGGATCTGGTCCACAAAATACACTTTAACATATCATAATCTACATTTTCCATAGGCTTCATTAGTTGGTGTATGGCGTAACTATTTCATCCTGTGCTGTACATGTATGCATTTCCAATGTGCCCATCTCCATGCTATTTTGGAGCGATAGACATATCAAGCAACAGTTGAATAAAATAATATCTATTGAATTATTTATCTGAACACCGTATTGAAATAGATTCTAGTTGGCACAGAAGGTTGATGCAGTATCATTTCATCTTTAGAATCCAGGGTTCAAAGCATATTTAAGTCATGTGTGAAAGATGAGTGGGTTTAGTCTCGTCCTTTTTAGTATTTTGTCCTCATTGCAACATTAACATGTTGATTCGCAGAGTTAACTCAAAGAAGCCCAGGTCTTGAATAGTAGCAGGAAGAGTTGCAGGTCAGGTTAAAGAAAGAGCTGGTCAAAAAAATGTCAGAGAAAGCCTTTTCATCAAAATCAAAACTTTCCACAGGATCATACTGATTTCAATGAAGTTTCCTTCAAGATTTTTCCCCCCGAGCATTTCTGTTTTAACCTTATGGGAACAGAACATTTAGATTTTTCATTTAGAAATGACTTTTCAATTCAAAATATATTTTATTTTATATTACCGGTATATTATCTTGTAAGTTATAATATAGTATAAAATATTCAAAACTGAAATGAAACATTTTGATTTGGAATTGAAAAATTGTGAAATGTCAAAATTTCCCATGAAATGGAAATTTTGAGTTTGAAGCACCTGTAGTGAATATACAGGGGCAAATCTCTGAGGAGAAGCTTCCTGGGCACATGCTTATCCCTCAGACAGAAAGCAAAGAGTTGCCTTCATTTTGTGCATAAAACCTTTCTTAAATCTTTTTTATTCTTTGATTGGTTATTACAGTCTTCCCTTTAGTTAGCAGAAAAGGGAAGTCATAAAAGCTCATATTTGGCTCTTGACAAAAGGTGGTCAAAATTTTTCATGTGGAAACTTTTCCTGACAGAAAATACAGTTTCATCTAACCAAACGTTTTCACAGAAAAAATATCAATCCTACTGAGAAATTCTGGTTTTCCCACATGCAGTTTTGAAATTAAATTGTTTTGAATTCACATTTCTGAAGGAGATGAAAATTTTCATTTAAAATCAGTTCAAAACTTCCCTTGGGAAAACTGAACAAAGATTTTTTTTTTCCATTCAAAATTTCTTATGGGAAATTTTTTGGTTTTTCAGCCAGCTCTTCTTTTGAATTGGGGAAATAAAAGTGTGATAACTCCTAAACGCAACATACACATATGTTTGAGGTGGCCACCTTAACTAGATTTTGCCACTTCAGTGTGATATATACAAACGTGGGATGGAGCTTGTGTAATATAGGCCTGATCTGCAGGCCATTAAATCAATGTAAAGACTCCCATTGACTTAAATGGGCTTTGGATCAGAATCACAAATATATTATATTTGGTATCCAACTTTCTCTTTTTTTACTCTGATAAGTAGTGCATGTGGAAGGACTGGCTTGTTAAAGCAACACTTGTGGTCTCATATGACTCTAGTCTAAACTATTGTTTAAGAAATGCTTCTCATCCTACTTAAAGTGGACTCTGTGTACCTGCAACATTATGTTGGAAAAAGCTACTTTGGTATATTTCTATGGAGATAAATATAAAACTGTTGTGTGATGTTTTAAATATGTTAAATATTAATACCAAGGGAAAACCATTTAGTGCAAAGTCATTTTTTAAACAAATATACACTGATATATTTTTAATTTGGCATATGATAACAAGGATTAAAATGTAGTCCTGTATTCCTAGCAACATTTTTCTTCTTTCGTTGCAAATGAAGTAACCCTAATGCCTCTGAAGTCACATAAATATATTAAAAATAGGCATGTACCAAATGGCTGTGTAATTTCATGGTAGCCAAGAGGATGAAACTGTGCTTCAACACGTTACATATGTTTTTGCTTGTAACTTTTTGTTTGCAATTAAAAAGTTATTTTGGACCAACGTAGTGTATTTTTTTAAAATAACTATTGAAAATATACGGAATGGATCTAAATAGTATACCCATCTAACTATATCAAACTATATCCCCCACCCCACCCTCCAAGTCATGAAATGTTCCTCCTTGCCCCTGAGAACAAGGTTCCTTCAACTCCAGACAACTGCTCTCGGGACTAAATTCAGCCCTGGCGTGAACAGGTGCAACTACATTTATCTCAATGGAATTGTGCCCACTTACGCTCTAAGGGTGGAATTTGGCTGACTGATGCATCTAGCAACAGGTTGAAACGGAGATTTTCCTGGTGGGGACATCTTCAGGTCGTGAAATATAAGGTCTATTTGCTCTGGATATAAATATGCTCCACCCCCATATTTTTTTAACCAAATGCAAAGCTAGATTTTGGTTGTCTTAAAAAACAACCAAGGACTTGGATAGTAACAACCATGTCAAGTGACAGCCTTAAACTGACAGTCTTAGCTGCCAGTTTCACAAAGCCAGTCACCAACTTGTGCCTCCCTCCTCCCAAAAAAACTTTTGGGCTGATACAAAGTCAAGATACTGTATCATGACATACTGTTTCACTTTCATCTGCTTTCTCTACTAGATGTCTCACACCACAGTTATTCTTCAACTACATAGGCCTGTAGTAAGTCTACATGGATCCTAAGGATTCCATCTATTCCAGGTTTGCAGATGTCATGAATATGGGGGGGAAGTGTAGCAACCGTTATGTATGCCAGCCATTCAGTAGCATAAAATCCCTCCTTGGCAGCTGTACTGGATTGCCTTACCTGTAAAGGGTTAAGCAGTTCAAATAACCTAGTTGGCACCTGACCAGAAGGATCAATGAGGAAAGAAGATCCTTCTCCACCAGATTTGAAAGTATTTATTTTGTTGTTCTCTCTCCGGACGGAGGGAAAAGCCAGCAGGTACATTATCTCCCAAAAACCATACCTGGAATAATCCAACTAAAACCACAGAAACCGTAAGTAGGGCAAGGAAATGTGTTAGGTTATCTCTTGTTTTGGCTTGTAAATTTCCCTATGCAACAGAGGTAGTTTCATTCGTGTTTTTGTAAATGTGAAGCTGAGCCCAGAGGGGAATCCTCTGTGTTTTAAAACTTTTTATTACCCTGTAAAGTTACCTTCCATCCTGATTTTGCAGGTGTGATTCTTTTACTTTTTTCTTTATAATAAAAGTTCTTCTTTTAAGAACCTAATTGATTTCAGTGTCCTAAAGACAAAGGGTCTGGTTGAGCTCATGTTGCTAAGGCAACTGGTTGGTACTTTATTCTCAAGCCTCCTCAGGAAAGGGGGTGAAGGGGCTTGGGGGGATATATTGGGGAAGGATAGGGATTCCAAGTGACCCTTCCCTGAATTTTTGTGTAAATCACTTGGTGGTGACAGCAATATACCGTCCAAGGACAAGAAAATAAATTTGTGCCTTGGAGAAGTTTTAACCTAAGCTGGTAAAATATAAGCTATGGGGGTCTTTCATGCAGGTCCCCACATTTGTATCCCAGAGTTCAGAGTGTGTGTGTGGGGGGTGGGGATACCCTGACAGCAGAATTGGTCTGTTTTATATTGGGATAATTGTAGGTTGCTAACAAGTTACAGAATGTGACCTAGCGTTATTTGGACATAACCTGAAT
Source organism: Emys orbicularis (assembly GCF_028017835.1). Taxonomy (NCBI): domain Eukaryota; kingdom Metazoa; phylum Chordata; order Testudines; family Emydidae; genus Emys; species Emys orbicularis. Next base: position 184,446,737 of record NC_088684.1, on the reverse strand, counting down.
GAGAAATGGTCAGAGATAAGATGCCCTCAAGTGGGGCAAGTGTAAATGAGAATCAGGCCCAGTGTCAACATAACACATCACATCATCATACTAGCATAACACACAAGTGCATCCCCGTGGCCACACTCCAGTAAGTGGCAATGCTAATAGTCTCCCGAGAAAAGGTAGACTGCCCCTCACATACAGTTTTAAAGTTGTTGCCTCCTACAATTAACGTTTACTGTTTCTAGTGGTGTCCATCTCCCCTTCCTGGATTACACCTACCACCTATGGTCACCACTTTAGCACCCCTCTATCACATTCCAGCGCATCTGAGACTCTCACTTGGATTTTGCTCACCACTGCTAAATTGACTCAATTTCAGCTCTCCCCATCTCTGTCACACAGTCACTGTTAACTTTCTAATGTCTTCATGATTTTTAAAATACAGAGCCGATGATATGCTGTTAGGGTGCTTTTATCATTTTGGGCTAATCAAATCACCAATTTCTAATAAGGAAAAATCTATTTAAAATATTCATTTCAATACTATTTCATATTTTGGTTGAGATGTAAAATGACAAGACACTCAAAAGATGATTTGTGTTCAGAAGCCAAAACTAAACCCAGTCCTGCAAAGCACTGAGCACCCTTATTCCCACTGATGCCTCAATGCTTGATGTTAGAAATCCTCACATCTACTTAGCAGTCCAGGAATTTGCAGGTATAGGGATGGAGTTGTTTCACTGATATGTTCCTACAATGCTCAGCACTGCCCAGGTATCTTCTCACAGAGTAGTTGTGGGTCCAAAAAAGCTCCCAGTTCTAGAAGGAAACTGAGTTAGACAAAATTGTACTAAATATTTAATAGTAGTGCTTCCCTAAGAGTGGATCAAACTTAATTGTAAAATCATTTGCTTAAAGAAAAAGGTCCAGACTTCCCAATTCTTCCTCATTTTACTACTTAGGTCATGCTTGGCAATGAATGGTTGTACTTCGCAGACTTAGCTTTCACAGCAAGGGTCATAAGCATAGCAAGCACACAGCTTTTTGTATTTCTACTAGAAAAAACCTACTCACCTTTTCAACCCTTAGCCAATCATAATGTGATGAAAGTACCATTTCTAGTCTTTGTCAAAAACAAAAGTCTTCTGACACAAGTTCTCTACTCAATCTCACTTTCTTTTGGGAAGCTTCTGTCAAGTTTAAAAGAAATGAAACCTACCCCCATGCTGAGGACAGAAATCTCCTTGAACTAGAATACACAGAGGCTGCCATCTTCTGTCAAAAGCAGTAATTAAGGAAGTGATACAGTGGAGATTACTTCCGAGATAAGGAGGGGGGGGGGCACCTCATGAGATTCCATCTATTTTAACACCTTTCTTCTTGTCAGATGTTATGATTAACTAGAGCCATGAAACAATCTCACATTTCTGTAGTATTTTTCCCCGAAAGGTCCCACAGTTTCTACAAAGTAATATATAAAACATACAGAGATCATTTCTTTCACTACACAAACACAACAGCTGGTTAGCAGCTCACAAAAACACACCATTTTAGGACAGCACATGAAGGACAATACCTACAAAGGACTCACATTTGTGAGTCACGTAAAGAGAGAGAGTCAGGAATGCTGTGGTTCAGGCTCTCTTGGACAAAATCAGAGAAGTTGCAGCGCTGTTCCAGAGCAAAAGTGAAGTCCCATCACTTTTGCTTTGCCTTCTCACACTAACAGAACCAGAATGATTCAGTGACATCCCCAGGAAAAAGTAAAATTCTTATTAACTTTTACTGGTATAATGCATTACCCAAGACTGAATTTAGCCAGGACACTGGGAATAACACCCTTCTCTTATGAAAAGTGCGCACTGATCCAATGTCCAGTGAATTTAACTTTAAAAAGTCTTATTTAGTTCAATGGGTTTTGGATTGGGCCTTCACCAGTGCTGGGAAGTCATGGCAGAGGACAACATGGCTGCCATCTTTGGCAAATCACCATTTTTCCTATTTAAGATAGACATTAGAAATGGTATTCCCATGTGATCATCAGCAAATGCAAAGCTGCAGACTGAACTCAATCAAACATGTGGACAGTTAGTCCAAGAAATGATCAGCCCCACATTACAACAGATCGTAGGTATGTGCATTTTGCTCATTTTTCACACCCATTCCAAATGGAGGCCTCTCAGCATACAGTGTCTTTAAATACAGACCGTCCAATCACAGCACTCAGCTATGGGCAACACAAGATGTATGACATTCTCTGTAATGATCAAGAAGATCAAAGGCAACATCAACAAGGAAAGGATCACACAAGAAAATGTGTAGGCATTCAATATTTTTATCTCTTTGAGAAGCACTGATCAAAATAAGTACAAATAACTCTCAAATCCCTGGGTTTGTGTACAAATCAAAATACATATCATACTGTAATTTCAACAGGAAGGCAAGGCCTCAGCTTTATAGAATATCAGGGTTGGAAGGGACCTCAGGAGGTCATCTAGTCCAACCTGCTGCTCAAAGCAAGACCAATCCCCAGACAGATTTTTGCCCTAGATCCCTAAATGGCCCCCTCAAGGAGTGAACTCACAACCCTGGGTTTAGCAGGCCAATGCTCAAACCACTGAGCTATCCCTCCCTCCCTCTGAGTCAGAATGGATCTGATGCCACAGCATGGAGCTATCTTTCAGATGAGAAAATTGTTTCCTCTAAGTTTATGGAAACTTTTTAATTTTAAGAATAACTGAAATGTACTAACATCAAGAAATTGAATTGTGCACTAACATTGGGAGGACCAGTATTAAACAGTGTTACAGTAGGTCACAGCCTTAGAATGTTAACCCTTGTTTTTTAGTTCAAAAGGTCACTTTTCCCACCTTTGCCCTGGTGAACTGAAGCACAGCATCAGAGAGATCCAAAGACTGTACTTCAGCTCTGCATCATGAATGATTTGGAGAACTTGGAGTGGAGAGTGCTTCCTGGGTGGCAAAATGTGATTGTTGTTGTCCAATTCAACAGAGAAGTCTTTATTATTGATGTCCGAACAGTTTCCATGTGTCAGCATCCAGTGAACATCTGTACAATTGTTCAGGAGTGTTTTCCTGTCTGCCAGCAGCTTACTAAGGTCGATCATACAAAAAAACCCAGATCTTTTTCTGGTGCTTCATTTGTCCAAACCTTTCTTCGATGGACACTCGAGCAGTGCCAATGGGCAAGCAAAAAAACATCCTCTTAAATTTTTCTTCAGAGCTTCCTATCACCTCATCTCTGCCCTTGTAACCAAACTGTCTTTTCTTCCAATGAATAAGAGTTTCCTTGAAGGCAGGCTGAACTCCTAAGTTTTCCATCATTTCTTTGGCAGTAGTGATGGCATCTTCAAATCTGTCATCTCTGTAGGACACAACGAAATCAAATCAGCTTCTCATCAAAGTAGTAGCAATCGCGATGTCCATCAACTGAGTTGTAATGCCTTGCTTACATTTACTTGGAAGAGGATATCGTACCAAACCACAATTGAGACCAGAAATTTGAAGTCAGTGATCTGGTTTGCCAGGCTTTGCGCCTCATGTCAGATTCTGGCCTTGGCTTTACTTAACTGCACCAGTTCCATCAGGGCATTGTAAACCTATCACTTGGTCTTATGCTGTCTATGTGGCTCTCCCAGCGAATGTCACTTAGCGGCTTCACAGTCAGACTTGTAACATTGTCCATGAGGATCTTCCACCTGATAGTTGATGCTGAAAACAGGACATATATCCTTTGAAGTGTTCCTTCACTTGGATACAACCATCCTCATCGTCAACAAATCTACTGTAAATGACATCTTTTTGCTGTGACTAATGTCAGAAGTGCAGACCGTTACAGCATAGTACTTCACTTTGCTGAGCCCCATCAACATGTTATCAAGCACTTAGCCATAAGGTCAATCAATTTGTTTTGAATTCTCTTGCTGCAGTAATGATCCATAGCTTCTTTACAAACTACTCGAGCACTCTTTCGCAGTGTGACTTTGAGAAGTGTCACCTCTGCTCATTTACTGGAAAATGTCATATCCTTGATTTTGCCCAGTCCATTCAAAACCTGCCATTTCTGTTATCATGCGAGGCTGATTCTTCTTTATTGTTTCTCTCCTTTTCATGTAAATCAGATTTTTCTTTATCATTACTCTCCTTTTCATGTGAGCCCCACATTCTTAATCATTATTCTTCTTTACGCCGCCAGGAAAACTGGATGATTCTCCATCACTTTCCTCACATTTCCATTCATTTTCTTCAGGTAAATCTGCAAATTCATTTGTAACAGGACTTCCATCATTTACACTTCACTCCTCAATTTCTTCTGCACTGGGATGATTGCTACTGCCTAAAGCCCGGTCTATGTTGTTCTGTTTCAGATATTTTCCCATCAAATTTGCCCCTTGCTGCAAACTAGATTGCAATTGAGCTTTTCACTTCCTATACTGAGCTCCCAAAGGCTTCTTCAGGGGCATCTTTTACTTTCTATAGGAGAAAACAGACTGTATTAGGGAGAGCAAAAGTCTATGTTTTGTAGTCTTAGAAAGTCATCAAACATTACATGTAAAGCATGGCAAAAATAGTAACAGTATTTCTTTTATATTGTTGGATAGATAGGGGTTCGATAGATATCTTTGGCATCTCATTAAATATGTCCTTTATTAGTTACGACTTACACTCTTTAATTCTTAAAACACAAGTACAGTTTCATAATTACACAATAAAACAAGGTTCACAATATCGCAGCTGGGCTGTCACTTCACTTCATTCTTATATCTCACTGACTGACTGGCATCTTATATAACCTACCAGGGTATGGCTGACAATATTCTAGGAGGTTCAAGGTAAATGTAGTTTTCAGAAAGTCTGGAAGGTTCCACAAGATTCTACAAAGGTACAGGACATTCTAGGAGGTTAGTGAAAAATGAAGCCACATACAGAATACCTGAAACATGTTACTTCAAACATTCTATTTTCTCTTTTGTTGCTAACAACAAAAAACAGCGCCCTGAGCCCAGTGTCCCTGACAAATCGCCTGGGTTGCCTGCCCATAAATCCAGCCCTGATCAGGAGTATGTAGAGGGAGGGGGAACTCAGTCATAAAAGAGGTGGAAGCTGGATGGGGCAAGGCTCCGCATGTTACTATATGCAGTATCCTACACAGTGTGTAGAGCCATTTCTGAATTCAGGACATCTCTAGCCAAAATAATTATTTAAAAGCAGCAGGGAGGGAAAAAAAACAGGGAAATAAAATAGGAAATGATTGTCTATTGTTATGCTGGAAGGTGCTAATGGCTGCCATCAAGTGAGTCTTTGATTCAAAGACAATCACAGACCTTGTTAAAGTCAGTGGGTGTGCTAAAGCACTTTGTCAGGCTCAGTGGAAGGTAAAATTAAGCCCCTTTTTATGTAGTGAGGCAATTGGAAACAACAAAGGCTACTGCCCAAAGTACCAGGAGAGGCCTGATCAGAACTAAACTATGGCCTGAGGGACTTGCTGGTTGCAATTGTGGGCATGTGTTAGAAGCAGAAAGCCTGAGATGAAGCAGAGACACGTAGGTTTGTATGTACGATTGTCTGACTAGGGTTGATTCATTATATAGGATTGACTGAACTCTATCTTTGTAAAAGTTAAATGTGTTGTAGTGATACGTATCTGAAGTCTTAATTTATCAAAAATTATTTTCACCTATCAGAAATACTTTCTGCTTTATGATAAATAATCTTCCTACGGAGACCTTGATACGTAATAATTTTAAACAAGCTCCCCAAAACACTAGCCAACAAAAGGAGAAATTAGAAAGAACATTTCATACAGCAGAAGCCCTGGAAGCAACTGACTCTTAGATCTGGTTAAACATTGGGATTTGTTACATCCCCTGCAGAATTTTAATCTTTTTTTTAAAAAGTAAAGAGTATCTGGGTTAAGTTTTATGTATTATGCTATTTAGCACAGCATATGTGAATGATGAATTGCAAGAAGTTCTTAAGAGCGCGATTAGAACTTTTTATTCTGAAGCCAAGAGGAGACATGGAAAATTGCAACAATTACAAGCTTATTTCAATGATTCATGCCAAGTACAAAATATTAGCAAAAAATATTGGCAATAAGGCTTAAATATTTTATCTGATAATAGTCTTGTCAAAACTGGGGTTTTCAAAATGAGATCCTCAAATAATAATTTCAGATTCTTTATTGGAGTAATACATTTTGTGTAAAAAATTAAATTTAAAAATGATCAGATGTCTGCCATCACTGAGAAAGCGGACACTGGGGTTTACCCTCTCTCACACCCTTGCTGAATTGCGATTTAGCAATAGTTGGTGCAGATGGATAAGATTTGGAGACTTTGGCTATTGCTAAGGATCTATTACTCAAGCTTTTTTCAATTCATAAAGGAAGATATCACAGGTGCCCTCTCTCTCCCCTGTTATTTGACTTTGCTATAAAATCCATTTTCTCTAATACTATGATCAATTGATACGATCAAATGAATCAAATGGGAGGGTGAAGAGCTTACAGAGCTAAATGCAGATGATGCTGTATTTTTTGCAGGTGATCCACAAAAAATAATACCAGAGATAACACTGATTCCTTAAATTCAGCTATTTATTATTGTTAGTATTATATTGATTGCACCAGCAAGGTGATAGGCATTTGAAGATAAAATCTCAAATACTTTAGTTCTAATGATAAAATAATCTGGAGCAAACAGAAGCCCATCAACCTGTTGATGGATAAGGCACATTTCTAGTCATGGGATTTTAATTAGGCCAAAAAAAGATAAAACGTTTGGATAGCTATCACTAGTCATTTGAAAGGTCATTTAAAGATATATGGATTAAATAATAAATTCTGGGGTGGGTGATTACTAGGGTGGAAGCAACTTCACTGCCACTGTGATGAAAGTGAACATAATATGAACATATGCCGTGTGTGTGTGTGTGTGTGTGTGTGTGTCCTGAATATTATCCCAGTGAATGGCCAGTTACTATTCAGAGAAAAAACAAAACAAAGAGCCCCCCCCCCCGAATTAGGTGGGAGAAAGGGGGCTAAAAACTCCAGGGATACCCATATAATATACTATAGATGAACTTTAATTTCCATGGTCCTGTTGAGCTATAAACTCATGGGTTAGAAAAAAATCCCAAACTTGATCATTTCGTGAGAGACCAAGTGCTCTTCTGTACATATCTTTCTTTATTCTCCCAGGTGCATAGAGTGCCCACCATTTCCCACCATTTCTTTTGGTCTTGTGCTGGTCTGTTCTGAGTGTCATGTTGATGGACTGGTCTTCTTTCTCTCTTATTCTATGTAATGTTTCTCTGATTCTCTTTCCAGGTGGTATCCATATTATCACTTGACGTGGAAGTGGCATTGGTGGCATTCTTAAAGCGTTTCCCTAAATGTGTTCATCGTCTCCTTTTTAGTACATCTGATGCTTTAGGTTGGTTTGCCCTACTTAGAATTTCTGATGTTGCAATAAACTCTTTCTAATGGACTGTTAAGATCTTCCACAGACATTTACTTTGGAAGGAATTGATCTTCTTGGCCATTTCTGGTGTAGGTTTCCATGACTTTGCTCCATAAAGGAGGACAGACATGACTCCAGTGTTAAAAATTCATATTTTTGTATCCATGCTGATCATGCTGCTTTTCCAAATCTTTTTGAGTTTAAGAAATACTTACTAGTGATAAGCAACAGAGGGTCCTGTGGCACCTTTAAGACTAACAGAAGTATTGGGAGCATAAGCTTTCGTGGGTAAGAACCTCACTTCTTCAGATGCAAGTAATGGAAATCTCCAGAGGCAGGTATAAATCAGTATGGAGATAACGAGGTTAGTTCAGTCAGGGAGGGTGAGTTGCTCTGCTAGCAGTTGAGGTGTGAACACCAAGGGAGGAGAAACTGCTTCTGTAGTTGGATAGCCATTCACAGTCTTTGTTTAATCCTGATCTGATGGTGTCAAATTTGCAAATGAACTGGAGCTCAGCAGTTTCTCTTTGGAGTCTGGTCCTGAAGTTTTTTTGCTGTAAGATGGCTACCTTTACATCTGCTATTGTGTGTCCAGGGAGGTTGAAGTGTTCTCCTACAGGTTTTTGTATATTGCCATTCCTGATATCTGACTTGTGTCCATTTATCCTCTTGCGTAGTGACTGTCCAGTTTGGCCAATGTACATAGCAGAGGGGCATTGCTGGCACATGATGGCATATATAACATTGGTGGACGTGCAGGTGAATGAGCCGGTGATGTTGTAGCTGATCTGGTTAGGTCCTGTGATGGTGTTGCTGGTGTAGATATGTGGGCAGAGTTGGCATCGAGGTTTGTTGCATGGGTTGGTTCCTGAGTTAGAGTTGTTATGGTGCGGTGCGTGGTTGCTGGTGAGAATATGCTTAAGGTTGGCGGGTTGTCTGTGGGCGAGGACTGGCCTGCCTCCCAAGGTCTGTGAAAGTGAGGGATCATTGTCCAGGATGGGTTGTAGATCACTGATGATGCGTTGGAGAGGTTTAAGCTGAGGACTGTAGGTGATGGCCAGTGGAGTTCTGTTGGTTTCTTTTTTGGACATCTTCCAGATGTCGGCAGATCCCCCCATGTGTCCCGATATTTTCTTCCTCTCATCTGGTCACCCTACTACCAGTTCAGATTCAGCCGGTCCAAAGTGGAGCTCCTGGCTTTTTCTCCTCATTTCTCTACTTCTTCTCTTCTCTGTTCTCAATCTCAGAGTCTACTCTTCTACTCCCACTTCCACACTTACACTATTTTTTGCTGTATTATATCACTAAAATCCATCCTATTCTATTTCCCACTGCTAAAACCCTTGTCAATAGAAGGTTTTTCTAGATCTCTCCCCTTGATTACTCTAAGCTTCCTCTGTCCAGTATCTCCTTTCTCCTTTCTCCAGTTTGGCTGGGATTTCCAAAGGAGCATAAAAAAGCAGGACACCCAACTCCCTTGTGTCCTGTGAAAATCCCAGCCTTTATCTACATTCTACTGTTAAAGTCATCTTCTTCCACCATTTCACTCATGTCACCCCCGGTAGCCCTTGAATCCCATCATTGACTTACTGACCTTTACAACACCAAAGTCATTCTCCTTTTCCTGACCTTACAGGCCCTTTGTGCTCTTGCCTTGGCCTACATCTTTTTTCTCTCATTTTCCCCTATTCAAACTTTTGCTCCCAACCCCCTCTCATTTTGAGAGTATTCAACCAATAGTGGTGAAGAGCAGAGTGGTGGTTTGCCAAACACCACTTCTGTCACCCTCCCAATTTCTCCTTACATCCACCTTCCTACGTCCGTCACCACTGATCTTGCTACACCCTCCCTCAGTTGAATTGCTGTCCCATATAGGGTTACCATACGTCCGGATTTTCCCGGACATGTCCGGCTTTTGGGGCCTCAAATCCCCGTCCGGGGGGAAATCCCAAAAAGCCGAACATGTCCGGGAAAATAGGAAGGGGCCGGCGCCGCTGGGTGCTGGGCTGGGGGCCGGGCCGGGACCGGCGGTGCTGGGCCGGGGGTGCTCGGCCGGGGGCTGGCCTGGGGCCCGGCGGGGCTGGGCCGGGGCCGGGGGTGCTGGGCCGGGGGCCGGGGGTGCTGGGCTGGGGGTGCTGGGCCGGGGGCCGGGGCTGGCAGTGCTGGGCCGGGGGCCGGGGGTGCTGGCCCGGGGCCGGAGCCGGCAGTGCTGGGCCGGGGTCCGGGGGTGCTGGGCTGGGGGTGCTGGGCCGGGGGCCGGGGCCGGGCCGGGGCCGGCAGTGCTGGGCCGGGGGTGCTGGCCCGGGGCCCGGGGTGCTGGGCCGGGGGCTGGGGCCGGGGCCGGGGGATGGCGGTGCTGGCCTGGGGGTGCTCGGCCGGGGGCTGGCCTGGGGCTGGCACCCCAGGGCCCGAGCCGAGCCAGGTTGGAGACGCTGGGGCCGGGGCCGGCCGCCGGAGGGAGCCGCTCGGTTGGGGGGGCCAGACTGGGCCGCGCCTCCTCCCCCCACCCCCCCCAGCTTACCTGCTGCCTGTTTCAGGCTTCCCGTGAATCAAATGTTCGCGGGAAGCAGGGGAGGGGGCGGAGTTGGGGCGGGGACTTTGGGGAAGGGGTGGAGTTGGGGCGGGGGCGGGGGTGGGGCTGGGGGCGGGGCCGGGGCCCCGTGGAGTGTCCTCTTTTTGGACACTCAAAATATGGTAACCCTAGTCCCATATTGTGTCAGACTGTAAATTCTTTGAGGCAGGGACCATATCCCATTGTATATTTTGTGAAGCAGCATGTTCATATGTGGTACTACTGTATAACAATGCTTAATAAGTATTTTAAACAGGAAAAAAATGAACATTTCCCCTTTGTTTTAGATTTGTTCTGTAGAAAAAATGTAGATAAGTTAATGCTCTGTAGGTTTATATCTTACTGTGTGCAGTGGGAATGACATTACCACCCCTGAGAGGCTCCAACAAGATATATTCTTGACACATTGGGTCCCATGGGCAGTTCTAACATACAAATGAGGCAATAATGCAGCCCAATTACCTGCATTTTCCTATACCCAAAATACAGTTTCCTTAAACTAAGTTTTCACAAAATTATTTTTACAGTTCTCCCTAGTGATGCTTAAGCCAAGTCAGAGGAATCAAGCTACTTCGGGGACTCATAACCAAAAGTGAACCGTGAAAGTGATTCATGCTGTGAAAGAAAGGACATCAGGATTGAAGGAGAGTGTTCATTTTGGTAGTGAAATGATTTGTAGGATGGGTTGCTCCAGAGGAAAATAGAATTTTATGCCATCATCTAGCTGATATGTTTGCACACTGAAACATGTTTCAAAACAAGCTTAGGAAAGGTTTGCCAAGTGTTGTATTATATGGCTTGGAAACTTCCATTATGCTGTACATCTGTTTATGAAGTTATTTACTGTGTGCAGTAGGTATTCACTCTGTGCATATAATGTTTTGATTGCAATTTGTATTATCCTTTAAAGTATACCTTCCCTGTCTAGTTTATGTATGAGTTACAGGATAACCCAACAAATGTTTATTTGCAGCCTGTCCATGATTTCATTGTGATCCAAACCATTCAGTTTTAATTATAGATAGTGGGCAAAACTAGGATGTTTGATGTAAATCCATGCAAGATTCAAAAATGTTAACCATTGGTATTAAGAATTCAGATTTTGGCTTGAGTTTTTAAATACTTAATGTAACTAACCTAGAGTTGTATGATAGGGGCACCTCAGAAATTAATTAAAAACAAAGCGGTTATAGATATTTGTTGACAACGAGCGAGCTAGTGATAGCTGTATTTTTTCAGACTGCTTCTGATCCTAAGAATTTTAGGAGGTACACATTAGGGAGGTCTCCTCCAAACATCAAATCCCATAGCCCTCCTCAGTCCCATATTTAGTTCTACCTAAAAAGCAAAAGCATTTCCTACACAACACCACTTTGTTAGAGTAGTGGTAAGGTTGCAGGGTCACGGCAGAAGTTTGAGTGTGTACTTCCTTTCAAGAAGGATAGGCTTGGTGTGACACTGCACCCCATATTCTTCATAGTGATATTATTATATGATAATGGCATAATTATGATATATGTTATGAAAGACTGGTCACATGAGAGGTCATTGAAAACGTTATGATTTGCTGAATATGATTATCCTATTTGTATTCATGTATCCTTTTTGTATCTGAAGTTATAAATACTGACTATATACCTGTACTTCAAATGTCATTACACCTGGGTAATGCCCAATAGACAAGATGCTTTCAGTCTAGATAGCTGGTTGGGAAGGGACTATTCAGGGCAATGAGCCATTAGGGAAAACAATCGGCCTTAGAAGAAGTTTATCTCCCACCTGGTGAGCCTTCCTGAGTACGCTACAGACAGCCTGTGAGTGATGGCTGCTATGACTCTACAAGGACATGTGACCAGGCCACATGATGCTGGACTCCATCTTGGGATGTCAGTATTTTTCCACAGACTGGTCTGGGAACCAAGCTTTGGAACAAAGGGTTCCTGCCCTATGCAAAAGCTATATAAGGCAGGGAGTGACATCATCTGTGGTTCTTCACTCCCCACACAAGAAGACTCCTAAAAACACCTGAGGAACAAAGACTGAACTGGGGGAAGTGCCGGATCCAGGCTAAAGGGATTTCTAGCCTGTATATGAAACACCTGGGGGTTCTAAGCTGTAAAGTAAGTGCAGCTTGCCCTTTAAGAATCTGCAGCCTACTTGTATCATTTATCAGGGTGAGAATCTGCTTATTCATATCCAACCTATTTAGTATATTAAGATTAGTTTGCGTTTTTTGTTCATTTACTAGGTAATCAGCTTTGATCTGTTTGCTATAACTTATAATCACTTAAAATCTATCTTTTGTAGTTAATAAACTTGTTTTTGTTTTAATCTAAACCAGTGAGCTTTGACTGGAGTGCTTGGGGAAAATCTCTGCTCGGTTACCACAAGTGTGCATTGTTCTCTTCACATTGAAGGACAGGCGGACTGGGTATTAAACCCATATACTGGCCAGATTTGATCAGGGCAGGACGGTACTACTCTGGGGTCCCAGGCTGGGAAGCTGGTGGTTAGAGAGCCTGTGTGTAACTGCAGCTGGGTGTGTCCCTGCCTGTATGAATGCTGGAGAAAGTGCAGGCTGGAGGGCTTTGTACTGCTGTGATAAGCTGCAGTGTGAGAGGGAACCCAGGCTGGTGGTTCAGGGGGACTCAGTGGTACCCCAGTTCCAGGTGGCACCCTAGGGGGAACCCATCACAGTTGGTTGTTTAAAAACAAACAAAACTAATGTCAGAAGCCCAGAAAATGAAACGTTAGAGTTGTACTTCTTGAACAAGGCACCTACAGTAACTTAGTTATGTCCCATAGGAATAACATCAGGAAATCAAAAACTCATACTACCTTATCCCATCCATAACACAAGCAGTTTCATTTGATCAGTGATGACCAAAACTGGGATATTTAATTGTAATTGGAAATTGCACTACTTACTTTAGTGCCATCCACAGTAAACATGGAAGAATGTTAAATTCCTGATTAGAGACACAGGGCTAGATTCACAAGGAAGACTTAAGTATCTAACTGCTCTTTTAGGTCCCCAAGTCCAACATTTGGGTAGTACTGGCATTCACAAACCAATGCTCAGCTGCAGCCTAATCCTATAGGCACCTATAGTTTTGCTGGTGCACATGCACAAAGTCACCTCCGTTCTGATGCCACTAAGCTATTCAGTGCCTCCCTCATGCCTAAGCCCTGGTGGGATTCACTATGCATAGGTATGCTCAGAAGCTGCCTTAGAGTATGCCGCCCTACTGGATTGGGCCCTGTACAAGACATCGCTATTGTGGTAGTGCCCACTTAGGGTATGTCTACACTACAAAATGAAGTCTACTTTACTTACATCAGCATACAGCCACCACAGTTATTAAATCACTTGTGTGCACGTACACTTGGCTCCTTGTGTTGGCAGTGTGCATCCTCACCAGGAGTGCTTGTATTGATTGTACTGTCAGTGTGGGACAGCTGCTGAAAGCCAGTAACAGTCAACGTAAGCAATGCAGCACCTATACTGACACTGCATCGACCTAATTACATTGACTGTGACTCTACACCACTCAGGAAGGTGCTGTTACTAAATCTGCGTAGAGAGGCACTTACGTCAGTGGGAGCCAAATTTATGTGCAGACACTTCCACAGCTAGGTCGACGCAAGGCACCTTACAAAATAAGGCCTTAGACAAAATAAGTTTTGTAGTTAGAGTCACCCCTTTGCCTGATGTGGAGCAGGGGCTTGAACCCAGGTCTCCTACCTTCTATGAGTGCCCTAAACACTGGGCTATCGATTCATTCTCACACTGTCTCTGGCCCAGTGAATATTTAATTATTTCATACAAAGTGGAACAGCTTCAACAGGAAAGACGGAGAGACCCACTCCAGAATATCTCATAGCCTGGTGCTTAATGGACCTCCCTGAAGGGCAAAGTTAAGGTAGTTTATGGTGTTCTTAAGATAAGTGCTTCCTTATCTTTGGGGTTTATTTATTTTAAATTTCAAACCTTGAAAGGTAAAATGCACTCAGACCACTGATACGTGTCTGAAACCACCTTAATGAATACATGTGAATGTAAATTTAGATAATTAAACCGTCTCTCTTGATTGGAATATACCAGCTCTTGCTTCCACAGGGTTTATTGAAACTATCTTACATGGGCTTTCTCCAGCTGTTTACAGGCTTTACTGCAGCCCCCATTGGGAAATACAGAACCTATTAACCTCTTCAAACCAGGTTGCATGATATAAACAAAGAGCAAGTATGGGACGTGCCTGTGCTCATCTCATCTTAGAGTTTCAAAAGATGCTGAAATTAATATTCTTTGTTTGCGGTTTATTTATCCTGAATTGTGCATGGTAGGAAGAAAGGTCTTGTATTTAAGGCACAGGACAGGAAGTCAGGACAACTCTGGGTTCTAGTCCCAGCTTTCCCTCAGACTTTTTACTTTGCGCTTACACGCAAGATACTGAATCACTGTTTCATGGGTCTTATTTCTAAAACAGGGATAATACTTGCTTAGTATACACGGGTGCTGTGGGTCTCAATGAATCAACATTTGTAAGTGTTTGTATGGAAGATTCTATCCAACTGCAAAGTATCACTATTGTATTTTGAAATTTAAACATGATGGGCTGAGGAAAACAATGGTTCCCTTGAAAACACCATGAATTATGTAGGAGCAGAATAATCTGCCCATATTTGTCATGATTAAAATACTTTAATTTTGCTAGAAGTAGACGAGAAAGGAAAGGAGAAGCTGAGTAAGTGATACATAAATACATGTAACTAAACATTAAAAAATTAACCAAAGAGATTATATGTGCTAAAGAGAGAGTATAGTGTTTGAACACAAGGATGGACAACTGTAAGATAGTAGAGGGCCACAAAAATCAACTAAAACCCTTTGATGGGCCCTACAGAATTTAAGATTAAGCAAGGTCACAATCTTTTAGAACAGCTGCTGCTGCCAGTCATACTGATCCACTTGGCTCTGCTTCCCCATGAACCTAGGCTCCGACTCCGCCCCACACCACCTAGCTCCAGGTAGTGCCTTCCCATTGGCTGATTGGGAGCTGACAGCCAATCAGGTTCTGGCCAGGCCATCCACCAGTGGGCTGGACTGGGCACACCTCTGCCAATGGGAAGGAAGTAACTAGAGCTGGGTGGCATGGGATGGAGCTGGAGCCTATGTTGATGGGAAGCCAGGCACATGGGTTCCCCATGGGACAGATTCTGTATAAATGGCTGAGCAGGGCAGAGGCAGAGACTGGCAGCAGCATATCCGGCTGTGCCAGGTCACAACACCACTCAGATATGGTCCAGCTAACCCTCTGTCATGCCAGCAGGGAGGGGGCTCTGCTGTTTCGCCCCCCAGCCCTGGCTACTGTCCTCGCATTGGCAGAGATGTGCCCTAACCCATCCATGGCATGGTAGGAGAGAGGAGGGATGGGCTGACCACAATCAGACAGCTGTGGGAGCTGGGAGGAACGGGACAGCAATAACTAGAGCTGGGTGGCATGGGGTGGAACCCCTTCCTTGTGTGAGTGATGGAGAGGTGGCTGGGCTAATGAATGGCGTTGCGGCCTGGCATATGGGATCCTGCTCCCAGTCCTGGGCTCTGCTCCATACCCCTTGGTGATGCCCCTCACTTTAAGCACTGTGCCTGACGCTCAGATTTGGGTAGGCCTGCGTGCTACAGCCCACCCAGCCCCACCCATTGCTATGGCCCTGCTCAGCCCTACCAAAGAATATTTTCCACCAGCTGGCTACGGGAAGGCCAGATAAAATGACCTGGGAGGCCAGATGCAACCCCCAGGCTGCCAGATGTCCATTCCTGATTTAACATAGTAATGATACAGCTGCAGAAATCAGGACCAAATCCCATCCAAGCCATCTTCCTATTTTGCAAACATGAAATCCTCTCTAAATCCTCCAGAGCATTCATATCATTATACCAATTAGCCATTTAATCCAGATGCAGTCTTCCACTCGCGCAATATGCCTTATAAGAAGATGCTCTTAAGAATGGTTTTGATGGCGTCATTAGGCCTATATATGAACCAGAGTTCTTCCATGTTTAAACTCTGTTCTTCCATGTTTAACTCTAAGCGGCCTTAAAAGCCAAGGACAGGAATTGGAATGTGTAAATAGTCAGTTACCTATTACGACCTTGCTTATAACCAGGTCCTAAGCAATAATGATGAGGTTTGCATGTTTCTAGCTGGAGGAAACATGCAAACATAGTAAACTAGAGTAAATAAGACCCAATGATTGTTTAGAGGAATGTTACTAACAAGCTAGATTTATAGCCCTAGAATGACTTAACGGCTTAAATGTATGAACATGTCTTCGGTAGAGAAGGGAGGGGGAGTGTGGGGGGGGTGATACAGGGGGAGAGAGGGGGGGGCTTGATTGTAAAGTATAAGAAGAGAGAAGCTGCTTTGTTCTGTGTGCTCGATTTGAGATTTGCCTGTCTCCTTGCACCACTTTGAGATCTCAAATAAACCTTTGATTGTTTCTCCACCCCGGTGTGTTTATTGGCGCGAAGCACGCCGGGCAACGAACCCCTGTTGCTTTGCCTCGGGCACCTCTGTGCCAGCAACAGTTTCCACAGTTTACTTAAAGACAAGATGCTTTCCTCATCTTGTAATGCTCAAAATTGTTGTTATTAAGCATAGTATTGCGCTCTATGCAAACTTATTCCCAAGAGTTTTGAATATCAAACACTGCCCAAAATCTCAAATCCCATAGTTCCAAGACAAACTATAGCTCTAGCCCTAAATCTTGGCATTCTGCTGGACATTTAATATGTACTGGAAATGACTTTCTTGTGAATTAAATCAAGCCCCATATCCTATCCTGACCTTGTCATGGTTTGATTTATCCTCAGCCAATTTATATTATCAGTTTGATAGCCTGTGCCTCTATAGTACTTCACTCTCCATTGATCTGCTTAACACATGGTAGATTATACAAATAATTATAAGTAATATATACTGAGCTTCTAGCTTGCAGCAGAAAATAAATTTAATACATGGAAACTGGGTCAGTTTATTGCCACCTTATTAGTCAATCATTTCAGCAACACTTATTTGCAATTATTCCCACTTATACAGTTTATTCAACTGAAAGCCACATGAAGCTACATGAATAAAAGAATCAAACAACTGACAGGAAAATAGAATTCCCTTCTCACTCAGGACAGTCCATAGGTGGGTTTCTTCCCTCTGTTGTAAGGATCAAGTTATCCCATATGCCTGCAACCCATTGTGTGACTTCCTACAGCTAGATTTCTCTGAGCATGCTTGTTATTAACTGGTGGTATTTTGTATTACATAATTGTCTACAATGAGTTGCAGGCAGAGGCCCTGAGTTAATATAGCCTTGTTCCAAGCCCCTGTAATAATTCTGAACAGAATAAGAATTTTCCAGGGCTTACACTCAATAACATTATGTGAATTTGGGTTAGTATTTCACTGGGATCTATCCACTAATGTTATGCTTTCTTATACTTGATGGATTTTCACAAAACGGGGGAGAGGGGAGTGTGTTGTTGACCTGCTATTACAAGGCCTCATCCAATGCCTATTGAAGTCAATGGAAAGACTCCCATTACTTCTGAGTTATATAGATTTTAATGCCAGAAGGGATCATCATCTAGTCAGACCTCCTCAATAACACAGGGCATAGAATTCCACCCAGTAATTTCTGCATCAAACACATAACTTCTGTCTGAGCTACAGCATATCTAAGGATTCTGATTTTCAGTTTTAACCAATAAACACCTTAATAAAAAAAATAAAAATAAATAAATAAATCGGTGCTTATCCAATAAACAGCAGAAAATACCAGAAATGGTGACTTGATCTAAGGGTTTGTTTACACAAGCAGTAATGCAGTCTACAGAGTTATGATTTCTAAAGCACACTAACATGTTGCTAATTAATTGGTCCATGTAGACCTTCCTGGTGTGCACTAAAGGTTCCCGAAGCTCTTTAATGTACTGCTGGTTGAAAGGATACTAAGTTAAAACACACAAGGGAACATTACAAAGAGATTATTCATTACAGTATATACATAGGAAAACCCCTCAACCACCCCTCCCACATGATTTAAGGATAGCTACATAAAACTCAAAAATTGTTAAAAAATAAAACCTTGAAAAATGAAATTAACAAACCCTGAAAACAGAATCCCTAAGCATATCTATCTTTTAGAAAGACATCCTGTCTTGATTTAAAGATTTCAGTTGATGAGTTGATGGATAATCCACCATATCCCTTGGGAAGTTGTTCCACTGGTTAATTACTCTCACTGTTAAAAATATACACCTGTCCATGTTTAACATATGGAATAAGCTGAGAGTCTGAAATGGACTTTCTATAAGTGGCTTCAGACAGTAGATATGCCACATGTAGTGCTTATTGTCTGAGTTAAACTGTCCTTTTCTGACATCATCTCCTTTAGGCCAAACATTTCAGAAAAAATTATGGGTTATCTTATTATTTGTATTCCAGAAATGCCTAGAAGCTCCAGATGAGATCAGGGCCCCATTGTGCTAGGCACTGTACATGTGTGTTATTATACAATCTCTGCCCCTGAAGACCTAACAATCTAAATAGATAAGATAGGCAAAGGATTGGAGGAGAAACAAGGATATGCTTTGAGTGATCCCTTCTTTTCAGTTGTATCATATTGTTGCCCTTCTTGCTTTCTCTCTTCTGCTTGTTTTTCTCTTTCTATCATTGGAGGGACAGGGATGTGGCCTCCAGTGAGGGCCTGTCAGGCCTGCCTTACTATTTTTGAGTTTATATAACATTATCAAGAAGTGCTTCAATATAAAACATGGTTTAAATGAACCACATATTTTAAAAAGTGCAATCAAAAGTTACCAAAGTCGTGTGAGGGAGCAGCCCTGCCTCAGAGTGGAAATATCAGGTTTGCCAGCCCCCCCTTTCAGATGTTACATGCTCTCACTGTTGATCGCATTCTCTCTCTCTCACACACACCCCCTGGGATTCATGGCCTCAGACTACAAGATCAATACAATGAATCCAGTGTGTGATGGTATTTTTGTCCATGTATTGTTATAGTCTACCCTGCTTTCCAAACATGATAAAAGTAATTTTTAAGGATTTACATTTTAAAAAGTGGACCACTTCTGCTAATTTTGCAAGCTCAGGATTTCAACTAGTTGAACGAAATAACCAGACCCCCAAAAGGTCTCTGTTACCAAATCACCTGAAACAGAATGTCAAAAAATGTCATTAAAATCACTCTCAGCCCCTTGGCATGGCTCTAGTGCCAACACGGAGCATGCGTGTGCACACAGACGGACACAGACACACCTTTATTAGTAAGTGCACTTTATGCTTGGCTAATAATTTAAAAAATAGATGCTAAAAGGACATGAAAGTTCAGTGACTTAAAAAATAAATGCCCCCAAAGTACATATCTACTGTAGGCTGAAAAAAGAAACGTTTGTCTTTGCAGACTTTATTAAAACAAATCAAATTATATTATGAACAACATTAGGAACAAAAGGAAAGCTAGGGTGGTGTAAAGGTTTAACTGAATATTAACATTCAAGATATGGCATTAAATGCTATGAAATAAAGCCATAAAATATATTGACATGAGCTGCCAGCCCTCCTTCACAGTTCCAGTAATCACAGAATAATTAAATGAAGACCCGTCAACGTCAATCTTCATAAAAAAAAGGCATTAAAGGGGGGAAATCACTCACAGTAGTGCAGGCTTAAAAAGGAGAAGGGAGTATGAGAATATTTAATTATTAAAGGGATGTTTGAAAATGATGATGTATCTTATTTCTTCAATGAAAAATGTATCATGAAGGGGTACTTGGCCAGAGTAGAGCTGTGTTAATTATCTATTCATGGATCTGAGATAACATAAAGTGGGCTTAATGTTGAAATCTTTAAAAATAAATAATAAAATAAAATAAAATCCTCCTTGAGCATTACATGCATTGAGCCGTCTCAGGCCATGAGCTTTTGCAGGTCACCTACCATGTGACAAATCAAAAAAGTATTTGTGATACAACCATAGGGCCATATGCCTCACCACCACCTTGCAAATCAATCTTCTTCAACCTCACCTAATATAAACACAAAGCACGGTAAATATAATGCATTCACACACAGAGAGCCAAACACTACACTACACTACTCAATTTTCCTCTTGGGAAGAAAATGAAAGAGACACAACTTCACATTACTTAATACATGACTGGAAAGTGCTCAGATATGAGGATAGTACAAGAACCTCTGTACAACTAAATTAAGATGCTGCCTGCTTTTTGGTTGTTTCAAATGACAAAAAGGCATGGAAATGGTTAAAGCTCATGGGATTAAAAGAAAAAAAGAAATCAGCAAAGCTGGGAACAAAACTATCCTCTACCGTATGTTGCTCTTTTGGCATGTTAGCCCGCTGTTGAAACATGCTTGCCACACATTAAAAGTATTCATTTTAAAAGAACTGTGAATAAACAAGAACACTATATGCATTGTTCATTTATCTGACTAATCTTCACAATACTTGTTGCCATGGCACTTTTGAGAGATGAACACAAATCACCAAAAACAAAATGGCAAAAATATACAATTAAAAACTAAGCAAAAATGAGCCAATCAAATGGCAAACACTGTGCCTCACCAGAGGGTCCCCAAGGAGTCTCTAAAGTCAGACTCTGCTAGGCTTTTAAGGGGAGGCAATTCCCAAAGCAGGGACTCTAATATGAGAAAACTCTGCTCTAGACACGTAGGGCCCGGTTATAATTTTAAACCGGTGTAAGACCAAGACTAACTCCACTCAAGTCAATGAAATGTCACCGGTAAAATGGGAAGGTTTCCCAGCGTGACCACGATAGGTTCACATTTTTGCATGATTGTGAAGAAAATCTTCAGCCTCAACCACCTGTTTATCAACTTCTCCCATGACCACATCTGTGCTTTCTTCCCTACTGCCCCTTGTGTATGGAACAGCATTCCTCAGCTCAGCTGCTTCTCTTTCTTCGAACCCCTCTTCAGGGCCCATTTCTGTTGTAATGCCTGCAGCAAATCCTAAACTGAGGGACTGGAGGGCATAGCCAATAATGACTTCGCATTTTTGAAAAAATAAAAAGATGTATAAATAGGTAAATGTCTCTCTCTATATAAACATTGTGGGTGAAATGCTGGCCCCACTGAAGTCAATGATAAAGCTCCCATTGACTTCAATGGAGTCCGGATTTCATCTTGACCTGTGAATAATGGGGGAAAGGGAAACATTTTTCTTCTAAGCTCTTCAGGGCAGAAACCTCGCTTTGTGTGTTTATACAATGGCTAGTGCAGTGGTCCTGGTTCTGATTGGGGTCTTTGGTGGAATATAGCTGGGCTTGGCAGAATTCAGGTTTTATTTTTTATATACTTTGATGGATAATAATGTTTATTTTAAAGCTTTTTTCATTTTTTTTTCTATTTAAATTTTCAAAGTTGTAGGAAATTATGAGGGGAGTGAAATGATGGGGGGTGTCAGACAATTATTTAATGACAGAAGACACTGAGATTCAAAAAAGCTTTATAACCACTAAAAATGAAAATTGTCAACATCACATGTCAATATATACAAAGTAAATATTCTTAAATCAAACTCCAATAAGTTCTCAAGCACCATTTTTCTTACTTTGCCTATATGTAAATTTTTATCATCATCAATGGAAATATTTTTTCGGTTTGTATGGGTATGGTGAAATGGACACATCAACATTTTACCGATTATCATCTATATTTAAACTTGGGAGAATTAGATTCATCATTCTTATTCAATTGAATTACCTTGAAAGCTGTCATTTTTACCATGTGAATTCTCAACAGCCAAGTTCAAATGAAATACAATAATTTTCTGGTTTTCAGTTTTTTTATTCACATATCAGTGGTGGTAGGACAGCATTTTTACTCAAATTCAGAACTTCTTCATGGTGGATACTTTGGGGAAAGGTTTTCCTGCCAGCAGGCCAGTCTCTCCTCTTAACTCAGACCACACGGCTGCAAATTTATATTATATATTAGAGAGAGAATAAATGAAGATAAATAATAAAAACAATCAACTTTTCACCTTCAGGAAACATTGATTTTAATCTTTATTTACCTCGCTCAAGCAGTCTTTGATTTTATATCAGAAGTTTTAACATTGCGCATCTTAATTATTTACAATGCAATGTGTTTAATTATGCATTATATTCTTTACTTGGGGTAATATAGCTGTAGCATTAGAAGGCAGCAAGCCATGCAATAACATTATTAGGAATATATAGACAGCTTAAAAAACTTCCCTGATTTAACTCAAGTCATTGATCATGGCCCTGCAATCTTCCAAGACTGTGAATGGCTCCCTTGAAGGGATTTTTTAAAAGTTTCTGAAAAACCTCAAACTTAACTGAATTGAAAAACAGAAAGAACAAGTCACATACAGTATTTCACATTTAACAAGTTTATTACACCAGCACATTGTTCTCTTGACGGCTGCTTTTGCATAAGCAAACATTCAGCATAAGCAAACATTCAGCAAACTGAAAACAAAGCCTTTTAGCTAAAATTGTATAGATTTCATTCTACTATATACCAATAATATGATGACTTTTCTATTGGTTTTCCCCTTTGGTAGTATGGATTTATATGCATTATTTCAAAAGGATTTACTTGTAGTGACCCTGTGAGACTTCCCTTTAATTATATTTTATTGTAATAATGAAATGCAGAACTACAGAAATGCAATATTAAATTCCAACACACTTACAAAAACTTGGTAAAGCTTGCATTTACATTGCAAATATTTATTAGGAACTCAAGGGGAAAATGCCCTAAAGTTGTGTGGCTAAAAAAAAAAAAAAAAAAAAGTTAGAAAGGCAGGAAATTCCTAATTAAAATCACATTTTAAAAAGGGACAAAACATTTGAAATCTCCTCTGGCTCTGACCTCTCTTAAATCCCTGTTGAGCATTGCTGTACAGGGAGCAAACACCGAACTGGTTTCTATGGCACACAGCAGATACACATTCAATGTGTCACCTCTCCAAATCTTGCCTCCTTTCGTACAGCAGAATTGCATTAATGTTCATGAAAAAGTGTTCCCTCCCTACAACCACAAAGTATAGAGGAAAGGTTTGTACCACCAAAATCTCCTAAACTAGCCAAAGGCACAAGCCCTCAATTGAGGCCAACAGAATTAATTGTGATTTTGGCTACATGCCCAAGCAGAAGAGTAAGAATCCCCCATCTTTTGTGCCCCAAATGGGCAATCTAGACCTTGGATTCAGATGCAGAGGAATGCAAGTGCTGGGTAGTGGGTGGGGAGAGGAGGTGAATGGAACTTTAGTTCCAACCTCCCCCCAACTCATAAGAACGGCCATACTGGGTCAGCCAATGGCCCATCTAGCCCTTCCAACAGTGGCCAATGCCAGGTGCTTCAGAGGGAATGAACAGAACGGATAATCAAGTGATCCATCCCCTGTCGCCCATTCCCAGCTTCTGGCAAACAGAGGCTAGGGACACCATCCCTGCCCATGCTGGACCTATCCTCCATGAATTTATCTAGTTCTTTTTTTGAACCCTGTTATAGTCTTGGCCTTCACAACATCTCCTGGCAAAGAATTCCACAGGTTGACTGTGCGTTGTGTGAAGAAATACTTCCTTTTGTTCGTTTTAAACTTGCTGCCTACTAATTTCATTTAGTGACCCCTTGTTCTTGTGTTATGAGGAGTAAATAACACTTCCTTATTTATTTTCTCCACACCAGTCATGATTTTATAAACCTCTATCATATCCCCCCTTAGTCATCTCTTTTACAAGCTGAAAAGTCCCTGTCTTCTTAATCTCTTCTCATCTGCAAGCAGTTCTATACCCCTAATAATTTTTGTTGCCCTTTTCTGTACCTTTTCCAATTTCAATATATCTTTTGAGAGATGGGGCGACCCAATCTTTATGCAGTATTCAAGATGGATTTATATAGAGCCAATATGATATTTTCTGTCTTATCATCTATTCCTTTCCTAATTATTCCCAACAGTCTGTTAGCTTTTTTGACTGCCACTGCACATTGAGTGGATGTTTTCAGAGAACTATCCACAATGACTCCAAGATGTCTCTCTTGAGTGGTAACAGCCAATTTAGATCCCATCATTTTATATGTATAGCTGGGACTATGTTTTCCAATGTGCATTACTTTGCATTTATCAACAATGAATTTCTTCTGACATTTTGTTGCCCAGTCACCCAGTTTTGAGAGACTCATCATCCAACAGAGCTGAGTGTGTGTGTAGGTTGTTGTAATTTGCAGCAACTACAGAGAAAGAGGTACGCAGAACGGGAGTAGTGTCTCAGAGACAGCATCTAGATGTTTGCAAACTTGGAGTTTCTAGGCCAAGTCTTGAGTTACAATTTTGATAAGCCAAGGAAATGACCCAAGAAGTGAAAAGCAATGTACTTAATTATGTCTCAGAAATGCCTTTTCTGGTTTTTACTTTTCCCCAGACCTGAAGAAGAGCTCTGTGGAGCTTGAAAGCTTGTCTCTTTCACCAGTGGAAGTTGGTTCAATAAAAGATATTACCTCACCCACCTTGTCTCTCTCATATCCTGGGACTAGCACAGTTATGACACTGCAAACAATTATCTGATTTGTCTTATGCTTTCAAAAAACAAAAACAAACAGCAAAAGGCAATTCTGGGATTAGAATTTGCATAGAGAATTTCAGATGGCTTAAATTATTTTTGCTGAAAGTAGGGCTATAAACATGTTTATAATGGAGAACTATTTTCAATCTTAAATGCAGAGAAAGACTACCCTCTTTCAATAATTAATATTTAAATATCAAAGTCAATCAATCTAGAAGATCTAATAGCTACAACAGTATATTACTTAATGTATTTTTAAATCAATGCTGTAGAAATTCTTGCTTTCACAAAATTGTTTTAAGTTAACCAAAAAAACCACCCACCGACAGCAATCTGTGGACTTTGAAGGTATTTACAGAGTGAGCATATCCTCCTCTGTTCTAGGTGATAAGAGATAGCATAAGGTAGAAGTCACAGCATAATACAAACATTTAGATCACTGGAAAAGACTGTGTTGAAATCAGGGATGAAATCCTGGCTCCACTGAAATGAATAGCAAAACTGCCATAGACTTCAATAGGGCTAGCATTTCACCACACGAGAACACGGACTATATTAAAAAAAAAAAAAGAGAGAGAGAGAGAAGGTGAATAGTTATATGAGAGACTTGAAGGAGGTGAAAAGAGTAAGGTCCTGATCCAAGTCACTGGGAGTCTTTCCATTGGCTGAAATGGGCTTTAGATTAGACCATAAAACCTTAAAAAGCAGCAGCAGCAGGCAGAAACCTTTAGGAGAAGAAATGGAAATACAGCCAGAGAAATTCTGGGACCAAGAGAAGCGAAATGAAACCAAGAAGGAAAGAGACAAACCACTCAAAGAGCTGTGAGTTGAGGAGAAAATATAAGATCAATAGACAGCAGCAAAAAAAACCAAATACAGTGCATTGCAGTCAATTTTATTTGCCATTTATAAGTGTTCTAATGGTCAAAAATGTGTTTTATGCAAAGCTTGAAGTGTTCCAGTCTCAGAGAGATATGCATATTCATGCCCCGGTAAAAATGCTGCTGGAAACAAGAAAAGAGAATAGTAATATTTTGAGAAAAATTTAAAGGGAGGTAATTATGCCTGAATTTAAGGTATTTATGAGCAGCATGCCAAATAAAGAGTTTTGAATGTAGAAACTGAATGAGAATCTTAGATTATATCTTTCAGGTCTGTGATGATGTCTTTTCAGATTGAAGGAAATACAAGAGTTCTTTACAGAACTTTAGGGCACATGCAGTGGCTTTAAAGGGTATGTCTACACTACAGGATTAATTCGAATTTATATAATTCGAATTTAGGAAACCGATTTTATAAATTCGAATGTATTCGGCCACACTAGGCACCATTAATTCGGTGGTGTGCGTCCAAGCTACCATAGTAGCATCGATTTCCAGAGCGTTGCATTGTGGGTAGCTTTTACATAGCTATCCCATAGTTCCCGCAGTCTCCACCCCCCTTGGAATTCTGGGTTGAGACCCCAGTGCATGATGGGGCAAAAAACATTGTCGCAGGTAGTTCTGGGTACAGCCTCCCCCTCCCTCCCTGAAAGCAACGGCAGACAACCATTTCGCGCCTTTTTTCCTGAGTGAACTCTGCAGACTCCATTCTGCATCAAGCATGGATCCCGTTGTGCTCCAGAACGCAGTCTTGAACATTATAAACACCTCGCGCTTTCTCGTGGAGTTTATGCTTACACAGGACCAGAAAAAAGAGGCGAGGAGGAGGAGGAGGCGGCGATTGCAGCGCAGCGACCAGCGTGATGAGGACATGGACACGGACACAGAATTCTCTGAGACCGCGGGCCCCGGTGCTTTGGAGATTATGATGTTAATGGGCCAGGTTATAGGCTTTGAACGCCGATTCTGGGCCCGGGAAACAAGCACAGACTGGTGGGACCGCATAGTGTTGCAGGTGTGGGACGATTCCCAGTGGCTGAGAAACTTTCGCATGCGTAAGGGCACTTTCATGGAACTTTGTGACTTGCTTTCCCCTGCCCTGAAGCGCCAGAATACCAAGATGAGAGCAGCCCTCACAGTTGAGAAGCGAGTGGCGATAGCCCTGTGGAAGCTTGCAACGCCAGACAGCTACCGGTCAGTCGGGAATCAATTTGGAGTGGGCAAATCTACTGTGGGGGCTGCTGTGATGCAAGTAGCCAAAGCAATCACGGAGGTGCTGCTACGAAAGGTAGTGACTCTGGGAAATGTGCAGGTCATAGTGGATGGCTTTGCTGCAATGGGATTCCCTAACTGTGGTGGGGCAATAGATGGAACCCATATTCCTATCTTGGCACCGGAGCACCAGGGTACCCAGTACATAAACCGCAAGGGGTACTTCTCAATGGTGCTGCAAGCACTTGTGGATCACAAGGGACGTTTCACCAACATCCATGTGGGCTGGCCGGGAAGGGTTCATGACGCTCGCGTCTTCAGGAACACCAATCTGTTTAAACGGCTGCAGCAAGGGACTTACTTTCCGGACCAGAAAATAACCGTGGGGGATGTTGAAATGCCAATTGTTATTCTTGGGGACCCAGCCTACCCCTTAATGCCATGGCTCATGAAGCCATACACAGGCAGCCTGGACAGGAGTCAGGAGTTGTTCAACTACAGGCTGAGCAAGTGCAGAATGGTGGTAGAATGTGCATTTGGCCGTTTAAAAGGTCGCTGGCGATCCTTATTGACTCGCTCAGACCTCAGCCAAACCAATATCCCCATTGTTATTACTGCTTGCTGTGTGCTTCACAATCTCTGTGAGAGCAAGGGGGAGACCTTTATGGCAGGGTGGGAGGCTGAGGCAAATCGCCTGGCTGCTGATTACTCGCAGCCAGACACCAGGGCGATTAGAAGAGCACACGATGAAGCGCTGCGCATTAGGGAAGCTTTGAAAACCAGTTTCATGACTGGCCAGGCTACAGTGTGAAATTTATGTTTGTTTATCCTTCCTGAAAACCCGCCCCCTTTATTGACTCATTCTCTGTAAGGAACCCACCCTCCCCCTTCCCCCAGCTTGCTTTCAAAGGAAATAAAGTCACCATTGTTTAAAAATCATTTATTCTTTATGAATTGATTATAAAAAGAGGGAGAGAACCTGAGTGGGGTTTGGGAGGAGGATCAGCGGGAAGGAAAAGCCCAGTAAAAAAAGGTTAAGAAAATGGCAGCCTTTTGCTTGGGCTGTCCACTGGGGTGGAATGGGAGGGTGTACGGAGCCTCCCCCCCCGTGTTCTTACACATCTGGGTGGGGAGGCTATGGAAAATGGTGAGGAGGTAGGGGGGTTATACAGGGGCTGTAGCGGCACAGAACCTGAGTGGGGTTTGGGAGGAGGATCAGCGGGAAGGAAAAGCCCAGTAAAAAAAGGTTAAAAAAATGGCAGCCTTTTGCTTGGGCTGTCCACTGGGGTGGAATGGGAGGGTGTACGGAGCCTCCCCCCCCCGTGTTCTTACACGTCTGGGTGTGGAGGCTATGGAACATGGTGAGGAGGTAGGGGGGTTATACAGGGGCTGTAGCGGCACTCGGTTCTCCAGCAGCCGTTCCTGAAGCTCCACCAGACGCCGGAGCATGTCTGTTTGCTCACGCAGCAGCCCCAGCGTTGCTTCCCGACTCCTCTGATCTTCCTGCCGCCACCTCTCATCTCGAGCGTCTCTCCTCTCCTCACGTTGGTCCCTCATGTCCTCACGTTGGTCCCTCATGTCCTCACGTTGGTCCCTCCTGTCCTCACGGTCACTGGCTTCTTTCCTATACTTGCAAACCGTCTCCTTCCACTCATTCAGATGAGCTCTTTCATTCCTGGTGGATTGCATGATTTCGGAAAACATCTCTTCTCTCGTTTTTTTTTTACGACGCCTTATCTGGGATAGCCTTCGGGAAGGAGGAGGGAGGCTTGAAACATTTGCACCTGCTGGAGGGAGTGAAAAAAGGAGAGAATTTTTTTAAAAGATACATTTTTCAGAACAATGCTTATACTCTTTCACGGTGTATACTATTCACATTACATAGCACATGTGATTTCTGTGCAAGGTCGCATTTTGCCTCTTAATATTGAGTGCCTGTGGCTTTGCTGCTAGAGATCACAGACGCAGGTCGGGGCAACAGAATTCACCTTGCATGCTGCCATGGTAAGCCACTGTCTTTAGGCTTCTGCGCCCTGCTTTCCCACATACCAAGCAAAGCCCGTTGTGCTGCAGTTTTCCTGTTAGCTTGTTTTCTGCTGCTGAAGGTTAACACCCCCCCCCCCATCCAATTCTCTGGGATGAGTGCTTTATCCCTCCCCCCACCGCCTGGCTGGTATCAGGGAAGATCCCTGCAGGAACCAAACTAACACCCCCCCCCCCACCCGCCATGAATTCTCTGGGATGAGTGCTTTATCCCTCCCCCCACCGCCTGGCTGGTATCAGGGAAGATCCCAGCAGGAACCAAACTAACACCCCCCCCCCACCCGCCATGAATTCTCTGGGATGAGTGCTTTATCCCTCCCCCCACCGCGTGGCTGGTATCAGGGAAGATCCCTGCAGGAACCAAACTAACACCCCCCCCCCCACCCGCCATGAATTCTCTGGGATGAGTGCTTTATCCCTCCCCCCACCGCGTGGCTGGTATCAGGGAACATCCCTGCAGGAACCAAACTAACACCCCCCCCCCCACACCCGCCATGAATTCTCTGGGATGAGTGCTTTCTCCCTCCCCCCACCGCGTGGCTGGTATCAGGGAAGATCCCTGCAGGAACCAAACTAACACCCCCCCCCCCACCCGCCATGAATTCTCTGGGATGAGTGCTTTATCCCTCCCCCCACCGCCTGGCTGGTATCAGGGAAGATCCCTGCTAGCAAAACGCGAAAAGCTCTGGGCCAATCCTCCCCCCCCCCCTTGAACTTGGCTAAATGCAGGGAAGGATTTCTTTTCAGCCACAGGCAAACAGCCCAGTAGGAACGGCCACCTCAGTCCCCTTAATTAAATTCCCTTATTTCAACCAGGTTACCCTAAGCGATATCACTCTCCTGAGGATTACACAGCAAGATAAAGAACGGATGTTGCTTGAATGCCAGCAAACACCGGGACCATACGCTGCCAGGCTCTGTCAGGCAATGATACCAGATTACTTGCTACTAGCATGGCGTGGTCAAGTGTCCTACCATGGAGGACGGAATAAGGCTGCACTGCCCAGAAACCTTGTGGCAAGGCTTTTGGAGTACCTCCAGGAGAGCTTCATGGAGATGTCCCTGGAGGATTTCCGCTCCATCCCCAGACATGTTAACAGACTTTTCCAGTAGCTGTACTGGCTGCGAATGCATCCCAAGTGCTCAGGGCAAATTAATCATTAAAAATGCTTGCTTTTAAACCATGTTTTCTATTTTAAAAGGTAAACTCACCTGAGGTCCCTTCCATGGGGTCATGGTCTTGGGTGCTGGCTTGGGAGGCTTGGGAGGGTACTTCAGTCAGGGTGAGAAACAGTTCCTGGCTGTTGGGGAGAACGGAGAGCTGGGTGCTCTCTGCCAGCTCGTCCTCCTCCTCCTCCTCTTCCCCTTCCGCGGAATCATCAGGTGTCCCTGATGAGATTATCCCCAGCTCGGAATCCACAGTCAGAGGTGGGGTAGTGGTGGCGGCCCCCCCTAGAAATGCATTTAGCTCAGCGTAGAAGCGGCATGTCCGCGGCTCTGACCCGGAGCGACCGTTTGCCTCCTTTGCTTTTTGATAGGCTTGTCTGAGCTCCTTGACTTTCACGCGGCACTGATCTGTGTCCCTATTGTGGCCTCTCTCCATCATGCCCTTGGAAATTTTTTCATAAGTTTTGGCATTTCGTCTTTTCGAACGCAGTTCAGCTAGCACTGAATCCTCTCCCCATATAGAGATCAAATCCAGTACCTCCTGTACGGTCCATGCTGGTGCTCTTTTTCGATTATCAGCCTGCATGGTTACCTGTGCTGATGAGCTCTCTGTGGTCACCTGTGCTCTCCACGCTGTGCAAACAGGAAATGAAATTCAAATGTTCCCGGGGCTTTTCCTGTCCACCTGGCCAGTGCATGCGAGTTCAGATTGCTGGCCAGAGCGGTCACAATGGTGCACTGTGGGATAGCTCCTGGAGGCCAATAACATCGAATTGCGGCCACACTAACGCTAATTCGAATTGACAAATTCGATTTTGGCGCTACTCCGCTCGTCGGGGTGGAGTACAGAAATCGAATTAAAGGGCCCTTTAATTCGAATTAAATGGCTTCGTTGTGTGGACGGTTCCAGAGTTAATTCGAATTAAAGCCACTAAATCCGAATTAAAGGTGTAGTGTAGACCAGGCTAAAGACACAGCCTGCACTGGAGTGCTACAGATGTGAACTCTCATAGTGAGAGCTCACAAAGAAACAATGTCTTAGGGGGCTCTGCGAGCATTGCCACTATCCCACCCTTTGCCCAGGCTCACTGTGGGCTCCCCTCCATGCAGTTCAGCACAGAGAGACAATGAATTAGCTTTACAGAGTCATTCCATAAAGGGCTTTAATATATCATTATAAAAGGAAAACAGAATTGTTATAAAGTAATGTTGATATCTGACACAGATCCTCAGTCTTGTGTCCCACACAACCCACCAGAATTTCAAGCTAATCTATTATGCTACCTGATGGCAGACAGGTGAATCTCAGCATTTGTGCCAAGATGGGGTTGTGTGTTGTTTTGCTATACTTGAAGTCATCCCAAACCACAAATATCTGCCTTAAAACCATTAGCCTAGTGACTCTGCAAGGTCTGCGTTAAATATGGAAGGAACAATCCTGTTAACTGAACAGCCAAGTCTCTTTTCGTCTGTTCACCTTTACATGTCTTTCTAGAGCAGGGGTGGGCAAACTACAGCCCGCAGGCCGGATCCGGCCCAAGAGCTGTTTTAAGCCGGCCTGTGAGCTACCACTGGGGAGTGGGAGTGGGGCCGCACCACGTGGCTTGGCCCCGCTCTGGTGCTCCGACCGGGGCGCTGGGTTGGGGGCCAGACCACGTGGCGTGGCCCTGCTCCGGCGCTCCAGCCTGGGCGCTGGGTCAGGGGCCGCGCCACATAGCTTGGCCCTGCTCTGGTTCCTACATGCTCCAATGACCCCCACCGGTGCACCAATGGGAGCTGCAGGGGTGGTGCCTCTGTGGATGGGGCAGCATGCAGAGCCGCCTGGCCGTGCTCCGTGTAGGAGCCGGAGAAGGGACATGTCACTGCTTCTGGGAACCGCTTGCGGTAACCGCTGCTTGGAGCCTGCACCCCTGCCTCTCCCCTCACCCCAACCCCCTGCCCCAGCCCTGATCCCCCTCCCGCTCTCCAAACCCCTCAATCCCCTCCCGTAGCACCCTACTATACCCCAAACCTCTCATCCATCCCCACCCCAGAGCCTGCACCCCCAACCAGAGCCCTCACCCCCTCCCACACCCCAACCCCAATTTCATGAGCATTCATGGCCCACCATACAATTTCTATTCCCCGATGTGGCCCTCAGGCCAAAAAGTTTGCCCACCCCTGTTCTAGAGCCAGGTGTATCTTGTAAAATTGCCATTTTGGATTTCAATCTACTTTGCATCTGTTCTCAGACTTAGAGAGGCCCCTGATATTAAATGGACTGAATGTCACTATTTTGACATTGGTGTGATTTGTTATTATTTTCATTACTGTATTTGCAATAAATGGTTTGCTTTTTTGAACTGCATTCTTGCCCCTCATCCCATCCATCTCAGCTTCACTTCTGAAATTTTGTTCAGCATGCACCTGAGCAATATATTGCATTAGCTTTGTACCTTTGTGAAGCGGACAATGAATCAAAGATTTAAGCAAAGTTACAAGGAGAAAAACTTAATGATATTTGGAACCTTTAAAACAATTTGCTTTTCATGTGTCACTTTGAGCTCAGTGCAGAGGCTACCCTTTCATAGTCAATCTACACCAGCCATCTCTCACTATATTGCAAACAAGATTAAGCTTTTGTTACTGCCTCAAAGTCAATCAGGGTCATCTGCAGCAGACAAGGATTGAAGGTGTTTCTTAACTTGCTCCTTATTCTTCAGTGATAAAGGTTTGTTCCTTTTCAAATACTTTCCAAGTTGTGAGAAAAATAATCTCTCAGCTCTTTTCACACTTTGGAGCAGGCTCATCTTCAATTCCCATTCACTTCAATTAGAGTTTTGCCTGCGTGAGGACTGCAGAATTTTGAGCCTGCTATTATTTTATTTACAATAGTAATTGATCTGGCTCATTAGGGTTACTTTAATTCATCTGTATCTACCTCTTACATTTCTAGAGGTTGACCCTTTTCCTTCTGTTATGACATGGATATTAGAACTCCTGTTTGTGAGGTCTTTGATTTCCCTCTTCGATGTAAAACTTTTTTTCTGTCACCTATATGCTCCTTGGGCAGATTGATTATATATAGAATCGGTGTTAATAAATACCTATAGAATCTACATTAATTATAATGGAGCTGGTTAAATATCGCAGAGACAGTGGGTGGGATCCATGAAGGGACTTAGGCCTAACATTTAGGCACCTAGAAAATCACTTTAACACCACTGGGATCAAGCCTGCGGACGGAGGGAGGGAAAGGCAGGGGGAAGGGGGCAATGGCCCAGGGGACTGGGCCCTTTTAAATCACCCAGGCGGGCTGCAGGGCGCTTAGGTGTGCAAGACCGCTCCGGGCCCCTGCTTTGGGGGGACCCCCCCCCCCCATGGGCCATCATGGGCAGTCCCAGAAGTGACGGATTCATCACTTCTGCCCCTGGGCCCCACCCTCCCCTAGGGATGGCCCTGGAATTTCTGTTGGTGGGCCTGACTGGGATCCACAAAACAGGAGTTAGATGCCTGGGCTCCCTATACAATGAATGGGGAGAGGCAGGACTTAGACTGCAATCCACAAAGCCCACAGGGATAGGCAGGGAGCCACCTAAACTAGCCAATGGGATAGGTTGACCAGAGGGAGATTGTGATTAGGTCCCCCTTGGGTGCCACCTGGAACTAGGGTACCACTGAGCCCCCCGTCTCACCAGCCTGGGCTCCCTTTACACTATACTGCTGTGACCAGCATGCCAAGCCCTCTCCCAGGCTCCAGCCTGCACTTTTACCAGCACATATACAGGTAGGGACACCCCCAGCTGCAGTTACATACAGATGCTGTGATCAGCTCTGCATGGGGAGGCTTCAGCTAAGCAACTTCAGAGGGGGGGGGGGGGGTGTGCCTGAGTAGCTGGGGAGTGTAAACCCAAAATTATACCATCTTGCGCTGCAAAGGGAACTGTACAGCGTAAGCTCATGAAATTTGCCCCCTCCCTCAATGTTGAGAAGGATATTCCACAGCTTTCTGCCCCAAGTTATGATTTCCACATACACTGGTTTTAGACTAAGCAAAAACAAGTTTATTAACTACAAAAGATAAAATGTAAGTCATTATAAGGGACAGCAGTCAAATCAAAGCAGGTTACCTGGGAAATAAATAAAACATGCAAACTAAGCTTAATATGCTACATAGACCGGATATGAATAGCAAATTCTCACCCTAAACGAGGATACAGACAGGCTGCAGGTTCTTAAGGGGCAAGCTGTGCTGGTTTACAGCTTAGAAATCCCAGGTGTTCCATTCACAGGCTAAAAATTCCTTTAGCCTGGGTCCAGCACTTCCCCCAGTTCAGTCTTTGTTCCTCAGGTATTTCCAGGAGTCTCTTTGGGTGGGGAGTCAGTGACAAACCACAATGATGTCACTCCCCTGCTTTAAACAGCTTTTGCATATGATGGGAACCCTTTGTCTCAAAGCTTGGTTCCAACGCCAGCCAGTGGAAAAACAGAGACTGAATACCCTTTGTTTCCCAAAACTGTTTCCCAAAACTGGTATCCCAAGTTGGAGTCCAGCACCAGGTGACCAGGTCACATGTCCCTGTAGTGTCACAACCGCCATAACTTGGATGCTGTCTGTCACGTCCTCAGGAAGGCTCCCCAGAAGAAGGTTATCTCCCACCAAGGCCTATTGTTTTCTTCTAATTGCTCTTCAGTCTGAAAGGACCCTTCCCAGCCAGCCATCTAGACTGAGAGTTTTTTGACTAGTGGGCGTTCTCCAGATGTAAACACATTTGTAATACAGATATATAGTCAATATTCCTAACTTCAGATACAAAAATGATACATGCATGCAAATAGGATAATTGTATGCAGTAAATACTAAGCTTTCCAATGATCTCACATGACCTATCGTGCATAATATATCTTAGTTATGCCATAATCATATCATAATATCTCTACGAAGAATATGGGGTGCAATGTCACAGAGGTGTGCTAAACCCCACCCCTCGTTTGGAGATAGGCGTTTAAGTCCAGACTGCAAAAAGGCACTTAGCTTTGCTAGTAATCCACCTACTGGGGAAGAGATAGGCATCTGGCTGCCTAAGTTGTGTGCAGGACCCACAACAAAACAGCAGGAGGGGAGTGGGAGGATGATCTCCCTTATAATCTTGAGTCTAATGGTTTTGGTACTCAACCCGAATGTGGGAGACGCCCAGTTCAAGTCTCCCCTACTCCTGAGGTGGAGAACAGATTTGAACAGGGACCTGCCACTTCCTAGGTGCATGCCCTAACCATTAGGTATAGTGTCCTTCTTATGCTCTCTCTCTCTCTGGCCCAAGTAATATTTAAGTATACCATTGTTTAAAGTGGAACAACTTCAATAGGCGAGACTGAGGGAGACGAACATCAGAATATTCTATAGCCTAGTGGTGAGGGCACTCCTCTGAGAGTTAGTGAATCTCAGTTCAAATCACTTCTTCCCCTCAGACAGAGTGAGGACTTGAATCAGGGGTCTCTCACATCCTCCGAGTACCCTAAGCACTGGACCAGGGGTTCCCAAACTTTGTTCGTGGCTTGTTCAGGCTAAGCCCCTGGCAAGTCATGAGATGCTTTGTTTACAACCGCGGCTACTGAGAGCTGCGAGCGGCCGTACCTGCAGACACACAGGTAAATAAAGTGTCTCACAGCCCGCCAGGGGCTTATCCTGAACAAGCCATGAACCAAGTTTGGGAACCCCTGCACTGGGCTAAAGGTTATGAGAGAGAGCCTGGTCCTCTTCCCGCCCCCCTCTCTCCCCCAACTGTTTTGTGTGAACTTGCCTGATGGGACCTATCCAGTAGGCATGCTTAGAGCCTGCCTACCAGATCCAGCTCCAATACACCAGTTTGGCAGGCCGAATGCTTGCCTGTCCTGGTTTGTGAATTGTTCTGGAGCTTAGGTAGGACATAGGCACCTGGACATCTATCACAAGGCACTAGGGTGCATATGCTGAGGCAGGAGATAGGCACCCAGATGCCAAGAAGGAGACTGCAGTACTCATGCTCAAAGGAAAAAACTTAGATGCCAAGTGAGTTTAGATGCCTACAGGGTTAGATGGCAGCTGAGTGGGAGATTGTGGATCTCAGTGGTACCTAAAAACAGGATGTAGGCATTTAACTACCTTCATGAATCCCACCCAGTGTTCATAAAGCGTTTGTTTGAATTTCAAATGGCTGCTAGGTTTGACCATGTTCAACCCCCCCCCCTTTTTTTGGACAAATGTTTGGGGAACATGTGAACAAAGGGTATTCAGGTTTCAGAGTAGCAGCCGTGTTAGTCTGTATCCGCAAAAATAACAGGAGTACTTGTGGCACCTTAGAGACTAACAAATTTATTAGAGCATAAGCTTTCGTGGGCTACAACCCACTTCCGAAGAAGTGGGTTGTAGCCCACGAAAGCTTATGCTCTAATAAATTTGTTAGTCTCTAAGGTGCCACAAGTACTCCTGTTATTTTTAAAGGGTATTCAGTCTCTGTTGCAGTATGCTACCCGCCCAGGTCTTGTGAGGCCACCCATACAACTAGAATAGGGTCACTCAGTTAGGGCCAAAGCACACAACCTAGTTTTTCTTCCAGCATTTAGGTTTTGATCCTGCTAAGACACCTGCTTAATTTTGTGATCTGCGACTAGTTCTATCGGCTTCAGTAGGACTACTCAATGCATACAGTTAAGCACATGGGTAATTCTTCGGAGAATTGGGGCCTGAAAGTGCAGGACTTAGCTGCTGGATATAAAATGGAAGGAAGAGCCAAGGAAGCGTCACTGGTAGTAGAGAAATACTGGTCTCAGTCTGTGAGGAGACTGAATGTCACAGCTTGACCACTGGAAACATTGTGTTTTGCTTTTTTCTTTATACCATGGAAGAGGGAAAAACTTCTTAGACAAAATTAAATCCCGGAAAGGGAAGAATTTTGTGTATTTTTGTTTGTTTGTTTGTCCGTCCATCTGGTTAGAATCAAAGTGAAAGAATGCATTATTCACTATTAGATATTTGGCTTTTTAAAAAGAGTGTCATCCAATCAGGGTACGGAAGCAATACCATTTGATTTATGTAACCAAACACGTGATTTTCTGCGGCCCGCGAGCCCCTCGCAGCCCCCCCGCCTTCCCCCAGTGTTTACCAGAGCGGCTCCGGCCGGACGTGCACCGGGAGCAGGGTATGCTCCCTGCCTGCCTGCCCTGCGCAGCTCCGGGAAGAGGCTGGAACGTGGGGAAGGGGGGGGCGGAGGGGCTGTGTGTGGCTGTTGCTTCAGGCAGCGCCCCCAGCAGCTCCAATGCCGGGAACGGGGAACCGTGGCCAATGGGAGCTGTGGCGGCAGTGCCTCAAGCAACAGAAACACACAGCCCTCCGCCCCCCCTTCTCCACGTTCCAGCCTCTTGCGGGGGCAGGGCAGACAGGCAGGCAGGCAGGGAGCCTGCCCTGCCCCCGGTACGCGCCAGGCCAGATCCTGCCCCCCAAACCTCTCCTGCAGCCAAACCCCCTACTCTGAGCCCCCTGCCATACCCTGCACCCCTCCTGCATCCCAACCCACTGCCCTGAGCCCCATGCCGCACCCCTCCTGCACCCCTACGCCCTGCTGTACTCTGCACCCATCCTGCACCCTGACCCCTGCCCTGAGCCCCCTGCACCCCGACCCCCTGCCCTGAACCCCCTGCTGCACCCTGCATCCCTCTTGCATCCCAACCCCCTGCCCTGAGCCCCTGCCGCACCCTGCACCCTGGCTGTACCCCTCACCCCTCCTGCACCCCACACCCCAACTCCCTGCCCTGAGCCCCCACCACACCCCACACCCCTCCTGCACCCCCTGGGGGCAGAGTTGGGGTGGGGATTTTGGGGAAGGGGTTGGAATGGGGGCAGGGCCGAGGGCGGCGGGGGGGGAGGCGTCAGTAATGCGGCCCTCGGGCCAATGTACTAGTCCTCATGTGGCCCTCATGGTCATTTGAGTTTGAGACCCCTGGACTAGCTCATTTAACCCTGCACTAGGGCCTGAGCTTGGAACCCCCCACGCATGGAATGAGTAATCAGTGTGGCTACAGGACTCATCATGTGCATAAGGGATACAGGCAAGATTAAGGAGGCAGCACTGAGCCTAGGAAATAAGGTTCATAAATGTCAGAGTTCTAGTTTACAACTGGAACTGTCACCATGTGTACAGCCCAATCCTACCCCCAACAGAAGTCATTAGCAAAATTCCCACTGACTTCAGCAGGAGCAAGACGAGGCCCTTAATAGAAGGCCTGGAAACAAATTTCAAAGAGATGCAGACAAAATGGATCAAACCTAAGCTCTATATTCTGGGGGGCTCCTACTTCCCATTCACCTCAGGCAGTCATTAGGCACTAGTGTGTTCATTCTCAGGCTGAAAAATGCTGTGTGCTAATTCAGAATTAGACGCCTTCATGATTTATCTGACAGCAGCAATACAGAATGAAAAATAAAAGAACAGAGCCCTTGTCTATATATTAAAATTCTACCTCTTTTCACTTTGTCACCAACTGCCACTATCAAGTTTTACATAATTTAGCACAAGGGGAATCCACGGGTATTATCCTCTTTTACCTGGTTTCTGAAATAACGAAGACGACAGCTTTGAATATTGACAGAGAGAGTTGCCAACAGAAGTCTGATTAATTGTTCAGGGACATCCATCTTTACTCATTACTCTCCGAAATTGCCCTGTCAGTCAGAGCAACAAACGTTTCTTGCACAGAGGGTTTATAGAATCATACTGAGCTAGAACCAATGGGCTCTGTCTGCTCAATTTATGACTGGTATTATTTGCAAGGCTTTTCCTGCAAGGAACAAAAAAAAAAAAAAAAAAAAATCACTGTCAGGATAATGACAGGTTGCCAAACCTACTGTACTGATTAGAGGGAGGATGGAAGGGAGGGGGAAGATAGGAATTGGATCTCCTGAAGATTTTTCACTGCTAGGGAAATTCTACCCTCACAGCTGCTCCACACAGATAAAAAGGCTCCTCATTTACTACTTCTATTAGAAACAGAAATCATTTGTAATTTCAAACAGTAATAATATAAACCAATCACTATCGCAGTATGTTCTGAAATATAGCCAGCATCAGAGGAATTAAAGGAGGACAATTTAACTCAAATGGAAAAAGCATTATCTGGGGCTTTTCTATAATTCGGGGGGGGGGGGGGGAAGGGGACCTACATTTTCATTACGTTTACTTTTATAAGTGAGTAAAATCAAAAAGGAGATGACCTAAAGCAGAGAAAAGTAGAGATCAGCCACTGGCTAACTCCTGCTCGCCTTAGTCACTGGACAAGTCCCATTGGCTTCAATGGCTTGCGTCTACATGAAATTGTTTTGGGAAGTGTCCCAACTTTGTAGCTCCACTGGAGGTAGCAGCAACGAGAGGGCTGGTGCTTCTGCCAGTGTGCAGCCTAATCCTGATCAGACCAGGTCTAGACAGCACAGGTATTGACACACCAGTGCATTGCTTACATTAGTGCTCTCACTAGTGTGACCAGCAGGAGAAGTGCATCCGTATAGGGCAATCTCCTAGCACCGCACTAAGAATTCAAACACAGGCAAGGTGAATGGGACCGCTTGTCTGAGCAGTGAGATTTGGCCCCGCATGGATAAAGACATCCAACAACAGTATAATGCTTCATTGGAAATATTTACAGAGGGAGGGGGGAAAAAAACAAACACAAACAAAAACTTACTAAACATGAAATAAAGGCAATTCTTCATATGACTTTGCTCAGTTCGATCTAGAGCAGGGATCGGCAACCTTTGGCATGCGGCTCGCCAGGGTAAGCACTCTGGCGGGCCGGGCTCGTTTGTTTACCTGCAGCGTCCGCAGGTTCGGCGGATTGCAGCTCTCACTGGCCACGGTTCACCGCTCCAGGCCAGTGGGGGCTGCTGGAAGCGGCGGCCAGCACATCCCTCGGCCCGCGCCGCTTCCTGCGGCCCCCATTGGCCTGGAGCGGCAAACCGCGACCAGTGGGAGCCGCCCTGCGGACGCTGCAGGTAAACAAACCAGCCCGGCCCGCCAGAGTGCTTACCCTGGTGAGCCGCATGCCAAAGGTTGCCGATCCCTGATCTAGAGTTTAAAAATGTAAAATGAGGCTAATTCTTCTTATGATTTTACAGAAAACCATCCAGCAATGTCTGACATTTAGGATTCAGTTCTCCGAGGAGCAAATCCTGACAGCCACTTTACAACCTATGAAGGCTTCTTTTTTCTCCCGGCAAGCTTGCTTCTTTGAGCAGAGGCACCAGCCCAGAGAGACATTCTGAGGAACAGTTGAAGCTTTGAAATGTTCCAGTCCTCACCCTGCTACCACACTGCTGTAACGGTGTCAAAAGGCCCTTCTCGCCTCACCCCCTCATATGAGGTCTTTGAAAACAATAAATATTAGTGCAATATTGAAATTGTGCATGTTCATGCCACCATTTTTAAATGAAGTCACTGTGTTTATTTTATTTTCTTTAAGCAAAGAAAGTAATTAGTCTTCATTAAGGCCCACTGAATGGCCATTTAAAACAAAACAAGATAAAAATCTTTTTTTAAAAAGCTCTGTAAGCGCATAACAGTCTGAAATGCCTAAGCCTGTCCCTCACTCAGGCAAATTTTCTACTGAAGTAAATGGAAGGCATGTGATTAAGGAGAGCAACCCCAGAGCCCACGTATAATGGTAGTGTGGCCTCCTTTTCAGATTTCATACTGAAGATACATTAGGCTTAATCTAAAAAGGCAAGGCGGCCCTACCAAATGCAGTGACTGAGTAGGTCACTGCAGAAGGAACTACTGAGAACAAGAAGCAGCCTAGCAATCAGAAAAATATTAAGGTTCCCAGATGATAGTTACTGACAAACATCCAATATGATAGTTTATGAATAAAATAGACAAATGGAGACTTTTAGGATGGAGGCTATTAATTTGGGGTTATTTTTGGTTGATTATGTTAACTATGTTTGATACACATTTGATTTAAAAAATATAGTAGTAGTAAGAATTGCCAGTGGAGTCAGTGGCTAGAACTGATCCTGACATTTGTAAAGCCTTTTGGAACCCTGACCCTTGTTACAGCATTGTTGGGGCCAGGAAATGAAGGTTAGTGTCCTACCAGCCACATCATATTTCTACAATATATAGATGAAATATAAAATATTAATTGCATTTACATATATTAAATAGTAATATAAAAATCAAAACAAGAAAGCAGAAATGAAATACTCCACTTTGATTTGAGTCATTGTGTAATTTATTCATCAGAAATTCTGCTGAAATCAACACATTCCTGTGAAACACTGCCATTTCAACAAAATGGCATTTTCCAACAGAAAACTGTTCTATCAAAAAATTTTTGATTAGGTTTGGCTGCAGAGTCCCCGAGGTCTGAGGACGTGCAAAATGAAGGGGTGGTGTGT
This sequence comes from Emys orbicularis, assembly GCF_028017835.1. Lineage (NCBI taxonomy): Eukaryota > Metazoa > Chordata > Testudines > Emydidae > Emys > Emys orbicularis. The sequence goes on along the minus strand of NC_088684.1, from coordinate 184,405,334 downwards.
GGAGAGGTTAGGGATATTTTGTGGGAATGATGTGCTAAGAGGAAACAGACACAGGAGAGAGACTCCCCAAGACAGACTCGAGAGAAGCTTCAACTTGGAGCAAGGGGAGAGAGAGATGGAGAAAGATGAGGGAGTGAGGAGGCAGAAATGGAAGGGGATAGGAAGAGTGTGAGCTAGGTGATCCAAGGGGATTGGGAAGCGCATAAAAGAAGAGGGGGAGACAGTTTCAGAGAGACTCGAGGGAGAGGGACCCAACGAAGTAGAGGGAGACCTGGGAAAGGAAGAGAAAATGGGAGAAAGATTCCATGAGGTAAGCGGAGAGAAGGAAGGGCATGAAGACCATTAGAGGAGGCAAATTCCAGGGACAACCAGGGGAATGGGGAAATGAGGGATTGAACTGGAGAAGGAGATATGAAAGGATAAGAAGGGAAAGGGAAATAAGGAAAAGAGGCAGAAAACAAAAAGTGAAGAAAAAGGAGAATAAAATCAAGGCCAACAAAACTATAATTAATTTTATGCAAAGATGAGTGCCAAAGCATTACAAAAACCCACTCAGTCTGATTATATCTATATTTGGCGACGTTAGGAAATATAAATATGTAGGCTGACAGACCTGGCTGTGAATGAGAGCTGACAGGGAATAGTTTGTCTTGGTTTAACAGTCTGGGGGTTTTTTGGCTTTGTTTTTCAGTGTTGTTTCTGCCTTTCATAGATTTATAAGCTCTGAAGCACTGCACTCTGGTGAGTAAGTGCAGAATTTGGCCCACTATGTTTCTATAGGAATCTGATAAAAGCATCTTGGGGGACTGTGATAGAATTCATCCCTGCATTCACACCCGCCACACTTTTGTTATAATCTTTGTACAAGGTATGCCTTGCGAGGTATTATTTGACAACTCATAACTTGTAATATCATGGCAAAATGTATATAGCAGCATTATGTGTAAAGTTATTAATTGCCCCCTGTATGATGTTAAAAATACATGTTCAGTCTCCCGTAGCACCTAACTGGTCAAACAGACCTGTCTTGAACAAAAGAGTGTGTGTTTGCCTTAATTTGCATTTAAGCAGTAACCAGAATCAAACAGAATGGAGGAAGAGAGGAAACAAAAGGAAATCTGCATGTGAGCTTAAACAGGTGAAAAACACAGCAGGGAACATCCTTCCACACAGATTCTTTGTCTTTTGGTTCTCAGATGGAAATGCTTTTCAAGGTGGGGACAAACTATAAAAAGGAAGGGTGAACATGCCAAGACAACCCCCCTCCTCCCTGGCCATCTCACTCTTTGCACTTGAAAAGACAAAAGCAGCCACCATTGGACTCTGGGTGTGTGTGGGGGGGGGGAGGCGGGGGGGTGTCCTGATTTCAAGAGTTTGATCAGCAATGCTGCTGGAAGCATGTGGTGAGAAACGTTGCTTGAATCAAATATAATTTGTTAAGCTAGGTACTAGAAAGCATTTTTATATTTATTTTTCTTGTTACCATTTTTGACTTTTATATCTCATTGCTTGTACTCACTTAAAAGCTCTCTTTGTAGTTAATAAACTTGTTTTATCTAACCCACTGTGTTTAAGTTAAAGTTTCTGGGTAACTCATTTAAGGTAATAAGCTAGTGTATATTATTTCCTTAAAGGAATTATGGGCTTAATATATTCAGACTGTTCAGGAGAGGGCTGTGCAGTACAAGATATACATTTGGGGGGGGGGAATACAGGACTGGGAGTGTATTGGGGTCCCCCTGCAGAAGTAACCAAGGCTGGTAAAAGCCAGAGTGCAAACCAAGTATGGCTGGCAGGTTGCAGTTGCAGACAGACACTCAGGGTGTGGCTTGCCTGAGAGGCCTAGGTGGGCACTACTACATCAAAGCATTGTAAGGCACCCAAGATTGCAGGGCAGGGGTGACACAGCCCTTCAGTGGTCTAGATTGCATCCCGGTAGGTCTCAGAGCTCTGCTGCTTTACTGAATTAGTTGCACTTTTCTTCATATTCTGACATAATCTGACTTGCCACAATGGCAAGTTATCTGACATTCTGCATTAGGGTAAGTACCATGTGGTCTTACTTTTGGCATAATGTTTCCAGGGCAGATGGTGAGGAGGAAGCATCTACAGCATGGCTGTGGTTTGGGCACAGTCCATGGCTAGCATGGCCACTGGAGTGAGAGGTTAAAAGTTAGAGGTGGGGGCATCTCTTTGCACTGGCCAGCAGAGTTAGAAAGGAATGGAGAGGAATGCACACTACACCCGCCCCCAAGGACGCGGAAATGTTGCTCCAGCATGATTCCTACTGCAGTATGGCTCTCAACACTCTCTTTGCTGAAGACTGTAGCTTTAAGACACAATCTAGCCCTTTGTTTTGAAATATTTAAACCTTCTAAAATGGAGGAAGCTGTACTTGGTATTTCATCATTTTCCAAGGGAGGATCCCTGGATTTCCCTCCTTTCCGCTGTTCCACATTTTCTAACATCCTCCACACTTCAATCCAATAGTCGGCCACTCTGATAATTTTACTTGCAAACTGAGCACATTTAATCCGGAATTCAAGTCTAACGAAAACGTGGGACCCCAGGAGGCCAATATTACACATTAGAATTGCACTTGAAGAGAAGCTGTATTACACATTGCAACAAGTTGTGTGTTTTCCTAACACCTCATTAAGCAACTGAAAGGGAAGAGGTGAACTTTGAGCTGAACTAGCTGTCACTTACAAGATTAAAACAAGAGAAAGTATTCATATTACTTCCTTATTTTCAAAGTACCATTCAGTCTCACGCCACCACTGTGAGAGGATGCATATTCCTTTAATTGCAAGAATGTAGCCAGAGAAAATGCAAAAACCCAATGTTTTAATCTAGTACATTTCTTTTTTAAATCCAGTTTCTCTGGATAACTAAAGCTCTTCTTGTTTAAGCTTTTATTATTATGGCTCTAATATAAGATGGTGGCTTGCCTGGTTTAACAGAGACTCAACTTCCTTTGAAAGTGCTTGCACCCTAGGTGCCACATGAGCAAGGATTTCCTCAACAACCATTAATATGAAACAAAGTGGCACTCGCAGGAGGAGCGCTGGACTGGCAACATAAGAGCAAAATGATAACAGGTCATAGCTGATGCCACTGTATGAGAGAGTACACATTCATAACTGTTCTGAATAACTATGGGATAGCATACAGCTTGAGAACAGCCACTGTCTAGCAAACATCTAGATCTATTAATCTCTTTGGTGTTTGCAAATACATCAAAAAAGATTGTTGTATCGCAGTTGCTCCTATGTGATGGGCACTATATATCATTGTGAGACTGTCAAGGGGTTTAATACTCACTGCTGGGGTTCCTCCTTGTGGCTCATCTGGGGATTAGCTCTCAACCAGTCAGATGCCCCTCCTTCGGTTGTTTGCCCTGTGGTCTCTCTCTGGACTCAGGTTGCTCCCTCTTCAAGGGCCAAGTCACTACAGTCCTCCCTTTCTGGGATAAGAAAGTCCCTCAGGACAAACTGTCTCAGGCAGTCCTCTGATCCACTGCTCAGGCTGTGTCTCTTTCCCCAGAGGCTGGTAGGGGACCCTGGGCCTGCCCACTACTGGGTTACAACCCAGCGACCCTATGCCCAGCAATCATGATCTGCTCAAGCTTGGACCTTGTTGCTGTTTCCCTGGGCTCTTTTCTACCTTTCTTTCTTATTTTGTGGCCCTCCTCTGAGTTACCACTGGAGCTTCCTCTACTCCCTGTGGCTACTTCACCCCGTGGGTGCTTGCCAGAGTCTAGAGCTGAATAGTAGAGCTAGTCAAATTTTTCCTACAGATTATTTTAATCAAAACTGAAGTTTTTCACAGGAAAACGTTGATTCAGACAAAAAAAAATTCTGACAAGAAACATTGAAACAAAAATTGTAATTTCAAAACATTTCTAAATTAAATGCCAATGTTTTTGTTTTGACAAAAATGCAAGGAAATATTTTCGCTCACTTTGAAATGTTGGTTTAAAATGACAAGTTTTGTTTTATTTAGGCCAAAAGGTGTTTGGGTTTAAAAAAAAATATATTCTAAATTTTTCAGAACTTTATTCTGTGATTTCCACACACACCCCAACACCATATTAAGCTTTTCTGCTCTGATACAGAACGGAAACTCAGTTTCAAAATGTCAAAGATTTCCAGCCATACCTAGAGTCCAACAGGTTTATTTAAAAATCAAGGAAGGGTTACAACAAGAGAGGATAAGAACACAGGCTCTCTTTGTTAGGGTTTAGTTATACCAATATTACTGAAACCCACCAGTCAGTGTAGGTTAGTCATCCCATACTGCGCCTGATCCACAGAAGAATCAGGGGGAGGGATAGCTCAGTGGTTTGAGCATTGGCCTGCTAAACCCAGGGTGGTGAGTTCAATCCTTGAGGGGGCCATTTAGGGATCTGGGACAAAAATCTGTCTGGGGATTGGTGGAGGTTGGACTAGATGACCTCCTGAGGTCCTTTCCAACCCTGGTATTCTATGAAAAGAAGAAAGTCTATTAAACCCCCAGCTATTGAGCTTGACTCTTTAGCTTAAGATCAGGAAACTCCTAACTTTAGAGTGCTGGGCCCCCGGTTCAATCCACAGCACTGGCGAAAATAGACCCTATCATACTAGCACCTCAGATTTCTCAGCCTCTGTGTCAACCTCCAGGCAGATGGCTGCATGCCAGTACATAGGTTTCTTACCAGTGTTCTGTTGTACTGGAGACAGGACATAATCAAAACTGGAGAAAACTGCAAGCAACATTGGACCAAGGACTCTCTGAGCTGAGGCGTATGAAGGTAGGCAACTTCCAGACAGGGGTTAGAGCACAGGTAGAGGACATATTATGCAAGATTAAGTGCCCAGAGGGCTTGTGGGAAGGGATTGGTGAACCATCATTAAGGTTAAGATTTTGTCACTGTGATTTTTAGTAAAAGTCATGGACAGGTCGCAGGCAATAAACAAAAATTCACAGGAGCCTTGACCTGTCTGTGACTTACTAAAAATAACTGGGGTGGGGTGGGTGAGAAGTGTTGAGCGGGGGGAGGGGACGGACAGCCAGATCCCTACCGTGGGGGGGTGGGGAGACTGACATTCTGAGCCCCACTGCTGGGGGGAGGGGGAGACACAGCCCTGGCTTCAGCCCCAGCTGCAGGCACATGGCCCCGGCTCCGGCTGCAGCCACTGACAGCTAAAGCCGAAGAAGTCACGGTGGTCTGGTAGAGTCCTGGAATCCGTAACCTCCAGGGCTAAATCGTATCCTTAGCCATCATCTATAGACTGTTGTGACTGATTGTGGGTGTGCACATTCATTGCAGTCACAATGGGTTAGTAAACTGTGAGATAAGCTAACTTGGCATCCATCCTATCCCTCAGGGTGTGGTAGCTTCCTTGCCATGCAGCAGTACTACAGCATGGCTGGAGGGTGTTAATGTGTGAATACACAGCATGTGAAATAGAAAGCTCACAGCTGATGCCGAGTTAGATCTCCAGTATGAAACTCTCATTCTCTCTTGAAAAGCATCCTTTCCCAGCCTCTGTCCACCTCTTCCCCAATATACAGTCCTCATGATCTCAGCCAGAATTGATTGGAAGCAAGATGTCGTCTCCTTCCTCCTGCATCTTTTATCCCCTTTCTTCACCTATCTAGGCCCATCCACTAGCAGTCTGCTCAATATTAATGGATCTTATTATTAAATCAACAGAATACAGTAAATAATTAAAACAAAGTCCATACAACTGGCTCTGTTTGAAATACTTCTGGACTCTAGCCAGATATTTATCCCAGCTGTAAACATTCCTACCGGTATGATGTTACAACATCCCAGAAAGTGACAACTCCATGGTGACCACTCATCATGTTACGGTGTCTCTCATAAATTCTACCTTCCAAAGATGGTACTTTGGGGAGTGGCAGAAAAAGATGGCAGTGTCCATGGTTGGCAGAGTGTGTAATAGGCAGTAAATTACTTGACCTATATGCTTGTGCATCTCCAAATACCTGCCAGGTGCAGCTGCTCCAACCAAGTATTTTTCTAATAGGGTATGTCCTAGGACTGAAACTTTGGAAGAGGTGCTGGTTCATCAGGTCTTCATTTGATGGTTTCCAAAAAGAAATGAAAGATTCTCTGTTTTCCTGCTGAATTTCACCACTTATCACACATTTTAAGACACAGTCAGGCTCTTACTTTCTAGTTAGTGGGTATCTTGTTTGTGCCCTGACAAAATAAATTATCAGTATTGTACATAATGTTCACCGTTATAATGTGCCTACTCAATAAAATCATGCTCAATTATATTATGTGACAGGCATGTTCCATTAGAACATCTACTATAATCAAATCCACTTCCACCCCCCATCCCTCCGGAAGGCACAATAAAAGTCAAAATGATCAAAACAAATGGTTACAGGTAATCCATCCACAAACAACCTCAGAGGATGTCAAAACATGCATTTAAAGTACAGTGGTTGTCAAAAGCAATGATATCCCGAGTCTTGACTGAAAATATAAAGCTGATAGAGGTAATCCAGGGATTGTGAAACACAACAGGGAAATTGAGTAATGGATTTTAATTGAATTTAATTCTAGAGTAGATTTATATTCAAGGGGAACCTTGACCCAGAAAGTATCAGAGGGGTAGCCGTGTTAGTCTGAATCTGTAAAAAGCAACAGAGGGTCCTGTGGCACCTTTAAGACTAACAGAAGTATTGGGAGCTGAAGAAGTGAGGTTCTTGGGAGCATAAGCTTTCGTGGGTAAGAACCTCACTTCTTCAGCTCCCAATACTTCTGTTAGTCTTAAAGGTGCCACAGGACCCTCTGTTGCTCTTGACCCAGAAAGTCTTTTTTGGACTAAACTTTCAGAAACCACCTCTATATTTGAGTCTGCAGGCAGGCACAGGCAATTTTGCAGGCCCAAGTGATAGGATTTAGATATCCAACTACCTGCTCTGAGAGAACAACATTTGTGCTGACAAATTAGTTAGCTAGCTAAATTTTAGTCATTAAGATTAGAGGCTGATTTGAGACACTTAAGAATGTGGCCCTGATTGTGTGCATGCGTCTGAATGAGACAGCTTGCAGTGTGCTTGCCAAAAATGGGGAAAGGAGAGCTGTCAAATGGCTGAATAATGCCATCTCTCTTTTACCTTTCTATTTCTGGCTCTGACATTCCCAGTCCCACATTTAACACATTTGTTGTTAGTTACAGGCTTGCTTAGGCATCAAGGAGGCAAGGTTCAATCATCAGTTTTTTTGATTTTTGTTTCTGTTTCAATTATTAAAAAGGCAATCTGATGTCAACAAGTAAGCATAAGTCTTGTCAAAATAAATCCCTCTCACATGCACACAAAGCAGGAGGACAACTCATTGTCTTTGGCAACAGGGCATCATGTTGTGTTGCAGAGCAGGTAGGTGGAACTCAGATTTGGCAGTGACTTCAGGACTTTTACTTGTTAAGGCAGTAAGGGCTCCTGGGTCATTTTTTCCCCCCATTACTAGTAGGTCACAGTGACCTCTAGAATGTGTTGTAAATAAGCCATTGAACAAGGGAAAGGGAGCCTGTGGAGAGAAAAATATCCTATTCCTACATTAAAAAAAAAAAAAAAAATCCAGCTATTTGCCGCTACCAAAAATAGACAATGCACTGTGTGAAATGTGAAGAAGAATAAATATTTGGACCTTTGCGATAAAGTTCACAAGCTACAAAAGCCTAGTAAAAATCCCCAGTAAGACAGAAAAGTCAAAACTGAAGCTAAGATTATAAATCATGGATTCACATTGCTGTAAAAACTCTCCCATCCAAGAGCAAAAATGTTAAGAGGTGAAAATGGAGGCCCAGATACACAACTTACCTCGCACGCTTGTGCATGATTTTGCACATATTTCTGTGCACAAAGTTCTGCTTGCATGTGCAAATATCTGATGTAAGGGCATACAAGATGATTTGAGCACATACATTTGGACAAATGTTTTGTATGAGCAAGCAGGCTTCAATTTTTTACAAAATTTAGCCACTAATGAGCTCCAGCCTTTGGTGCTATGAGCTCAGAATCCTTTATAGACAGATAACTCCCTCAGACAAAAGACATTTCCTACATATTATATATTACACAGAGTTTACTATGACAGAGAATATTAGAGTACTCAGAGTATGGCTAGTGAGTACAACAGTTTACATATCCCTCTGGTGAACAACCATCCTATGATCAACCACTTTTTACTTATTCATTTCAAAGAGAAAATTAGCTGATATTCTAACATTGCAGTGTCTAAGGCTGAGAAGGCACTTCCATTCTAATCCCCTATTTTCAATCACTTCTGTGTTCCAGAAATGGCATCGTGTGAAGTGATGAATTTAAAGAGAAAATGCTGATGACTGAAGTTAATTTAATTTCACGCAGCCGTTCTAATTTTTGCAGAATAATGATGAGACTCCTCATGTTTGGCTAACACGGCTGTATTAATTTCTCCCTATTTCCATTTTATTTTGAAGTAAATTTTACAGTGGGTTCTATTATGGTTCAGCAGCACATACTTCTTTATCCAAATGCAGGAGGGCAGTAACTAGTGTTTCAGGAAAATCCAGATTCCTTCATAATCAGTACAGTAACTCCTGGCCTGAGGGTAATGTGAACAGTTTACTAGTCAATCCTTTTTATCTGGCTCCATGGGCATTACCACATTTGTCGTTATGCCCAGAAGTGACTCCCCATATAAATTATAAAGATGATGGAAACAATGATCTTGGGGAAGGGGGGCTCTTATAAATCAAAGATCCAAAACCAAACTGAGTGTGAAGGGTGTGTCAGAATGCAAACCCAGATCTATTTCAGATTTTTGCAGCTGAGCCTCTTTTTACTGAGCAGTGAGTCTACAATCAGATCCAAATTTCTGGGGTATTTGTGAGCGCTGAATTCAGATCTTGATCTGAAAATTCAGATTTTGAAGCTCAGGCCCATTTCTAGCAGTAACATTCTTGGAAATTCTGTTCTCTAGGGACAGTACAAAATGGATGGGGTTTCACTCAGTTAGAGAGTTCTCACCTGAAGAATAGACTATAACAGGCATTATCTTCTCTAAACACATTTTCTGGAGACTTTAGCATACAAGTGGAAATGAAGAGCCTGATTATGATCTTACTTACACCAGTTCTACATTGGTTTAAGTCCATTGAGACTTCAGTGGAATTACTCATGATTTACACCAGTGTCAGTGAGAATGCGGCTCAAAATATCCATTATGACCATTAGGAAGCCCAAAGTAAACTGTAATAGGGACATCGATTTTTCAATTATTGATGTAACGTAATGAAAGAGGCATGTTGTGCTGGATCACATCAATTTATGTCAGGTCTTATGCCATAGCCCCTAATGTGAAGCAACACAATTCTAAACAGATTTTGTGACAAATACTAAGAGAGATCCTGCTTTTTCCTAGTTGCTTATTTAATGACACACAAAAGCTGCTGAAAGAACTAGAATCCTCACTGTGTTGTGTGCTGTAGACAGTTCCACAATTGCAAATGCCATAACACCTAACAGGAAGTTACTTCAGCACGTCTTTTTGGTCAAGAGTACTTGAGAATTTGAACATTTTGTGCAGTACTTAGTACCAAGTGACTGATAAAAAAAAATAATAAAAAAAAACTTAAGTCAAGTTGATCTGATGTTGGCCTTCTGCAGTACTGTGCTGGAAGGTCATCATCCTGACAGCTGTAGTGCTTTCCAGGCCTCCAGTGGCCAGGAATGCTTTAAGGAACTTGAGTGGGTGGAGATGGGGATAATTGATTCTATTGTGTTCCCTTATAGTAAGCTTTCTAGCTGAAAAAGGAAGAAACACTTAGGGCTTCGCTACACTTGCGAGTTACAGCGCATGAAAGGAGCCCCAGGCGCACTAGCTCACTACCCGTCCACACTGGCAAGGCGTGTAGAGCGCTCTGACTCCACGGCTACAGCACTGCTGGTACTCCACCTCAGCGAGTAGAATAACGTTTGATGCGCCCCAGCGTCAGTGTGAACGAGGTGTTACATTACTGTGCTCTGATTAGCCTCCAGAAACGTCCCAAAATCCCCTTAAGTCAAGTGGCCACTCGTCATTGTTTTGGATATGCCCTTTGAAAGCTCGGTTTGACAGCCGGCATGCTTATCTGCTCTCAGACAAAGCAACCATTACTGTGGAATGCTGTGTGTGTGTGTATGAGAGAGAGAGAGAGAGAGAGAGAGGGAGGCAGAGGGGGAGGGGAGGGAGAGGGGGAGGTCTGCTGCTGTCTGAACTTACAACACAGCATGCTGACATGCTCTCAGCCCCCCAAAAACCCACTCCCCCCCCACATACACAACACACTCCCTGTCACACTCCACCCCACGCCCCCATTTGAAAAGCACGTTGCAGCCACTTGCATGCTGGGATAGCTACCACAATGCAGTGCTCTCTGTGGCCCTTGCAAGAGCTGCTAATGTGGCCACGCCAGTGCGCTGTCAGCTGTCAGTGTGGACAGACTACAGCGCTTTCCCTACTGCGCTCTACGAAGGCTGGTTTAATTCAAAGCGCTCTACATCTGCAGGTGTAGCCATGCCCTTAGTCAAGTTCTGATCCGAATCCTGTACAAAAGGATGCCAAATTCAGAATGGGAACTGACCAAAAGAATGGAGTGTGAGCTAATGGACAAAATCTCTGGGACCAATAGAGATGCAGAAAACAACCAGGGAGTGGGAGTGAAAGAGCTGCTATGTAATGACTGCTGGGGGACAGGTGGGGAAACATCAGACCTGTGTTTCATGCAAAGATCTCAGTGTTCATAGCCATTCTTGGAGATGGGCCAAACCAAAGTGGTTTCAGTTTCAGACTTGGTCAGTAGACCTTTGATTTTACAAAACAAGCCAAACTTTTGGTTTAACAACCTATAGATATGTAGAATGACGGCATAGTATTAACATTGAAGGCAGCTGTTAGGGTCTAAAATTTAATCACAAATCTACATTACTGCCAATTTACCAATATCTAGGGAATTAATTTTCCCCTTGTCCTCTTACTCTCTGAAGGCAAAAATAGAAAAACTACAAAATGGATTTACTTGCCTGCAAGCTTTCCTAAAATTAGAGAATCTAGAGAGGGTAAGACCTACTATGTCATCTACTCCATCTCCATGCCAGTGCAAGGTTGTTCCATATTATATGTTTACCAGTGCTTGGTCTAGACCAGTGTTTCTCAACCTTTTTGATATCAGAGACCAGCTTGCTGCCTTCCTAAACTGTGCCAGGGAAATCCCAGGGATTGATGCTGGTCCACGAACTGGTGGTTGAGAAACACTGGTCTGGACTACCTTTATATGTGCCTAGTGACAGGGCTTCCTTTGTGAGATTATTCACGATCTACTGAAATCACTTTCCCTGCTCTGGCTCCAGCTAGTTGCACTCTTTTCCATGCAAATGGCAAAGGTGGAGTGGCATCTGCAGCTATTAATTCCTTGAAATATTGCAAGAATATACTTGTGATCTTTCTGTTCCAGAAATACTATAAACACTCTTCCTGCAGTGATTCACAGAAGAATGGAGGTGCATGGCTCAGCAGGCAGAACTCCTTCCTGGACCCAGTTCAGATTATAAACAGCTTAGAAAAGTCATAAATTGAATTCAAATCAGGTCTAGCAGGGTAGGCTACTTCAAAACACTCCACTTCCAGCTCAGGAGATACCACAGGGATTCATCCTTGCAATTCTGGGACAGGAACACAGTAAAAACCTTTATTCTCTAGTAGTTCAGTACTCATGGTAGATTCTTATCACAGTCATAGGCACTTTAGCCAAAAAGTGTTGCATCCAACACTTGGGAATTCTATATTAGCCCTCATCTTGACAGATAAAGAGGAACGGGTCACAGAACTAAAATTAATGGTAACTTAGGTACAAGTGATCATGACTTGATCATATTTCTAATACGCAAGCTGAATAAAGTCCAGACCAGTGAAACACATAAACAAACAGTGCTTTAAGAGGGACAATTTAATAAAGCTGAAAACCATTATGAGCCAAATCATCTGGGTGGAAGAATTTAAATCAGGAAATATTTGTATGATAGCAGAGGATTGTTTAAGTCACACTCCCACAACTGAGGAAGAAGGCTGTGTTTTTATTATATATATATATATATATATAAAAATAAAATATAAAAACAAATGGAAGAAAGGAAAGTTGATGGTAATGTCTATAAAACAAAAGAAAGGAACTGTGTAAAATTGATAAGGGAAGCAAAGGGACAAAAGGAGAAACCTATGGCCAGTAGAGTTAAGGACAATAAAAGATTTTTTTAAAAGAATATTAGGAACAAAAAGAATCCTAACAATGGAAATGGTCCATTACTGGATGGAAATGCTAGAATTATCCATACTAATGCAGAAGGGGCAGAAGTGTTCAATAAATGTTCCTGTTCTATATAACAGAAAAACAGATGATATAGTCACATTATTTGGTGGTGGTAACACTTGCCATTCCACTAGTATCTCAGGAGGATGTTAAACAGCATCTATTAAAGTTAGACATTTTAAAATCAGCAGGTCTGGATAACTCACATGCAAGAGTTTTAAAAGAGCTGACTGAGGAGCCCTCTGGATCATTAATGTTGATTTTCAATAAATCTCAGAACACTGGGGAAGTTTCAGTAGACTGGAAGCAAGATAATGTTCTGTCAATATTTTAAAAAGGTAAATGGGATGTCCCAGGTAATTATAGGCTTATCAGTCTGATGCTGATCCCAAGCATGATAATGGAGCAGCTGATACAGAACTCAATAAAAACATTAAAGGATAATATAATTAATGCCAATAGCATGGGTTTATGGAAAATAGATCTGTCAAACTAATTTGAGATTTTTTAAATGAGATTACAAGTTTGGTTGCTAAATGTAATACTGTTGATGTATACTTAGACTTCTGTAAGGCATTTGACTTCCCACAAAACATTTTGATTAAGAACCTAGAAAGATATAGAATTAATGTGCCACACACTGAATGGCCTAAAGCTGGCTAACTGATGGGTCTCAAAATGTAATTGTAAAGGCGGAATCACCACTAAATGGTTATGTTTCTAACGGGGCCCTCCAGGGATTGGTTCTTGGCTCTACATTATTTAAGATTTTTATAAATGACCTTAAAGTAAACAAAAATCACTGATAAAGTTTGCAGATCACATAAAAATTGGGTGAGCAGTAAATAATGAAGAGGACAGGCTACTGATAAAGAGTGGTCTGGATCACTAGGTAAATTGGGCACAAGCAAACAATGTGCATTTTAATATGGCTGAATGTAAATGTATAGCTCTGGGAACAAAGAAGGCAAGACATACTTACAAGATGGACAATTCTATCTTGGGAAGCAATCACTCTGAAAAAGGTTTTGGTGGCTAATGCAACGCTGTGACCAAAAGGGCTAATGCAATCCTTGGATACATAAACAGAGGGGATCTCGAGAAATAGTAGAGAAGTTATTTTATCTCTCTTTGGCAGTGGTGCAACCCCTGCTGAATACTGTGTCTAGTTTTGGTGTCCACAATTCAAGAAGAACGTTGATCAATTAGAGAGGGTTCAGAGAAGAGCCATGAGAATGATTAAAGGTTTAGAAAACATTCCTTATAGTGATAAGATCATTAGACTTAAGGAGCTCAATCTAGTTAAGAAGGTTAAGGAGTGACTTGATTACACTTTATACATACTTCCACGGGAAACAAATATTTAATAATGGTTTCTTCAGTCTATCAGAGAAAGATGCAATCAATGGCTAGAAGCTGAAACTAGACAAATTTAGACTGGAAATAAAGCATAGATTAACCTTTGGAACAATTTATTAACAGTTGTGGTGGATTCTCCATCATGGACAATTTTTAAAATCAAGATTTGATGTTTTTCTAAAAGATCTGCTCTAGGAATTATTTGGGGGAAGTTCTATGGCCTGTGTTATGCAGGAGGCCAAACTAGATTATTACAATGGTCCCTTCTGGTTTTGGAATCCATAAATACCTAAGATTGTTTTGTATCTACTCCAAACCCCAATATTTGGGGCCTTTGAGGGAGACACTGATTTCATGGCAGTTTTGAGTTCCTATGCATAGCCTGTCCTTCTCAGAAGCCATCAAGTACTTATTGTTTATCTAAGACATTGTTCTGATTCTTCCTTCTTAACTCTCTTTGTTTTGCTTCTATTTGGTTTAGGATTGGCTATATTTATATTTTTATTGCTTTATAATATTTTGCCTTTCCTGAGCTTCTTGACTGTGTTTGTTCCATTTGCATAAACATTTAAAATTATAGTTCAGGCCTCCTGGTATTTTATGTCCATAAGAGTCAATCAGTCTTGAACTAGAAGAAAGAATCAGCATATGGAATTTTTTACTTTTGCTGACTATGGATAATGATAATTTCCACCACCACCGGCATAATGTGTAGCTGGCAGATGTCATGGAGCCACAATTATATGAAATTATTAAAAGGATACTTTTAAATCAGTCTGAAGATCCATCAGTTGTAAACGACAATTTCTTTGTCTTTTTTGGACTATTAACTTTATCAGAATAGTAATACCTGGAAACATAATTGACTGTAAGTGCTCATTATGATGGCAAGTTGTTACTTATTGAGGGAGACAAGGAGACGGTGTGTGTATAAATGGCTCCCATTTTTCATCCATAATGTATGTCTGATTTCTCATTTTTGTCATGACTGTGTAATAGTTATTTTGGCAGGGTGCGGGTTACCACACATACAGCAGGGGTAAGCCACCCAGACATTTTGTCAGAATAAACGGTCAACCTGGTTGATTCAATTCCTGGAAACGTAATTGTATTTAAATGTTGACTACAATAGTCTATTATTGAGCCAGCCTTTTACAATGGGAAGGTGAAGGGGTTTGAAGTAATGTTTTGGGGGGCTGTTTTTCAATTATTTAGAGATGGCCCAGATTTTAACCCCAGGATTGAAATTTAGAAAATGTGGGCATAGATTCAGACCCAATCTAAAATTCACAGCTAACCCTATATCTATACTGGGCTGAATCAAAACCCTATAGGAAGTTTTTGTCTGGATCCAAACTTTGGGGCCTGAGCCTATCTGTAGTATCGATACATGATGAATCCCATCATTGACAGGTTGACTACAGTCTCCAGCCCCATGACAGAGAGAATGCTCTGTATGACTCCAGGAAATGATTTAATCACAGAATATGAAGTGTATTTTCAAAAGTGGTGCATGGAATTTGAGTGCACAGATCCCATTATTGCTGTATTTTATAGTTGGTTGTAGTGTTGTGCCACAATGAAAATATATTTCAAATCATTCACCCAAAGAGCCATTGAAGAGTAGAAAGAGAGAGACAGTAAAGTGGATAAATGTTTACTCTATGGCTCTTCAAATGACTGCATAAATGGTGGGGGAAGGGAACCAGTCTAATAATGATGATTAGGAAACATACTATTTTGGAATAGTTTCACGTATGCAGTAAGTTACCATCTGAGACATGGCTGGCTAACAGGGTTTTCTCAAGTAGCACTGATCTCTCTTTTCCTGTGCTATCAAACTGTCCATTTTATATTGTAGTGCTGTCTCTCCAGCTGAAAGGAAACAAACACTAAACAAGGGTCTGGGCTGGCACACTACAAAATCTCTGCCCACAGAACACCAGAAATTAGATATTTCCACTAATTGGGATTCAATCCTGCCAGGTGCTGAGCACTCTGACTTGGATTCAGTGGAGCACCTCAGTACATACTTAAACTTTAACACTCTGCCTTTACTCTAGACCCACACATCGCCAGGATGTCTAGATCTTGCTGCTTCTTCCTGTGCAACATTTCTGAGAAGTAGCCACTCAGTGACTGGGAACTTTAAGCACTGCCCCAATACAAATACATAATTATTACTACTATAATGAGTAGGTGTTTTGATGTTAATGGGACTACTTGCATGTTTAAGAAATTAAGTACTTGTTTAAGTGCTTCACTGGATTGGGATCAGGATGCTCAACAGTTCCCAGGATTGAGCCCTTGATTGGGTGTTAACCCATAAGCCCAACATCCACTGAAATGTTGACAAACCGTTCAGATGACTATACCTCTCAGAGCTATCTGTCTTTCTACAAACTCAGTGGAGCAGCCCTGCATCGATTCACAGCGGACGGGTAATAATTGCAACCTGAAGAGGTTTTTTTTAAAAAGTTAGTTTAAATTCTAGCAGAAAAGAACGGGGCCACTAAAGTAGCTCCAGTGTGGTGCGTTATCAACTATTCGCTCAGATCAAGCAGGAAGAGCTGGCCTTCGAGAAAATAGTGCCCTTGGCAAACTTGTATTTTGGTCCCCCCAGCCATACCCTGTATCACCCCTGACCCCCGCAGCTTCCCCCTCTGGAAACTGGCTTTTTAGCCAGCTAGCCGTCAGTACCTTACAGAACTGGTAAGAAAAAAAAAATTCCAGTGCCCCTGCCGGCCTCTACGTTAGCACTAGAGTTATGCTGGTGGAACTGCAACCGTGGGAGGTTTTTTTAAAAAATTGCTGGTGCAGACAAGACTTTAGAATCTACGCAGACCAGGCAAATTGGCTGCTTTAGGGCAGGAGTGGCTGCTTTAAAAACCAATAAATATGCATTGTCAAGGAAGGCAAGTCCTTAATGGCACCCGTTGACATATACGGCCCACAAAGTCAACCCATGGAAGAGATGGCAAAATCCCTGGGCAGTTTTGGTTGCCGCCAAGTGTTTTCTTGCCGCATATGCCTGGGAACACTACAAAGCCACTTGAGCATCACATTGTAATGGGAAAGCACAGCCAGCAGGAAGTTTGTGGGAATACAAATCAGTCACACCAGGGAACAAATGGAACCACAAGAGACTCAATCAAGCATTGCTTAAGACAGAGGCTGTGCACTAGAACCAAGCTCTGAGCAATGTCTGCAACAGATCAATGAAAAAGTAGGCAACCTCCTTCAATGTGTGGCAAGAAGTCTGAAGGAGTGCAGCCATACTGAATCAGCAGGCTCTGCTGTAGTGCATCAGCCCTCCATTTATCCCGTAGAAAGTAGGATCATAGGGAAGGGGGTGAGAGAATCTCAAGGCTCAGAGGGAACCCCCACTGCTAATGTATTTCTCTTTAGAGACACCACGTCGCCCCAATGCATATTCCCTTCTCTGTGCTAGTTTCCTTTAGGTCCCCTTGGGAGTAGACACAAAGAATCCCACATATAACATCACAACCTGCAATAAAAAGAAACCTGAGAACAGGATCTTATATTGCCCCCCTCTTCTACTGGAAAGATCTAGGAGGAAAGGCTACTTGAGCCCAATACTTGCTTCCCATCACAGCAGGAGATGGGGGGGGGGGGGCGGGTTGTTTGTTTTTTGCACTAGTGTCCAAATTTCCTTGCAAATTGAATCTGAGTAACAATAAAAGTAAGTATTGGAGCAGATGTTCTCTGTATGTATAAATATCTTCTGTCTGTGTGTTTCACTCTATGCATCTGAAGAAGTGGGCTGTAGCCCACGAAAGCTTATGCTGAAATAAATTTGTTAGTCTCTAAGGTGCCACAAGTACTCCTGTTCTTTAAAAAAAAAAAAAAAGTAATTTAACTTTGTACTAATGAGCTTCTTTTCTGAATACAACAGACAGACAGACACCAAAAGAGGAAGGAGTGTACAATGTCTGAGTGTACAAATAGTTCTACAGGAGCAAACTCCAAAGAGCCTGCAGAACAGAACCAGAAACACTGGACAGCTGTTTGTTATGCTGGAGAAACGTCACTGAGTAGTTGTCACAGATCTGTGACACCCTTGAGCACTCACCTGATTGCTGTGGGGGGACATCCAGGTGTTTAAATCCTCCGAAGTCTGAACAGAGCTGTTCCCACCTTGGGGCCTTAAAGCATACTGTCAGGGTGCAGACTCTATCTAGCACCCCCGCTCCTGAGAGGTGTAACCAGGCAGCCCACTGCTCAGTCCCTAGAAATACTGATGATCCCTTAGACACCTCCATAGCTTAAACAAACCCTCTCCTAGAACTCCAGCCATGTGAGCATTCTGGGCCCACAGTTTACCTCTTCAAAGGGCACATGGTAGGCACTACACCTGCTGCATACAGACTTACTTTGCACAGCATTCTAAAACACCATTTACTCATGCATGTTAAATACACAAAGTTTACTGTATGATCTGTACTCAACAAACATCCTGAACACAATACCCCCCTCACTCTAGCTCACCCTTCAGTTGGGAGTGCAGGGTCCCCCGTCAGACTCCTACAGCAGCTGCTCTCTACCTGAGTAGCTAAAAATGGCCACTGACACCAAAGAGAGCAGCTCCTGTCCTTTTATACCTTTTCAGTCCCTGTCAGGTTACTCCCAGATTAGCCTTCTCAGGTGATCCTAGATTCTTACCAGGTGACTTCATTGCCAGGCAACCTCTCCCTTAACAAACCATTTGTCCTGGGTGGGAGGCAGTCTATTGTCTAAGCATTTGTATTTGAATAGAGGATGATCCCTCTATTGACCCTCTGTTGCCAGCCCTGTATCACTACCCCTTGGAATTTCAGTCCAGCATGGAGATAAAAGCAAACAAAGAAGACTACAGACTGCACTTTCAAAATAGAGTCTGCCGCTTGGTCAAGATACCAACAGAGCTCATTATCTCACATAGAATTCATAAATTGTACAGACAGATTTACCAAGTCATCACAGTAAAATTCTTAAATATTGCAGCAACTTCCTGGGGTTTTAATCAGGATTGGGGGCCCATTGTGCCAGGTCCTGTAAAAATGAAGGCACAGTCCCTATCTGTGTAAGACAGAGATGCTGCATGTAGAAAGA
This sequence comes from Emys orbicularis, assembly GCF_028017835.1. NCBI lineage: Eukaryota > Metazoa > Chordata > Testudines > Emydidae > Emys > Emys orbicularis. The sequence goes on along the minus strand of NC_088684.1, from coordinate 184,386,510 downwards.
AGTTAGAACAGCTGTCTCAAAAGCCACAGACAGAGCAGAGGTAGAAGTAACAGACCCACATTGCCGGGTGTGAATTTTAAGAGCCAGGACCTGCACAGGTCTGTTAACAGAGCATCAGAGGACACCCTATAAACAAGAAATAGGATTCTCTTTCAGGGTGATGGGTCACTGAAGGGTTTCTATTTTGGACATGATATACTGTACATCTGACTCTCATCATTACCGACTACCATCTGTGTGTCATCTTAGCTGAAGTAGCGTGGGTTGATGCTAATCTCTGCGAAGGGTCAGGAGGAGAAAGTCTGCAACACCCAGAGCTCCAGCACAGAGGGGGCTGTGTAAGGAACCTTTCAGCTCTGAATCAGGCCTGAATTTTGTAGCTGATAAGCTGCAAAATCTTGTAAGCCTAAAATATCTATTGCTGGCTTTTTCCAGAATAAAGCTCTTTGATGATGTTTCTGCTGCACACCAGAAGACAAAAGACATCGGCATTTTTGTGGTGAGAAGTTATTAAAAAAAATAGAGACAGACAGCATTCGTAGGCACTTTGCCAAAATAAACGTTGATTTTTTAAATCTAGCAGTGCAGTCACATAGACCAGTATTTTCTATTAATCAGTTTTAAAATATTGTTATAGTTAAGGTGTTTTTGAGAGCTTTCTTTGGGGAGGGGAAGATACATGGGGCAAGGGAAGAGAAGAAAATGTGTTTGAAAAACCATCCTAAACCTCCAGTGTGCAACAAGGAGCTCTGCACTGGCATCAGACTTTGACAAGCAGCCAGATCCCACAGAGCTGAACTGCTAGTTTCTTTAGGGCTCATCTAATCAACACAAACAGGAAGTATTGTGGCCTGTTAGTAAGTGTTAAGGTGTTGTCTCTACTGCTTTCTCTGGGATTTCCTATACCATTTCCCAGTCAAATGTCCACTCTTTTCCAAAAGCTCTGTAATTCAAATAATAAATAATGATTTTATAACCAGACATAACTCACTCTGCATAGTGTCACGATAAGCAGCAATTGCCTTGTTAAAAATGTTTAACTCTGTCCATTCTGACCTTTGGCAAGGGTTTGCCCCCTGCAACACGGAGTGCCACAGTCCAACTCTACATCCGCTAAGCATTACTCTAATCCTGAGCTCTGGCCCTGATCCCCTCCACCTGGAGTTTGAGGCGGAGACCCATACACAGCCGTAGGTGGTAATGTACCTCCATGGGAGAGATGGGTCTCCTTGGCTGAACTGACAACTGGAGAGAGACTGAAGTTGAGCCTCTTTCCACCCAACTGACAGATGGGTAAGAGACCAAAAACTCATTTACATAAGACACTGAAAAGCCATCAGATAGTATCTTGCAGTCTATACTGAGCTGGGGTGCATCTGAAAATGCTTCATATACCCACACTACCACTCATGTGTGCCATTTAGTGCCCCACTAATGTCTGCTTAAATTATGAGCTATTTCAGCCAGTGCAAACCTGCCAGAGCTGTTTAGAATACTGGGAGCTGGGAAAGGCTCTGTGAAGCCTAGACAAATTAGAGGATTGGGCCAAAAGAAATCTGATGAGGTTCAACAAGGACAAGTGCAGAGTCCTGCACTTAAGACGGAAGAATCCCATTCACTGTTACAGACTAGGGACTGAATGGCTAGGAAGCAGTTCTGCAGAAAAGGACCTAGGGGTTACAGTGGACAAGAAGCTGGATATGAGTCAACAGTGTGCCCTTGTTGCCAAGAAGGCTAACGACATTTTGGGCTGTATAAGTAGGCATTGCCAGCAGATCGAGGGACGTGATCATTCCCCTCTATTCGACATTGGTGAGGCCTCATCTGGAGTAATGTGTCCAGTTTTGGGCCCCACACTACAAGAAGGATGTGGAAAAATCGAAAAGAGTCCAGCGGAGGGCAACAAAAATGATTAGGGGGCTGGAGCACATGACTTACGAGGAGAGGCTGAGGGAACTGGGATTGTTTAGTCTGCAGAAGAGAAGAATGAGGGGGGATTTGATAGCTGCTTTCAACTACCTGAAAGGGGGTTTCAAAGAGGATGGATCTAGACTGTTCTCAGTGGTACCAGATGACAGAACAAGGAGTAATGGTCTCAAGTTGCAGTGGGGGAGGTTTAGGTTGGATATTAGGAAAAACTTTTTTACTAGAAGGGTGGTGAAGCACTGGAATGGGTTACCTAGGGAGGTGGTGGAATATCTCCTTCCTTAGAGGTTTTTAAGATCAGGCTTGACAAAGCCCTGGCTGGGATGATTTAGTTGGGAATTGGTCCTGCTTTGAGCAGGGGGTTGGACTAAATGACCTCCTGAGGTCCCTTCCAACCCTGATATTCTATGATTCTAAGCCAGATAAGCAAACTATTCTGGCTAAAGCCATATTTCCTCATGGTATTTCAGTGCATCATCCCCTTAAATATTATGCTTTTGTAATCTTGCTGGTAGCTACATCGAAAAAGTAACCATCACTACATGTTAACTAAATTAATATTATCTATCAGTTCATAAATATCACGTGGTTAAAAAAAACCTTAAAACTGGCCTATTGGGGGAAAATATGTTTATATTTCTTCAATCAAAGAATGAAGTCCGTGAATGATCTCAACCTGTTAACATTTGTACCCGAATCCTTGAATGAGCAGAAGAAAAATAGTAAACAGAAAATGATCAACATACAACAAATTTAAAAGCATCTGGTGAATAACAAGTTAATGGGAGGAGAAGTGAAAAGGATTATTGGTACAACATTAGCACCTATCAGCAAATTAGATGTCCAATACTCATACTAAAAAATAAGCCAAGGGCTAGACAACAGACAAGATGAACTGATTATGCTAACATTGGCCATAGAAGGACTAAGAGAGGAAGCCACAGAAAGTGACATCATTGCCTGTAATGCCTGGTGCTGACATGCCTTGGCTATAGGCCAACATGCTGTTGAGAAAGGCAGAATAATTATTCCTTCCCTGTCAAGAAAGAACAGCGGGGTTAATTTTTGCCTAGAAGGATATGGAACAAGAGTTTGGGGGGAAACTACAGTGTCATCAGTGAAGCATTAGGGGAGCAGTCCAACTCTCAAAGTCCAGCTGACTAATGAATATTTCTTGCCTAAGCACATGGATATGGGAAAAGGGATTATATATAATTTGTAAATTGTTATTTTTAACAAGGCATAAAAATGAAATGAAATGACAAAAAATGAAACCATCCTATGTTTAAATAACCTTAAATTTAGAGAAGAGGCAACTAACTTAGGGAAATTCCAAGTTCAGGGACAGCAAAATTCAGACCTGTAGTACAGAACATGAGTGCAGCCCTGGTCTTTGAAAGATAAGTCTGAATGTTGTGCCTGATCCTCTATTCATTCTGTTTGCTGGGAATTGAATCACATGATTTTCATCCATGGAATTTGCTACAAAAATCCATTTCCTTCTGCAGAATTGGGCAACAAAATCTAATGGAATTTTAACAGCTCCCCCCACACCACCACCTTTCTAGCCTTTATTGTGATGAAAACCTACTAACTGTGAATCAAGTGTAATTGATGTAGCAACGTCTGCCCAAGTCTGCAGCCGGCCCAGAACATTAGCTGTGATGCCTGACTGTCCCCATTCATTACAGTGCGGAAGCTAACTCTGAAGCCTAATGATTCTAGCATTGCCATATGTACTGTCACCTATTTTACCAACATTGTTTTAGCAGAATCATGTTGATTCATCATACATTATCTATCATTACTGGAGCAGCAGCAAATTTGGGGATGCTATCAAGCATTGCTGAGATGGGGAAGTAGGAGTTTACCATCCCCACTAAAGCAATCTCCAATCCTTTCTAGCTGCCAAAAGTCCTACTATCCCCTACCCTGCTACCAAAGTCAGTAGCCTCCCGCACTCTCCCCACAAAAAATAAAATAAAGTTCTGCAATACAAAGTTATGAACCACCAATACAATTGTTCCTAATATACATTGTTCCTAAATCTTCAATTGTTCAGTGTAAAATAAATGTAACTTAATATTACAGTAATCAACAAGGAAAACTCACTGATTGCACAAGTCAGTTCTCTCTCTAATCCAGCAAGAGGCTCCATTTAATAATTTATGTGGAGATGCTGTAATATTTTCAGACTGCAGAAACCAAGGGGCTGTGTCACAGAATTTAAGTGTTCTGCATGGAGGCCTGGCATATGTGGCACACAGCATTAACCACTTAAGTCAGAACTCTGAAATTCCAACAGCTTCAGCAACATAAGCTAAGGCTGGGCTCCCAGTCTAAATGCTAACTTGTTCCTGTGTTGCTGGTATCAGACCCATGATGTTAAGGAAGTATGCAAGAACTGGCCTAATACACCACCACAGCCTATTTTAAAACGGACTATGTACAGTTTTGGTTTGTCTTTTTAACTGAAAGGCTGGATTATGGAAATATATAGTTATGGTGTTTTTTTTTAAAAAAGGTAGATTATTGATCCCCTGTAATATAATGACTGCTTTGTAGCTGTTACAATTCGTCTCTATACCTAGAAATGTATTTTTTTTTAAAATACACACCTGCATTATAGATACAAAGACAGTTACTTTTAATGCCAGAAGCTGGGAATGGGCGACAGGGGATGGATCACTTGATAATTACCTGTTCTGTTCATTCTCTCTGGGGCACCTGGCATTGGAAACTGTTGGAAGACAGGATACTGGGCTAGATCTTTGGATCTTTGGTCTGACCCAGTGTGACCGTTCTTAATGTGGAACCATTAAATATCTCCTTCATTTCATGTAACTCTCGGCCTTCCAAAGGGCATCTGTACCACTGCAACTAGTGCAGAACGCAGCAGCATGCCTGCTCAGTGACTAGAACAGCCATGATTACATTACACTCCCCTTAATTCTTCATGTTGGCTGATTTTATGCTTAATAGGGAGGGACTTGGCTCTGTCTGAGACCTCTTTCTCCCTGACCTTACTCCGGATATGTAAGCGTGTGCACCAAGACCACTATTTACAGTTTTCACCATTGAAAAGGAGGTTACTTGCTCATTCAGCTTTTACTATGATTGCCTCTAAGCAGTGGAATTCATTCCCTTTAGACAGCTGCCTCGTCACAGATCCAACTTTAAACCTTTTATAAGACACTTCCATTTTATGATTTCTTATTTCAACTGTTTAACTGGTGTGTACATAGACTGTTACCCTATTATATAGTTATTTTATTTTAATTGGTATGTATGGAATACAGGCAACAATATAGTCTGCAGTCATGTATTTTAATACAATATTTAGACACACTAAAGAAAATGAGACATTAAATCAAAATTTGGCTAGGTTTGGGTGTACTTAGTTTTAAAACAAGAGCGCAAGTGTCACTGACAGAAATAACCCTCTTTCAGCCTGTTCATGATTCAGAGCCTCAGTTTTCACTGCTTTGTATGTAGTGCAAAGAACATGCAAAACAGAGAAACCAAGACACAAGGCTCAGAGTTGCTAGCAGCAAGATAACAAGCCCATTCAGCTCAGCACATTTTGAGAAGTTCACATGTTAAGAAGCATCTGTCCCCAGGCATCATCTCTCAATTTGATAGAAATCGGTAATTACTGTTGGGCATTCTTGTGTTGGTCCAATGACTTAGTTACAGCACAACACCTTCCATAAAATGAAATACAAATTCTGGTGATCTGCTTCTGTGCTGGTAAGAACTGGAAGGGTTTAAGAGGCAGTTAGGAGACAAAGTGGCCTTCTGGCAGGTTTCTAGCACAACCCTGTGGCAGACTCATTGACCAACATGAATGGACTCTGCAAGGATCTGTACCCAGCCCTCCACTGGCACAGGGAGGGTCACTGCAGCGGAGGAAGGCAGTTAAAAAATAAAAAACAGGCCTTGATGGCAATTGTGTTGCTATAAAATGACATAACTGGACACCAGCAGTATGAGTCACCGTCAGGGATCATACACTCATTTCTGTTCTGCTATTATAATCAATCAGAAAAGTTCTTTCCTGTTTAAACTGTATATATTTTATGTATGTTTGCAGTGTTGTTGTAGCCATGTGGATACAGGATATTAGCGAGACAAGGTGGGTGAGGTAATATCTTTTTTTCTGGACCAACTTCCATTGGTGAGAGAGAGAAACTTTTGAGTTACACAAAGCTCTTCTTCAAGGTTCTGTGTAGCTCTAAAGCTTCTCTCTCTCACCAACAGAAGTTGGTTCAATAAAAGATATTACCTCCCCCACCTCGTCTCAAATATTTTTTTTTACTTCACTATTATTAAGCAGCTGGTTTTTCAGTAGTGTTCAAAGGCAGAGTTTCTTCTGTTAGAGACTGTTAAGAGGTTAGAGAATAGCGTAATGGTCCCTTATCATGAGGGACATTCTTCATTTTGGGCCTAATTTAACCTTAGTACTACCTCAGTCTAGGTGGATTGGTGAACCATGAAGCTATGATTATGGAGAATTTAATAGTATTTATGTTACTGACATGTCACCTCTTTCCCTCTGTGTTTTTGTTTTTTTTAAACAGTTGTGATTTTAGTGAAAGATTTTCAAAGGCACAAATGGCAGTGAGGCACCGAACTCCCGTGGAATTTCAATGAGAGCTAGACACCTAACTGCCATTTGTACCTTTGAAAAAAATCTCCCTTTCAATGGATTTTGAAGGTACTTCACTGATATCCTGAGGAAGTGGAGTTCGCTTTCTCTACAGAACAGGTACAGAAATGCTGGAGGGAGAGTGGCCCAATGCAAAGTGCTAGTCTGTGACTCAGGAGACTTGGAGTCAATTCCCTTCTCTGTCAACTTCCCTTCTCTGTCAACTTCCTGGTTGACCTTGGGAAAGTCACTCAGACCTGGTCTACACTAGAAAAGTTACTTTGGTGTAGTTCTATTAGAAGGGCAGTGATTTTTTTATGAATACTAATTATGTTAGTATAAACGTTAGTGTGGATGCAGTTATACTGGAATAAAGTTGCCTGATGTTGGTATAGCTTATTTTGGTTCTTGTTGATACCTGTATAGCTCTGTACTAGGCAGGGTAAGGAGACTTTCCATTTTAACTATACTAGTAATGTAGACAAGCCCTTAGTCTCTCTGGCTTGGTTCCCCATCTGCAAAATGGGGATAGTAGCAATTCCCTAACTCTGGGTGGTTTGAGGACAAATACATTAAGATTGTGAGGGGCTCAGACACTATGGTAATGGAGGCCATAAAAGAATGCTGCAGAGACAGACAGTGCAGGCTTCCTTATGCGGTCTCACCAATGTGCCTCAACCCTGCGTCAGAGTAGAGCTGGCTTTTCTCCTTCTATTTTATGACCAATTCTACTTTGCAGCACCGTTCCAGAATCAACTCCAGCCAGTTGCTCTGGGTTACAGCTTGCCAGCATTACTTCTTCATATGTAATCTTCACTCTTCAGTTATACGCTCTTCTTTTCCCCAGTGCTGATGTCGGCCATCACAAATGAATCCTGCTTAATGTCAGTGATATCTACTCATTAACACTGAGTCAAAGAACATATTCAGCACTGAACAAGGTCTCTTCCTAATGTACCTGGACATTTGAATAGATAATTTAATCAGGATAGATTCGTTTCATCCAAACTATACCAAAGTCCCCATCTCTTTCCTTCTGGTATTAGAAAATAAGAAGTGTCAATAACGTGTGCCAACAGGCCCCTTTGAGATACAGATTTTCTCTCCTTAGAGAAGAATTGCTCCTCTAGACCTTCTCCCCTAATCTTCTATACCACATTCATCATTAGCTTCTCCTTTACATTTTTAATGAGTCTAAACAACATCTCGAGGCAAGGTTTGATTAGCATGTTAACAAGGCAGTTCCCAACAGGCAATTTGGAGTGATAGCTCAATTCCAAACACCAACAGCAAAAATGTTATTCAGATAAACGTAGCCATTAGAATGAAACTCAGGACAAGCTGGACTCACTTGTCACAACCTGATAAATGGTTAGGCCTTTTTCTGCATGTAGCGTAGTTGTAGCCATGTCGGTCCCAGGATATTAGCGAGACAAGGTGGGTGAGATAATATCTTTTATTGGACCAAATTCTGTTGGTGAGTGTCACGGGACCCACTTACCACTAGTGGCACCTCCTCCTGGCCATCCAGGGGAATAGCTCCAACCAGGCATTGCGCCCTCCTCTGGCAGTGTCTCTCCCATCCTGTGCACCCCTCTCTAGGAACTGCAGCCTCTTCTTCATGACTCAGCCCTCTGGCCGGGTCACCATATGTGGTTCCATCTTTGAGGCGGGATGTAACAAAGTCTTTCCCAGAATAAATCATCCAGGCAGTCCACTGTCCTCTGCCTGGTATGTGCCACATCCCCAGTGGCTGGTAGGGGAATTTGGGTCCACCCTCTACTCTGAGTTCCAGCTCAGGGACCGGTTAATCAGCAGCCAAGCTCTGCAATCCTATTCCTTGCTGCTTTCCCCCGAGCCTTCTCCTACGTTCCTGGCTTGCCCCATCTCTGGGTTTGTCAGCCTCCCAACTCCCTCCTTCCAGGGAGTAACTCTGGGCTACCTCTATAGTCCTAACACACTTCCCTTCTCCCAGGGAGCAACTGCAGACTACCCCCCTGCCATTTACCTGGCTTTATACAGACCCCTCCTGATCCTGCCCAGCTAAGCCTCATTTAATCAATCCCTGCTCCCTGGCTTCTTCTCCTGGTGCAGCCTGGGAAGTTAATTGGCCTACCTGTCCACCTTAACCCTTTCAAGCCTTGTGTGGGGTAGACACCCCATCACAATGAAGAATCTTGTCTCTCTCACCAAAAGGAGTTGGTCCTATAAAAGATATTACCCCACCCACTTGATCTCTCTAGGCCTTTCTTTCTAAATCATGGAATGGAGTAGCATCTCCCCTTTTTATGAAAATCTTCCATGTTCTGTCTGCACTTCAATTATCACCAAAAATCTTAAAACATCCTAACATGAAGCTGGGCAGGGTGTGGATGTATATGAACTTACATACAGATTTCACATATGGTCAGAGGGAGACATTACATGAAGTGAAAGGCAGTACATATTTTAATATGAAAATATTATGATAGCCTCCCTCTGTACTTACTAGTTCTTAGCATTGTGCAAGAGAATTTTATAAAGAGAATCTGGTGTTCTGGCACTTATTCCAGCTGTATTTTTTCCTATCAATAGAGAATTTACAGTGTGGTATAGTCTCACTTTCTCTGCTTCAATCACTTATGCAGAGCTCTGAGAAAATATACATTTTTCATTTCACAGGCATTGCAAAATAAAAACTTGTTTTGCAAGTTCTCTCAAATTTGTCCAAGAAACATTGCCATTTCTGAACACAAATACAGCTTTTCATGACAAAATGTTACTCATGACCAGAAGAAATATTAAATGAAATCCTCAGTTTGGGGATGTTTATGAGCCATGAACCCCACGTCCCAAGGCAAATTTAAATGAATAAAATTACCGAAGTACAAAACACACACACACACACACACACACACACACACACACACACACACACACACACACACAGCCTCCAGCTCAGCCAAGGCTGTGTCAGTCAACCTCTGGACTTCATGTGGGAGCCCCAAATCACCATGAGATTAATTAAAGATGAAATGGCTGATGGACATGGCAGTACAAATCTCTCACAAGCAGGTGACAGTCTGGAAGAGTGACATTCCACATCTCCGGAGCAGAGCTGTGAGGATAATGGATTTTTTGGCTCTCTAGCAATTCCCAAAACCCCAAAATAAATGTTTGTGTTAACCCCAAATTGAAATTTTCCAAAATTTTAAGCAAATTGAACAGTCAGGAATAAAATCATTTCAGGTTGAATAAAAGGTTTCATTTTGACTTCAATCATTTTAAAACATTTTTTTTAAATAAAAGTAAAGGATGTTTTGAAATGAAAAAAGTTTTTATTTTTTAGTTTGATATGACTGTTTATAAAATGTCAAAGCTAAACATTTAGCTTTTTCTAATTTTTTTTAAGATTTTTTTTTTTTGGCCTAAAGAACTTGACCAGTGTTTCTCAAACTGGGGTCGCCTCTTGTGTAGGGAAAGCCCCTGAAGGGCTGGGCTGGTTTGTTTACCTGCCCCGTCCACAGGTCCAACCGATCGCGGCTCCCACTGGCTGCAGTTCGCCGCTGCAGGCCAATGGGAGCTGCTGGAAGCGGCGGCCAGTACATCCCTTGGCCCGCGCCTCTTCCAGCAGCTCCCATTGGCTTGGAGCAGCAAACCACGGCCAGCGGGAGCGGCGATCGGCCGGACCTGCGGACAGGGCAGGTAAACAAACCAGCCCAGCCCTCCAGGGGCTTTCCCTACACAAGCGGCGACCCCAGTTTGAGAAACACTGAACTTGACAAAACCAAACAAACTAATAAAATGTTTCTCTGTCACCAAATCTGAATTTTTAATAAAAAAAAGAGTTTCCATCAAAAAACTTCACTTAGCTCTGCTCAGGAGCATCCTTCATGGGCAATTCAGAATCATGGGGTGGCAGAACCAGAAGGCGTTGTTGTAACTGTGTTGGTCTGACAAAACAGGAAGACAAGTAATGGGAGAAAGTGGTATCAGGAAAAAATGTGTGCAGGAAGCAAGGTTGGCAGGTAGCAGGGGGCAGGGGAGGGGGCAGTTTCAGGGCTGGGAAAAGCCTCGCTGGGAGTCTGCCAGCTAAGTCGAATTGCTGCATACAAACTGCCGTGAGAGGCTTAAGTAGGAGAGAGGAGAGTTTGCCGCTCTTGTGCATAGATCTGTGGCCAGCAAAATATATACTTTTCACAGATTTGTGAAAAAACAAAACACTCTTGTGTGTTACACTTGCTTGCCTCAATTTAAAAAAAGAAGAAGCCTTTTTCTTCCCCCTCACATAGAGAACGGCGGTGAGTGAGGTAATATCTTTTATTCGACCAGCTTCTTTTGGTGAGAGAGACAAGCTTTCAGTAGCTTACACAGAGCTCTTCTTCAGGTCTGGAGAAGAGCTCTATGTAAGCTTGAAAACTTGTCTCTCTCTTTCACCAACAGAAGTTGGTCCAATAGAAGATATTACCTCACCTACCTTGTCCCTCTAATATCCTGGGACTTACTTGCTGCCTTTTTATTTTTGGCTGACTAAGGAAAGATTTTAACTCTGTCTCAGCTACCCAGATCCCATGGTGAATAGTAATTATAAATACAGAGATTAGATAGATAGAACCTTTAATCCAATCTCCCCTAAAGAATCAACTTTCAAACCAATTCTAAGTCACCATTTTCTGTACCACTCATTTTAAACCCAGTCATATTTTCAAAGCTACTTATACAGCACATATTCCCAAGCAAAATGAGCTACTTATAGCACCTGTGATAGATGAGACGGGCCTCTTTGCAAAAGATGTCTGATGAGCACAGGCCTGTCTGTGAGAAACCATTATGATGATCCATGGGTACACACACATTACATGCCCAGGCATTCTGATTCTCAGCGCCTAGCCACATCATGCAGCATCAAGAACAGACCTCAGGCCCAGAAGCATAAACCACCTTAGATCCAGTGAGCCAAGGGAACCATGACTAACTCGGCTAGTAAAGGGAGTCAAGAAGTCTGGCATACTCTATCTAGCCAAAGGCAGTTGTACACATACACACACACACCAGTCAGGGATTTGAACAGAAGTAACATGAGGGTTTTGCTGCCCTATACAAGCTAGAAGATGTGTGCCTCTCATTGCTCACAGTCACGTTTACAATATTCATTCACGAAACATTAACTGTCTCTAGTGAAGTGGTGCTCATCACAAATCTTCTGCCTATTTGGTATCACTTCATGGCCCTGTGCCTGAGCTGGACTGACTGCTAGAGACAATGGAGTGTACCGCCTAACCTGAAAGAAGTGATTGTGGAAGAGCCTGTCTGCTTTCGTTTAGGGATCTCTGGAAGCCAGTGCCTCTCCAAAGAGGTGTGTGCACTTTAGCTGCACAGAGTGGACACAACTCTGTTGTACTGAGGGAATCTATTTCTTGGGGAGATTAACTGAAATCTAAGTTTAATTCATTTATAAAGTGTCTATCCATGATACCTAATGCACCCATGAAACCCTCGTTGATTTCTAAAGAAGAATAGAATTTGATACATTTTGTGCCTGGGGATAGAAGTAGGGTAATGTGTTTCACTCAGGAAGTGGAACAGAAACCCACAGAACAAATATACCGAAGAAAGGACCAAAGCATCTATGTCATTGTAGGTGTTTACTGAGGTACTTGGATAAAAGTATCCCCAGGATTAAATGAAGACACCATTACACATAACAAATTGATGTATTTAAATTCATAGCCTCCAGACGGGTGGGCACATAAATTTGTAGGGAAAGATTCTGGTAGGGTAGATCATTTGTAACTGAGGTGAATCATCGTCAGAATCTGGGAAAATCCTGATTACAGAGCACTAGAGAAAGGAAAGTGAGTGAAAAATAATATGAATTGTATATGTTCATATTAAGCAATTATGTAATTTGGCATTACTAATTGAGGAATAGAGTCAAAAGAGAGGGTTGAGATCTGAGCCTTTAATTAGACCAACCCAGGTTCAATTATGTATGTTCATAACCTACTATAACTCAAGATGGCATACTATATCTCAAGATCCTCATCCAAGATGTGTGCTGCTGTGAAATGACCAATACACATTTAAATTAGTTGAAAAATTGTATACCTTTTTATCTATGAAAACTAAGTAAAGCAAAATTGTTGCTATGTTAGTGTACGTATATTTTCCTGACCCATGGACATCACGGGGATGCTGTACTGGTACACAGATCCTGATCCTCTATAGAGGTGTAGGATCAGGGTTTAAAACAACATTTAGGTCTTCAGTACTTCACAGTCTTGTTTTTACAGACGATACCGTGTCTAGTTTTTGTTTTGTTTACTGTTTCTCTAATGTCTGTTGCTTATGTCTGTGACGTTTGGTCAACTATTGTGGTGTGTACACACACATACACACACACACTCTCACTTTGTGTGTGTGTGCAGGGAGCACGAACCATCCCAATGCTAATGAGGGGTTGGTTTCCTGGTGAGATTTTTCTGGCCATCATATTATTTGCTATTTTCAGAATGTTGACAGCTTTGGCTTCTGACATGTTCAGACAGACAAGTTATTAATTTATTAATATTAACGTAACATCTCAAATATTCTTTCCCCCTGGACAGCTGGCCCAGCTACAGTAAAGTTTATAGTCTAACTTTCAAAAATGCACCTAAGAAACGGCATTATTTATATCCATTAATCTGGTTGTGTATTTTTTGTTTTGCTGATGTACTTGGCACTGCAGCTGTTGTAACATAAAGATAGCTGTCAATATATATGGTCCAACAACTTGTCCTTCAGTTTCTTAGCAAGTCCTTTAGGCACACACTCACATGTGCCTGGTTTCAGGTCATTCCAATGAAATATTTATTTGCATATTTCATTGATTCTCACTACCTAAGCAATATGTCCCACAGTTGCTCATCGATTTTTCTTTGGTTGTAATTAGGAGAGTGCTTATCTTATTATCATCAGTAGGAATATCCAGAGAATTTCAATGAACCGGTAGTAGATTTTCCTAGCTCTGTTTATAAATTTCCAGACCAAAAATAAATTCTTAAATGAGTGTTAAGGTTGTAAATAAAAGTTAAGGGAAAATAACCTTTAAAAATATTACATTTTTAGAAAAAAAAGGTATTGAAAAGTTTGGGAAACTTTAAATTAAGGTAAAACTTTTTAAAAAATCAAAAGGTTTGAAAGCAAGAGATGAAGCCCTAAGGTCCCGCATACAACTTTAATTTTGCCCTGCATCCCAATCCAACCTCCACTCAGATTCTTGAAATAAATTTATGCTGGCACACAGCCTATATTCAATACATATCCCTACTCTATTGTACCATACTCTACTAAACATAATGCCTCAAATAATCAGATTGTATGTGGCACCTTATAGACTAACAGACGTATTGGAGCATAAGCTTTTGTGGGTGAATACCCACTTCATCAGACGCATGTAGTGGAAATTTCCAGAGGCAGGTATAAATATGCAGGCAAGAATCAGTCTAGAGATAATGAGGTTAGTTCAATCAGAAAGGATGAGGCCCTCTTCTAGCAGTTGAGGTGTGAACACCAAGGGAGGAGAAACTGCTTTTGTAGTTGGCTAGCCATTCACAGTCTTTGTTTAATCCTGAGCTGATGGTGTCAAATTTGCAAATGAACTGAAGTTCAGCAGTTTCTCTTTGAAGTCTGGTCCTGAAGATTTTTTGCTGCAGGATGGCTACCTTTAAATCTGCTATTGTATGTCCAGGGAGGTTGAAGTGTTCTCCTACAGGTTTTTGTATATTGCCATTCCTAATATCTGACTTGTGTCCATTTATCCTTTTACGTAGGGATTGTCCAGTTTGGCCCATGTTATCTCTAGACTGATTCTTACCTGCATATTTATACCTGCCTCTGGAAATTTCCTACATGCGTCTGATGAAGTGGGTATTCACCCACGAAAGCTTATGCTCCAATACGTCTGTTAGTCTATAAGGTGCCACAGGACTCTTTGTCGCTTTTTACAGATCCAGATTAACACGGCTACCCCTCTGATACTTGACAGATTGTATGTGCCACTTACACAATCATATACTGTCCTCTAATTCACCTTCCATTGAAAAGGCAGCAACATTAACATCTCACCACTTCATATACACAACACATAACATATTCAGTTCACATCCAATCTTAATATTTATATTATTGTAGGATAATGATGCTGCAATCAGATGCCATACAATCAAATAAAGATATAGAATCTCTAGGTCAGGGGCTGTAATCTGAGAAGACGTGATATACAACAGGTGTAGGGAGAGGAATATAATCAAACACTTCCCTACATCAGCAATTGTTCTTCATTCTTATAAATACACACAGTAAGTGTCAGCTCTTTTTGTGTGACTCTTAGCCTAGCCATCACTATCTGTCTACTTTCTTAAAGGTGTCACAGCAAAGGAAGGTCTCGAGGAGAGCATCTTACGGGTCAGTTCAGGGAAGGCACTACCTATATAAGGGGCAGCATAGAAAAAAGAACTGAGACATTTTTGTGAGATACTGACAATTAAGTGGACGAGACTGGCATAGTGGCGAGAAATGTACCAATATAGTTACCTCAGGCTAATCAATGGAAGTTTTACTACCATATTAGCCTCTTACTATTCACAATGGACAGACTCCCTTGTGCACATCTTAAAACTCTGCATATTCACAATTCAGCTACACCTACTCTGCAACAGAAATGATCTTGGACGTTGTTAAAGTGTCCTCAGGTGCAGGCTGCAGACTTCTTAAGATCCATAGGCAAACCACCAAAGTATATGAGGTTTAAGATGCCCATAGCCACCAATGTTAATAGCCAAGTCACCAAGGCATACAAGAGTTTGAGATGTCAACCCTAGTATTTATCATACACTTGCATCTACCTTATGTGGAGAATGCACAGAGTGGCGGAGATATAGGACAGAGTTAAGGTTACTTGAGGATCTTAACTCTCTACTTCCATACTTGCAAGGCTTGGGGAATTCTGAATTGTAACCATAACTTAAGTTTCTAGGTGTAAACATTATGCCAAGTCTTTCAGACTCCCGTATTTCAGACAGCTTTTCCCGTTTTCCTCAAAATATTCTCCTCTGATCACAGACCAGGGTGTTTGACATTTGACATAGATAAGACCATTCCTGAGCATTGTACATGGAATGGGGGCAAAGACTGGGCGTCTAATGGAAAGCTGATTAAAACTGTAACTATGAAGAAACTGTCACCTTCTCCATATTAACAGAGGGTCACTTTTGAAAATTTTACTTATGAGCCTGACTCCTATTTTCAAAAGTGGCAGTCACCTTGTAATTTATGAAAACGGGAGCTAGGCACTTTTGAAACTTTTACCCTATGTTTCTATTTGCTCCAACTTATTGTTCTAACAGCATTCCTTACAGCTAACCACACTTTCAATCTGAATGAATCAACTATATGAGTTGCATATATTGGTCTTCTTTGCAGACAGTAGACCGTTCTATTGCTCAGTCCATTTATCTAATGAGAAGGATGTCTAGCAACATTATTATTTTCCAAATGATAAGGGGATTTGACATGACATTCCCCATTAAATGTAGTTAACTAAAAAAAAAAAAAAAACGTTACTCATGCAAGAAATCTCTACTTACTGAAGGAGATTCATTAACTTTGGTGAAACCACTTACACAGGTAAGAGACTGTAATAACGGACCCTATACGAAAACAACGCTAAGGCTGGGGTTTTAATCAAAGACAAGACACACAGAACCAAATTTGTTAAAACGTGCATGGATGGATGCAAATCAATAACTGTCCATGTAAAACGTCTGCATGCAGCTGCACACACAGATCCTGTTCTGGCTCTGTGACTGTAGATCTTCCTCCAGAACAGAACTGTTGTGATTCTGTTGAGCAAGGTGGAGGGGGACACAAGATTTGGAGGGGTTGCACAGGCCTCATGTGGAGTGAAGCCTGGCTCTGCGAGGGCTCCCTCAGTAGAATATTTAGGAGGCAAGTAAAGCAGGCTGAGGAAGGAGGGCAGACCAGGGACCTCACAGTACTCCACCCCAAGGCAGGGTGTGGAAGGAGCTGTAGCGGGGTGGTCACCCTGCTCCGGCCCTGAAGAGGTTAAAGCAGCCCTGGAGAGGGCTGTGGCTGGAAAAAAGCTGGGCTGATTGGAGAAGCAGCCACAGCTGGGGCCACGGCAGGCCCTATAAGAGGGCTGAGGGCCAGAGGCTGAGGAGGATTCTCCCTCCAGCTTCAGAGGGAGAAGGACCTAGCTACCTGGGAGTCGAGGGCGCAGGCAACAGAGCAGGGCTGGGGAAAGGCAAGAGGAGCTGGGGAGCTCCTGCCTGGCAACTCCCCAGGCTGCCGGCCCTGTGCAAGGCCAAACCAGGTACTGGGGTTGCAGAAGCTGCAGCCCAGGGGTTAGGCAAAGGCAGCAGGTCCAAACCCCGCTTTGCCAATGATGAATGGCTTGTACACTGCAGTCTGCCCCAGTGAGCGGGGGCTAGATGGAGACTGCCAGTAGCCATAGACTGAGGCGAGGTGGGGATAGAGGGTTGGGGGTTCCCTGGGGAGGGGAGATCTGTTGGGGTTACTTCCAGGGGGCAGCTCCCAAGGTAAAGGGGCACCAGGGTCCAGGAGGGACACGGGGGCCAGAGACAGGTGGGACACCGGCTGGCAGAGGGTGCTAATTTCCTGGACGACCAGCAAGAGGCGCCGCGCCGGTGAGTCGTCGCCCCGCCAAAGGAGCACAGAGGAATTCGTCAATCAATTAGCTGGACTAGCTTCTGCAAAGTTGTTTCCAAGCATTGTGAGACTGATGGTGGTCAGATTTCCTTTTTGTGCATTGCATTTAACTGCTTTGCAAACTCCTGCTCTACATGCACAACTGCATGTTTTTTACACGGAATTCAGTGATTGCTTATACCCCTCACCCCCCCACCCCCCCACCCACACACACACACACCCTAACTCATGTTTTGCAGGTGAAACTTAAAGCACCAGCCTTTGAAACTGAGCCCTCTGCAGGGACTTTCATTGTAGGTTAATATGTAAAAACTATTAAATGCTGCGAGTACATCTACCTTTACAGAAACAGTGAATCTCCATTGTGTATTATATTGTATTATTTGCTAAACAGTATGCTACACTGCCCAGTTGAGTGCGTTCAAAATGAAAGACCCTGTTGTAATGCATGTATGCAAGCAGGAGGCGTTAATGTTGCCATGGGAACCTGACTTGTGTGAATTAATTTTCACTTCCACTGTACATTTAGAGCTGTATGAAAGTTTACCAGTGAAACCTGAAGCCCCACAAATCTTACCTGGTGTCATGTTTTATTAAAAACGTGAAAGATCAGATTTGTCAAAAGATTCAATAAGGTTCACTGACCTTCTAAGCAGACCTGGTGCTGCTTAAAAATAAAACACTAAAGAACAGAACTGTTTGCAAAAGTACATAGTTTAAAATCCTTAGTCTGGTCTTAAGAGACTCGTCTACTGGGGAAGGCAGAGCCTCAGTCTCCACTGTAACATCATTACAATGATGGAATTGTATAATCTACACAGCAGAACACATTGGGGTCCTGATTGACATGATCCACAGGAGTCCTGGGGGGGGGGGGGAGGGCGCACTGAGAGGGAGGAATATTTTTGTGGTTCCCCTTGCAGAATTTCCTCTGAGTTGGCATTGGGGTGGGACTGCCCTTCTCCCATTGGAGAAGCAATTCGGGGGCTGAATCCACTCCTCAAATCTAAGAGAATCCACAGGAAGACTGGACAACTTACATCAGTGCTACACTGACAGGGAGTGCCCTGTGGCTGCCCTTGAAACTTATCAAAACCCTTTAAGGGGGATGGCCTAGGGACAGGGGGCTCTGCAAAAGAGTTATTATAGCCAAGGCTGTAATGATTTTGCTGAATGTTTCTCTCAGTGGTGCAGGGGACTATGCATATCTGCCAAATATTGGCCCTGGCCTGCACCCTCTCCACACACAACTCTCAGACTATAGAGTCCCAAGCAAGTGAGGACTGTGATTTCGAGGCAGTTATTCCTCTTTTCCCCCTGGAAGTAAAGTGGTCCTCATGTGGATCCCTATAGGACATCTGTTCCTTTGTTGTCCAGCTGTCACCATCTTTAGCCAGCAAATACATCTCTCTTTAAGGTCCTGATTCCCACGCTCATTAAAGTCAATGGGAGTCTTTCCATTGACTTCAACGGGCTTTGTACTGGACCCTGAATATTGACATTATCCCTTGCTCAATAATGTATCCATCTCTTGGCAGATCAAAAGCATCATATGTAGGACAGCATCCGTCTTTCATGCCCCCAGATTTACCTCATAGCTCTAAGGAGAAGGCAACTGGGACTCTTGATGGCTCTGCTGTGAAATTTAAGTGTGTCTGTTGTGATTATAATTATGAACTCTAGCAGAAAGAATAATTTCTGTGCCTCATTTATTTTAAACTGACCCACTTCTGTCATGTGAGAACTCTGGGGTAAGGTCTGTGAAGAAGCATTCATCTTCTCTATGTCTCTAACCTGTCAATGTCCTCTCTGAAGATTCCCACTCTTCCTCCAAAAACACTGGCTTCTGCAGGCAAGATAAGTGGAGGGAGGCACCTTACATATCCAAGCAGAGAGGGAGCATAGTACACAGCTCATGCACTCTCACTTCGGGATGTGAGAATGCTCCTCATTTTGCGGAAGAGCAGGAACTTGAAACTCAAAGGCAAAATACACGTCATTAGTAAACATCTCCTCCAGGAAAGCAGTGCCCTCTGTAACCCTGATTAGCACCTCTTGCTGGCATGCTAGGATAACACTGAATGTTTTCTGAGGACATAACCCTATGATTTTCCAGTGACACACTCCTCTCTGATCATCATTGCTAGTTTGCTGAATAGTGCTATTTAGGAGACAATTCCCTGCCACACAAAACACTACATTTAACCCAGTTTTTAAAGAGGCCTCTGATTTTAACCATTGGCTTCAGCTGGAGTTGTGGGTGCTCAGCACTTCCAAAAGCAGGTCCTTAAATGGTGACATAAGAGTCCTAGTGATGGAGTAATTGGCTTGCATTCCTCAGGAGTCAAACCTAATGAGCTTGTCTCCTAGCATGTATTACACATTACGTCTAGAGAAAAGGAAGCCTTTTAATCCCACTTGACGTTTGGAAAGTTACATCCCTGAAGTAGACAAAATATTATTTATCATTTTTTATAATTAATCTGGACAGATTTGGTCTCCAATTGTGTGATGGATAAACAGATTTCTATTCCAGCATAAACGATGGCCATATTATATTATCAGTTAATAAATACGGTAATATGAAAAACAGAATTTTACTTTAAAAAAATACTCTAAGTATACTTATAATATTTCCTAACATGGTTTCCCATGTTTGGAGAATAAAATGCATTTTTACTGGTATTTTAATGTTTTATGTTAGTGTGCAAATACATCACTAAATGATGTCAATGGAGTCATCATGTCTTTGGCATTTGAAACAGACTGAGCTGGTAAACAATTCCATTCAGAGCATGGAAATAACATTTTGAAATGGCCAAGTTATCCAGAATTTTAATAAAAATGAATGGGACCAATCATGCCTTTAGACTTGTGGATTTAAATAAGCTTGTCAGCTATGTAGTTCATTCCCATGATAAACCAGTGTTTTCAAACAAGCATTTTTAAAAGGCTATTAAAAAAGATACCTTGAAGAAAAATGTCTAAAAAATATTTGTGTGGGCACACAAAGCTGTATTTGGTTAAAGAGCCACATTTTTCAGGCGTATTTTCCTGCTGTGTAGACTATAGGCAGAAACAGAACGAGGACACTGGCTAAGAAACCCAGTGCAGTGGCTTTCAGCATTTCAATTAGTGCTTGGAATAAAGCTACAGTACAGCTCCTGCTGCAGAGGGTCAGTGCACTTGTATTGGAAGTGAAGCTGGCTCCTGCAAAATTTATAACTGGCTTATTCGTGTGTGCCCTAAAACTAGCAGTTCTACAAGGTCTGGTCTGAGCAGTCCCCCCTGGTTTATGATCCTTGTGAATAATGCTGGCAAAAGTGAGGCAAGATGTGTGTGTAAGGTGCAGATTAGAATCAAGAGAGAGAAATCCCAATTATACATGCAGATGTAAGAAAATAAGATGACATGGGCAAATTCCTGAGGCTAAGACGGTGGGAAAATATTTTAAAATGGAAAGTCTCTCCCATCGGTTCAGTGAATTACTATAGAACACTTCTTAGTGCAATGTACTAATAAATTATATAGTAATCCATCGAACGGTAACCCTGTCCTGTAGTCCTTAGGCCTACAGAACAGTCATGTGAAGCCTTTGAGAATGATATGGGCACCAAGATTGTTGGACTGGGCACTTAATTACTGCTGATTTTATGAGAGCAGTTATTGTGTAAATTACAGCATAATTACTATTTCTTCTTAGACATTATTTGGGTGTGAAGTATGTTTAAGCATCAAACATGCAATCTGTTAAGCACCAGCTGTGAGATTTTGAGCCCTTCAGCTCCCACTGATGTCACTGGGATTTGCAGGGGCTCAGCCTTTACAGGATTGGGCCCTTAGGCCAGAATTTCCAGAAGCGGATGCTCAACCTGGTACCCGTGGACCAGTGTGACTAAGAGCATCCCAATGCCAGAGGGCAAAAGGCTCTGGTATCAGGTAGTGCATTTCAGCTGGCCTCACTAGTTCAGTGTATCCCAATTCACTTATGTCATAAGCTGTATCTAATAGGTGTCGTATCATTAGAAAACCAACAACACACTGATCATTAATATTCCTGAGTGTTGTATGTATGGTAAACGCCCAAAGGACTTTGCACAGCTGTGAAGGAAATAGGGACTAAAAGGTATTTGAACCAGATAAATATGGGGAGCGGGTAAACAGTTTTTTTCCAGACAAAGGAAAGGCCAACACTTCCATCCAGGTGCAGTCACAAACAATTGGCCATCATAGTCAAGTGGCCATTCATTGGCATGTCAGAGGCTGCAGGGACAGAACAATTTGTACTGTAGGAAACACCGGGGAGAAGAAACTGACATGGGACCTTCTCCATCAGACTCCATAGCACCTTTCCTCACAGCAGGGGCACTGAACTTTGAGAAGGATACATTTCAAAGGCACACTGGACAATACAAGAGCGGGGCAAAGAACCTCAGGACAAAGGTACTTTGAACTCTGTGGGAGATCTTGAGCAAGGGGGTGGAAGGAAGTATAGTAAGAATCTTACGTTAAACCAAGAGCATAGTTTTGCTAAGTCTAAGTCACTACAAAGCATTTTTCATTTTTATTTCCTTGTCACCATTTCTGACTTTATCCCTTATACTGGGACTCACTCACAACCTCTCTCTCGCTCTCTATTTTAGATTAAACAAACTTGTTTTTCTTTTATTCTAACTCAACACAGTACTATGTCTGACTTGAAGTGATTATTAACGCAAGTTAAAGCAATAAGCTGCTGTGCTATTTTCCTCTGTAAAGGTGTAATGGACCTCATTATTCCTCTTGATGCTCAGGAGAGTGCTGAACATTTCAGGCAGAAGGTCTTGGAGAAATTCAGGACTGGGGATATGTTGGGGGGTCACTTGACTAGTAGTAACCAAGGCTGGCGGAGACCAGAGCGTGACTGGGGTGCAACAAGCAGGCTGCTGAAACAGGGCTGCTCACCACCCCAGCATTCAGTGCATGTTTGTACGCTGGTTGGGAGCCTCCACCTAGGCAGCTACAGCAGCAGAGCATTTTAAGACACTCAGCGTTACAGGACAAGTGGTGACAACCTCTCACTGGTCCAAATTGCATCCCAGAACATGACAAGCTGATTTTCAGTAGGGCTCAGCACCAGCTACCAGCAATGCTGTAGATCAGTGGTGGGCAACCTGCGGCCCAGCAGGGTAATCCACTGGCGGGCCGCCAGACAGTTTGTTTACATTTGCACAGCTGCCTGCAGCTCCCAGTGCCTGCGGTTCGCCGTTCCTGGCCCATGGGAGCTGCGGGAAGTGGTGTGGGCCACAGGGATGTGCTGGCCGCCACTTCCCACAGCTCCCATTGGCCAGGAATGGCGAACCACGGCCACTGGGAGCTGCAGGCGGTCGTGCAAATGTAAACAAACTGTCTGGCGGCCCGCCAGCAGATAACCCTGGTGGGCTGCGTGCAGGCTACAGGTTGCCCACGACTCCTGTAGATCAAGCTTAAGATGTCTCAAAGCTAAGCTCCGCAAATCATAGGCCATGTTGGAAAGTTGGGCAGTAAGGGTACATCTACACTGTGTTTTAATAGCCGCGTCAGTGAGTCTCAGGGCCCGGGTCTATAGACTCTGGCTCCTGATAGGGCGCTAAAAACAGTTGTGTAGACATTTGGACTTGGAACTGGAGCTTGGGCTCTGAAGCCCAGGGAGAAGGGTAGTTCCCAAGCCCAAGCCTGAACATCTGAAGAACTGTTTTTAGCACCCCAGTGCAAGCCCAAAGCTGTAGATCTGGGCTCTGAGACTCACTGCTGCAGGTTTTAAAATGCAGTGTAGACATCCCCTTCATGTTTCCAGTTTAGTCAAATGAGGGCGAGGGGTGATGGAGAAAAAGATCGTAGCATGAGAAAAAACAGCAGATGACTGAAACTTTTCCTTCCAGATCACAACCATATGATTTTGCAAGGGGGTGGGGTCATTCTTTAAAAACAAGCTGAAATGTTCTCCTTTTTCAAACATGACATTATTTATTGCCAGCAGCACACCATAATTTTTGGAAGGTTTATTTACTGGGAAATGACATTTTTATGCTTCATAATTTTCCTGGTAGAATCCCCACTGTTACAAAACAAAGCCTTCTGTTGTAGGAGACAGTTAAGGCAGGCCAAGCTGTAGCCAGGGCTTTGGAGCAAAGGAACAGCATTAGGAAAAACTTAATCTAGGGCAACATTTTCCAGAAAAGGACAGGAGACAAAGGAGAGCCTTTTCTGTGGCAATATTTCTAAAACTTTTCTACTAACAAGTTCATTGTTTCAGGATTCAGCATTCTATTTTAAACGGGAAAAAGTTTATAATAATATACTTGCAGGAAGCTGAGTTGGTTGCAAATTTTCCAAGGAGACTGTGTTCTTTCAAAAAATGCTGATTTAATAGAACCAAAACCTTCTACGAGAATATTTCAATTCCATCTAAACTTTTGATGGAAACCAGGGAGGCAGGCAAGATGACCAGCCAGTTTGCCTGCCCACCTCCCTGGAGTCCTGCCAACTAGCTGCCAGTGGACTGCCTCGCTCCCTGGGCTGCCCACCCAGCGGCTGTCTGGCTCCCCAGCTGGTAAGCTCCCAGGGCTCTCTGGCTGCCTACCTGATGGGGTCCTCAGGCTCCACAGCTGCCTGCCTAGCTAGTTGCCAGGCTTTCAGTCTCCCTGGCACCTGAGCAATCCACCAGCCTGGGGGACTCAATGGAACCAACTACCAGGGGACCAAGTTGAAATATTCCATTTTGGTACTCTCAGAAGAGAGAATTTTTCATAAGTTATCCTCCCACAATTGTATCCTGATTCAGGATGAATTCCCCCTCCCTACTTGCACCTGCCCCCCGCAAAAAAATCTAATTTTTTGTGGGAGAAAATTTCCCTTTCCCAGCCAGCTCTAGATGGAAGTAAAGTTTTAAAAAAGTGGAGCAGGCATAAGGGGATCTGCAGCAGAGCAGTTAGTAGGTGGATATAGCTAGAACATGAGACAAATGCTAATTCAGATACTTGTTAGAATTCTGTGTACTTCAAATTATAAAACGCAGTAAAAAGCAACAAGGAGAGATGGTCTAAAACCAGGAATGAGAAAAATTAATGTAGACATCAAGAAAAATATCTACCAGTCCAGTAAATTAGAGCTCCTGTGGCACTGAAGACTTACATCTGATTTGTTCATTTCAAAACACTACCGCTTTTTGCTTTCTACAAGTTTATAACACTTCATGAGGTATTTGGGCAAAACACATTACTGTTAGTCTGCTACATCAAGCCACTCTCCTTGCCAACAGCAGCGGGGAAATCTAAAGTTCAGGTTCATGAGCATGGCAGGTCATTAAAGGAGTTTTCATTCTTCCATGTGCAATGTTCAGACTTAATACTGCACAATAGAATTCAGCCCTGAATAACTGGACATCTCACACGGCTTGAGTCAAATGTCCCATATGAGTCATGCTGATGCCATTTTTCTCTTGGTCTGTTAACTAAAATAAGGATTAAAGAAACATTTTGTAGTGAAACACTCTCAGAAGGCCACACAAGTTCTTGAAACTTGGAAAGAACTTGGGCCATCCAGGAATCAGCTCCAGACTGGCCTAAGATTCTGTCTCCCCACACAAGACTTCTGGGACCTACCTTGCCCCACCTCCTACTGCACGGAAGGTTGTGGTGTCTCAGAGCCAGGACACAGCAGTGGGAGTATTAGGAAGAGGACTACTTCCTGCCCTGCTTCTCTAGAACAGAGCTGGGACTGGAAAACCTTCTCAAAAGAACTTCAATGGATCACTGGGCAGAAGACATACTTGTTTAATCTGAGAAAACCCCAGGATGAAGCAGGTTAGTCACCTGCCTTCAAAAGATCCCAGGTTCAGAAGAAAGTGCCTGATCAGAGGTGGGGCCAAAGAAGTGATGTTAGGGTGGAGATGTGGGAGGTGTCATGTACTTCCTCTACTTGGTAGGTGTGACGATGCGGTTCTGGCGGGACCCAACTGAGAGTGCCAACTCAGGACAAATTGCTTAAACAGGGCAGTTACAGCCCAAGGCTGGGGTTTTTCCACCTCTAAGGCAAACCAAACCAGCCAGACTAAGAGGACTTCGGTCTCACTCCACTGGCTAACCACAAGTCTCACAAGCAATTTCCTTAGACACTCCAGTTTCCCAGTATCACCACCAGTGCCACTCGTTATGGGGACAAATGGTTATGAAAACCAATACCCCAATAAAAGAAAAAAGGTTCTCCTGATCCCAAAGGACGAAGCCCCAGACCCAGGTCAATATACAAATCAGATCTTACCCACAAATCACGCTGTTGCCAATCCTTTAGAATCTAAAATCTAAAGGTTTATTGATAAAAGAAAAAAGATAGAGGTGAGAGTTAGAATTGGTTAAATGGAATCAATTACATACAGTAATGGCAAAGTTCTTGGTTCAGGCTTGTAGCAGTGATAGAATAAACTGCAGGTTCAAATTAAGTCTCTGGAATACATCCCCCGCTGGGATGGGTCATCAGTCCTTTGTTCAGAGCTTCAGCTTGTAGCAAAGTCCCTCCAGAGGTAAGAAGCAGGACTGAAGACAAAATGGAGATGAGGCATCAGCCTTATATAGTCTTTTCCAGGTGTAAGAACACCTCTTTGTTCTTACTGTGGAAAATTACAGCAAAATGGAGTCTGGAGTCACATGGGCCAGTTCCTGCATACTTTGCTGAGTCTCAAGGCATATTTGCCTTCTCTCAATGGGTCCATTGTATAGCTGATGGTCCTTAATGGGCCATCAAGCAGGCGAGGCAGAGCTAATCCCAGCTTGTCTGGGATGTCACCCAGAAGCATAGCATAAGTTTGCCATACAGACAGTATAGAGCCAATATTCATAACTTCAACTACAAAACTGATACACACATATAGACAGCATAATCATAACCAGTAAACCATAACCTTGTCTAGGACACCCCATTTGACCCCCTTTATTTGGGTGCCACTACAGGACCTTGGTTGCAACAATGATCTATATGGTCCCAGTTTATGTCAATAACGTCACAGTAGGTTGCAAGGCTGCTACTGGTAGGTCAGGCTTCTGTGTCAGATATAGACTGACTATAAGAACTTTTGATGTTCTGCCATGTCTGGCTAAGGTTAGTTTAAATAAGTGTAAGCAGAGTCAGGATGAGCTCTACCCTGACATCTGGTGGTGAATTATGGAGAGTGTGGAAAAGAACTCCAGGGGCTGATCTTGTTTGCATAGGCACACCCACTCGCCTGGCATGAAACACAGCAACTGAAAGTGGTTACTTTGGCTGGTGTGGGATCCCCAGTTTCTCTATTATTGGGGTAGGAAGAATAAAGTTTTGTTACCCTGATTCTGTGAATCAAGGCCAGTGGAACTGTTGTATGACAGAAGGACTGAGTGAGTCCTTCACCATTACCTAAGTAGCACTTGCTTGACAAGGGGCATGGGTTACAAAACCCAGTGAATTGAGAGAGGATGGGGACAGGTATTTGTACCTGATGGTATGGGCCCCCTCTGAGGGTTTGAAACACCAATTGCACCGCCTCCTCTCTCCACTGTTGAATGTCAGAGCTAACTTTGATTCCCTTAGGAGTCTAGTTACGGGCTGCTGAGCTGAATTCACTTTGGGCCAATGGTGCACCAGCACTGGGGCTCCCCTACTATACTATGAGCTGAAATCACAAAAGAGCTGATGTTATTAAGAGCTGAGATCACTGACCTATGTGTTAACAAGTGCTAAGCTGGATGCTACAGGGCAAAGATGGGTGGCCGCTTTGGCTAGCTATGACTTCAGCATTCAATACCGATCAGGGAGAAGCAATGCAGATGCATTGTCCAGGCGTCCACAGGCACCAGGAGTTGCTGTGATACCCACAGATGGAGTGAGGGCTATTTGCAGTGTGAGTCGCCGGGAGCCAGAGGCCCATGAGAGTCTTCATGGATGTGCTGCAGAAGCTTTGGGCCTGCCCCCTGAATGCGTGCCTTCTGCTTCAGTGAACTATATTGCGTTGGACCAATCTCCTTTGCCCATGCTCAATGCAGCTGACTGGCAGGAAGCCCAGCTGCAAGATATTGACATTCGTGATACACTACTTGCCAAAAGGGAGGGGCGAAGCCCAGCTGCAGTTGTCCCACCTAACCCGGAGGGTAAACTACTATTGAGAGAATGGACCAAACTGAAACTGATTCAGGGAGTGCTACACCGAGTGACCACAGACCCTTTACAAAAGCAACGAGCACAGCTAGTGCTGCCAAAAGAGTACAGAGCCCTGGCCATGAGGGCCCTGCATGATGACTTTGGACATTTAGGTATGGAGAGGACCCTGGAACTTATTCGTAGTAGGTTCTATTGGCCTCGGATGGCTGAAGATGTTCGCAGGAAATGTGAGACCTGCGCTCGATGTGTTCAAAGGAAAACTCTGCCCACGAGGGCTGCATATCTGAAGAACATCACCAGCAACAAACCTCTGGAGCTGGTATGCATTGATTTCTTGTCTTTAGAAGTAGACAAGAGAAATATTGGGAACATTCTAGTAGTGACTGACCATTATACGCGATATGCGCAGGCATATCCCACACGTGATCAGAGGGCCACCACTGTTGCTCGAGTACTGTGGGAGAAATATTTCTCAGTTTATGGATTTCCAGCCCGGATACACTCAGATCAGGGGCGGGACTTTGAGAGTCACCTTCTGAAGGAGGTGCTGAGGATAGCGGGAATTAAAAAGTCTAGGACAACGCCTTATCACCCTCAAGGTGATCCACAGCCAGAGAGGTTCAACCGAACCCTATTAGATATGTTGGGGACTTTGCGGCCAGAGCAGAAGGCAACGTGGAGCCAACATGTCGCATTTCTGGTGCATGCCTACAATGCCACAAAGAATGATGCTACAGGAGTCACCCCATATCTCTTAATGTTTGGGCGAGAACCAAGATTACCCATAGACCTGTGCTTTGGTGTATCAGAGGATGGAGACAGCTATGAAACTCATCAGCAATATGTATCCCGACTAAGAGAAAAGCTGCGGGATGCTTATCACTTAGCTACATCTGCGGCTCGGAAGAACGCAGACCGGAACAAACATCGATATGATGCTAGGGTACGTCTGCAAGAACTCCAGCCGGGGGACAGAGTCCTGCTGCGAAATTTGGGTATTGCTGGCAAACACAAGATAGCTGACAGATGGAAGGCAATACCTTACTTGGTGATGGAAAAGCTAGGAGACCTGCCGGTCTACAAGATCAAACCTGAAGATGGTCCAGGGCAGACAAAGACAGTGCATAGAAACCTTTTGCTCCCTGTGGGGGAATTGGTAGACACCCCGTATGAGATGGGCCACAACAGGGCAACCGGGTGGAACGAAGGTGCTGGACCAAAGCTGCCCTCCAACGTGGACAGCCAGCCCCCTGCAGCTAACCTACCCCTATGCAGCACATGCGAGAGTGAGTCTGAGGAGGAAGACACAACCATGGTGTATCCTGGAATGGAGACAAGATTTCAGTCTCGATCAGCATCAAAAGAGAGCTCCTCCTCTTCCACCCTAAACCCCATGGCAGAAGTATTTAGGCCCATTCCTGACACCCCTGGGCCACTGGTGGGACCCCCGTGTGATGACACACACAGGTTATTGGACAGTGGAGACATACAGGTGGAGGATGTCCTGGGCACCTTGGACCCTCCACTGTTAGAACTAGAACTGCAGGGGCCTATGCCAGTAGCCGAGGGGCCCTCAAAGGAAACCTCCCCATCTGTTGTTCAAGAGGCTGTCCACTCTACCACGGTAACAGAGAGTCTCAATAGACGAGACAGGGTAATAAGACCAGTAAAACGGTTGACTTATGATGCACCTGGGGTGACTAGTGAGGAACCAATATGTTTAGCACACAGGCTTGTGGAAGCTAAAGTGGGCTATCTGAGGCCCTTTGGAGGGAACCAGTGAGTTGGTATAATAGGGAGTGTGATTTGTCGGGACGACAAATTCTCGGCTGGGGGGAGGATGTAAGCAGAGTCAGGATGAGCTTTACCCTGACATCTGGTGGTGAATTATGGAGAGTGTGGAAAAGAACTCCAGGGGCTGATCTTGTTTGCATAGGCACACCCACTCGCCTGGCATGAAACACAGCAACTGAAAGTGGTTACTTTGGCTGGTGTGGGATCCCCAGTTTCTCTATTATTGGGGTAGGAAGAATAAAGTTTTGTTACCCTGATTCTGTGAATCAAGGCCAGTGGAACTGTTGTATGACAGAAGGACTGAGTGAGTCCTTCACCATTACCTAAGTAGCACTTGCTTGACAAGGGGCATGGGTTACAAAACCCAGTGAATTGAGAGAGGATGGGGACAGGTATTTGTACCTGATGGTATGGGCCCCCTCTGAGGGTTTGAAACACCAATTGCACCGCCTCCTCTCTCCACTGTTGAATGTCAGAGCTAACTTTGATTCCCTTAGGAGTCTAGTTACAGGCTGCTGAGCTGAATTCACTTTGGGCCAATGGTGCACCAGCACTGGGGCTCCCCTACTATACTATGAGCTGAAATCGCTAAGAGCTGAAATCACAAAAGAGCTGATGTTATTAAGAGCTGAGATCACTGAGTGCTGTGTTAACTAGTGGGGGAGCCTGAAGCTATATTGCTCAGCAGCTGGCGGAGCAATTTGTGGGGACGACTGGAGGAGCAGCGAGCGGCGCGGAGCCTTGTGGGGCCGGTTGGAGTAGCCCAAGGAACGGCGAGCGGAGCTGTTTGTGGGGACGGCTGGAACGGCTCACAGGTCGGTGAGCGGAGCGGAGGCGAGCGGAGCAGCTTGTAGAGTGGAGCAGTTTGTGGGATGGCAGGAAAGTGGACTGGCTCGTGGTAAAGGCTGCGGCGGAACCCCCACGGAGAAACAGACGGCTGGCCAGCCTCGGATCACGTAAGGTGCCCCTTAACACCCTGCGTGCCCCCCCTTTTACTCTGGGGCTGCACTGACCAGGGACAGAGACTTTGGGGGTGTTGGACTTTGGGGACTCTGGGTGATTTTTGGGTTGCTGGATTCAAGAACTAAAGGGAAAGGACACAGCCCAATTTGCTGGGGTGGGTTTTGCTCATGGTTTGTGTTATGAATCCTGTTTGTGGTGTTTTTCCAATTTTATGCTGATGTCGTTTACCTCATGTTATTAAACATTTTCTGCTACACTCAGACTCCGTGCTTGCGAGAGGGGAAGTATTGCCTCTTAGAGGTACCCAGGGGGGTGGTATGTAATTGTCCCAGGTCACTGGGTGGGGGCTCGAGCCGGTTTTGCATTGTGTTATTGAAACGGAACCCCTAGATACAGAACCCGGCCCTTGTTGCTGCCAACTTAGATGGGCAGAAGGGTTACATAAGGTACAATAACTCCTCACTTAACGTTGTAGTTATGTTCCTGAAAAATGCGACTTTAAGCAAAAGATGTTAAGTGAATCCAATTTCCCCATACAGGGAATTTTTTTTCACCAGACAAAAGACTATATATATATACATATATATATATACATATATATATATATACATATATATATACACACACACACACACACACACACACACACAATAAGTTTTAAACAAACAATTTAATACCGGTACACAGTGATGGTGATTGTGAAGCTTGGTTGAGGTGGAGGAGTCAGAGGGTGGGATATTTTCCAGGGAATGCCTTACTGCTAAATGATGAACTAGCAATTGGCTGAGCCCTCAAGGGTTAACTCTCACACTCTACAGGGCAGTAAGAATGGAGGGAGGGGAGAGAGCATTGCAGACAGAGAGAGACACACACTGTGTGTGAGAGAGAGAGATGCGCATTTCCTCTTTAAGTACACTGCCTTGTTAATTAGATCAGCTTGCTGAGACCGCAGCTGCTGCTGCCAGCAAGCTCCCTCTGTCCTGAGTTCTGTCATGTGTCCCCCCTGCTCTATATAAGATGGGATAAGCGGGGTGCAGGAGCAGGGGGGAGGTGGACACCCTGACATTAGCCCCCCTCTTCCTCCCTTACCCCCCACACAGCAAGCAGGAGTCTCGGGGAGCAGCTCCAAGGCAGAGGGCAGGAGCAGCACATGGCAGTGGTGGGAGGGACAGCTGCAATTGCTAGCCTGCTGGGCAGCTGCTGCACAGGGAACTTAGGGGAGCAGGGAGCTGATAGGGGGGCTGCCGGTCCACCCTGGTTCCAAGCCCCCCACCAGCTAGCTGCAACGGGCTGCTCTTCCTGCAAGCAGTGGACAAAGCAGGCGGCTGCCAAACGATGTTAGAAGGAAGCATTTCACAACTTTAAACGAGCATGTTCCCTAATTGATCAGCAACGTAACAACGAAACAACGTTAACCGGGATGACTTTAAGTGAGGAGTTACTGTATTTTACTCACAACACCACATAGCGGTGGAACAGTAAAATACAATTTAGCATTCCGTTACATCTCCCCTTGAAGTTCTGCATTCCTATCATTTAGGAAATATACACCATCATGCTCTCTTTGAAGTTCAGTATATAGCAATCTGTCAAGTGTCTCTGAATCACACTGGCTTTCTAATTACACTTCCTGAGTGCATAACCACTTTGTCATCTGGCTGTCCATTAGTTGCAATGAGTGGCTGTGGTCAGTTTGGAATTTCTGAGTGGTCATCTTGTTCTTCATCTATCATCTGTAGAGTTTGCTCTGCTGATTATTCTTTCTAAGGAACAAACTGTAGATGTTGACAGTTCCTCTTGAACTCTCCGCTGTCAGTCTCGATCATCTATGATCTGGGAGCTGAATTCTGTTTCTTTATGACAGCTGGAGTTGTCCATCCTTTTTCTCCATCCAATTTGACATAAACATGGTCATCAGGTTCTAGACCCAGCAGTTCTCTAACTGAATGGTGTCTGTTGTAAAAAGCGTTCGTAGGCTCTTTTTGCCTTTTTATCTAGTTTGGTTACTCTCTTTTTGCCTTTTTATCCAGTTTGGTTACTCTCTTCATGTCTGGTCACTTTGGGGATATATTCTTTTCCAAAGTTGGAACAACAGTTTTAAATTGTCCTCCCATCAAGAGTTTGGATGGATTATATCCAATAGATGCTATTAGTGTTGATTTTTAGCTAAGAACAAGGAATGGATCTTCCTGCTGTAGGATGCTTTTGGCTGTCTGTACAGATCTCTCAGCCTCTCCATTTGCTCATGGATAATGTTGGCTGCTAGTAATATGATCAAAATCATTTCATTTGTAATGATGTATATTTTGCTGCAGTGAATTTTGGCCTGTTATCCAGCACTAGTTGTCCAAAATACCAAAATGAGCAAAAGTGCACTTCAGTTTCTCAATAACACTGCAACATGTAATGTCTTTCCAGTACATTATTTCTATATACCTGGAAAAGTAGTACACTACAACCAGGTAACAACATCCTCTGAATTTGCATAAATCAGGAGCTAGTCTCTTCCAAGATCTCTCTGGTAGGGGTGATTGCGTTTTGTATGGTTCAGCATTGTCTCTTTAGTTGATTTGTACTGGATCTCCATTCAAAGAGTCCAATATCATCAATTCCTCTGAGTTCTTCTGCCTTTCTCACTAGGCCCATCATTGCTGCCACACTACAGCTGAGAAGGTTGTTAGTCTTTAAACTTTTGATCACATGCACTCTGAATGCATAGCTTGTATCTTTTTAAGTTGTTTGTGGTGAATTGGTCCATACAGTTCAGAATACCTCCAGGGCTAGTCAAAGCTGTGTCAGATGACTTCAGCTCTGGAAGACTTTTAAAGCAATTGTAAGTCCTTGACTGTGATGTCAGCTCCTAAGTCAATTTTAAAGTCAATAGTGTTGCCATGAATATTCAGTTTCACTCTCCAGGAAGGCTGTGTGTCATCACAAGAGATAGATCACAGAAATGATGATTCCTAATTGTCTGTAATATTGTCCAACTTCCTGACTGCCTTGGGGTGGCCAACAACTGCAAAATGTCCATATTTAGTACATTTATTACAACTTCTGTCTTTGGCTGGGCATGTATCATTTCTTGGGTTCTGACTTTTTCCACATCTTGTGCATGTAGGCTGGAATTTGTTCCTTTTAGCCTGGGAATTCTCTCCCCTTTCCTCAGATGTTTTCTGATAATTACTTTTAGCAGTCAAGTGTCTGTTTACAGCTTCTAAGCTAGTTTCAGGATTTTCAATTTGCTCTTGCCTTTTGTTCTGTTGTTTCACTAGTTCACACTGATTTGCTATATGCATAGCTGTAGTTAGGATTAAGTTGGTCTTCAGTCGTAGATGCAATGAAAGATTTTTTAATAGGTTAGCCCAATAACCAGTCTGTCGCTGATATTTTCATGTTTTGCAGTTCCAAAATGACAGTTTTCATCCAATGCATACAGAGCTATAACGCTATTATATAACATTCAACAATTTCCTCTGGTTCTTGAATTCTCTGGTAAAAACATGCTCTTTCATAAACCACATTTCTCTGAGATATAAAGTATGCATCAAACATAGCCAGAACCATAGTTATCAAATGTTCGCGGGAAGCCTGAAACAGGCAGGCAGCAGGTAAGCTGGGGCTGGGGCTGGGGGAGGGGGCGCGAGGAGACGCGGCCCAGTCTGGCCCCCCCGGCCGAGCGGCTCCCTCCGGCAGCCGGCCAAGAGGCTCTGGCCCCGGCGGCTCCAGCCCAGCTCGGGCCCTAGGGCGCTGGCCGAGCACCCCCAGCCCCGGTCGCTCCGGCCCAGCTTGGCTCAGGCCCCGGTTCCGGCCGCTGGCCAGCGGCCAAGCACCCCCGGCCCCACCCGAGCTGCTCCGGCCTGGCCCCGGCCCTGGCCAAGCAGCGCTGGCCGAGCAGCCCCAGCCCCGGTCCCAGCGGCTCTGGCTCGGCTCGGGCCCTGGTTCCGGCCGAGCACCGCTGGCCCCACCCGAGTGGCTCTGGCCCGGCCCCGGGCCTGGCCGAGCGGCGCCGGCTGGCGGCATCCCAGCTCGCAGCCGCCTCCTCCCGGTCTCCGGCTGCTGCTGCGCTGGGGAGAGCGGCGGGAGCCGGGAAAGTTGAACCCCGGGGAAGAGGCAGTCCCCTTACCATGCCTCCCTATTTTCCCGGACATGTTCGGCTTTTTGGAAATTCCTCCCGGATGGGGATTTGAGGACCAAAAAGCCAGACATGTCCGTGAAAATCCGGATGTATGGTAACCCTATTAGTGGCTGAATAGTAAAATACAGTTTAGCATTCCATTACAGGAGGGGATGAAGTCAGAAAACTCACCAGTTTTGTTTCAAACGCTGTGTGTTTTTCTAGGCTTTGCTTGGAGTTTTCAGATTCAAGCAAACCCTAAATTCCAAGTGAACATCTGGGGTCACAAACCCTTGTGAGCCAAGTAACTTACAGTAACTCCTTGCTTAATGTTGTAGTTATGTTCCTGAAAAATGCGACTTTAAGCGAAACGATGTTAAGCGAATCCAATTTCCCCATAAGAATTAATGTAAATGGGGGGGGGGGGGGGGAGGAGGTTAGGTTCCAGGGAAATTTTTTTCACCAGACATGTGGTGAATATATATATATATACATACACATACACACACACACACACAGTATATGTTTTAAACAAACAATTTAATACTGTACACAGCAATGATGATTGTGAAGCTCGGTTGAGGTGGTGAAGTCAGTGGGTGGAAGAGGGTGGGATATTTCCCAGAGAATGCCTTACTGCTAAATGGTGAACTAGAACAGCTGAGCCCTCAAGGGTTAACACCTTGTTAATGTAGCCTCACACTCTACAAGGCAGCACAAATGGAGGGAGGGGAGACAGCATGGCAGACAGAGACAGAGACTCTCACCTGTGTATGAGAGAGAGAGATGCACATTGCCCCTTTAAGTACGCTGACAGCACTCTAAGTACATTGCCTTTTTAAGTAGATCAGCAAGTTGAGACAGCCCCTGCTGCCAGCAAGCTCCCTCCATCCTGAGCCCTGTCGTGTCTCCCTCCTGCTCTATGGAGATTGGGTAAGCATGGGGCAGGAGCAGGGGGGAGGGGGACACCCTGACATTAGCCCCTCTCTCTCCCCCCCACCCCTGTACAGCAAGCAGGAGGTTCCCGGGAGCAGCTCCAAGGCAGAGGGCAGGAGCAGCACATGGCAGTGGGGGGAGGGACAGCTGAACTGCCTGGCAATTGACAGCCTACTGGGAGGCTGCAGCACAGGGACCTTAGGAGAGCGGGGAGCTGATAGGGGAGCTGCTGGTCCACCCTGGTTCCAAGCCCCCACCAGCTAGCTGCAACGGGCTGCTCTTCCTGCAAGCAGTGGACAAAACAGGCGGCTGCCAAACAACATTATAAGTGAGCATTGCACAACTTTAAACAAGCATGTTCTCTAATTGATCAGCAACATAACAACGAAACAACGTTAACCGGGACGACTTTAAGTGAGGAGTTACTGTACTTGGATTCACCAAAACCCCATGAACTCCATCTATTACTTTAGAGAACTGCTCCACATAAATTAAAGCTCTCAGCATCTTTGTGAGGTAGACAAGTACCAGCAGGTGGTATGATCAACATTTAACAAAAGGAGAAACACCATAGAGGGTTAATGCCAAAGGCCAACAACTAGTCTGGGCCAAAGCTAAGAATAGAACTCAAGAGGTGCTGGCTCTTAAATCTATACTCAATCGACTAGACCAGCAAGAGGTTCTGCTCACCTCTACTAAAGATCCATCCTTTGACTCCCTGACTCAAATGAATTCCATTTTGTTTCAGTCTATTTCTAAACACACACCCACACCCACACCCACACACTTACTTAAATGTAAAGTAACAGGGAAATTTCACAGCATGTCATAAGAGGTAATATCCACAGTTTCAGTGCACCAACTCTTTCATACTGGATTACAGTAGTTTTGATGTAACTTTACCACCTTGATTCTTGAATGTAAAAAGCTCCTTTTGAAAACTCAGTTTAAAAGAATTATTAAAATAAAAACCTAACACACGTAGGCTCCCACTATATTTGTTTCTCATGTTCAGAGTCACGATTTCTTCAGAATGTATTACAACAGCAAAAGCAGGTGGAGTTTTGGTTCTTGAAAAATTGGTGTTTAAAGTTTATAAGCCATATTGATTAATGTCTTATCTAGGCTGATGTAATTG
The DNA here is from genome assembly GCF_028017835.1 of Emys orbicularis. Classification (NCBI taxonomy): domain Eukaryota; kingdom Metazoa; phylum Chordata; order Testudines; family Emydidae; genus Emys; species Emys orbicularis. The sequence continues at coordinate 184,350,135 of NC_088684.1, read as the reverse complement.
CAATGAAGACTAGTGATACAGACAACACTTAAAGCTCCTATCTTCTAAACATCATGCTCTAGTTTCCAAAATGTAGCAAGATTACTGTGTTCTAGCAAGCACGTCCCCAAGTTCATAATGTCACAGAGATATGCAAAGCACTGCCTTCTTAGCATTCTTAGCCACCTACGTTACTGACGCACAAAATAGCCAGAACAGAATAACTCACGAGTCTCAATTGCATGCAGCAAATCATAAATATAATAAGTATAATCAATCAAGTTTAGAACAATCTCCCTATAAACTCCTGGTGCTATTGTTTCTATTCTGAAACAAAGGCAGCTTATTTTATTATTCTATGACAACGGAATGATTTTAGTAAATCAGAGCCTTGAAAACTTCAGGTTATTTTTTTCACAAAAATGACAATTCCTCATTAATGCTACAGGCTACATTTTCCATGAGTGAATTGTGAGGGTCCCAATCTCACAGTTGATGAGTATTGAAGTAAATATACTCAGACTGAGTGAAGTTAATGAACTTCAGGGTGCTCAGCACCTTGCAGAATTGAGTCCTAAATGCACAGTTAAAGACAATTAACCAAATTCATTACTGGTAGTATAAGTGGGTGCAACTCTATTGGAGTGGTGCCTTATACTAACAATGGCTTCAGCTTTGACTGATTTACATGAAAGCCAGTAAATATAAAGAAATAAGATCTTTTACTAAAGCGAAATTGAAGTGCTTAGCTCAACTGAAAATAGGCTATTTCTTTACGTGCACAGTGTAGGTTGTTGCCTCAATTCTGTGGTTATCAGATTTTGAAAAAAAAGAGGAGCATAGATGTAAGCAAGGCCACAATTTGGCCTCAGGAAGATTTTATGCTTGCAACTGCACACTGATTAATGACCTATTGCTCATTAGTTCCCACTTCCACTATATAAATAGCCTCCAGAAACCACTTCCCCCACCTCATTGAAACAAACAATAATGTTTATCCCAAGAAAGATGAATAATGATGGAAGTTTTTAATACTGTTGCAACCAAATTATCTGACTCCTTCATTCCTTGATTTTATTCTATAATTCAGGGGAGTGGTGATGGGAAGCAACTGGGAGGTGGACAAGAGATGGGCGTTGGCGATCCTGAACAGTTGTGGGAGAGGGAAGAGATGAAAAAACATCTGGGACCATGGGACAGATGTGGGGGAAATGGGGCAGGGTAGCTGAAGAGCAAAAGAAATAGCGAGGAGTCAGAGTGGGAGAAGCAGAAGCAAACAAGTAGACAGCATGGGGCAGTGGAGAGAGGGCAGAACAACTTGGGAAGTATGGAAAGGAGAAGCAGGAAGATAATTAGAGCTAGAGCGAGTAGAGGGAAAAGGCAATTTTAATAGGAAGAGGACTTGTATGGCGAGAATCCCTGTTGGCCAGGAGATAGCAGGGCCAGGCAAAGAGGAACATGAAGTGTGCTGCTGGTTAGCTAAGCAGGTGCTGAGTGTCAGCTGACAAGGAGACTGGGTGGAGAAGAAGAGTTGCCAGGGAGAATGAAGAGGGAAGGCAGGGGATGGTGCAGAGATCTGAGCCAGCTTTGAGAAGCTGCTCCCTGGCCAGCTTTCTATAATCAGAAAAATGTAGTGCTCCAGAAATGCTGCAAATCTTTTGCCCCAAGAATGGCGCGAGTTTAGATGACAGTGGCATGTTAGAAGCAAGGGGTTCACTTAAAATACGAAGAGGAGGTTACTCACCCTGTGCAATAACTGACGTTCTTCGAGATGGGTGTCCCTGTGGGTGCTCCACTCCAGGTGTTGGTGGGTCCCTGCGCCTTTGCTCGGAGATTTTTGTAGCAGTACTCGTACCGGCCACGCATGCTCAGAGGCTGCCCCCCGCTGTGAGTCTAGCTTAATAGTATGCATGCGTGGCCAGTCTCCTCAGTTCCTTTTCTACAACGGAGGCTACCCCAACTCCAAAGTAGAGGGGAGGAGGGTGGGTAGTGGAGCACCCACAGGGACACCCATCTCGAAGAACGTCAGTTACTGCACAGGGTGAGTAACCTCCTCTTCTTCTTCTTCGAGAGATGTCCCTGTGGGTGCTCCACTCCAGGTGACTTAAAAGCAGTGTGTCTCAAGGAGGTAGGGACTTCGGATCTGATAGGAATGCCGTATAGTACAGCCCTGCCCAAACGTATATCAGAGAGAGGGCCTTGAGTAAGGGCATAGTGATTAACAAATGTGTGTTCAGAGGACCAAGTGGCTGCTTTACAGATATCAGCCAGGGGAACTTTGCGTAAGAATGCTACAGAGGCAGCCAGAGATCTAGTGGAGTGCGTTCTGATGCCATCTGGAGGTGTAACCTTCTTCATCTGATAGCACAACCGGATGCACTGAGAAATCCAGTTTGAAAGTCTCTGGGTAGAAATAGGAGTACCTTTGGAATGCTCCGCGATGGAGACAAAAAGTCTAGAAGAATTTCTAAAAGGTTTGGTTCTATCCAAATAGAAGGACAAGGCCCTGCGTACATCTAATGTATGCATTGTGGCTTCGAACGAGTTCGCATGTGGTTTCGGAAAAAAGGTTGGTAGGTGTATCGGCTCATTAATGTGGAATGACGAATGCACCTTTGGAAGAAATTTGGGGTGTAATCTGAGGGTAACCTTGTCTTTGAAAAATAGTGTATATGGTGGGTCTGCCATAAGAGCTGCTATTTCTCCTGCCCATCTGGCGGAGGTAATTGCCACTAAAAATGCTGTTTTCATCGAAAGGTGTAAAAGGGAGCACGTGGGTAGGGGTTCAAATGGTTGTTGAGTTAGGCAAGATAGTACTAAATGAAGGTCCCACGGGGTGGTAGGTGGTTTAATGTCTGGGTATAGGGCTTGGAGTCCCTTGAGGAAATGCTTGGTGATAGGATGAGCAAAAACAGAAGTATCATCAATTTTGTCATGAAAAGTTGCAATAGCAGCTAAATGGACTCTGATGGAGCTGAAAGAAAGGCCAGATTGCTTAAGGTCCAATAGATAGTCAAGTATGAGCGAGAGAGATACCGACGTGGGACAAAGTTGTTTAGCTGAACACCAATGTGTGAATCGTTTCCACTTTCGTAGATAGGTGGTGCGAGTAGATTGTGTTCTGCTATGTAGGAGCACTCTTTGAACTTGTTCAGAGCAATCTAGTTCGCTTTGGGAGAACCATGTAGGAACCAGGCTTTGAGGTGAAGCATGGACAGGTTGGGGTGGAGAAATCGGCCGTGTTGTTGTGATAGGAGGTTTGGGATGAGAGGCAACGAGATTGGTGGTCGAATCGACATTCTGGTGAGGAACGGAAACCACGGTTGTCTGGGCCACGACGGGGCAATTAGGATCACCTTGGCACGGTCTGTTCGTATTTTTATCAGGACCCTGTTGAGAACCAGTATCGGGGGAAACGCATAGAGTAAGTTTCGGTGCCATGGGATCATGAATGCATCTCCCAGGGAATATTTGCCCAGTCCCGCTCTGGAGCAAAAGTCGGAACATTTCTTGTTTTTTGCAGTTGCAAAAAGGTCTATGGTTGGGTGACCCCAAATGCGGAATATGTTGTGAATGGTTTTCTCATCTATCTCCCATTCGTGATCCCAGGGAAAGCGTCTGCTTAGTTCGTCCGCTGTGGTGTTCATCACTCCGGGAAGATAGGCAGCTGATACCCGGATGTTGTTCGCAATGCACCAATTCCAGAGCTTCATAGCCTCTGTGCAAAGCGAGTGGGATCGAGCTCCTCCCTGCCTGTTTACATAGAACATGCATGCAATGTTGTCTGTCATTATGCGTACATGGTGATTCCTGATTAGTGGCAGAAAGTGACGGCACACATTGCGAATGGCTCCAAGTTCTAGGACATTTATGTGCAGAGAGGTCTCGGTTGAAGACCATAGCCCCTGGACTGTGTGGTGAGACATGTGTGCACCCCAGCCTGTCAGAGATGCATCAGTAGTCAGTATGAGGGATGGAGCCTCCTGAAGAAAGGGGACTCCAGAGCAGAGGTTGGAGTGAACTGTCCACCACAGTAGAGAATCTTTGACTCGGAAAGGTATGGAGAGAGTCTTGTTTAGAGAGTGCACATTCGGTCTGTAAACCCGTGGCCAACCACGCTTGGAAGCACCTCATGTAGAGGTGTGCATTTTGGACGACGAAAGTGCACGAGGCCATGTGACCTAGTATTTGTAGACAGTCTCAGTCACCTGGGGACTGTTGCGAATTTTTGTGGCCAGTCGGCTTATGGAGTTGAAGCGGTTGGGTGGAAGAGATGCCAAACCCGTCCGGGAGTCGAGGTATGCCCCTATGAACTCCAGATGTTGGGTGGGGCATAATGTGGATTTGTTTTTGTTTATTTGCAGGCCTAGCGATAGGAAACAATCAACGGTAAGCCGCGTGGATCGGAGAGCTTCGTCGAACGTTGAAGCTTTGAGGAGGCAATTGTCGAGGTGAGGAAATATTATGACCCCTTGTTTTCTGAGGTAGGCAGTAACTACGGCTAGGATCTTGGAAAAAACACGGGGGACCGTGGACAGTCCGAAGGGGAGAACACTGTATTGAAAATGTGTTGAGCCAAGAGTAAAACGTAGGAAGCGTCTGTGGGCCAGGTGTATAGTCACATGAAAATAGGCGTCCTGCAGGTCGAGGGCTGAAAACCAATCGCCCTGCTCCAGCGCTGGGATTATGGTGGTGAGAGTAACCATCTTGAACTTTTGCTTTTTGACAAATTTGTTGAGCCGCCTGAGGTCGAGGATTGGTCGCCATCCCCCAGTTTTCTTTTCTGTTAAGAAATAATGGGAGTAAAAACCCTTCCCTTTGTGTCGTTCTGGCACAATTTCTATTGCTCCCAGTTGAAGGAGATGTTGCACTTCTTGGAGGAATAGTCGCTCGTGAGAAGGGTCCCTGAAGAGGGACTGGGAGGGTGGGTGGGTGGGAGGCAAGGAGAGGAAGGGGATGGCGTATCCAATTGTAACCACCTCTATAACCCACTTGTCGGAGGTAATGTTCTGCCATTGGTGGGAGAATGGTCGTAGGCAGTGTCCAAAGATAGGTGTGCTGGCTGAAGTGGGAACGCTGTTATCTAAACCCTCGACCAAGGCTTCAAATCTGCCTATTAGTTGGAGGGGGTTGAGGCACCCCCGCAGAATTGGGACAACGACGCTGGAATCTTGGTCTCTGGCATTGTTGTTGTTGTTGCTCCTGTGGTCTATGGGAGTGTTGTGTATATGCAGGGTAGCGTGGACATTGGTAAGGTTGGTATCTATATTGCCGTCTTCTTATCGTAGGTGTCTGGAGACCTAAGGACCGGAGGGTTGCCCTTGAGTCCTTCATTGAGTGAAGCACGTCGTTCGTGGCGGAAGCAAAAAGTTTTTCACCGTCAAAGGGAAGATCTTCAATGGTGCTCTGGACCTCTCGAGGAAAGAAAGAGGAGGAGAGCCATGAACCTCGGCGCATGACCACTGCTGTGGCGGTCGATCTTGCTGCAGTGTTGGCTACATCGAGGGCCGCTTGAAGAGCGGTACGTGATATGATTTGTCCCTCGGAAACCAGAGCTGTGAATTGTTGTTTTTTCTGTTCTGGGATGTCGTCAATAAAGTCCATGAATTTATTATTGTTTGTGTGGTCATATTTTGCAAGAACTGCAGTATAATTAGCTATGTGAAATTGTAACATCGAGGATGCATATACTTTACGACCAAAGAGGTCCAAGCGTTTACTTTCCTTGTTGGCTGGGGTGGAGCGGGAATACTGTTGTTTGGCCCTTTGGTTCGCTGCGTCTACTACTAACGAGTTTGGCGCCGGATGGGTAAAAAGGAATTCAGAGTCCTTAGAAGGGATGAAGTACTTCCGGTCCGCTTGTTTACAGGTAGGTAGGCTTGTAGCTGGAGTCTGCCAGATGGACTTAGCAGGTTCTAAAAGGGCTACGTTGATTGGTAATGCAACCCTAGAGGAAGAAGAGGGCTGTAGGATGTCCGTTAACTCATGCTGTTGTTCAGGGACTTCCTCCAAGTTAATTCTCAAGTCACTGGCAACTCTTTTAAAGAGGTCTTGGAATTTTGCGTAGTCATCCGAGGGTGTTGGAGGAGGGGGAAGTAAGGCTTCTTCAGGCATTACCTCCGGCTCTACTGGAATAGGAGCAGGACTTGGTTGATCCTGCAAGTGTGACGGTGCTGTGCCGGGAGGGCAGCATCAGCCTGCAGGGGGTCAGGCAGGGTGAGGAATGTCGGCACCGCGTCCGTCGCGGTGCCGAACAGTGCCAGAAGAGAGGCAGGCAGCTGAAAGCCTGAAGCCTTGGCACTGGAGCTTCGCGCCGCCGCCGCAGCCTCAGGCAGTTTTCGCGCGGTGCCGGAGGAGCCCGGCTTGTCAAATGTGCTCAAGCGGGGGAGCACAGGCAGGGAAGCGGTAGATCTGCCCGGGGAGGGCTTGTGTCTCAGGGTTTCCTTTGAAGATGACAAAAGGTGCCCTTTCTTTGCAGATTTCTTGTGTTTCTTTGAGGCGGGGGGGGGCTGTGGTGGGCAGCGGAGGCGGAATCAGCGCCTGGGTCTGAAGCCGCACCTAGGGATTTCTGGAGGAGGAGCAGTTTCAGTCTAAGCTCCCTGTCCTTCCGTGCCCTGGAGCTAAGTTTGCTGCAGTGGGCACATTTTTGAGGAATGTGGGTCTCCCCCAAACATTTTATACACTGTGAGTGGCCATCTGACAAGGGGATAGCATCCTTACAGTTAGAGCAGCGTTTAAAGCCTGTGGAGCCAGGCATGTCTGAAGCAGCTGCGGCTGACAGGATTTTTTTTTTTTTTTTTTAAATCAAAGATAAAAATGGTAACTAACAACAAACTAACTAACTAGAAGGGTAATTGTAACAAGAGAAAGGAATTTCCTAACGAGTCTGCTGAGCTCCGTCTCAGGCCGGGGCCGGTAGAGAAGGAACTGAAGAGACCGGCCACGCATGCGTACTATTAAGCTAGACTCACAGCGGGGGGCAGCCTCTGCGCATGCGTGGCCGGTAAGAGTACTGCTACAAAAATCTCCGAGCAAAGGCGCAGGGACACACCAACACCTGGAGTGGAGCACCCACAGGGACATCGCTCGAAGAAGAACATTTGGTTCGTAAATATTTTTTTGCAGTCACACCATTTGAAGTAGTGATTGTATCAAATTTTACACAGTAAACAAGGCCAGGATGGGGGACCTCCAGGAAAAACCAGGTACTTCAATGAATTGGTGATACAGGTGGTGGAACTCTCCCATCTGACCCCTTCAGTAACAATGCCCCATTTTGATGCTAGAGGGCACTATGATGTTGACAGTGCTGGTTTTTGGTTGAGCTGTATGACTGAGTTTCTGATCATTTGTGTTCAAAGATTCCATGCACTTTTCATAGGAGTAGTGGTATTAACTCCATTTTTCTGGCCAAATTCCTGTTTTGGATAGCTACATTCTGCCTATCTAAATTCCCACCCCAGTTTCAACTGGATATGGTAGTCTTTCCGTTTGTTCTATACAGTTTAGTAGTATTGCTGTGGCATGGTTTCCATATTTCATCCCAGAGGTGACCATATTTCAGTGGTTGGTGGAATGATTTCTATGCATTTTATTTGTACCATTACTTATTGGAGTTTGTAACACTCTGTGCGACCTTGCAAATGAAAGTCACTCTATACAATTAAGGCAGTTTTCATTTAAGTCCTCACAAATATTACTATTTTTCATATCTATTCTTCTGAAATATTCCCTGTTCTAAAAGAGTTTATCCATATATCCTATTAAGATAAAATGCCTTCTCTCACTTTTTCAATAAATATCCTGAAACATATTAAATTATTGGGATCCATACAGACAGATTTGGCAGCCTTTTCATATTTATTTGAACTGCCAAAGATAAATTGTATATGTACATAGCCTTCACGGAATGAGTTATCTGAATAAATGTGTATTAGCAGAATTTGACTTCTTTTTTGTGTCTGATTCACTCTCAGATAAAAACTCCCATTAAAGTCAATGGGGTTGCAAAACGTTTAACTGAACAGAATTTATCCTCAGGTTGTTTCTGTTATGTATGGTCACATTTGTCAGTTATTCTTTTAATTTGTTTTTCCACTTTCAAAACTTTTTTATTATGCTTCTTTTATGCATTTTGTAATGGTTAGCTGTGACTTTCCATGGTTTATTTTATAAAGCTTCGATACAAAAAAAATTTAAAAACCATCAAGTGAAACATTTTTCTACATAGAGATCCATTGTATTTATAAACCTAGCAGCACTGCAGAGTGCTGTCTGATAACTCCTTAATTAGGGAAAGCCATCATTAAGTTTAGAAGGGCAGTTGGCTCCTAGACACTTTAGAATATACAGATGGCCACCATTGTGGCACCCATCCACTCAACTTTGCTCTCTTGCCTAGCAGCAGGACTGATTGTGTGTTCAGTGTTACCTTTCACAAAAATAAACTAGGAGGGCAATGCTTGGTCTACACGTGCAAGTGGCTCATTTGTACACTTGCATCACAGGCCCATCTACTAAGGCTGGCCAGAAACAAAGAATTCTGTTTCACAAAAAATATTGAGGTTTCAATATTTGTTTTCATTCTGCATTAAAAGAAAAACAAACAAACAGACCTTTTAAGATTTTTTCATGAAAGGAGAGAGCACCACCCCAGAATAGCCAATAGTTAGGGAACTCACTTGGCATGTGAGAGAGACCCAGGTTCAAGTTCCTGTTCATCCTGATTTGGACTAGGGACTTGAACCTGGATCTCTCCCACATCCCAAGTGAGAGACCCTTGACTACCAGGCTATTGGAAATTCTGGGTTCGCTTGCTCTCCTAACAGAAATTCCACCCTGGGCCTGAGAAACATTTTTGTCTAAACTGATATGTTTCCATGAAAAGTTTCAGTTTCAACAAATCAGCGTTTTCCAATGGGAAAAAAAAATCCTGAACAGTTCTAACATCTATTTTAAATATCATTTAAAGGGTGTCCAGTGATTCCATTACAACTTCATAAGAATTATTCCTTTTTAAAATCCACCCACAAACAATTATTCAGCTAAACCCTACTCCTTAAAACAACTGCGCTGGAAAGTGCTTTAAAACTAGCAATCGGGAGACCAGGTTTCCCCTCCTAGGCTGCCAGTGTGTGACCTTGTGTGTGTGTGGGGGGGGGGGGGGGGGGGAATCACAAATTTCTTTGTGTCTTAGTTTCTCCATGTCTTAAACGGAGATAAGGATTATCCCAATCTTTGTAAAAGACTGATCTCCAAAAATGAAAGGCGGGCTATGTAAGAGCTCAATAATACTATTAAAAGGAATTATGTTCATGAGCCTGTACTGGTCCTGATTTTTATTTCTATTTTTTTGAGACAGGAAAATATGACCTGTTATATTTATTTCACATATAGAAGTGTTAAGGCTCACGAGTGCTAAATTTTGCTGTAACACATAAATACTTCTTGAGACATTAATGGAAGTTGTGTGCGCATATCTTCAGTGAAAAAACCTAAGGAGACTATTTCAGTGCTGAGTGAAAAGAGCAAAAGGTACCTTATTTCCAGCAGAGCTGAAGGAAAACAATTACATTTTTTCATTTGTCCAGAAGATGCCCCAAATGGTTGTCGATTCTACAAAAGGGAGGTGTTGCATTTGGTTAATTTTCATTTAAGGATAGAACTGGTTAGTCTTCTTTATTTTCATTTTAAATTTATGCCATGCAATTAATAAAGCAGATTCCACTCATTTTTGGCAATGAGAGCTTGATGACTGAGTGAATCACGATTTTGTTGGGAGCTTTTTGCTGTAACTTTTCCACAGTAAGTGACATCAAGGTGATTTCTATAAAAGAGTTGTGGTAGCAGGTAAGAAGAAATGCTTCAGGGCTCTACGCTTCATAGTTTAAACCAGTCTCTGTTAGGGATTAAGGATGTGGGTGGGGGCACAGATTATTCCACATCTACCTACTGTGAGGTTTTTACAGCTTCATCTGAAATATATGGTACCAGCCCCTGTCAGAGACAGGCTACTGAACTAGATGGGCCTTGGGTCTGATCCCAGTATGGCAATTCCTGTGTTCCTAGATGATTCTATGTGCTCTATTCTTTGGATGCAATATGAACCAATACAGAATTTGTTCAGAGTCTCTAGTATCTGGTAGATAATACAGATTGAAATTATTTAGACATAGGCTGGCTGTTATTCTGATATTTTATAAGGATGCAGGTTTAAAGGAATCCAGTGTGCTCCATTTTCATGGTACTATATGTGTGATTTTTACAGGTATCACTAGAAATGGGAAGGACCATGATTAAATAAACTGTTAGGATGGTCCAGGGTCAGAATAAGGAAAAAAGCAGCAGTGCTCTACTTGAGTTCTGCCCACTGTGCATGGGACTGAACATTCTAAACTTGGCTCTGTCACTGATTCACTGGATGGCCTTGAGCAAGTCTCTTAGCCTGTCTGTCTCAGTTTCTATAAAAGGGAGATCACGATGCTTATCTAACTATCTCATAGGATTGTTATGAGGGTTGATTATCAACTCTAAAGCATTCTGAACATGTAAAGTACTCTTTAGAGCCAGTAATTAATAGTATGACAATACTGATAGGTAACTTGTGATTGTGATAATTAGGCTCCAGAAGTAACAGATCACTGAAATCAAATGAAGACAACTCACTCTTTCATAGCATGTCCTTTAAAGGTTTCCATCTGGAAACTCAGGAGCAAGGCATTGCATCTGCTTACAGTCAGAATGTTTTTCTTTGAAGCGATAAAGATTAGATACTTAAATAACAATAATAATAAAATGAAAACTATCTGTATTACCATAGCACCCAGGCGCCCAACTCACGGAATTTTAAATTAAATCTTAAATTCTGCAAAACTGAAGAGGCACTAAAATATTGATAGAGTGCTAGCACAAATCAAATGCCTGGGGATATTTTTTCTCCTGAAAGACCCAGCATCCACAACAGTACAATCAGTAATATGTCCACATTTGTTGCACTATTGCTTTAAACAGATGAACAACGTCATTCATGTTTTAGAGAAATCTGTTTAAACTATTTTACAGAACTGGCAATAGGACAAACAGCACTTGTGAAAAGAAGAAGAAAGTGCCACCCTGTGCAGAGAAGTCTCCTCTGGGCAGACAGGACCTCCCCTACTGGATTTCATATACATTATATTTAGCCTCTGAAGTAAGCTGGCTCTGAGTAAAGCTTTACTTGTCAATTTCACCTATCCACTTTCAAATACCAGCAGTCTCTACTGGCACTACTGGCCTGGGAATGGGCCAGATGCAGATCTCCTACCAGAAGCTAGCAATCCCACAACCTGATGTTTCACAAATAAGAAAAGCCTGGAAACCTTTTACCCTTCCTCTTCCTCCACTTTTGAAGGTAGGAGGATCATAATTATTACTACAAGTGAGTCACCCTAGCAACATTCTCAGTGTACGCTAACCCTTTGGAATTTAGGGTTTTTTTCCCGGCATCCAATTATAGCCATTAGCAGTCACGACAGCCAGCCTCCGGGCTCTAAATGATGGGGGCGGGGAGGTTCTGCAAGACTGTCAAGAATGTTTTCTCTCACTTACATTTCTTCGTCTACATATGGTGGGCAGCAATATCAATGGTTTATTGAACATGATGCTCCAAAGCTATGAAAAGCCTAGCTGGTTCTCAAGTTGCTTAGTCTACAGTAGAGAGGTTATTTTACCTCTGTATTTAGCACTGGTGCAACCACTGCTGGAATACTGTGTCCAGGTCTGGTACCCACAATTCAAGAAGGATGTTGATAAATTGGAGAGGGTTCAGAGATGAGCCATGAGAATAATTAAAGGATCAGAAAACATCTTATAGTGATAGACTCACGGAGCTTAATCTAATTAGCTTAATGAACAGAAGGCCAAGGAATGACTTGATTACAGTCTGTAAACTCCTACATAGGGAACATATTTAATAATGGGATCTTCAATCTAGCAGAGAAAGGTGTAGCAATCGAATGACTGCAAATGGAAACTAGACAAATTCAGACTGGAAACAAGGTGTACATTTTTAACAGTGAAAGTAGCTAATCATTGGAACAATTTACCAAGAGTCATGGTGGATTTTCCACCCCTGACAATTTTTAAATCAAGATTGAATGTTTTTCTAAAAGATCTGCTCTAGGAATTATTTTGGTGAATTTCTGTGTCCTGTGTTATGCAGGAGGCCAGATGACATGATCACAGTGGTCCCTTCTGGCCTTGGAATCCATGAATTCTTTGAATACATAACATTTCTCAAAGAACTGAAGCTATCCTATTGTCCAAAGAACTAGACTTTTCATCTGGCAGTGCACAGCTCATAGTTACATTTTTCCTGAGCTCCAGCTTGCGTAAAACATGTGAGACTCCTGCTATACCCTAGCTGGGTGAAATACAGAAGTTCAGGTACAGGTCATACTGTGTGACTGAAGAGCCACATTTGGCAAAATAAAATTTGGCTCAAAGAGGCAATTTGGTCCAATAGAAAGGTGCATTCTATGGGGTTGACCCAGAAATTCTATGGATGAGTTCAGGACGGATTTTTAAAGCTAATTGTGGAGTATAAGAATGTCCTTAAAATCCCAGCTTCAGAAATAAGAATTTCTCAGCTACCTCTATTAAGTTTGACATATAGTACCCTTCAAAAACAATTAAACAAACGTCGTGAAGTTTGAGCCACATACACTCACTATCTAGGACAGAAAAGAATGTTGACTTCAAATTTGAACAATGTGATTCCAGTCTAGAAGACTTAATTTGGCATCTTTTCAAACAAACTTGTGTGGTACTTTGTCTGGCAGTCTTGGGGCAAAGGATTATGCTCTCCAGTTCCCTCTAAATTGTTCAGGACGCAGCCAGTCCAGATCTAAATTTCCCCCTTTCCCAAATGACAGCTTCATTGACAAAAGACAATCACCACCTACTAAGGGAACTGCAAACACATATATCTATTTTTACAAAGTCTAACAAATCTAGATTTATCAATCATAATGGAACACTTATTTCCTTAATCGCCACCCCAAAACAATGAAAGATTTAAGTTAAAGAGCATGAGGCAGAGGCATGTTCTATATTCCAAGAATAGATGGGAGGCAGTTTACACTTTCCTTATTCAGGCATTCTAGGACATGGTGCAGCCCCCCAGTGCAGGTAAGGTAGCTCTGGAACTTGTATCCCCTGTTGCAATAACCTTTATGGAGCACTGCCTGGAGCAAACACTGAATCTGGCCCTGTGGGGCAGGATAGAACACCACCACAATTTACGACTTCTTATACCTTCCTGTTACTTGCTGTTCCCCACCACCAGCCATCTCTCTTTTGGCCCCTTAGCATGTAAGTCACACACACAACCCACATCACTTATACTACTTTAAACATCATCTGTGAATGCAGTCCAATAATTTGATTGGCTTTAAGAGGAAACAGGCAAAGAGAAATGTCACAGCAAATATGGAAGAGCTGCCCAAACTAAACCAGATACAACTGTTGCCTTGCCAGTGAAGGCAGGATGAGTAAAAAAGAAGGCAACTTTACTGATCTTGTTTAGATTTTCAGTTTCTGCTGAACCCTTTGTACTGTAATTGTACTCAGAATGAATAGAATAGTCTCTGATTCATGGCCATTTAAATATAAAACCAAATCAAGGTTTCTTATTCCCAGGAAAAAAGATTAAATTGCCTGGCATATCGTTTGAGGTGGGTGAACAAACTATTACGTTAGTGGAAAGGAGTAAACTCTTGAGACTCAGGGTATGTCTACACTACGAGAGTAGTTCGATTTTAGTTAAATCGAATATGTGGAATCGATATTACAAAGTCGAACGTGTGTGTCCACACTAAGGACAGTAATTCGACTTTGTCAGTCCACACTAACGGGGCAAGCGTCGACATTGGAAGCGGTGCACTGTGGGCAGCTATCCCACAGTTCCCGCAGTCCCCGCTGCCCATTGGAATTCTGGGTCGAGCCGCCATTGCCTTCTGGGTAAAAAAATGTGTCGAGGGTGGTTTTGGGTAACTGTCGTCATCCAACCGTCACTCCCGCCCTCCCTCCCTGAAAGCACCGGCGGGAAATCAGTTCGCGCACTTTTCTGGTCAGTGACAGCGCGGACGCCACAGCACTGCGAGCATGGATCCCGCTGTGACCATCGCTGCAGTTGTGGCCGTTGTCAACGCATCGCAGCTCATCATCGACCTTTCACTGAGGCAGATAGAGAGAAATCAGGCGAGGAGGCTACGGCACCGGGGTGAGGACCTGAACTCCGAGAGTAGCACACGCCTGTCTGAAACCACGACACCCAGTGCCGAGGACATCACGGTGGCAATGGGTCTTGTGGATACTGTGGAACGGCGATTCTGGGCCCGTTAAACAAGCACGGACTGGTGGGACCGCATAGTGCTTCAGGTCTGGGATGAATCCCAGTGGCTGCGAAACTTTCGCATGCGGAAGGGGACTTTCCTCGAACTTTGTGAGTTGCTGTCCCCTGCCCTGAAGCGCAAGGACACCCGGATGCGAGCAGCCCTGACTGTCCAGAAGCGAGTGGCCATAGCCCTCTGGAAGCTTGCAACGCCGGACAGCTACCGGTCAGTCGCGAACCAGTTTGGCGTGGGCAAGTCTACCGTGGGGGTTGTTGTCATGCAAGTAGCCAAGGCAATCGTGAAGGTACTGCTGTCAAAGGTAGTGACCCTGGGAAACGCGCAGGCCATCATAGATGGCTTCGCCGCGATGGGATTCCCAAACTGCGGTGGGGCTATAGATGGGACTCACATCCCTATCCTGGGACCGGACCACCAGGCCAGCCAGTACATCAACCGAAAGGGCTACTTTTCAATGGTGCTGCAAGCACTGGTGGACCATAAGGGACGTTTTACTAACATCAACGTTGGATGGCTGGGCAAGGTTCATGATGCTCACGTGTTCAGGAACTCTGGTCTGTTTAGAAGGCTGCAGGAAGGTATTTACTTCCCGGACCACAAAATAACTCTTGGGGATGTGGAGATGCCTACAGTGATCCTCGGGGACCCAGCATACCCGCTAATGCCCTGGCTCATGAAGCCCTATACTGGCGCCCTGGACACAGAAAAAGAACTGTTCAACTACCGGCTCAGCAAGTGCAGAATGGTGGTGGAGTGTGCTTTTGGCCGTCTCAAGGGGAGATGGAGAAGCTTACTGACTCGCTGTGATCTCAGCGAAACCAATATCCCCATTGTTATTGCAGCTTGCTGTGTGCTCCACAATCTCTGTGAGAGCAAGGGGGAGACCTTTATGGTGGGGTGGGAGGTTGAGGCAAATCGCCTGGCTGCTGATTACTCCCAGCCAGACAGCCGGGAGATTAGAAGAGCCCAGCGGGACGCACTGTGCATCCGGGAGGCTTTGAAAGACAGTTTCCAGACTGAGCAGGGTCACCAGTGAATTTTAAGTTTGTGGACTCAGAACCTGAACTTGCCACCGTTTCTTTACCCAGTTACCGTTGACTATCCTCTCCAGTTACATGCCCCCTTCACCCCCTTCCCAAAAAATAAAATCTGTTCTGTTTTGTTAATGAACACCGTTGTCTTTATTACTGTTTTCGCGGGAATGTTTTAAACCTGGGACGCAGACTGTGGCGGGGTGCGGGTTTAGTGTTGTGATGCAAATGATGCTTCTAAACTCCAGGAATGACGGGTTCCGCAGTGGTGGACTGGTTGTTTCAACAGAGCCTGCCAGCCCTCCTGGGCGGGACAGCGTGTATGTGTCGGCTATGTGACTGTCTGGCAGGGGGAGGAGGGTTACAGCTCCCCTGCTGCGGGGCTCTGTGATGCATTAGATCTGTAACTGCCCTCCCCCGCCACAAAGTCACAGAGCAACCCCCCCCACACACACACAGAACATGAAAACCACCTCCCAGATTGAACAGGGTCACTAGTCACTGCACTGGGTATGTGTCCTGATCCTGGACCTGACCCCGCCTCTGTACCCTGGTAAAGGTGACTGTCCTGTCCAATTACCATGCCCCTTCCCCTCGTTCAGACAGACTCTCCTCCAAAATAAAATCATGGAAACAGTAATTAACAGAAACGAATATTTTATTATGAACCAGACATGAAACGTGGGGGTTGAAACTTGCACGGGGGCTTCTGTGAGGTGTGTAGGAAAGGACTTTTAAAATTTTGGGGAATGAGAGCCTTCTAGTGCTAGAGCAGTCTGCAGGGGTTGACTGAAAGTTTTAACGGCCCTTGCCGCCCCTCCTTCTTTGTACTTTGGGTGAGGGGGGTGTGGGACTTGGTGGCGGGGGAGGGCGGTTAGAGATAGACTGCAGCGGGGCTCTGTCCTCCTGCCTCCGGTCTTGCAGAACATCCACAAGGCGCCGGAGCGTGTCCGTTTGCTCCCTCAGAAGTCCAAGCAGCTTTTCAGTAGCCTGCTGGTCCTCCTGACGCCACCTCTCCTCCCGTTCCATGACTGCTCGGTGCATTTGGGACAAGTTCTCCCTCCACTGTGTCTGCTGGGCTGCCTGGGCTCGGGAGCAGCTCATTAGTTCTGAGAACATGTCCTCCCGCGTCTTCTTCTTCCTCCTCCTAATCTGCGCTAGCCTCTGGGAGTGTGCTGACAGGCTGGGTTGGGAGACAGTCGCAGATGTGTCTGTGTGAATGGGAAAAATGGAGTGAATTCCTGAGACAGATAAATGAAGTTGTGTACAAAGAACCTAGTCTTTCTCTGTGAACAAGACCATGCACTGCACCTCTCACATGCGCACTCAGGACAAGGTCGAATTTTCGGCCATCGCCTTCAGTGCCTGGGGTCCTGCAGTGGTCTTGCAGTTATCTGAGAAGCGTGGCAGGACACCTGAACTTCTGTAGCGTGCAATCATGGTAAGCCGTAGACTTCTGGCTGCTTAAAACTGTACTAGTAGCACTGGCCTCCTTTCACATTGAAAGCAATGCCAGTCTCTGCTGCCAGCAATCAGGACAGCATGAACTATGCCCCTGTCCCACCCCCTCGCGGCTGTTCCAGGGAAAGATCCCTGTATGCTGCCCCTCTCCCTCCACCGCGTGGCTGTAAAGCAGTCCCAATACTAACATTCCCCTCCCTAATTCAAAGCAGGGCGTAATGAGCGACATCACCCTGCTGAGGATCTCGGAGTCCCAGAGGGAAAGGATGTTTCGAGAAAGCCTTCAGAAACCAGGGCCGTTTGCCGCTATGCTCTGCAGGGCAATGATACCAGAGTATCTGATGGTGTCGTGGCGCGGTAACGTGTCCTACCACGGAGGGCCCACTAAGATCGCCCTACCCAGGAACCTGATGAACAGGCTGGAAATGTACCTTCATGAGACCTACGAGGAGTTCTCCTATGAGGAGTTCGCCTCCATCCCCGGCCATATTGACCGGATTTTCGCGTAGGTGCACTGGGACTAAAGAGTGGAGCGTCTTGGGCAGCATAATCATGACTTACCGGACATTGTAAAAAAATTTTTAAATACTTGGGACTAAATTGTGAAGAGCCTAAGGCAGACAAATCATGAAAAACCCTTTGTTACTATTGTAAATATTCCAGTTTTTTTGCAGATAATTGTTTACATGTTTAAGCACTTTAATAAACAGCCATTGTTAATATTATAAATATTTCAGTTCTTGTAAAAATAAATGTTTAGATATTTAAAGCACTTACTGCTTGATCCTTCCCCTGATTCTGTCTCCGGGGTAAGGGATGGGGACGGTTGGTAGGGGATCTCGGTAAGGGTGATGAAGAGATCCTGGCTGTCGGGGAAATCAGCGGTGCCAGCGCTGTCGACTGCCTCGTCCTCCTCATCTCCTTCTTCATCTTCCCCGTCCGCTAACATGTCCGACGAGGAACCTGCCGCGGACAATATCCCATCCTCAGAGTCCACGGTCAGTGGTGGGGTAGTGGTGGCGGACGCACCTAGGATGGAATGCAGTGCCTCGTAGAAACGGGATGTGTGGGGATGGGATCCGGAGCGTCCATTTGCCTCTTTGGTTTTTTGGTAGCCTTGTCTCAGCTCCTTGATTTTCACGCGGCACTGCGTTGCATCCCGGCTGTATCCTCTCTCTGCCATGGCTTTAGAGATCTTCTCGTAGATCTTTGCATTCCGTCTTTTGGAGCGCAGCTCTGAAAGCACGGACTCATCGCCCCACACAGCGATGAGATCCAAGACTTCCCGATCAGTCCATGCTGGGGCCCTCCTTCTATTAGATTGCATGGCCATCTCTGCTGGAGAGCTCTGCATCGTTGCCAGTGCTGCTGAGCTCGCCACGCTGTCCAAACAGGGAATGAGATTCAAACTGCCCAGACAGGAAAAGGAATTCAAATTTTCCCGGGGCTTTTCCTGTGTGGCTGATCAGAGCATCCGAGCTCGGACTGCTGTCCAGAGCATCAACAGAGTGGTGCACTGTGGGATAGCTCCCGGAGCTATTACCGTCGATTTCCATCCACACCTAGCCTAATTCGATATGGCCATTTCGAATTTAGCGCTACTCCTCTCGTTTTGGAGGAGTACAGAAGTCGAATTTAAGAGAGCTCTATGTCGAACTAAATAGCTTCGTGGTGTGGACGGGTGCAGGGTTAATTCGATGTAACGGCGCTAAATTCAACATAAAAGCCTAGTGTAGACCAGGCCTCAGATTGGCATTTTCTGGACTTTTACGAATCTTCTCTTAAGAATTTAGCTCCTTTCCTGATAAGGTTTTTTTTAAAAACGGTAACAATTTCTCCCAATACAAATTTTATTGTATTGAATATACCATGTGTCATAAATGTAAAGGGAAGGGTAACAACCTTTATGTATGCAGTAACATCAAATCCCTCCTGGCCAGAGGTACAGAATCACTTACATGTAAGGGGTTAATCATTTCAATTAACCTAGTTGGCACCTGACCAGAAGGACCAATGGGGAAAGAAGATACTTTCAAATTGAGGGGGGGGGGTTTGGTTTGTGCTTTTTGTTTGGTTCCCTCTCGGGACAAAGAGAGAGACCAAGCAGGTAACCCAGCCCCTAAAAAGATCCTGAACTGATACATCTAAAATTACAGAAATTGTAAGTAATAGCAAGGAAATGCATTAGATTATCTTTTGTTTTAGCTTGTGAATTTTCCCTATGCTAAGAGGTAATTTTATTCCTGTTTTGTAACTGGGAAGCAGAGTCAGAGGGGAATCCTCTGTGTTTTAAATCTTTTTAATTTACCCTGTAAAGTTATCTTCCATCTTGATTTTGCAAGTGTGATTCTTTTACTCTTTTTTTAATAAATTTTTTTCTTTTAAGAACCCGATTACTCATAGACTCATAGACTTTAAGGTCAGAAGGGACCAATATGGTCATCTAGTCTGACCTCCTGCATGATGCAGGCCACAAAAGCTAACCCACCCACAACAGAATCTTCCAGCCTGCGACCCCTGCCCTATGCTGCGGAGGAAGGCGAAAAACCTCCAGGGCCTCTGCCAATCTACCCTGGAGGAAAATTCCTTCCCGACCCCAAATATGGCGATCAGCAGAACCCCGAGCATACAGGCAAGATTCTACAGCCGGACCCTCATTTTACCCGCGATGGCACGTTAATGCCTAATTGACTAAAATCACGTTATCCCTTCAAACCATTCCCTCCATAAACTTATCAAGCCTAATCTTGAAGCCAGAAAGGTCTTTCGCCCCCACCGTTTCCCTCGGAAGGCTGTTCCAAAATTTCACCCCTCTGACGGTTAGAAACCTTCTTCTAATTTCAAGCCTAAACTTCCCCACGGCCAGTTTATATCCATTCGTTCTCGTGTCCACATTACTACTGAGCTGAAATAATTCCTCTCCCTCCTTGGTATTAATCCCTTTGATATATTTAAAGAGAGCAATCATATCCCCCCTCAGCCTTCTTTTGGTTAGGCTAAACAAACCGAGCTCCTCGAGTCTCCTTTCATAGGAAAGGTTTTCCATTCCTCGGATCATCCTAGTGGCCCTTCTCTGTACCCGTTCCAGTTTGAGTTCATCCTTTTTAAACATAGGAGACCAGAACTGCACACAGTACTCCAAATGAGGTCTCACCAGCGCCTTGTATAACAGAAGCAGCACCTCCCTGTCCCTACTAGAAATACCTCGCCTAACGCATCCCAAAATCGCATTAGCTTTTTTCACAGCCACGTCACATTGCCGACTCATAGTCATCCTGCGATCAACCAGGACTCCGAGGTCCTTCTCCTCCTCCGTCACTTCCAACCTATGCGTCCCTAACTTATAACTAAAATTCTTATTAGTCATCCCTAAATGCATCACCTTACACTTCTCACTATTAAATCTCATCCTATTATTGTTACTCCAATTTACAAGGTCATCCAAGTCTCCCTGCAGAATATCCCAATCCTTCTCCGAATTGGCAATACCTCCCAACTTTGTGTCATCCGCAAACTTTATCAGCCCACTCCTACATTCGGTTCCGAGGTCAGTAACGAATAGATTGAATAAAATCGGACCCAAAACCGAACCTTGAGGAACCCCACTGGTGACCTCCGTCCAACCCGACAGTTCACCTTTCAGTACTACCCGCTGCAGTCTCCCCTTTAACCAGTTCTTTATCCACCTCTGGAATTTCATATCGATCCCCATCTTTTCTAATTTAACCAATAATTCCTCGTGCGGCACAGTATCAAACGCTTTACTAAAATCGAGGTAAATTAGATCCACCGCATTTCCTTTATCTAGAAGGTCTGTTACTTTCTCAAAGAAGCAGATCAAGTTGGTTTGGCACGATCTGCCTTTCGTAAACCCATGTTGTAATTTGTCCCAATTGCCTTTCACCTCAAGGTCCTTAACTACTTTTTCCTTCAAAATTTTTTCCAAGACCTTGCATACTACAGAAGTTAAACTAACAGGCCTGTAGTTACCCGGGTCACTTTTTTTCCCCTTCTTAAAAATAGGAACCACATTAGCTATTTTCCAGTCCATCGGTACCACCCCCGAGTTTACAGATTTATTAAAAATTATCGCCAAGGGGCTTGCAATTTCTCGCGCCAGCTCCTTCAATATTCTAGGATGGAGATCATCCGGTCCGCCCGATTTAGTCCCATTTAGCTGGTCAAGTTTGGCTTCCACCTCTGATACTGTAATTGCAATCGCCCCTCCTTTATTCCCCTCTGTCCCACTCCCTCTATTCCTAAGCCCTTCATTAGCCTTATTAAACACCGACGCAAAATATTCATTTAGATATTGTGCCATGCCTAGATTATCCTTAATCTCCACTCCATCTACATGCTTCAGCGGTCCCACTTCCTCTTTCTTTGTTTTCTTCCTATTTATATGGCTATAAAACCTCTTACTATTGGATTTAATTCCCCTCGCGAGATCCAACTCTACACGGCTTTTGGCCTTTCTCACCGCATCCCTACATGCTCTGACCTCAATAAGGTAGGTTTCCTTGCCGATCTGTCCCCTCTTCCATTCTTTGTACGCTTTCTGTTTTTTCTTAATCGCCCCTTTGAGACGCCCGCTCATCCAGCTAGGTCTAATTCTCCTGCCCACTAACCGTTTCCCCTTTCTCGGGATACAGGCCTCGGACAGCTCGTGCAACTTTAGCTTGAAATAATCCCAGGCCTCATCTGCCTTTAGCTCTCTAAGTATGTTAGCCCAATCCACTTCCCTAAGTAGTTGCCTTAATTTATTAAAGTTGGCCTTTTTGAAATCGTAAACCTTAGTCACAGTTTTATTTCTGTTAATCCTTCCATTTAGTTTAAACCGAATTAGCTCATGGTCACTCGAGCCAAGGTTGTCCCCTACTACCATTTCCTCAACGAGGTCCTCACTACTCACCAGCACCAAATCTAAAATGGCATCCCCCCTCGTCGGTTCAGCTACTACTTGATGAAGGAATTCATCTGCTAGCACGTCTAGGAACATCTGAGCCCTATTATTGTTACTAGCATTTGTTCCCCAATCTATGTCCGGGAAGTTAAAGTCCCCCATGATTACACAGCTCTTATTAGTTTTTACTTCCTTAAAAACATTAAATAGTTCTCTGTCCTCATCCAGGCTAGATCCCGGCGGTCTATAGCACACCCCAAGCAGTATCTCAGGGGAGGCTCTAGTAGTTCTTTTACCCAGTGTAATCATTGCCCAGACAGACTCTGTCTTATCCATTCCATCACTTATTATTTCTTTACATTTTAGCTCATTATTGACATACAGTGCCACACCCCCACCTTTACCTTTTTTCCGGTCATTCCTAAACAGCACATACCCTTCCATACCTGTACTCCAGTCATGACTACAGTTCCACCACGTTTCGGTTATTCCTACGATATCAGGTTTCATTTCTTGGACCAGGAGCTCCAATTCCTCCATTTTGTTACCTAGGCTTCTCGCATTGGTGTATAAACATCTTACCGTATGCTGTCTATCCTTTCTCCCATTAGTTATGCACTTTGGTACGGACCCCGTAGTGTCCATCCGCCCCCTCCTTCTTATGTCCAATTCCCTACCCCTATCTATATCTGTGCTTATCTCTTTGCCCTCTTTTTCAGTGTTGGAATCTGGCGTGGAGATTAACTGGACATCTCCCAACCGTCTCCCCCAAGTTCCTAGTTTAAAGCCCTTTTGATGAGATGAGCCAGCCTCCCTCCCAGAAGTCTATTTCCTTCCCTACTCAGGTGAAGTCCATCCCGTGAGAACAGCTGTCTGTCCCCGAAAGCCTCCCAGTGGCCATACATCCCAAAGCCCTCCTTATAGCACCACTCCCTCAGCCAGCTATTTATCCTCACAATTCTGTCTGCCCTTTGCTGTCCTTCTCTAGGAACAGGCAGAATCCCACTGAAGATAATCTGAGCCTCAACTTCCTTAAGCGTCTTCCCCAGCCTGGCATAATCTCCCTTGATTCTCTCTAGCGAGAACCTAGCCGTGTCATTCGTTCCTACGTGAAGGACGATCAAGGGGTTCTTACCTGCTCCTTTTAGGATCCTTTTCAACCGCAGGTCCACATCCCGTATCTTAGCGCCCGGCAGACAGCACACCCTTCTGTTTTCCGGGTCCGCCCTGGTCACAGGCCTGTCTAACCTCCTCAGTAAGGAGTCCCCAATCACATAAACCTGCCTTTGCCTAGGGGCAGCGCAATCTACCAATCTTTCCCCTGTTCCCTGCGGCCGTAACTCCTGTCTGTCTCCATTTTCCCTTATAGTCCCCCTATTGCCATCCTGTATCCTCCCGGGGCTGAGTATTGATGCTGTCTCCATCAACTCCTCCCCGCTGTCTATTGGACTAGCTGCCCTTCTTTTCTTCCTCTGCCTCCCACCATCAGTTACCACCTGCTGCGTCCCCTCCTCATTAGCCAAACACCCAAACCTGTTCCTGAGTTCTATTTCCCCCTCACTAGCCCTCCTTTTCCTTGGCCTGCTTCTCACGGTCACATGCTTCCATTGCTCTTGTTCTCCCCCCGACATTCCCCCCTCACAGACCATAGCCCCCGCTTCCACCTGCACCCCCGAGCATTCCCCTTCAGTCACCCCTTGCCTTTGCTCCATTAGCTGCTCAAACCCCCTTCTAAACTCTACCAGGGTCTCTACCTGCATCTCCAACCCCCGAACCTTTTCCTCTAACAGGGCAAGTAGGCGACATTTCATACAGACATACCTCTGATCAGGTGCACCTGCTAGGACTATATACATACCGCAGCTGCTACATGCTTTCATCTGCATTGTGTCCCCTGCTGCCTGGCTCATGGCTGCTATGGTCTCTGCCTGCAGCCTCTGGGGACACAGAGCACACCGACCGCCGCGCCCTCCTGCCTCCCCTTCCACCTCCCCCTGTAAATTCCCACTTAAATTCCCCTGTTAGCCGCCCTGTTTGCCGGCCGCTGCTCGCTGCTA
Organism: Emys orbicularis; assembly: GCF_028017835.1. Taxonomy (NCBI): domain Eukaryota; kingdom Metazoa; phylum Chordata; order Testudines; family Emydidae; genus Emys; species Emys orbicularis. The sequence goes on along the minus strand of NC_088684.1, from coordinate 184,326,314 downwards.
GGCTGGGAGGCCTCTTTTATAGGCCCCCTAATCAACCAAGCTCCGCCCCCTAATCAGGGCTCGGGGCTCAGCACACTGCCCCTACAGGCCTCTACACATACAAGCACTACAAAGACAGACGCAAGTACAGATACCTTCTCCTCCAATGAGACTCACTCCCACTTAAACTCCCCTGTTAGCCGCCCTGTTTGCCGGCCGCTGCTCGCTGCTAGGCTGGGAGGCCTCTTTTATAGGCCCCCTAATCAACCAAGCTCCGCCCCCTAATCAGGGCTCGGGGCTCAGCACACTGCCCCTACAGGCCTCTACACATACAAGCACTACAAAGACAGACGCAAGTACAGATACCTTCTCCTCCAATGAGACTCACTCCCACTTAAACTCCCCTGTTAGCCGCCCTGTTTGCCGGCCGCTGCTCGCTGCTCGCTGCTAGGCTGGGAGGCCTCTTTTATAGGCCCCCTAATCAACCAAGCTCCGCCCCCTAATCAGGGCTCGGGGCTCAGCACACTGCCCCTACAGGCCTCTACACATACAAGCACTACAAAGACAGACGCAAGTACAGATACCTTCTCCTCCAATGAGACTCACTCCCACTTAAACTCCCCTGTTAGCCGCCCTGTTTGCCGGCCGCTGCTCGCTGCTCGCTGCTAGGCTGGGAGGCCTCTTTTATAGGCCCCCTAATCAACCAAGCTCCGCCCCCTAATCAGGGCTCGGGGCTCAGCACACTGCCCCTACAGGCCTCTACACATACAAGCACTACAAAGACAGACGCAAGTACAGATACCTTCTCCTCCAATGAGACTCACTCCCACTTAAACTCCCCTGTTAGCCGCCCTGTTTGCCGGCCGCTGCTCGCTGCTAGGCTGGGAGGCCTCTTTTATAGGCCCCCTAATCAACCAAGCTCCGCCCCCTAATCAGGGCTCGGGGCTCAGCACACTGCCCCTACAGGCCTCTACACATACAAGCACTACAAAGACAGACGCAAGTACAGATACCTTCTCCTCCAATGAGACTCACTCCCACTTAAACTCCCCTGTTAGCCGCCCTGTTTGCCGGCCGCTGCTCGCTGCTAGGCTGGGAGGCCTCTTTTATAGGCCCCCTAATCAACCAAGCTCCGCCCCCTAATCAGGGCTCGGGGCTCAGCACACTGCCCCTACAGGCCTCTACACATACAAGCACTACAAAGACAGACGCAAGTACAGATACCTTCTCCTCCAATGAGACTCACTCCCACTTAAACTCCCCTGTTAGCCGCCCTGTTTGCCGGCCGCTGCTCGCTGCTAGGCTGGGAGGCCTCTTTTATAGGCCCCCTAATCAACCAAGCTCCGCCCCCTAATCAGGGCTCGGGGCTCAGCACACTGCCCCTACAGGCCTCTACACATACAAGCACTACAAAGACAGACGCAAGTACAGACACCTTCTCCTCCAATGAGACTCACTCCCACTTAAACTCCCCTGTTAGCCGCCCTGTTTGCCGGCGGTCGGTGTGCTCTGTGTCCCCAGAGGCTGCAGGCAGAGACCATAGCAGCCATGAGCCAGGCAGCAGGGGACACAATGCAGATTGATTGTCAGTGTCCTAAAAACCAGGGATTTGGTCTGTGGTCACTTTGTTAACCTATTGGATGGTATATTATTCTCAAGCCTCCCCAGGAAAGGGGGTGAAAGGGCTTGGGGGGATATTTTCGGGGGAATAGGGCTCCAAATGGCTCCTCCCTGAATGTTTGTTTAAATCACGTGGTGGTGGCAGCTATACCATCCATGGACAAGGAAAGGAATTTGTGCCTTGGGGAAGTTTTTAACCTAAGCTGGTGGAATATAAACTTAGGGGGTCTTTCATGCGGGTCCCCACATCTGTACCCCAGAGAGTTTAGAATGGGGAAGGAACCCTGAAGCCATGTATTGCGTTTCTCAATGTAATTTACAGGCGTGAACTTAAATGATGTCACTCATTTAAACAAAAAGGTATTTTAATGGCCCATTGTGAAAACAATTCAAGTCAAGGCCCACGGAGAAGATCTGAGCAGAAATTGGGCTTTGTCTATAGAAAAAAAAAAGAGGTGGGAATTGACAGATAGGTGAAATTTGCTCACTGACAAAGCAATCAATCAATTAGCAGTACAAGTTACGCCTTGCAAATGGCCAGAATAATTTACATGTGTCAAAGGCATATTTTCAAGCTTTACCTAGCAGTCATGAACAAATCTGTATAAAGTTGTAGAAATTCAGTTTGGACAGTTGTCCATACTTTGAGGCTTAAAAAAGCCCCCCACGAGAGACAAAAATTTTGCCAACGCAAGTGGCAGTGTGAACGTGGCTTTGTCGGCAGGAGAGTGCCAACAAAGTACTGACAAAGAGCGTTTACACACGCTGACTTTTAGCGACAGGCTGTGTCGACACAGGTTTCCAATCCAATCTCAATGTTTTAATATTTCTGTATCTGGTTTTGGCAAAGCCTGCAGATGTTCTATTATAATAATTTCCCCAACTTTTTCTAAACTGCAAAGTTTAAAAGATTGGGTGTGAGAAGTGGGTTAGTCCTTCTTCAAGATGAGCCTGAACCAAACCCCTGGACCCCAAAACAGTCCCCACAATAAGTAAATGTGGACTGGTGTCGAGTTCCACTCTGGCTCTCAGCATTGTACGATCTGCCCCAACCGGTGGTTAGTAACCCTTGCTGTGTGACAGAAGTGTAACCTTTCTAACCGTGATCCATATCACGTGACTGAGGACTGGAATCACAGACACTCCTGTCTCATACTTCTATTATACCCATTGCATTTTCTACAGATGTTATCATTAGAGCTAGACAGAAAGTGTCTGGTAATGTTCTTTTGTGAAATGTCAGCAACTGAAAAAATTTGAGTTTCCATCATGGGCTTTTTTGGTTTTTAGAAGCAAGTTTTCAGTTTTTCCATCACAAAACTAGAACATTTAGATAGAAATTACTTTTTTGCAAAAAAGTAGTTTCGGAGGGGACAGGAAGGCCTTTTTTGTTTTGTTTTGATTGAAAACACTTGAAGAAATTGTGACCACCTCTAGTTTTCATCATTTAGATCTAACTAGAGAAAAATTTGCATTGCTATAAAACAGTGAAACTGGAGGGTTCAGGGATCTTTCCTCAGAAAGCATTTAAATACGTGATACAATATTCACAAGACCCTATCAAGGAGAGTATTCATACAAAAATCATTACATGCGTCTTTGGGAGAGGAAGCTGGTGTCAGTGTCTCCTCCCCACCCCCATTGGTGGGGATAGGGAGCCAGTTGGGGAACAGAGCTTTAGGAGGAGAAGTGGATAAGGATTCTCAGCTAGAAACCATTCTTTCCTCCGGTGCTGTTGCTGCTCCATCTACTGGTAGGATGGCTGGTAAGGGAACACCTGGAATTCCTAAAGCCAGGCGCCAGTTTCTCTGGCTGCTCCCCATATCAGATGCTTTTACCTGATGAGCTTTCACTTCCCCAACAAAGGTGAGCCCTATGGGATCAGTCCACTCCCAAGACAAATGAAAGAAGAAGATAAGCTCTCTCTTCTCTTACTAGAGAAGAGGGAATAGTACTGTCCTGTAACCTCCTTTACTCCAATAACTTAAGAGAAGCTTACCACCACAGAATGACAAGCAGCAGAGACTTTTAAATCAGATTCAAATTATATACTCTGTGCTCATATGCTCTGCACTATGGTGCAACACCATGAAATCAGAATTAATCAGTTGTAAACAGAAAAGACAAATAATATTTTTAAAGTTGTCCTTTTAATTAAAAAATTCATACTTTTAGCTATTTATAAATCAAGGCATTTGCTCTTCTCTGAGCAGAGATCAGTTTTCAGAGTTCTTTCTACAGGTTTGAAAATGTATTGCTCTTGTCTACCTCACTATATCATTTTTTTAACAGGTCTCAGAACTTTCTATTAATTTTAGATAACTATGGGGAGACAAAGGAGTCTGGGGGAGGCAAGAGCCGAAGGAAAAATATAAGCATACTAAAAATGTTGCTTTGATATAAATACCAGAGAACTTTTTTGGTATTTTATTACACTCATGAATTGTTTTTTAAGATATATTTGTTGTGCCATACAATTCCCACCTGTCATAAACACAGGATAACAAATGGTCTATTAGGACATACTTTATTTTATTGTCCCAGGGTAAGAAGTTATTATAAGCATGTTGCCTGATTCTTTATCTCCCACAATGTATATCTGAACAGAACTAAAAAAAAATAATCTTTTTCTATAAAAATCATATTTCAACTGAATGCTTAGTGGCATTGAAGAAAACATTTGCACACCCTTAAGTATGTTATTGCTTTTATAAAATGGTTATTTGCAAAAGCATTAAAAGAATAAATATGAATGACCTCACTATTTTCTTAAATGTGTGTGTCACTTGGTACTGATCTTTAGAGAGGGAATTTACTGATCTTTAACAGAAAGTTTGCTGGTTTATAAAGAGTTAATTTCTGTGTAGTAACAAATGAGAAGGACTGAGTCAGGGAGATAGAGGAAAGACGCAAGATTAAGATGTTCTGGAAAATATTTTTAATATCATCCTTTTCGGATTTGTGATTTTTTTTTTTTTTTTGCTGGTCTAAAAAGTGTTTTTATTTAGATTTGGAAAGGTTTTGTATAGAGAAGATAAGAAAATAATTAAAAAACAAAAAATGCTTTTGCAACTGTTTTCTATTATGCCTTAATGGTTTTTAATTAATTAGCTCAGAAGTATTAGTGTCTGGAGGTGGAGTGAACCAGCAAACTGGACTTGAAATACCAGGGAGGAAGAGGAGTTATTTAAGTTAAGCACCAATGTGGACATAAAAACAAATGGGTATAAACTGACCATCAACAGGATTAGGCTTGAAATTAGACTAAGGTTTCTAACCATCTGTCAAGGCTGTATCCCCACTTTGAACTTTAGGGTACAAATGTAGGGGCCTGCATGAGGACTTCTAAGCTTAACTACCAGCTTAGTTCTGGTCCGCTGCCACCATTCCCTTCCCTGGGAAGCTTTTAGAAACTTTTCACCAATTCCCTGGTGAATACAGATCCAAACTCCTTGGATCTTAAACAAGGAGAAATTGACCCTTCCCCCCTCCTTCCTTTCACCAACTCCTGGTGAATACAGATCCAACCCCCCTTGGATCTTAAAACAAGGAGAAATTGACCCTTCCCCCCTCCTTCCTTTCACCAACTCCTGGTGAAAACAGATCCAAACCCCCTTGGATCTTAAAACAAGGAGAAATTGACCCTTCCCCCCTCCTTCCTTTCACCAACTCCTGGTGAAAACAGATCCAAACCCCCTTGGATCTTAAAACAAGGAGAAATCAATCAGGTTCTTAAAAAGAAGGCTTTTAATTAAAGAAAAAGGTAAAAATCATCTCTGTAAAATCAGTATGGAAAATAGCTTTACAGGGTAATCAAACTTAAAGAGCTCAAAGGACCCCCCTCTGTCTTAGGTTCAAAGTACAGCAAACAAAGATAAACACTCTAGTAAAAGGTACATTTACAAGTTGAGAAAATAAAGTAAAACTAAGACGCCTTGCCTGGCTTTTTACTTACAAGTTTGAAATAAGAGAGACTTGTTTAGAAAGATGGGGAGAACCTGGATTGATGTCTGGTCCCTCTCAGTCCCAAGAGCGAACCAACCCCTTAAAACAAAGAGCACACACAAAAGCCTTTCCCCCCCCCAAGATTTGAAAGTATCTTGTCCCTTTATTGGTCCTTTGGGTCAGGTGTCAGCCAGGTTACCCGAGCTTCTTAACCCTTTACAGGTAAAAGGATTTTGGAGTCTCTGGCCAGGAGGGATTTTAGTACTGTACACAGGAGAGCTGTTACCCTTCCCTTTATAGTTATGACATGCCCCCCAAATCACAGATAGTGTTGGACGTTCGGTTCCACACTGGCTGTGATTTCTTCCTGGAGTTCTAGGAGAAAACAGAGTTAATAAGACACATGTACCTTTAGACATACTACTGATTATATAAAAACTAACAATATGTTTCTGTCATAACTATAAAGGGAAGGGTGACAGCTCTCCTGTGTACAGTGCTATGGAATCCCTCCTAGCCAGAGACTCCAAATCCTTTTACCTGTAAAGGGTTAAGAAGCTCGGGTAACCTGGCTGACACCTGACCCCAAGGACCAATAAGGGGACAAGATACTTTCAAATCTTGGGGGGGGAAAGGCTTTTGTGTGTGTCCTTTGTTTAAGGGGTTGTTCGCTCTTGGGACTGAGAGGGACCAGACATCAATCCAGGTTCTCCCCATCTTTCTAAACAAGTCTCTCTTATTTCAAAATTGTAAGTAAAAGCCAGGCAAGGCGTCTTAGATTTACTTTGTTTTCTCAACTTGTAAATGTACCTTTTACCAGAGTGCTTATCTTGTTTGCTATACTTTGAACCTAAGACAGAGGGGATTCCTCTGAGCTCTTTAAGTTTGATTACCCTGTAAAGTTATTTTCCATACTGATTTTGCAGAGATGATTTTTATCTTTTGTTTTAATTAAAAGCCTTCTTTTTAAGAACCTGATTGATTTCTCCTTGTTTTAAGATCCAAAGGGGGTTTGGATCTGTATTCACCAGGAGTTGGTGAAAGGAAGGAGGGGGGAAGGGTCAATTTCTCCTTGTTTAAGATCCAAGCAGTTTGGATCTGTATTCACCAGGGAATTGGTGAAAGGTTTCTCAAGGCTTCCCAGGGAGGGAATTCTTAAGATGGTGGCAGCGGACCAGAGCTAAGCTGGTAGATAAGCTTAGCAGTTTTCATGCAGGCCCCTACATTTGTACCCTAAAGTTCAAAGTAGGGATACAGCCTTGACAGTTTCATTCCAAGAACAATTGTTAACCAGTTAACTCTGGGAAACTTTCCTGGGAGAGTGCATCAGCCACTTTGTTAGAAGCTCCCGAAATGTGTTGTATTTCAAAATCAAAATCTTGGAGAGCTAAACTCCACCGAAGAAGTTTTTTGTTATTTCCCTTGGCGGTATGAAGCCACTGTAGCGCAGCATGGTCTGTTTGTAGTTGGAAACGCCGTCCCCAAACATATGGGCGTAGCTTTTCCAGCGTGTACACAATGGCGTAGCATTCCTTTTCGCTGATTGACCAGTGGCTTTCCCTCTCAGACAGTTTCTTGCTGAGAAACACGACAGGATGGAATTCTTGATCCGGTCCTTCCTGCATTAAAGCTGCTCCTACGCCTCGCTCGAAAGCATCTGTGGTTACTAGGAACGGTTTGTCAAAGTCTGGGGCCCTTAGCACAGGGTCAGACATGAGTGTTGCCTTAAGCTGGTTAAAGGCCTTTTGACACTTATCAGTCCACTGAACTGTATTTGGCTGTTTCTTTCTGGTTAGGTCTGTCAGCGGGGCGGCGATTTGGCTGTAGTGTGGTACAAATCGCCTATAATATCCGGCCAAGCCTAAGAAGGATTGGACCTGTTTCTTTGACTTTGGAACCGGCCACTTTTGGATAGCATCCACTTTGGCCTGTAGGGGATTTATAGTTCCTTGACCCACCTGGTGCCCCAGGTACGTCACTTTGTTTTGGCCTATTTGACACTTTTTAGCCTTAACAGTTAGTCCTGCCTGTCGGATGCGCTCGAAGACTTTTTCCAGGTGCTCCAGGTGTTCTGTCCATGAATCAGAAAAAATGGCCACATCATCGAGGTAGGCAACTGCAGATTCTCCCAATCCCGCTAAGAGACCATCTACAAGTCTTTGGAAGGTGGTGGGTGCATTTCGCAACCCGAAAGGGAGTACATTGAAAGGGTGACGAAGGCGGACCTTTCCTTAGCGGGTTCATCTAGTGGTACTTGCCAGTACCCTTTGGTTAAGTCTAAAGTAGAGATGAATTGGGCATGTCCCAATTTTTCCAATAGCTCATCTGTGCGTGGCATTGGATAGTTGTCAGGACGAGTTACAGCATTTAGCTTACGGTAGTCCACGCAAAAGCGTATTTCCCCATCTGGTTTGGGAACTAGAACCACTGGAGTTGCCCATGCACTGGTAGAGGGGCGGATTATACCCATCTGTAGCATGTCCTGGATCTCCCTTTGTATAGCAGTTTGGGCATGAGGTGACTCCCGGTAGGGTGGGGTTCTAATTGGGTGAGCATTACCTGTGTCAATGGAGTGGTATGCCCGTTCGGTCTGTCCTGGAGTGGCTGAGAAAATCAGTGCAAAGCTTGTGCACAGCTCCTTGATCTGCTGTCGCTGCAGACGTCCAAGGGTCGTGGAGAGGTTCACCTCTTCCACGCCACCATTCCTTTTTCCTTCATAGTAGACACCTGCAGGCCACTCCGCGTCATCTGTTTCCTGGGCTGTAAACTGGCAAACGTTTAATTCTCTGGAATAAAAGGGCTTAAGAGAATTAACATGGTATACCTTAGGCTTTTTGTTGGAGGTGGGGGAGGCTATGAGATAGTTAACAGCTCCTAGGCGCTCCTGGACCGTGAATGGTCCTTCCCACGACGCTTCCATTTTATGGGCCTGGAGCGCCTTTAAGACCATGACTTGGTCTCCTACTTTGAAGGACCGTTCTCTGGAATGTTTATCATACCAGGCCTTTTGCTCTTCCTGAGCATCCTTTAGGTTTTCTTTAGCAAGGGCTAAAGAGTGTCGGCGGGTGCTTTGTAGGTTGCTTACAAAGTCTAGAATGTTAGTTCCTGGAGAAGGCGTAAACCCCTCCCATTGTTGCTTCACCAACTGTAATGGCCCCTTAACCTCGCGGCCATACACAAGTTCAAATGGTGAAAACCCTAAACTGGGATGTGGTACAGCCCTGTAGGCAAAAAGCAACTGCTGCAACACTAGGTCCCAATCATTGGAGTGTTCATTTACGAATTTACGTATCATGGCCCCCAAAGTTCCATTAAACCTCTCCACCAGACCATTGGTTTGATGGTGATGAGGGGTGGCAACCAAGTGATTCACCCCATGAGCTTCCCACAGGTTTTTCATGTTCCCTGCCAGGAAATTAGTTCCCGAATCTGTAAGGATGTTGGAGGGCCACCCTACCCTGGCAAAAATGTCTGCTAATGCCTGGCACACACTTTTAGCCCTGGTGTTGCTTAAGGGTACAGCTTCCGGCCATCGGGTAGCAAAATCCATGAAAGTCAGTACGTACTGCTTTCCTCTGGGTGTCTTCTTTGGGAAAGGACCCAGAATATCCACAGCTACTCGCTGAAATGGGACTTCAATTATGGGTAGTGGCTGGAGAGGGGCTTTAACCTGGTCTTGGGGCTTTCCCACTCGTTGGCACACCTCACAAGACCGGACATAATTAGCAACGTCCTTGCCCATTCCCTCCCAGTGGAAGGACTTCCCCAACCGGTCTTTGGTTCTGTTCACCCCAGAATGGCCACTGGGATGATCATGGGCTAAGCTCAAGAGCTTTACCCGATACTTAGTGGGAACTACCAACTGTTTTTGAGGATGCCAGTCTTCCTGGTGCCCACCAGAAAGAGTCTCCTTGTACAAAAGTCCTTTTTCTACAACAAACCGGGATCGGTTAGAAGAGCTGAGAGGCAGTGGGGTGCTCCATGCCGCCGCCCAAGCTTTCTGAAGGCTGTCATCTGCTTCCTGCTCGGCCTGGAACTGTTCCCTTGATGCTGGAGACATCAGTTCCTTCTTGGACTGTGGACTGGGGCTTGGTCCCTCTGGAAGCGATGCAGGTGCTGGGGCTGTTTCCATTGACTGTGAACCGCTGTCCGCTGGTGCACTATGTGGTATTTCAGGCTCTGGCTGAGCCTCTTGGGTAGGGTTATCTGCTGCTTCCACCAGTTCAGACTCGCTGGTGCCCTCTGGCATTGGAGTTGTAGACGGGCTTGCAAGCGCTGGACTCAGTGCTGGCAATGGTTCTGGTGCTGGTTGCGTTGCCAGTTCCGGTTCTGGGACTGGCTTTGGCTGGGTCTCTGGGATTGGATCCACTACGGCTGTTGCAGTCGTTGGCAGGGGATCCGGTTCCACCACCTTTGTTTGGGTCTCTGGTAACACAGACGGGGCCCTGGTGGACGGCTCAGGAACAGGGATGGGGGTGAAAGCTTGCTTAGCCTGGCTGCGGGTGACTATTCCCACCCTCTTGGCTAGCTTCACATGGTTGGCCAAGTCTTCCCCCAGCAGCATGGGAATGGGATAATTGTCATAGACTGCAAAAGTCCACATTCCTGACCAGCCCTTGTACTGGACATGCAACTTGGCTGTAGGCAAGGTTACAGACTGTGACACAAAGGGTTGAATGGTCACTGGATGCTCCGGGTTGATGAGTTTGGGGTCCACTAGGGATTGGTGGATAGTTGACACTTGTGCCCCAGTGTCCCTCCAAGCGATAACCTTCTTTCCGCCCACTCTCAAGGTTTCCCTTCGCTCCGAGGGTATGAGAGAGGCATCTGGGTCTGGGGATCTTTGGTGTGATTGGGGTGTAATGAACTGTAATCGGTTGGGGTTCTTGGGGCAGTGAGCCTTTATATGCCCCAGTTCATTACATTTAAAACATCGCCCTGCTAAGGTATCACCGGGGCGATGTTGGTTGCTGGAGACTGGTGTGGTGGGGTGAGAAGGCGTCTGGGGTTTCCCTTGGGATGTGGGTGGGGCCTTGGGTTGTCCCCGGTGATAAGGTTTTGTTTCGGCTTGCCCCTTCTGATATTCGCTCCAACTGCTACTAGCTTTTTTCTTTTCTGTCACCTCCACCCATTTGGCTCCAATCTCCCCCGCCTCGGTTACAGTTTTGGGCTTCCTATCTAGGATGTACCTTTCTATTTCCTCAGGAACACCCTCTAAAAACTGCTCCATTTTTACTAGGGAAAGCAGATCTTCCAGAGATTTAACATTTGCTCCTGATACCCAGGCATCACAATTTTTGTCAATGTGGTAGGCATGCCGGGTAAATGACACATCTGGTTTTCACCTTAGGGCTCTGAACCGCCGACGGGCATGCTCGGGTGTTAGCCCCATTCTGAGTCTGGCCTTGTTTTTAAAAAGTTCATAACTGTTCATGTGTTCCTTAGGCATTTCAGCCGCCACCTCTGCTAAGGGTCCACTGAGCTGCGGCCTCAGCTCTACCATGTACTGGGTTGGAGTGATGCTGTATCCAAGGCAGGCCCTTTCAAAATTTTCTAAGAAGGCCTCAGTATCATCGCCTGCCTTGTAGGTGGGGAATTTCCTGGGATGGGAAGTGGTACCTGGAGAGGAGTTGCTAGGATGGTCTGATGCATCCTGCTTAGCACTTGCTACTTCCAGTTCATGCTTCCTTTCTTTTTCTCTCGCCTCCTCTTTGGCTTTTTCCAGCTCCATCTCTCTCTTGTGGGCCTCCTCTTGGGCCTCCTCTTTGGCTTTTTCCAGCTCCATCTCTCTCTTGTGGGCCTCCTCTTTGGCTTTTTCTTCTCTGTCTCTCAGCTCTATCTCTTTTTCTTTCAGCTCCATAGCTCTCTTGTGGGCCTCCTCTTTAGCTTTTTCTTCTTTGGTAGTCATCTTCCTGTTTTCTTGTGCTGGGTCACCCCCTCTGCAGTTGACTGAAACTGGGATGTACTTAGCTCTGACTGCTGCTGAGTTAACAGAGACTTTCTAACAAGCTACTCCCGAGGCTGTAAAAAGAAAAAAAACCAATTCAGCTTGTAAATTGCCTTTACCAGTCAAAGTTTGCTCGCTTTGAACCCTTCTCTTAACAAAGGCCCTCGTTAAAAAAAACTTAACACCTCTGCCTTCAGGCAAGGAGAGATAAGATATGCATCTACCTTCAGCTCTGCTTTCCAAGCAGCTAGAAGGGAAAAAAAATCTCTTACTGGCTTTTGGGTTTAAAACGATCTCCACCGCTGTGCCACCATGTCAAGGCTGTATCCCCACTTTGAACTTTAGGGTACAAATGTAGGGGCCTGCATGAGGACTTCTAAGCTTAACTACCAGCTTAGTTCTGGTCCGCTGCCACCATTCCCTACCCTGGGAAGCTTTTAGAAACTTTTCACCAATTCCCTGGTGAATACAGATCCAAACTCCTTGGATCTTAAACAAGGAGAAATTGACCCTTCCCCCCCTCCTTCCTTTCACCAACTCCTGGTGAATACAGATCCAAACCCCCTTGGATCTTAAAACAAGGAGAAATTGACCCTTCCCCGCTCCTTCCTTTCACCAACTCCTGGTGAAAATAGATCCAAACCCCCTTGGATCTTAAAACAAGGAGAAATTGACCCTTCCCCCCTCCTTCCTTTCACCAACTCCTGGTGAAAACAGATCCAAACCCCCTTGGATCTTAAAACAAGGAGAAATCAATCAGGTTCTTAAAAAGAAGGCTTTTAATTAAAGAAAAAGGTAAAAATCATCTCTGTAAAATCAGTATGGAAAATAGCTTTACAGGGTAATCAAACTTAAAGAGCTCAAAGGACCCCCCTCTGTCTTAGGTTCAAAGTACAGCAAACAAAGATAAACACTCTAGTAAAAGGTACATTTACAAGTTGAGAAAATAAAGTAAAACTAAGACGCCTTGCCTGGCTTTTTACTTACAAGTTTGAAATAAGAGAGACTTGTTTAGAAAGATGGGGAGAACCTGGATTGATGTCTGGTCCCTCTCAGTCCCAAGAGCGAACCAACCCCTTTAAACAAAGAGCACACACAAAAGCCTTTCCCCCCCCAAGATTTGAAAGTATCTTGTCCCCTTATTGGTCCTTTGGGTCAGGTGTCAGCCAGGTTACCCGAGCTTCTTAACCCTTTACAGGTAAAAGGATTTTGGAGTCTCTGGCCAGGAGGGATTTTAGTACTGTACACAGGAGAGCTGTTACCCTTCCCTTTATAGTTATGACACCATCATAGGAGTGAAGTTCTGGAATGGCCTTCCAAGGGGAGCAGTGGGGGCAAAGAACCAAACTGGCTTCAAGACTGAGCTTGATAACTTTTATGGAGGGGACGGTATGATGAGATGGCCTACAGTGGCATGTAGATGATCTTCAAGTGCCAGCAGCAAACATCTCCAATGACTGCTGATGGGACACTAGATGGGGCTGTATCATAATGCATATGGGACTACTCTTGTGTTTAGAGTTAAGTATGTGCATAAGTGTTGGCAGCAGCAGGGTTTAATTCAGTTTAAGAAAACAACAGAAAAATTATGGAAATGATATAAAATCCATGAGATTTTTTTTCCCTCCCCTCCTGAATTTTCCTGACTGCCTTGACAACTCCCATTTCACATACCACTCCCAGCCATTAGCCCTTTCCAGCCCAGTAATACTTGAAATAATGAGAAACAGTAGTCAGGAAGGGAGGCAGGCTAGTCCTCGCTTACAGACAGCCCCCCAACCTGAAGCAAATACTCACCAGCAACTACACACCACACCACAGAAACACCAACCCAGGAACCAATCCCTGTAGCAAACCTCGTTGCCTACTCTGTCCCCGTATCTACTCTAGTGATACCATCCGAGGACCCAACCACATGAGCCACACCATCAGGGACTCATTCACCTGCACATCTACTAATGTGATATATGCCATCGTGTGCCAGCAATGCCCCTCTGCCATGTACATTGGCCAAACCGGACAGTCTCTACGTAAAAGAATAAATGGACACAAATTGGACATCAGGAATGGTAACATACAAAAGCCAGTAGGAGAACACTTCAATCTCCCTGGACATTCTATAACAGATTTAAAAGTAGCCATTCTTCAACAAAAAAAACTTCAAAAACAGACTTCAAAGAGAAACTGCAGAACTAAAATTCATTTGTGAATTTAACACCATTAATTTGGGCTTGAACAGGGACTGGGAGTGGCTGGCTCACTACAAAAGCAACTTTTCCTCTCTTGGTATTGACACCTCCTCGTCCATTATTGGGAGTGGACTACATCCAACCTGATTGAATTGGCCCTCTCAACACTGGTTCTCCACTTGAAGGTAACTCCCTTCTCTTCATGTATAATAATGCCTGCATCTGTAATTTTCACTCAGTGCATCTGAAGAAATGGATTTTTTACCCACGAAAGCTTATACACAAATAAATCTGTTAGTCTTTAGGGTGCCACCAGACTCCTTGTTGTTTTAGTAGTCAGGAAAAAAAAGTTATATTAAAAAAATGGTCATGGTTACAAGGCAGATTACATCTCTGCTCCCTTTCTGGTCTCTGCATCCCTGAGGTGTTGGGTGCTTTTGCAATTCTCTTATACTGGGATCAGGAAACAACACCCAACTATGTCCACCACCTATAACTGGGCAGGTCCAACTGGACACCTGTCTCTTCCACTTCTGGGAGCCTGGGACAAATACATTTATTAGCAAATGGAACAAAGCATTAGAGAAAATAATTTCAAAACAGCCAACATGCATATTTAGTCTCATTTAGTCTTACACTTTACTGCTAGCTAAGTTAGATAGGCTTCCCTCTTGAGTCACTGGGAAAGAACAGACCCAAATTACATTATATTAGGAAGCCCAGGAACTCTTGGGACCCAGCCTCGTCTCTAGGAAAAAGAACAGGAGTACTTGTGGCACCTTAGAGACTAACTAAAAACTCGTCTCTGTTTTCCTTCCACAAAGAGTGGTCCCTGCCCCCAGACTGCTCCCGCTTCTCTTTTTCCCCAAAGCCCCACCCTGCTGGTGTGCGAGCCTGAGCCTAATTACCATATTGCTCAGTGGCCTTTCTCCCCGCCCTGCACAAGGCCAAGGTGTGAAGTCTCCCTTTTGCCTCAGACTTTTCACAGACACACCCAAGTCAGCCAGCCAGACCAGACTATCTAAGAGAGTGGTTCTCAACTAGAGGTCCGCAGCCCCCTGGTGATCCCCAAGCAGGTTTCAGGGGGTCCGCCAAAATAAACCAGACTGCAGGGATGGCATTACAATCACTGGAGCCCAGGGCTGAAGGCAAAGCTGAAGCCAAAGCCTGAGCAATTTAGCTTTGCGGGGCCCCCTGTGTTGTGGAGCCGCAGGCAGTTGCCCTGCTTGCTGCCCCCTAATGCTGGCCCTGGCTTTTATATGCAGAAAAAGAGTTGTTGTGGCACAGGTGGGCCATGGAGTTTTTATATCATGTTGGGGGGCGGGCCTCAGAAAGAAAAAGGTTGAGAACCCCTGCTCTAAGACATGTTCCATTGTTTGGCAATTAGACCCAGTCAGCCTTAATAGCTTGCAATCACAGGCCTTGTGACTATGGGGGGAGTATGCTGAAACTGTCTGCTTCCCTGACATTCCCACCCACCACCTCAGAAATCCTATACATAAACCACATTATGGGGTAGAAATCCATATTCTCCACTGAGCACCCCCACATTCATCACACCTACTAAATATATTTTCTCCTCTTTAGACAAAAGTCTAATACAGGTATGAGAGGAAACAAATCTACTCAGGAAGGGAGATGGGCTTGAAACCTTGATAGGGCCCTTATAGAGTTGCTGCCCACAGTACTTGTCTTGCCACTTTGAAGGTCTGTTCTCCAGACTCCCAGCTCAGGCTCCCGAATACATGGTGCTGAATTCCTTCCTGCCTGGCACACAAAAAAAGAAATGCAGCTACACTGTGAGGGCTGCTACTGAGTAGATGCCTTTTCCTTCTTTGCAACCTCCACATGCTGTCTCTTTGCTGCACCATACCACTGAGAGGGAGCATATGCCTATCGATCTTTCAGGGCATAATGGAAAATGATGAGCCCTTTTGTGGAAGATGTATTTGAAACAAGTGATTTCATTTTTTAGCTTGCCTTAGTCCTAAATCGACAAGTCCAAGTCTGTTTCACTTGAGCCAGGGAGAAACAACTAAGAACTGAAAACACAACCAGAAGCTACATAATATCTAATGGTTATACATTTACCGCCTGGGGTATTTTTGTCCATCCAGTATTTGGGGAGGAACAGATGTCTCACTTATGCCAGGAAGAGCAATTATAATGATCCAAAATGCTATGCTCCACACATACATGGCACCTTGCTGCAGGGCAGACAAAGTCCGGGGAGCAAAGAGTCTCATACGTTTGTTTACAGTAATTTTTCCTTCATTTAGCTAGAGTATAATCAAACTGTTTATTTATACACTTCAGAGAATTTCAGCAAAACAACCCAACCAAATAAAACACAATCTGCCCGTATTTAGACACATATCTGGCTTTCTGGCATTAGTTACTGTTTGAATATCCTGGGGCACCAGCAGATGTAAGGTCTGATAAGAGCTGTTTCACTGATTCCATGTCCAAGAAGATGTAGGTCTTATTGTGCATGCACACAGCTTCACAGGATATAAAACTGGGGATTTTGGACTCCAAAAAGGCATTTTTAAGCTCCACCAATTTGTTCTCTCCCTCTCATGTCTTCAGTCTGCTTAAATCTGAACATGTGATTACCATCTGCCT
Organism: Emys orbicularis; assembly: GCF_028017835.1. Taxonomy (NCBI): domain Eukaryota; kingdom Metazoa; phylum Chordata; order Testudines; family Emydidae; genus Emys; species Emys orbicularis. The sequence goes on along the minus strand of NC_088684.1, from coordinate 184,310,009 downwards.
TTGGAATTCAGTCTCTTTGGCTAAAATAACTAAAGAATCCATTCTCACAGCAAGAAAGGGCTAGGGGAAGTTCCTGTGAGATAGTTTCAGGTGGTTATTGTATAACATTTATTAATATGCACAGTGGGCCAAGCAGCACTGCTCTGCGTGGGTGTTAGTTGAAATCAACTGAATTTCACCTGCTCTCTCCAGGGCACAATCAAGCCCAGCAATTATTTTCTAATAAGGAATCCGGTTGCAAAGTATCCAGGTTTTGTGGTCTTTAGAACTCTCAGTGTAGAATCTTTTTTGTTTAAGGAGCTAGAAGGAAAAACGTTGTGAACCATACAGATACTTTGGCAGCTATGTCTTTGCTGCAGTTAACCTAGGTGATGGGCACCTGGGTCTGAACACTCAAGTTAGCCTAGCCTAGGTGTGAGCATCCCCACAGGAAAGCTCCCTCCACATTACTGCGCCTTCTCTGTTACTGCTCTCACCAGCACTTGTCTGGGGGCATATCACAGGGCACTTTGCACTGAGCTGCTCCAGGATTCTCTTCCTGTCAACTGTGTCAATTTCAGTAGAACTTGTCTGTTCTTCAGAGGGAATTGTGGGAAGGGCACTGCAGCATACAATTGAATTTGCCCATGTCCTTACTGTAAACTGGTCAGGCCCAAGCCTGGGTAAAAGTGAAACCTGGGCTCTAACCCACATCCCCAGCTGGTTCAGCTAACCTGGGCTTAAAGCACCTCCAAACCCAGGTCAGAGATTTTCTGTGTGGATGGTAGGAGGAGGTTGGGCTAAAATGCAAGTAAAAGCCCATGTTAAATGTGCAGTGAAGACACATCCTCAGTTATAGAAGGATATCAAGGTTACAGCTGGTTGAATATAAAAACAGAATCATCAGGATGTGCACATGACTAAGCTGAGTAACTGTGGGATCTCATTCATGAAGATGTTTGCACACCTCAAACATTTCCAGGATTTTAGCATAATGTTTATTTGTTCAAAACTTATACTGGAAAATGCTGCATTTGCTATTCCCTAGTTTCAAAAATTTCACTCATCCCACCAGGGAGCAGACATGATACCAAGTGACTTTGGTGACCAAACATGCACTACAAATGCTGAAAAGCAAATAGAGTTAACAGTTTGCTAAGAATCAGCAGGCTGAAAACATTCACCCTAAGTGTTCACTGAATAATGAATATTTTCCAAGAAATCAGGATGGGTTTGTGATGCTGATACCAGCTCTGATCAAAACTGTAGGTTCAGCTGAAAACTGACAAACTCACAGCTGGAAGCCAGGCCAATTAAATTATGTATTAGTACAGATCAAACTGATTGTTAAATGTATAAGAATGTATTCAGTGTTTAAACTTCATGAAAACTAATGGGATGCTGCATGCACTGTTTTCATTTATTTGTATTTTGTTATAATGCAACAGCAAACATTTACATTGTATATACCCCTGTAACTAAATAACCCATCAAAGGAGAAGGAGCCTCGTGTAATCAAATGAAGAACTTTAACAGGAAAGTGCTAATTCTTTTACATTTGAAGGCAAGTGGTCATTGTGTGTGATGATCAGAGATCAAAGACTCCAAATGTGCTCATCTCGCTCTGCCAATCAAAGAAAGAGCACATGTGGGTGCTGACCCTGTCAGCTTGATTTCTGTGAGGAGAAGAAGCAGTGATAAGTATGGATTCAGGGAAAGATCTTGCATCTATGCACTGTTTGGATTCTTACAAAGCGGAATAACTAACAGGAAGATGGAGATCTCCAGAATTATTCTGGGGAGCCCTGAGAGACTTTTGGGACACTGGCAGATTATTACATCTCTGCTACCATTTGGAATTATAGACTGTCACTCACCCGCACATATATTTTATCTGCTTTAACCTTTCAATAACTCATTTCTTTTTCTTAGCTAATAAACCTTTAGTTAATTAATTATAGGATTGGCTACAGGCATTGTCGCTGTGTAAGACCTAGGATACCAGTTGATCTGGGGTAAGTGACTGGTCTCTTAGGACTTGGAAGCAATCTGAAAATTGTGTGATTTTTGGTGTAAGTAACCATTTATAGAGTCCGACTCAGACTCTAAGGTCAGAAGGGAACATCATGATCATCTAGTCTGACCACCTGCACCTTGCAGGCCACAGAACCTCACCCACCCACTCCTGTAATCGACTCCTATCCTCCGGCTGAGTTACTGAAGTCTTCAATGATTTAAAGAATTCAAATTACAGAGAATCCACCATTTACTCTAGTTTAAACTGGCAAGTGACCCATGCTGCAGAGGAAGGTGAAAAACCCCCAGCATAGGCCCTGACTTTTATGTTTCCCCAGGGGTGCTCCACCCCGAGACCTTGCCCCCACTCTGCACCTTCCCCCGAAGCCCTGCCCTTGCGCCATCTCTTCCTGCCCCTGCTCTGCCCCCTCTCCCAAAGCCCCACCCGCCCGCTCCTCACTGCTCTCTACCCTCCCCAAGCCCCTCTTCCAGCTGCCAAAGAACTGATCGGTGGCAGCGCCGAACAGCTGTGGCTGGTGGGTGCTGAGCGCCCACTACTTTTTCCATGGATGTTTGAGCCAGAAGCACCCATGGAGTTAGCACCTATGCCCCCCAAGTCCGCTGCCAATCTCACCTGGGTGAAAAATCATTCCTAACCTGTAGTGGGGTAGTCCCCCGTTCCTGCCTGGAAGTGCTTAAAACAGCCCTAGGAGAGAGCTGTGGCAGGGGAAAAGCTGGACTGATTGGGGAAGCGGCTGCAGCTGGGCCACGCCCCAATCAGGCCTCAGCTGGCCTGTATAAAAAGGCTGTGAGCCAGAGGCCCAGGAGCACACTCTCTCTGTGTTCAGAGAGAGAGGGGCCTGGCTGCTAGGGAGCTGAGTCGGGTACTGGGAGTGGAACAGGGCTGGGGGAAGGCTAGAGGAGCTGGGGAGCTCTAGCCTAGAAAACCCCCAGGCTGCAGGCCTAGCTGAGGGCCTAAGGGCAGCCCAGTTAGAGAGGGAGGCAGCAGGTCCAAACCCAACCTTGCCTGTGATGAGTGGCTGATACTGCAGTCTACCCCAGGGTGCAGGGGCTAGTTGATAACTGGCAGTAGCCTTATACTGAGGCAAGGTGGGGACTAGTGGGTGGGGGTTTCCCTGGGAGGGGGAGACCCAGAACTGTGGGGGTACTGTCAGGGGGCAGCCCCCCAGATAAAAGGGCACCGGGGTCTGGGAGGGACACAGGGCCAGCAGCAAGGCAGATCACCGGCCTGCAGAGGGCGCACTAAGGCTGGCAGAGCTACTTCCCAGAGACGACCAGCAGGAGGTGCCGCAGGGGTGAGTCTGCACCACTACACAACCCCAGATATGGTGATCAGTCAGACCCTGAGCATGTAGGCAAGACCCACCAACCAGACACCTGGGAAAGAATTCTCTCTAGTAACTCAGAGCCCTCCCCATCTAGTCCCTTTTATGCATATGCATTATGATACAGCCTTCAATTACATGATCACATACAATTTCCAAAGGACTCTTGTCTCAGTGTATATGTACAGAGATCAATTCTCAATGTCCTTCCCACCCAGCATAAGCTGACTCCATCTCCTCCATTCACCCCAGTCCCAATCTCCTGTGTCTTCCAGTCCCCGCCTCCTTGCCCAGCTAGTCCCAGCCTGACCTACCCCCAGTCTTTCTTCCCAGTTCCTCTCTTTTCCCCTCCCACACCTCCCCCCTCCTGGTGCCAATCTCAACAGGATCCTCCTCCAAGTCTACTCCTCTTCCTTGCCCCCAGTCTCACTCTTGCTCCCTCTGTATTTCAGCCAGGTAGCTTCCTCCTCCAGGCTGCTGGGTGCCAGCAGGGAGGTCATTGACAGCACACTAGAGACAGATGCATGCACAGTCTGTTTACATGTAGAAGTTGGGAGGGTCTGGAGCATGCCCAGTGCAGACAGAATCTTCAGGCAATTAAGCTGCTAAACTCTAAGAAGTCTCAACTGAGCATGTGGGTGAATGAGATTTTTCAAAGATTTATAGCTTGGATAAATTTGGGCAGATTTTCATAGGAAGAGGAAAAGGCACATCCTTGATACAAAGGCAGTCTCCTGCCATATTTCAAGTTCCTGCTCCAAAGCATGGGGGCTCTAGAACTTCTCAAAGAGAAGACCACCAAAATTGTTTTTGAATGCCAAAACATGTTTTTCCCTAGCCTGGTTCTCAGAAACGGTTGACCCATTGAATTTTCCCCAACAATTCAGCTTGATGCAGACCCTTGGCGTGGAAAATTTCAGCCTAAACAGTTAAAGTTTGGCAAAGGTATAAGCCACTGAAAACAGGGTCTCATAATGGGAAGTGCCAAGTAACTTAATAGACTGTGATACTCAACAGCATGGGCTGAAATGTCAGCATGAAGGGAGAATACCCACCTCAACATTTCCTTTACATCAAACAGACAACACCAATTCCAGTGGCTGGGAGACATCAACATCTGGATGAAGAATTGTTTCTTGAAGCTGAACAAAATGGAGTGCTACTGATGCTTTGAGGAATTTGCTTCCTCCATTTTGCTCTCCAGAAAGGGAGTTTGCCTCTCAACTATCAAGACTGTTACTTTCTAGGTCCTTCACAACTACTGGAAACCCAGACAGCTGCTAGAAATGCCCTCTTCCACCTTTGGCTGTCCAGAAGACTATGCCCTGTTCAAATCACTCTGAATTGGCCATGGTGATCCACATACGTGACCTGCAGGCTTGATTATTTTGAAGTTCTCTGTTCCTAGGGAGCGAAGCCAGAGCCTATGGAAAAGTCTCTAGCTAGCTGAGAATGTAGCCCAGGGGTGGCCAACCTGAGCCTGAGAAGGAGCCAGAATTTACCAAGGTACATTGCCAAAGAGCCACAGTAATACGTCAGCAGCCCCCCATCAGTTTCCCCCCCGCTCCCAGCGCCTCCACCCAATAGCAGCCCCACCGATCAGCGCCTCCCTCTCTCACCTCCTGATCAGCTGTTTTGTGGCGTGCAGGAGGCTCTGGGGGGGAGGAGCGAGGGCACGGCAGGCTTGGGGAGGGGGCAGATTAGGGTGAAGTGGGGGCAGGGCCTGTGGTAGAGCCAGGGGTTGAGCAGTGAGCACCCCCCAGCACATTGGAAAGTTGGTGCCTGTAGCTCCAGCCCTGGAGTCGGTGCCTATACAAGGAGCAGCATATTAACTTCTAAAGAATCGCATGTGGCTCTGGAGCCACAGGTTGGCCACCCCTGATGTAGCTGCCTGCATACTCAGCAATGCTTGCCACAAACATCACCTACCCCAGTGCACTGTTCACTCCACTGGCTTCCCCACTGTAAAGTCAAGTAAAATCTTTTATGATTTTCAAAGCCATCCACAGCATCAGCCCTTGGCACCTGAGGGACTCTCTCTCTCTCTCTGTCTGTCCCCCTGCCCCCCAAGACCACGATCTCCCATAACAGTTATGTTCCAGTGGAACATTGTGACTGTCAACTTCTAGGGTAGGTCACATAATTGCAGAAAACAGCTTTCCCAGCGGCAGGCTCCTATCATTGGAACTCCTGGCCATGAAATTCTCTTATCTGCATGTCTTTAAAAAAAGTCTCTGATCAATACAGGAAAGAAAGAGAGAAAAAATAGCCATCTTTGGAATGCATAATATGGAATTCTATTTGAGACATACAAACGAACAATTCCTATTAATGTTGTCATTTTCCACATTGCAAGTTTTTCGCTGCTATGTTTCCAATGGTGATGCAGCTAACTTAGCTAATTGTTTTACTTCTCTAAGTATCAGGCTCATCATTCAGATCAAGAAATGTGCCCAGTTCTGGAAATACTGGACCAAATCCTGTAATCATTATTAGCCCTTATTGAAGCAGAGCTCCCATTGATTTTAAACAGGAGTAGGTTCTTAAACACCAATGCATATTGTACACCATCAATGTTACCACTACCAGCCTTAACAAAACAGAACCCAAGGGCTTGTCTACACAAGGAAATGGCCTGGAATAGCTATTCAATACTAGCTCCCTGTATGGACACACCATCTGCCTTTTTGTGGATTAAGATAAACTGCAAAAAGGTTCTTAGTGTAAAATAAGTGTCCACATGGAAAGATAGTGTTTTAAAATTCACACCCTCACTTATTTCACAATAGCTTCCCCAGGTACACAAGCCTTCAATGCTAGCAGTTCTGCCTGCTTATATTCAGCCAGCCCAGTCTTGCAGAGATTTGGCAGTGATGAGCTAACAGATGGTAATTCAACAGCGCTTTTCAGCAGAGGTCATTAATAATATCAGGCTCCTTTAATACTTCAATTATAGTTGTCCCTTTGAAAGAGCTGCTTACATTCACACATCTCCCACAATCAAGAAGCAGTAGATTTGAGCCGTTCCTGCTCTCATAACTCTCGGTCCTTCCAAGAGTGGGGGACTCTGTGGAGAAATAACTCTAGTGTTCACCGATCCACACAGCAGGCTAAACAAAAGTCCCCAAAACTGTCAGAAACAGGGAGAAGTGTCAGGACACTTAAGATGGGCCCAAATTAGATATGCAAGATCAGTACCTCTTCCAGTACTTGTCTTGGTATTACTGTAGGGTTTTCATATAAGCTTGTTATTTTTGTTCATCCATCCATGGCCATCATAAAATAATAATTTGCATAACAGCCTTCCATATGAGGTTCTCAAGGCACTTTATGAATACTAAGACTCACAACAGGTTTGGAGCTAGGAAGGTAAACATTCACATTAGGGCCGACTGAAAAGTTTTCAACTGAACCGTTTTTTGCTGAAGAATTCAATTTCTTCTAAATCAAAATGTTGTATGAGAACGTGTCAATTTCAACAAAATTTTCCAATGAGAAAAGTTGAAAGACTTTGTTTCAGTTCATTTCTTTATGAATTTTATATATATTAATATTAATGTTATATTCATTTACATTATATAAATATTATGTTTATATATCTTAAATATGAAGTCTAAACAAAACATTTCAATGGTCCCAAATCAAAATTTTTCAGAATTTTCCTTTTGTGGGAAATTTCCAAATTTCCACTTTTTGTTCTGAATCAAACAAATATTTTCTATTTGAAATGTCGGAATTTCCCATGGAATGGGAATTCCCATTCCCAACCAGCCCTAGTCTACATTTTGCAATGGGTAAACTAAGGAACAGAGAGGTTTAGGTTGTTTTTTTTAAATGTATCCACTCATTTTTAATGTCTCCATTTTTGGTTATCGAAGATGAGAAATTTTGGGTTAGATCATAAAGTGATGAGCATCTCTGGTCTCAGATGTCAGATCCTTTGTGCCTCTAGCTGGGCAACCAAAAATCAAAGCACTCAAATTTAGTGGGAGGTTTTGAAAGTATTGGGTGTGTGACCTTGGGCAAATCACATGGAGAATGTGACAGAGCTGGGAATATAATCCAGACCTCAGATGCCAAATCAGTGCTTTAGCCAGAAAACAGTTCTTCCCCACTCAAAAGCCTTTTCTTGTTCTCTCGTTTATAGGACTTGTGTTGTGTCCAACCTTATCAGCTGCTGCTAAGATTAGCTACCCAAAGATTAGATTCAAAAGCTCCAGCTCCCTGGATGTTAGTCCGTAACTTAAGGAAAAAAAAAAAAGTTATATTTTAAAAATGTATTTGTTTCAAGGGGATAAATGGAATTTCCAGATTTGTTGGATCTGAAGTGAGTGAATTTTTATAACTGTGTTTAACCCCTCTGAAAAAGGTGACAAGTCAATTGAACTTGTCTACCAGACCACACTACATAATGCACACAAATGGTATGATGGATTTGCATCAATTCATTTCTCAGCTAAGCTGACTTCTGCTTAGATGTTAGGCACGGAAAACAAGAACACTGTGTAAACATTTCTTATTGGCTTTGAACCGCACATTCCTATTTATACTGATGAATAATGACAGTGGGAGTTGTTTCAAATCCTCTTTACTGATAACTTTCCATCCATGAAAGGAGGGTCATAATCTTTAATTTTTCACAGTGCCTGGCAGGGTTTTGGTGGTGGGGGTGAGAAGGTCTTTGAAAAACTATCTAATACTTTTTAAAAATCGAGTACTGTATTATCAACATTTCTATTTGCTCTCCAGTAGAGCTGGATGGGTGTCATGGGGTCCCTGGGGTGCAATCTGACTGTGGGACTGCTGGCCCTCTGTCCCCCCCAACCTGGGCTGCCTCTCACATGGTGATGCTGATGCTGATGTCAAGCTACAAACCTCTGATAGGTACTGTACTTACCCACACATCCACAGGCAGGGACACACCCAGCTCTGTTACATGAGTGATATCCCAGCCACTCATGAACCATCAATAAAGATGCTCTAGTCTATTCCCTGCATCTCCCCCGCCTTGCACACCCAGAACTATCCTGTCTTGCAGTGGTCAGAAGCCTGGCCAGTGTAAACTCATTACCCAGTTCACCACTTTGACAAAAGGGTAGTGGATATGAAACATCCCTTGGTAACCTGAGCTGAGATTTCCCAAACACTTCAACCAAAACCAGGGGTGAAAGTAACTTACAGGATTTACCGGTACTGCCGGAGTCCTGAGGGGGGCGTGGCCTCATCTGGAAGAGGCGTGGCCTCAACCAAAAGAGGTGGGGACTATCAAGATTTAAAGGCCCTGGGGCACCGGCTGTGGCTGGGAGCCCCAGGGCCTTTAAATCAACCCGGGGCTCCCAGCTGCAGAGGTGGCTGGGGGCCCCCGGGGCCCAGGGCTCCAGCCGCCGTGGAGCTCCGGGCCCTTTAAATCCCGGCCCCAGCCCGGCTGCCGGAGCTGCGGGTGGGACTCAAAGGGCTCTGGGCTCCCCGCTGCGGTGGGAGCTCCAGGCCCTTTAAAGTGGCGGGGAGCCCAGAGCCCTTTAAATCCCCGCCGCGGAAGCCGCTGTGGTCTGGCACGGCGTACTGGCTCTTGCCGGTACGCCGTACCAGACCGTACTGGCTTACTTTCGCCTCTGACCAAAACACACTGTTTTAGGTAAAACAGTTTTATTAACTACAGAAAAATAGATTGTGATTATAAGTGATAACTATCTCTGACATTTATGCCTACCTTAAACAAATAAAAAATAAACACGCTTTCTAAATCTTAAACTTTTAGTCTAAGCAAGAGTTGAATCAAACAGCTTTTGGTTAGTTACAGTTCCTCAATACACAGATTCCCTTCTGGCCTGGGACCAAACTCCCTTCCAAGTCTTTGCCCACCAGACATTCTTCCAGGTGTTGAGTTGGGGGTGGGTGGGGGGAGAGGCCAAGTGATGATGTCACTTCCCCTTTTTTATACTTTCTTCCAGTTTACTGGAAAAATCCTTGCTGTGATTTGGGGATCAGATAGTCCCCATTGATCAAGCAGTCTCCACTGCATACCTGCCTTCTCTAAGGAGTCTCTGGGATAGTGGATTCTTTTCTTGATGGGTGTTGATGAGCCATTAACACTGTCTGGCTATTGATGGCGACTCCTTTGTTGTAACAAAGGCTGGTTGTGGATGTTCCCAACCTCACAACATATTTCAGTAGCAATACTTCGTAACTTCACATACAATGATACCACATACAATCCAACAGGATATTAATGGTCAACAGATCAAGACTTTTAAAATGATACCTCATAAGGTATACTTTGTACAAAACATATATCATCATGGTGAATATGGGGGTTCCAGGGTGCTACTTTGAGGTACAGTGTGTCACAATGGGAAATGTTTTTTTCCTGTCCAGTGAAAATTTGAGATATCAAAGATTTTCCTGTAACGTGTCTGGATAAAACAGACCTTTCAAATTCACACCCACACGCAACCTGCCTGGTGGTTAGGGCATTCACCTGTTAGATGGGATACCTGGAGGAGTCAAGTCCCTGCTCTGAATCTCTCTAGTTTTGACCAGTAATTCCCTCCTAGACCTGAGAAACCTTTCGAAAATGTTCCTGAGAGTGTTGTGTTCTCACAAAACGTTTCAGTTTTGACAAAAGGGCATTTTTGATGAAAAACCATTTCATTGAAAAGTTGCCAAGCAGCTGTAGTATTCAATATGATTGACTGACTTACTACTACATGAGAGACCTTAACAAACTCCCATTTATCTGAAGAAAACCATTTGATACAGATAAACAGGCATCTACTATACATGAAAAATATTCAGTTAGCTCAGAAAAGAATTAAAATATGATTATTCTGTTCCCTTCCCTTACACTAGCTGTCATGTCCAATTCTTTTTTCAAAAACTTTGGTTTTAGAAGTTACAGCTACTAAGGTCCTGATACTGCAATCTCATAGGGCACACGCTGAAATTTATGATCACGAATAGTCCCGTTGACTACAGGTATGTCTACACAGCAGCTGGGAGGTGTAATTCCCATACATGTGCTATCTCTGCTCAAGATAGCACATAAGAGTCACTTTGTGGCTGTAATGGCAGAGGCTAGCTGCCCAAGTACAGTGCCGCCCGACCCTCTGGGTACGTCCTCAGGTGGCTAGCTCAAGCTGTCACCCATGTCACCATGGCCACACTGCTATTTTAGCATGCTAGCTTGAGCAGAGCTCGTGAGTTTATGTCTCCTCATGCTGGGAATTACCGCTCCCAGCTGCTGTGTAGACATACCGTGTCTCTCTTGAACACACTCCCTTCTCTATACCAATGTCAGAACGTTTTTTAAAGGAGAGTATACGATTTGTCTCCAACTCCTTCCCATTGATTTCTCTTTTCTATGAAAAATTGCTTGACACTTTGGTGAAAATGAAAACTTGTTCAGTTGTCACTCTTACCTTTTCAGCCTGGCCCCTCCACTTTATTTGTGAAGACAAGTTTTTAACTCAGTAAAATACCTCTTTTTAAAAAAAGATGACCCCATTAGTCCCTATTACTGCCAGGATCAAAGGTTATTTCCAGTATTAAAGATCATATTTATCCTCAATTATTTATAAACTCCCTCTCACCTGTTTACTCTGCAGTGCTGCCTCTTGGCTTGACCTTGCACAGCATAGGTGTAAAGTGCTGTGTGTTTAATAGAAAGGTAAAAAGAGGGAAAGGAACCAATATTGCATTAATGAGCAATGGGAATGTTTAGCTAAATTCCTCCTTAGCAAGAGGAGCACATTTCAAGCTATGTCTCCTCTTGCACTCTTGTGGGGGACAGACCTCAATATTGATGCAAAAATTAATAAAAGTTGTAATCTTTTTCTAATGTTGGTTAATACAAACTTGTTTGTCCCTTTACAGAATATTAAAATATACCTACAAAGTATGCTATAGCCAGGATGCTTGAAAACAATACCTGTGTATGGGTTAGTTATATTATAATATGTTCAAGGGAATTAAAGAAATTACAGAAGGCTTCTGCTTTCTGTCATCCAGAAACTGGCTAAGGGCCAGAAAGATAACACCTCCTTGACCATAAAAGGGTTTATGACTCCCACGAGTGTTTACACAGACTTTTAAAAAGCAGCTTTCCTAACTTTACTTTGCCTTAACTTTTATACTATGTTTAAAAGACGTACTGCTTATTGGAATTTGTGCTTTGTACAAAATACTTAATAGACATTTAATTGCTACCACAGATTGGAACTCTAAGAAGCTTGGGTCAAGAAACAAACAAACCAAAAGAATGTCCTATCTACAGGGCCGTCCTTAGGATTATTAAACTGGTGCCTCTATGCCCGATGGCAGCCCAGGCTCGCAGCCCGGGAGGGAAGGCACGAGGCAGCAAAGGATACCGAGCCGCCCGGCCCCCCTCATGGGGGCGGAGAGTCACAGTTTCCTGCAGAGAGCCCCGTACCCTCTCCCTCACGCAGAATGCGTGGCGCCAGCGCATTTGGCTCTGTGAATATGGCCCCTGCCTAAGGAGACTGCAGCATGCACTGGGTGTGTGGGAGCCGACCCGCTCTTACCTACTGTCATGGGCTGTGGGTGAAGCTATTGCTTGGGGAGGCTAACTCCCCAGACCACCTCTTCTGTCTATGGCTCCACCCATACTCCACCCCCGCTCTGCTCCAGGCCCCACCCCCACTCTGCCCAGGCCCCACCTTCTCCCCACTGTCTCCCTCCTCTCTTCCTCCCCCACCCTGCTCACCCCCTTCCAGCCAAATCCCTGATCCCAAATGAAGCAAATGACATTTGGAAAAAAAAACCACTCTTCTGCAATTTCTTTCTAAAGAAAATGGAACATGTTTTCCACTGCATGCCAGATGGTGAAGACTGGACATACAGAAGGTACCTAATTAAAAAGCACTTGGGAATAAAAAATGTCAGTCACTGTTTTTTTTATATACTCTGAAGTTTGTCAGAGATTTATTTTCAAAAACTTTGTAGTAAAGATAAGTAAGCTGTCCTGCTGAATACAACATTAAATATTATGGAATACATGATGCAGCTCTTCTCTGTTTTACATTTTTTTTAATCAGTATTTCTAAGCTGATTTTATCTTTTAAATGTACTCTTAAGCCATCGTAAAATAATCATTCCAGATTACTACATATTTAACTCACTGAAACAAAGACATTATTTTAAATTATTCAGTCACAGAGGTTTAGAGTGTTCATAACAATGTTCACTGCTTTTAGGAAAAGGGAACACTAATTTACTTTGTGTGATCTCCATAACAATAGACTTGTTAATGAAATTTCACCAACTTTAAAAATATGTTTCCAAAGATTTTACGCATAACAAAGGATTTTATATCTTACTAAGGTACTGATTTTGCTGGAGGGTTCTCTTAAAACTAGTTAATCAAATAGTCAGAAGTAAAGAAAGGGAAACTCATTTGTCCAGCTATCTGGAAGGAAAGGGGTGTTGTCCCTTTAAGGGTTCTCTTCAACAGGGACGTGAAGGGAGAAAGGGATGGACAGAAAGGACAGGAAGACTTTGGAAGCAAGTTTTTTGTACTATAGTAATTAAAATTAAAATGTGTATTTTAGATAAGGGTGGTCTTTTGAAGGATTTGTTTAAAAAAACTATATGTCTGAAGATCCAAGCATTTAAGGCTAAAGATGAATACTCAGATTGTGCATCTAAAAATCTATGCAAGGATTTTTTAGAGATATGATTTTATAATCTTCAGCAACACACTAATGAAATATTTTTAAAGCAAATTTTAAACTAAGGTCCTGTAGACTAACATGTTCTAAGTAAATATTACAGTAATGCACAACTGCTTTTGTCAGTAAAGTCAGAAACTGACCTTATATACCTGGGGGTTGGCAAATGCCTGTTAAATGGCTTCATTACCACTTGAATGGCTCTTTAACAGTTTCAGTGTTGTGCTAATAGGGCTGGCAGGCTTTTTCACTTTTAAGTACTAGAGCCCCTCTGGAGTAAGAGTCACCAGGCTGCAGCAGCTAGCTGTGCGAGCCTGCAGGAAGGGTCAGAACAGGGATAGGAAGAGGCGGGAGGTTGAACACTAAGACCCAGGGGTGCCCCAAATTTTCTGGTGCCCTACGCAGCCACATATGCTGCCTATGCCTAAGGATGGCCCTGCCTATCTAGACCAGAACAACAAGGAGTCTGGTGGCACCTTAGATACAGACTAACACGGCTACCCCCTGATATCTAGACCAGGACACTTCCCTCTTGTAAAAATGATAAGTTTGGAATACATATAATTCCTTATCTCAATGTAAGCGGGGGAATGGTCCCGCTATTGTGGGGAACTTTCCTGGCTTCTGCACTACCCCGGTGAAGTGGGCTAGCGAAAGGATCTGAGTCCTCGCTCCCACTCCCTTTACCCAGAGGCCTCCCTGCCCTTGAGGGCTCCCCTTCCACTCTCCTGTCTGGCAGAGTCCTCGTAACCCCAACAAGGCTGGGCCCAGGATTCCTGGGGGGCTCAACCCCCAACCCTGCTGTGGTCACCTAGGACAGGGGCTAGGGTGTCCCCACTCCGGGGTACTCTCTCTGCACTGGGCACCTCCCTGACCCACTGATTATTCCATACAATTTAAAACAAATACAAGTTGTTTAATTAACAATTAATCTAAAGAAAAGAACAAGGAAAAATGGGAAAGGTTAAAGGAAAACACATCACCCTGCTTTGTAGCAGGGAACATCACAAACAGTGTCTCTGGACATCAGGGCACTTCACAGTCTGTTCCTTGTAGGTCCCAGATTTCCGTCTCAGGCCCTGGCTGTGCTGCAGGTATGCTGCGGGTTGGACACTTGCAATGGTGGTGGCCACACACCTCCGGGCTTTGAGTGGTGGGACCCTTCTTCCCAGCGTCAGCCCCCCGTCAGGTTAAGGTCCCCCTCCCGGTCTGGCCTGCAAGGGCCCTTGTCTGGGGGTGTCTTTCTGTGCTGGGCCCTTTGCCCAAGGTCCCCCCTTGGCTGGCCCCACTTGCTCACCACACCTGGCTCTGTGGCTGCAGCTCTGCTCCCAGCACAGGATCTGCTCTCCCTGGGCTGCGTCTCTGGCTCTGTGGCTGCAGCTCTGGCCCCTCTGGATCTGGCACGGTTCTGCTCTCCAGCTCAGCTTGGGCCCCTGCTTTCTCCTTAGCTCGGCCCCACTCAGTCTGACCCAGGCAATTCCAGCTCACACGGAGGACGGGACCTCCCTGGCCTCCTGACCCTCTGATTAGTCTGTCAATCAGGCTGATCTGGAGCATTGGCTGTCAGTCTCAGGCTCCTGATTTGCCATCGACCCTTCCCCTTTTAGTGCTGGGAGCTAGCCAACCAAAACACCCCCACTGAATGTTAGTAAGGGGGCAACAGTCCCCTTACATCAAGAACAGAAAATTTGTAAAGAAAAATGTTTAGGAAAGACCTGGTCTGAAAAAGAATGTGAGGATGTTCTTTACGCAAATACCCCAGAAAGGAATGTGGGGATTTGTTATCAAAACAATAAATCTAGGTTGTAAAGAGGGTATCTACCATAGGCGCTGACTCCATGGGTGCTCTGGGGCTGGAGCACCCACGGGGAAAAAATGGTGGGTGCTGAGCACCCACCGGCAGCCCCCCTACCAGAACCTCCCCCTACTCCCAACGCCTCCTGCCCGCTGTCGGGCCCTGCCGATCAACACCTCCCCCTCCCTCCCAGTGTCTACTGCATGCCACAAATCAACTGTTTTGCAGCATCTGGAGGTGCTAAGGGGAAGAGGTCAGGAGAGAGGGCACACCGTGCTATGGGGAGGGGGCAGAACTCGGCAGGGAAGGGGCGGGGAGGGAAGAGGCAGGGCGGGGGCACGAAGAAGCAGGCTGGGGGCAGGGCCTGGGTGGAGCACCCCCCAGCAGATTAGAAACTCAGTGCCAATGGCCTCTACCAGCCCCCCTTTTCAAGAAAATTCTGTGCCCTTAAAACTTTAGAGAAAAATATGTGTAGTAAGGAAATGTTTTGTTAAAAAACATTGATTATTTTTTAAATGTTGAAATGGCAAACCATTTTGAAAGGCATATTTGAAAGTATTTTAACTAAATGCAAAGAGTTTCTTAATATCACTGCTATGTAAGTGATAAAATGCTTTATGTACCACTCCAAAATGTAATCTGCAGCACATATACTAAAATTGGAACGATACTGAGAAGATTAGCATGGCCCCTGCACAAGGATGACACCCACATTCGTGAAGCATTCCATCTAGTACAGCTGATTACTAATGTAAAAAGCCGTTTAAGTATAAAATATTTATATTAATGGGGAATTAATTAATTACTGTCAGTGCTCCAGCAGCTCCCTCACCCAGCTCAGGAAGACAAGAAGAATGATCTCTCCAAAAATTGTTATGAAGTATCAACAACTTCTTTAGCTTAAATAGTTAAAGACTCTAAGAATTATTGATTTTTTTAAAAGACTGTTTTTAAAGCTAAAATTATTTTATAAAGAATGAGTGTTTTGACTTTTTAAAATTTCCTGTTGAATGCTAATAAAACTGAAGGAACATTTCCCAAAATGGACAGAATCAAAAGGAAATTCAAAAACTAAAAGTTATCTGAAATGTTCCCCAACAGGACACAGCCAATTAGAACTGTGCTGCACATTCATTAAGCAGACTGCATATCAAAAGCTGAAAGTGTCAACAAAATCAACCCCTGAAGACGTGGAACTGATGAAAGAATGACAGTAGCCAGCCTGAATCTAAACAAGCCTGAAAAAGGGAGTGTTTTCCTATAATTTCATGAAAATAAGAAGAAGAGTATAAAAAATTCTGAAGTGATCACCCATGCCACTCAGCTACTGTATTCAAACAGCATGCACTCCTCAGCTCATCCTGTCCATCTCTGCAAGCCAACTATCACAGACAGCTAAGAAAAACAAAGATGACTCAAGAAGAAACCAACTCAAGGAAAACCTCTAAGATGTCCTCATGGATTGGTGAGAGCAAATTAATTGACACACTGGCAAGGGATTAGAATTAATAACTTGTAATAATTTTACTGGGCTATGGTAATGCCATTGTAACAAACTATTAACAGTTTATCTTGTTAATCACCAAATGGCTATACCATGTATTCCTGGAAAAGATACAGGGGCTAAACACTGGTAAACAGACAAGTAGCAGGATTTAAGATTTTTAATATTAATTAACTGGCCTGTTTGAAGACAGCGCCTTAAATGGCTTCTAAGTAACTGATTTAAATATTTTCTTATTTCATGGGATTTAGTTGCACTGACAACCAATGCATTTACCTGAAGGCCAGTAAAACAGGAATACCTCACTAACAGAATCTGAATGCAGAGCCAAAATAACAACTAGGTTGTTTCTTTATAACGGGGTGAACAAAAACCTAATTCTAAGAACCCCAGATTTGTGAGGTGGGCATTTAAAGGTCTGGCTCCTTGTTAGTATCCAAACTTGATGCCTTGATATAGTACACTAGAGCCAAACACTGCTCTTACAGCCATAAAAGCTCATTGATTTAAATGGGTTGCATGATTGTAACCAAGGGCCAGAATATCGCCTTTTGTCAGTAAAATAAGGTATCCCATCAATTTCTGTTTGAGGGAGTTTTGTGGATAGCACAGGTGAGTAATTACACTTTGTTGTGTGGGTTGGGTTATCATATTACCCACAGCATTTAGAAAGAAGTGAGTTTCTATAGAGGTCCAAGTATTTCTACTCCAGGCTCTCTCCAAAAGCTGTTACAGAGCTGTCTACCATTCTGTGAAATACGACTCATATTGCAATAAAAAAAAACCCTCATAAAACCATAGGATAAAATACCTTTGCCTTAAGGGCTGAATTACATTTTCAGCAGGTTTTTAGAAAGAAAAAACAAAATAGAGTCAAACTGAAGTTACACTGCAGTGGCTATAATGAGATTTCCTTCGCTATCGGTGCTGTGAAGCAAAGGTCATGGTGTTAATATTCCATAAAAGTTTGCAGCATTTAAGACATTTTAAAAAGTCCGCAGATGATCTCAGCCTTTGCATAGATTTCTCTCCAAAATGCTTAATGACGTTGTCAGCATGAGGTGGTTAGTCAACATTCTAAAGTCTGAGCAAAGGTCAAGGCAAATAAAATATGCTGGAAAACTGAGCCCAAGGGTATGCTCTGAAATGTGGTTCTGAACACAATCCATCAATATGTACTCTCTGTTCTATTACTCACATGATCGCCAACCCTGTTTCACTGTAAATCTGTGGTTCAGAAGTGTTCAAAAATTTCATGGTTTTGGTCATCTGTGTCAGTTACCAGCATATGATTTATTAAAAAGTATATTTTAATAGATCATAATCCTAACCGATCATGATCCAAATGGCAGATTATAAATCAGGTACCACTTGAAAATATAGTGTGATTATACCCAGGCTGGTAGCACAGCCTATTATTAAGGGTGCCTAACACGTCCTATAATAACACCCCTGTTTTCAGTTGCTTTATAACTTCACCATACATTAACTATTCAGGCTGAAGTTTTCTATGCCAAGTGTCCGCCTTAGGCTGAACTTCTCTGGAAAATTTCAGCCAAAAATATTCAGCTATTCCTGAAAACAGGGGTAGGGAAAAATACATTGGTTTTGGCCATATTACATTCTGATGACCTTTTCTTTGAGAAGCTCTAGTGCCACACTGCTGTGCAGAAAAGACTTGAAATCTGGCGGGAGGTGCTTTTTACCATCCCAGTGAAAACTCGTCCAAGTTTTAAGCATCTGAAGAATTGCAGTTTGCACATGCTCAGTACCGACTGCTAGAACTTCACAGCTTAATCCCCTGAAGATTTCATCTGCAATGAGCATGCTGTAGTCTGGGACTGCAGGGGGCTGAGCAGGACTTTCCCTGCAATTGCAACACCCAGCTAGCTGCTCTAGGAGCTACCCCAGGTCCAAGCACCAGAACTAAGAGCAGGGCACCTTTCTCTCCTGTGCTCCTGGTGAATGCCAGGCAGTGAGGAGGAAGCTACCTGAATTGAATGCAGAGAAGACAAGAGCTGGACTGCTGAGGGGTGGGGAGATGAGGGAAGCTGGGGCTGGGAGGAGGAGATGGACTGGCTAGGCAAAGAAACTAGGGTTGAGAACCAGTGGAACAGAGAAGAAGGGAGACAGCTCTGATGGGAAGATGGTGCGTGAGATAAACTGGGACTGTCTGGTCTATGATTGGGACAAGGAAGTGGAGGGGAGCACTGATATGGACAAGGATCCCAGAGAAGGAGATTGGAGCCAGTGGGGATGGGGATACGGAAAGTGAACGGGGGTGTGATTGGAAGCAGGGGGATGGAGGTGCAGGCACAGATCAGATAAAGGGGTAAATGGAGGGAAGGGAGACATCAGAAAGGGGACTGTGATAAATCAAGGGGGGGTAGCTCTCTTTTATGGACACCCAGCTGCCCAGTAGCTATAAAATCTCTTAGTAGCTGTTCTCTACTTGCTTTACCTGTAAAGGGTTAAAAAGTTTTACTGCTATGCATAGATAAAAGGAAGTGAGTGGGCACCTGACCAAAAGAGCCAATGGGAAGGCTAGAACTTTTTAAAATTGAGAAAAAACTCCCCCCCTTTGTCCATCTGTGGGGGGTTCTACTGGCTAGAGAGGTGGACAGGGCAGACCTATGCTGTAAGATGCTTGAGGCCAGGTATGAAAAATCCTCAGTATCATACCTAGAAACTACTCATTTGAAACCCCAGATATGTAAATAGATCAGGAAATGTCTAGGAAGACATGATTAGGTTTATCTCTTTTTATTTCTTTATGGCTTGTGGACTCCTCTGTGCTAACCCCAGGTGCTTTTGTTTTGCTTGTAACCTTTAACCGGGACCTCAAGAAAGCTATTCTTGGTGCTTAATCCTTGTAGTTACTCTTTTAAAATCTAGCAATAGCCTGAGTTTCCAGATGTATTTTCCTTTTTTTTTTTTTTATAAACAGGATTGGAGTTCTGTGTCTTAAGAGGTTGTGCACATGTTTTTTTTAGTTAGCTGATGGCAACAACTGATTTCTTTCTTTTTTTTCCTTTCTCAGCTCTTCCCCGAAGGGGGGGGAGGGGTGAAAGGGCTTGAGGGTACCCCACAGGAAGGAATTCCCAAGTGCGCCTTCCTGGGCTCTCAAAGGGGTTCTGCACTTGGGTTGTGGCAGCACCTACCAATCCAAGGTCAGAGAAAAGCTGTAACCTTGGGAGTTTAATACAAGCCTGGAGTGACCAGTATCAATTTTTAGAGTTCTTGCGGGCCACCACCTTCTGCACTCGAAGTGCCAGAGTGGGGAATCAGTCTCGACAGGGACTCAGTCAACAAATGAGGCAGGGGTCCTATATACAACTGCCTTCTGCACTACACAACCTGGCAGGGCCAGCTCTACCATTTTTGCTGCCCCAAGCAAAAAAAAAAAATATGCCTCCCGGACTGTGCTGCCCCAAGAATGGACGGAATGCCGCCCCTTAGCATGTGCCGCCCCAGGCACGTGCTTCCTCCGCTGGTGCCTGGAGCCGGCCCTGCAACCTGGATTCATCCCCAGAGCAGGACCCCTGTGTGCTGCAAGAGGCAGAGGTGTCAGAGCTCCAGTTGGGCTCCCCAACCACCTGCCCACCAGATTCCTGTAAGAGAAGTCCAGCTTCTGGATCCCTAGGTGTTTTAAGCCTCCCAGAGCCTGAGTTGAGTCTATGCACTGCCTCTGTCTTGGGGTCTCTAGGATCACTCTCAGGGAGTAGACCTAGACCCTGGGCTCAGGGCTGTAGCTCACAACACAATCTCTCCCAGAATCCCATCAAAGATGTGAGCCTTCTGAATCAGATGGTACTTGTAAAGCATGTAACACGGACACTTTGAACAGAACTCCAACACATTATTGCTCATTTACTTAACAGAAAAAGCAGACAATACAGATCATTTAGAGAAAAACAACAAATACAACAAATGCAAACAAATTCTAAATGCAGGGCCCCGCACAAGCCCACCCTTTCCTTGGGAGGCCTGGGACTATCTGGGCTCAGATAGAGAGGCAAGGGACTCTGCCTCATCAGGCATCAGCATGCTGGAGTGCTTCTCCCTCGTCATGGCTGGTTGTCTCCATCTTGCCAAGACTTCCCGTGTCATGCCCCAAGTTCTCCTGTCTGACTGAGCCTGCCTATATACCCCCCACTCCCGCAATGCCTTGACTCTTTTGTTCTGTGTCTGGTAAAGTTCTGCTGCTCCCCCAATCCCCCCTCTCTTCAGGCAGAGAATGAAGTAACTTTTCCCATCTTGAGCAAACTCCTTTAGCATCTCTATTGTCCATTCAAAGCACTGTAAGTATTCCCTGTTGTCCCTGGTGGTTTGGGGAAGACATGATGGAACCCTGCCAGTTCATGGTACATACACCTACAGAGGCTTTCCATGATGCAGCCGTTTCATGATACAACATTCATGCAGTGCACAGAGAGCCCCCAAATCATCACAGGGGTCCTGTGGAAAAAAATAGGATGTGACCATGTAATTCAAGACTATTACAATGTGCAAGCACATACACACAAGGTGTGGGGTGGGCAGTGTGAATTAAGATTGTACAGGCCTCTCTCCGTAGCTAGTGTTCTGAGACTGGAAGCTTATTTTTTAAAACCGGGCATTAGATGGAATGTGCAAGAGCAGTGGCAGCCTCATGGGTTTGGAGAGAAGCATGGGGGGTGGAGGGATAGGGTGAGCGCCAGGAGTCTACTGCTGGAAGAAAGCAAGGACAAAGAGTGAAGAAGGCCCCCTTATTATGCCCACGGCAGTTTTCACACTTCTAAAAATACAGGAGACTGACATTATCCGCTACCACGTCTAACTTCAATGAGGCAATTTAAGGATACAAAAGTGAAGTAAGAGGGAACAAGAGAGTGATATGGAACAATGCACAGTCAAGCCCAGTCACCTGCTCCAGTTTATTTTGTCACAGACTATAAAAACCATGGGATATCAGGATCATGGACTCAATCTTGCTCCCATTGCGGGAGGAAGGTCAGGTCCTGTACAATGACCTTGATTTGCTTGCCTGGGGAAGATGCATGAACAGATTGTGGGCAGCACATGAACCTCAGACTTAAAAAGCAACACCGAAAACTAAGGAGGGAAATTCATTGTTCATTCACTATATAATTAACTGTGGAACTTATGGGTGCAGAACAGTAACACGACAAATAGCTAAATGAGCTATCAAAAAGGAAGAGAGAGGGGCATGGTCAGTGTTGGTCTAACTCTACTCCTTTTGAAGTCAATGGACATTGGCTTTGATGAGAGCAGAGATAGGCCGGTGTTGAGCTCTTTCAAAAATCCCACCCTTGACACTTATAAAAATAGCGCCTGCATTTACCGGATGTTAATAAAACTGGAAATGTTACCAGTCCCAAAGCTCCAAGGCATAAACTGACCACTCGCTGGGGTCAAAGAAGAAGAGGTGATTTGCAAGTTTTGTGAGTGTGTTAATTTAGTGCTCAGAAAGGCATGGCAGATTAGCAACTCTGGAGAATGAAGTCCATCCACAGAATAAGTACCCTAACAGAAGAGGGGAGTGGTAGAGGGAGAGAGAATCACCTCTATGAGTTTGCAGATAGTTCAATCCTACATCTTGACTTCTGTGCTGATGCTGCCAACAATGTTGTCAGTTAATGGTAGTGTTTCATAATATGGAGACACATCCACCAAGAATTGGACCAAGACCAACAACTCATTTCACAATGGCTGCCACACAGCCATCAGAGGGTAACAAACTTCTAGTTACTCACACAATTAGGCTGAATTAAAAGCCAGAACCTGAGAGGTGAAAGGAGCCATCCATAACCTATTGCAAAAGCCACCTGTCTACAAAATATATAAATTAAAAGTGCCTTAGCATTATGTGCTGAATGGCCCCAAAATAACTAGTACTAATACATCACATGGAGCTGGAGTCAGTGATCTGTGGCAGGTCTGGATGACTCATACCTGAAAAAGAAAACTAAAGGTAAGGTACATGACAAATGTGTTGAATGCCCCTCGTTCTCCCTGGATACTAAGGGCACTCAGAACATATTTCTAAAGGCCTCTGACTCCCCCCCTCCCCCCAAACACACTTGCAGGTCACCTTTCACTGTAATTGATGGTGTCTGATTTACATTGGAGAAAGTACTGTAATTCTCTCGCCTTTAAAGAGCAAGTCTGCAAAAGCCTCTCCTCCCCCTTAGGTAAGTAACATCTGAAAGATTCACTACCGTGGGGGGGACACACGCACACTCTAAAAATTAAAAATGAATCCATTAAATCCAACTTGGGGAACGAACAAAGTTAACTCACAACAAAATGGATTCGGCTCTTTGCCAAATCTCCCGCTATGTGAGCCTGGGGACAATCCAGCCTTCGCATAACGTGTGCCCAATCCAACCTCCCCAGCCGAGAGGCTGATGCAGATATTAAGGCAATGATGGACCATTCAAAATTAGCAATGGATGGATTCCAGGGAGAGAGCTAAACTTCAGTTCTATAGGAATGTCAGTGGTGATACCTACTCCCAAACTGGTCTTTAACTGGGCATTATTACAGGAGTTTGGGCAAAGGTACATACCCCCTTGTGTCCCGTTTCCCCCCCCCCCCCCAAAAAAATAAAGGGAAAACTACTATATTGTGTTGATTAAAAGCAGTCTCTCCACATCTAGGATTTTCTTCAGTTCAGTAAGAGTATAGTTAATTTACAGCAGTATGACTATGAGAGAAAGTCTCTTAGACCTGCAGTGGGCTTCTGGGCTGCCTTCTCTCAGGGCAATAAGAGATATTTCAAATGTCCTGTTTTCCTGAAAACATGTTTGCCACACTCTTGGTAGAGCACACAGCAACAGTCTCACACTGGCACAATTCATTCTTTAGTTTTGTTATCAACAGCAAGAGACTCAGAGAGATGGCTGTATTGTGGTTCAGGGTCTTACTCTTTTTCTCTAAGCAGAACCAAGAGTGGATTCCACTGAAGGCAACATGCTGTCAGAGCCCCTCAGCACAGGGTGGAAACTAATCCTGTTTAAAGAAACACTACTGAAATGACTACTGAAGTCAAAGAAATAGCCATAGTTATATGAAAAATATCAGTGAGTTCTAGGCAGTAGAGTGTAGTTTTGCACAGGGTAGAATTTCATCTGTAAAAAACACACAACCAAACAGAGAATATACTGTTTTGTTCCCTGGGGAAACAGAAGAAATTTTCAGTAATCAGAGGACAGTTATAGATAGGCAGATGTCTAACAGAGAGATGGGCATTGAAGGGCTCAACTGCTTATCAAAACCATATTCTATTCTTTTCTGCGCACGTTGGGCGTCTTTCCTTCCTCCCACATCATCTTCCCCTCCAGATCTTAGCCTAACCTGATCTGACTCTCCTCTCTATAATCACCAGATTTGTCTGATTCTTAAAGTCACCAACTTTTGGCAATGATGTGGTTTCAGATGCTCTTCTGGGCTCTGATCAGCTATTTTATTCAATTTTGTTTATATTCCCAGGCTTCCCAAATTGGGGGATTTAAGATACTTTGCTTTCCTCCCTACACTCCATTCCTTTGCTAAGACAATACCTAGCCCAATTTGCTGAAGTCAGATCTGTTGAAATCCTGAGATGGATTTAGGCAAAAATAAGGGGTTTGCTAAACATTGGGGAGAAGAAAGGCTGTACTGTTTAATCACTTTCCAATTCTATTTGTTGGGATATTTAGTCTGAGAGCAAATCAGGGGGTCTTCCCCATCCCATCTACTAGAAGATTCCAATTGCTCATCATTTTTCCATTATCGAAATTGGTTATTTTTCAATTGTACAGCTTCAAGCGCTAGAGAGTAGGCATCTGGCTATTCCAGTCAGCATCATGGGTTGATTTTTATAACATTAATAAAGGCATGCTTCTCTCAGTGGTGATTGCCAGGGCTAGTGACTTGCAGCACCCAAACTCTGTCAGCTTTTTTTCTCAGAATTGTTTCTTTCCCTGTTAGCAGAAAATTTCTTCAGTATTTCTTGTAATATTACTGAGAGTGTCTAGATGACATTATTGCAGAACTATAGGCAATTATATCTTGGAGAAATGATTTTTGTCAGTTATTTTAGTGTACTACTATGTACACTGATAAATGTTTCCCTTATCTATACCTAAGAAATTCAGAGACACAAAGAGCCTGCCTCCATGATATCCACATAAGCAAACAAAAATATGATGTGGTGTGAAAAAACATTGCACTTTCTACTAAAACTTTCCTTCTGAACACATTCCATCCTTGCTGTACATTATTCACACTGCTCTTTCTCCATATATGTTCAGGCAATTGTCTTATTAAAGCATCCTAGTTGTTAGGCGTCAGACACAACAGGTTAATGAAAACAGTGTGAGGAGAACACGTGAACATGCCTCATTGAGATTTCTCACAGCTGCAGTAAACAGGGACAGCAGTAAATTAATCAAACTCAAGTTGTGCATTAAGAGCCTATGTAATCACATGCTGCTATCTGTGTTACCTATACCCTCCCTTCGCTTTCTCCTTCATCTTGTTCCAAAGTTCGATTATAAACTCTTCGGGGTAGGAACCACGTTTTACTATGTTTTTGTACAGCACCTAGGACAGTGAGGCCTCAATCCCAAATGGGTGCCCTGGACACTAATACAAGTTAACAATAATAGAGTGTGTAGAAATAGGAGATTTACTACTTTCATTCCAGCCTGCCATGGGGTGAGGAGTTGTACCTGACATGTCTGAAGGTTGCTGGCATCAAGGTGCCCTGAGGTTGCTCTGACTTATAGTAGTCCCAGAACGGAGCATATAAGCGTGGCAGACAGCCACCTTCATTTCTCCTCTCACTATCACTACAAGGGCCCATTTCATGTGTAGCACATTCAGAACCAATAGTCAGGAAGAGATATAGATGTGAACCAAAGAAGTGTTCTGCTTAGAGGACCTACATTTAAAAAGACTCATCATTCAGGCATTTTTGGAACACATCTTAAAGTAGCTTAGTGAACTAAAATTATAGCCTTTTGCATTATGGTTGGAAGTTACTTTGGTGGGTATGAAGCACGAGTAACAAACAAACAAAAAAAAGCAAATGTAAGAAAAAAAAGATGACTCACAGGTTTTATTTATTTCTCAAAGGCTTGGTCTACACTAAACCCCCAAATCAAACTAAGGTACGCAACTTCAGCTACGTGAATAACGTAGCTGAAGTTCAAAGTACCTTAGTTCGAACTTACCTCGGTCCACACGCGGCAGGCAGGCTCCCCCGTCGACTCCGCGGTACTCCTCTCGTCTAGCTGGAGTACCGCAGTCGACGGCGAGCACTTCCTGGTTCGACTTATCGCGTCCAGACAAGACGCGATAAGTCGAACCCAGAACTTCGATTCCCAGCCGCCGAACTAGCGGCTGGGTGTAGACATACCCAAAGTCTCCTGGGGAGATAGTGTGCCTCTAACATGCTGGGTACTGCCTTATAAGTACCAAAAACCTCAATGAGCTGGATGTTAATGCATACAAAGATGGATTATGAATGAGAGCATATTTAAAAATCTTTCCCCCATAGGATCTCTAACTGAAGAAATGAGACAAATCAAGATCTTTGTAGGGAAGAGTGAGCAGCAATCTGTTGGCATACTTATTCTATCACTCACTCACTCACTCATGCCCGTCACCCCAATCGGGGTATGGGCCGCCAACCACAGATCTCCAGAGTCCTCTATCCTGGGCCATTTGCTCTAGCTGGTTCCAGGTATAGCCCATTTTTATGCTATCAGCCTGAAGGTCGCGTCGCCAGGTGTTTCTTGGACGGCCTCTTTTCTGCTTGCCTTGGGGGTTCCACCGCAATGCCTGTCTAGTGATGTTGGTTGGCTGCTTGCATAGTGTGTGTCCTATCCAGCCCCACCTTCTCCTTCTAATTTCTTCCTCTGCTGGAAGTTGATGGGTCCTCTCCAAGAGGTAGATGTTGCTGATGGTGTCTGGCCAGCGGATCTGGAGAATCCTTCTAAGGCAACTATTTATGAAGGTCTGGATCTTCCTGGTGGTTGTTTTAGTTGTCCTCCAGGTTTCAGCTCCATACAATAAGACTGATTTCACATTGGAGTTGAACAGTCGAATCTTTGTTGCCAAAGACAGCTCTCTGGAGCTCCAGATGTTCTTGAGCTGTAAGAAAGCTGCTCTTGCCTTACCGATCCTTGCTTTGATGTCTGCGTCTGTGCCACCCTGTTGGTCGATGATGCTACCTAAATAGGTGAAGGACTGCACTTCTTCCAGAGGGCTTCCGTTCACTGTGACTGGGTCATTACTGATGGAGTTAATCTTGAGGATCTTGGTCTTGTCCTTGTGGATGTTGAGGCTAACCTGTGATGACGTGGCTGCCACTACGTTGGTCTTCTCTTGCATCTGCTGTTTGCTATGCGAAAGGAGTGCAAGGTTGTCGGCAAAGTCCAGGTCATCAAGCTGGGTCCACAACGTTCACTGGATTCCGTTCCTGCACTCATAAGTGGATGTCTTCATAATCCAATCAATGACAAGGAGAAAAAGAAATGGTGACAACAAGCATCCTTGTCTGACTCTGGTTCGCACCTGGAAGCTATTTGTAAGCTGCCCTCCATGGATCACTCTACAGTGTATGCTGTCATATAAGTTCTTAATCAGGTTAACCACCTTTGCTGGGATGCCATAGTGCCGAAGGAGCTTCCAGAGAGTCTCTCGATCCACGCTATCGAATGCTTTCTCATAGTCAACAAAGTTGATGTATAACGAGGAGTTCCACTCCATAGACTGCTCGACTATGATGCGGAGCGTTGCTATCTGGTCTGTGCATGATCTATTTTGCCGGAAACCTGCCTGATCATCTCATAGCTGTGGATCGACGGCATCCTTCATTCTCTCTAAGAGGACTCGGTTGAAGACCTTCCCTGGCACCAACAGAAGTGTGATTCCTCTGTAGTTGGCACAATTGCTGAGGTCTCCTTTCTTGGGGATTTTAATAAGGTATCCCTCTTTCCAGTCTGCCGGAATCACTTCTTCTTCCCATATCTTCTCAAAGAGGGGGTACAGCATTTCCACTGAAGCATCCAGATCTACTTTCAGGGCCTCTGCTGGGATATCGTCGGGTCCAGCCGCCTTCCTGTTCTTCATCATAGTGATGGCTTTTCTGATCTCATCTCTGGTTGGTCTGTCACAATTGATTGGAAGGTCTTCGTTGGCTGGGTCAATGTCTGGTGGATTTAGTGGTGCTGGTCTATTCAGGAGTTCCTCAAAATGCTCCGCCCATCTATTCATCTGTTGTTCTATTTCTGTTATAGACTTTCCCTGCTTGTCTTTGATGGGACGTTCTGGCTTGCTGAACTTTCCAGACAGTCGCTTGGTGATGTCATACAGCTGTTTCATATTACCGTTGTATGCTGCCTGCTCCGCTTCTGCTGCCAGTCCATCCACATAATCTTATACTTATTCTATACTCAATATTAAATAGAAATTAATGGACTTTTACATCATCTTAGACATCCTCCTTCCCCCAAAAACTAACCAGCCAACCTGGGGCTAACTTCTACTCTTGCATGGAGATGCTACTACATTTGTCATTTGACGGGGTTGATCCAACATGCCTTTAATGTACCTTAGAATTACTACTCCTTCTCTATGTATTTGTGAGACCTACTATTAGAAGCCTTTAAGATTCAAATAAATCCAGATCCTGCACTATCTTCTTTCTGGGGAGGAATATTAAAACTAATAATAAATTTCCTAATTAGACCTATCAGTTGTCAGAACAACAGTATGCTTCTTGCTCAGCAATACAGCAGATCAGAAGTTTTTAACTGGCCTTTTTTTTAAAAAAAAAGAAAAAATAATCAAATTTTGTGAAAAAAATTGCAGATTTCTCAAAAAAAAATTTTTTTGTTTTTTAAGCTTTCAACCAAACCTGGAAAATGTTAGCCTCTTTGTTTTGCACAATCAGTTTTGCTTTTCTTCCCCCCCCCCCCTTTTCATTTTACCACTGTGTAACATATGACGGGTCAGCTTATTCCCATTCTTTCAATGTGGGAATTTTCTTGTTTGGGTGAATGTATACAGA
The DNA here is from genome assembly GCF_028017835.1 of Emys orbicularis. Lineage (NCBI taxonomy): Eukaryota > Metazoa > Chordata > Testudines > Emydidae > Emys > Emys orbicularis. The sequence goes on along the minus strand of NC_088684.1, from coordinate 184,281,619 downwards.
TCAGTGGAGCATGGTCAGGTCATCTGAACTGCAGCTCACAGAGGCGTAACTGATGTTCTGATTGGCTAGGTCTTCACTGCAAACAAGGTGGGTTGTTGTTTTTTAGCTGCGAGATAACGACACTTTAAAATTCTAGCAGACACAAGACACCTGTAGTTTTCTCCAGGAGGTAGCTAGGTGTGGTCAATACTAGTCCCCACCCCTGCCAATGGTTGACCTCACCTAGTTTACCTCATAGTAAAACTAGTGCTTAGTCTCTGCTAGGTATTTACAGCAGGGTAGGAGAAATGATTCAGTGGTGGGCACGTTAGCCTAGGATTTGGGAGACCCAGGTTTGGTTCCCTGCTCTACCACAGACCTTTTATTTACCCTGGGCAAGTCACTTAGCCACTCTGTGACTCAGTTCAGCATTGGTAAAATGGGCATAATAGCACTTCCCTACCTCACAGGAGTATTGTAAGGATAAATAAATTGAGATCATGATGGGCTCAGATGCTGTGGTGCTCGGGGGTCATATAAGTACCTAAGACAGAGAGCGAACATTCGTTAGTTATCCTGCGGTAACACATTTTTTGGCAGTGAAGACAAAATCTTAGTGAGAGTTAAGGCAATTAACCCGGTTTTCTGATGTAACCCTGCCTTTTCTGTCACTTCTTTATCACTCGCTAAATACTAAAGAACATGAAGGTGGAACCAGGGCCGGCGCTTCCACTAGGCGACCCTAGGCGGTCGCCTAGGGCGGCAGAATTTGGGGGGCGGCATTTTGCCACCCTCGGTGGAAATTCGGTGGCAGGGGGTCCTTCCGCTCCGGATCTTTGGCGGAAATTCAGCAGTGGGTCCTTCACTCGCTCCGAGACCCACCGCCGAAGTGCCCCAAAGACGCGGAGCGGAAGGACCCCCGCCGCCGAAGACCCCCGGCCCCCTGAATACTCAGAGGAGGAGCGCTGCCACCTAGGGCAGCAAAAACCTTGGCGCCGCTCCTGGGTGGAACCAAATCATCAAAACCCACCATGCCAATTCATATGAAGAAAAGCAATGCTGCTCCTCAAACAGGCTGCACTGCCCCACAGAAAGTGGAAAGCAAAGGTATCATGTTTTGTGAGAACTTGGGAAAGGAAGACACGACTGAGGAAATTACTGACAGAGTAAATTGGTCAGGTTCAGGCTCACCTTCAGTTTCCATTACAAACAGCCACTTGCTTTCCCCAGTTCAACAACTTGATGTCATTGCTCATCACTGACAAGCCCGCCCAAAATATCCACACACCCCCGGGGACATTTCCTGATGCGGAAAAGGGAAACCATCAACTCAGGTCTGGATACACCCAAAGCACCTTGTGCCAAATGCTGCTCCAAGGCCTGGCAGTCTCCTGGTGATGCCTACTTGGGCAACTGCTCCCAAAGGCTCAGCTCCTGCCCCTTTTATTACTGGGTTCCATTCTGATTGATCTTTGTCCCTAATTTCCCTGAAGCTGCAAAACACTCCCTGGAGAGAGTTCAGGGGGAACACATTCAATAGGGTGCTTATGGGACAACACTGCTGTACTCTTGAGTAGACTAATCTTCATCCTGCCCAGTATTTGTCAAAGAGGAAGGTGAGGCACATTTATAGAGCACCTGCAGTCACCTGATGAATTCCTCAAGGACCCCATATTTCCTCCACACTATTCACAAATACTGAAAATAGACCTGATCAAATGCTTTGGATTGTTCTTGAGCCAGTGTACCCCTTCCCACTGTGCCCCCTGCCCCAGAGGTTTTGCATTCTACAAAAGGGCCAATAAGTGGAACTGTCTGGCCTAGCACTGAATTAGGCAACTAAAATGCAGAAGTAGGTCTGCTATGTATCCCAGCCTCCTTCCACGCATTTGAGCCAGGACACTCATTGTTCAGCTGGATTATGGCCTTCCAATTTCAGACATCTGTTAAATCCCCTCTCTCGGCCAGCAACCCCAAAACATCTCATATGGAAATTGCCTCACATTCCTCCTTGCATGGTATGTTGATGAAAATGTCAGGGCCACAAGCTCTGTAAAAACAATTAACAGGCTGGGGTCAAGCTGCCTAGTCTAGAAGAAGCACCAGTCTCACTTTTCTGTTGGGGCAGTCAAAACCTCCTGGTTGTCTTTAGGCAGCAGCTGAGGATATTCCCAGCCCAATACAAGAAACTGCTTCTGGCCCTGACAAAGAATGTCCTGACCATGGAACATCTCAGGTCTCTGAATGATTACTTGCATCTCTCCACTCTCTTCGGCTCCATGACTTCTCGATTCATTCTGAAGGCCCGGAATATGATGGAATATGCCTCTTCTGCCTCCTTTCTCTGCAGGCTATACAAATATCTAGAGGAGCTGCTTCTCCTGTGACTTGATGCTCCATCTGAAACTGGTCCTCTTGAGACTTGTTTCACCAGAAGTGAGCCACTTCCTACTTCACCTGCTTATACTCCTTGTCTACTCATTAGTTCCTCTGCCTGTTTGCCAATGTGAAAAACCCACAGGTGTCACTGCAGCACTGGACACTACTCAGAATCCTGGCTCTGAGTACGCCTGGATACCTGCTGGAAAAATCCCTATCACCTGTTTTAAAACTAGTTCCCATTCTCCTTGATTCACTTGCAATTTTCCAAAGGCCTCTCTTCTTTGTAGCACCACCTCATCCTGCAGGCACCGACCACTGAGCTTCCAATTGCCATTCCCATGCATGAGGGACTTGGAGACAGATTTTCAGCATGGCATGGTCAGAGCAAGCCACCAGCTCCACCCTGCAACGTGCAGCTACTATACTTTCCTTTATGTATGGTCTATACAGCTCCTTGCTCATCTTTTAGACAGAACCCTTAACATCCCACTTCATGCCCCAGAACTGAAGCAGAAGCGGCACCACCCCTCACCTATTCTACAAAAAGAGATACCCACTTCCTTGCAGGTATGAATGAGATAATTTTCTTCATACAAGAGTTTCCTCTGCTGGCCAGGGAAGTATGACCACCTGTCCTGTGACAGGTAAAGTCCTCCATGACCGCAGTGAAGTCCAGCAGAAGGGAGCAGCACAGTCCGGAGATCCTTCCTCTGCCTCCTTTCATGATCTAAGCATTGTTATGCCTGTCACCTCATACACATTCAGACTCACACCAATATTGCGCTCAAGCATCTCATTGAAATGCATCTTCAAGTCAGGCAAGTGGTATTAAGTGGGCAATTGAAGGATACTCCTATTTTCAACCACCAATGCAAGAACTTCACCAGGATCTGAGGCTGGGGAAAACTTACTAGAAAGTAACTCCTAAAGAGAAATGGATTTTGCAGCCATTTGAATAGTAAGTGAAGTTAAAAAACAAACAAACAAAAACGTGGAGCACATCTTTAAAATATTGCTCCTGCATTTTTGTGGACACATTAAAATGATGGAGATTGAGGCGGTAAATGAATTATGACTTGTCTGCTGTGTAATTTTTGTTCATTAATGAGCGCACAAGTAATGCACAATATTCAAGTAGATCCTTCTCATTTTAATCCTTCTTGCTGACATTCAAGTGAACAATTCTTTACAAAAATTCTTCAATTAAAAATTAAATAAAAAACGACATTGAAGATAATATTGTGTGTTTGAATAGCTAGCTAGAGGTATCAAGCTACTTGCCTGTGGCTTTTGCATTACTCATGCATTTATCCATAAAGGAGAGAATGTGTACAGCAAATTATTCTTGGTGGCTTAAAGGGGATATGACTATTGCAAGAATAAGATGTTCTTTTGGTATGTTCATTTTTGCCACCACCATTCTATCCCTATTTTATTTTCCACTGAGTATATCTGTATGGTTCCCCTAGCTCTTAGAGGCAAATGTGTGTGGTGTAGTCTACATACTTCCACACTTAAATATAATGGGGTAAATCAGGGATCAGCAACCTTTGGCACGTGGCCCGCCAGGGTAAGCCCCCTGGCGGGTCGGGCCTGTTTGTTTACCTGCCGCATCTGCGGGTTCGGCCGATCGCGGCTCCCGCTGGCCGCGGTTCACCGCTCCAGGCCAATGGGGGCTGCGGGAAGTGGCGGCCAGCACGTTCCTTGGCCCACGCCGCTTCCCGCAGCCCCCATTGGCCTGGAGCGGCGAACCGCGGCCAGCGGGAGCCGCGATCGGCCGAACCCGCGGACGCGGCAGGTAAACAAACCGGCCTGGCCCGCCAGGGGGCTTACCCTGGTGGACTGCGTGCCAAAGGTTGCCGATCCCTGGGCTAAATTCTCCCATTACATGAGTATAACAGAAGAATTTGGCCCATTCACTTATCTCAAGTGTTACTACTTACAGACAGTTCTTGCACCATTGAATTCTGCACCACAAAGGTAATTTGAGCAAGTGGAACCCTCAAAGAGGGACTCCCATACAACCCCAGGGGTTGCCAGATGGTAGCCTGATTCTGTCCCTGCCTTTTGTCAATACAGAGGGAGTAGGGATTTGGGAAGGATGTCAGGGAGGCCCCTAACACACCCAGAGAATTCCTAATTCCTCAGAGGTGGGGAAGAACTTCACAGCCATAAAAACCACAGCTGCCATTCAGGCTGACTATTCTCCATATCTGGATAGGGGTTGAAAATGGCACAGCTATCTCAGGAACTATTTATTTATCTATTCCAAGTACAATTTACCGCAGCTCAGGCCCAAAAGATATCAAGAGGGGAGCAGATATATGGAGATCCAGTAAGGGAGCAGTTTAAACCCAGTCAAGAGGATCCCATTGCCAGCAGATTTCCCAGACACTCTCTGCCTCTACTAGGGAAACCATGTTCTAAAGTCACAGGAATCAATGCCCAAAGAAGGGGATACCAGACAGCTGGATTGAAAGTGCAACCCCAAAGGACATAACCAAAACTCCTGTTTAACACAGCGTAGGTTAACTGTGTCTCAGTTAATCAAGATTGCACTGTACATAGATTGTCTTTGAGTGATGATCTTCCCCTGAAGGGAAAATGGCATCAGAGCTGGGAAAGTGGTCCCTTTCCTGTATGTTTTGTGAAATACAACTGGTCCCAGTACATCAGCTTCTCTCCAGTACGTTTGCACTCTCTACATCCCTTTCCCCCACAAAAGACAGTTTTGCTGATACAAGATTTGCTCATGTTTCCTCTGTCCATCTTGCTACTTCATTCCATCTCCTTGCACAGAGCCTGCAACTCAATTTTGACACTGTTTATAATACCAGACCCGTTCCTATTATGGTCCTTGGCAGTCTGTTCCACATGTTAACTACTTCCTGTATAAATTCCAATTAAATCAGTTTAGCATTTGATCTGTTTTTTCCTTAAGTCCTATGCCCCATTTTCTAGTATCTGACCTTTGCTTGATGTGGCAGACCAGGAAATATCTGCATTATTTTTTTATTAATATGCTGCTGTGTTTGCTCACAAATGGGTTACTTGCTATGGAGTTGGATCAAAGGGATTATTAAAAGGAACCAAGCAGGAAAGGCAAAACAATGACAGAGAAAAGTCCTGGAGAGAAAAATGAGGATAATTGGAGAATACCCCCTACCTGGCTCCAGCCAGGCTAGAATGGTTTACTCATCTGCAGGCAAAGTCTAGGGAGAAACGGGGGTACTAAGCATTAGGGGACCCCGCAGCTTAGAAAGGGAGTGGGGGATGAGTAAGTGGTCAGAGACTGCCCAAGAAGTGTCAGTGAGCAGGGGCGGCTCCAGGCACCAGCACAGCAAGCACATGCCTGGGGCGGCCAGCTCCGGGGGGCGGCCTGCCGGTTGCCATGAGGGCGGCAGTCAGGCTGCCTTCGGCGGCATGCCTGTGGGAGGTCCGCCGGTCCCGCGGTTTCGGCGGCAATTCAGTGGTGGGACCGAAGGCGCGGGACCGGCGGACCTCCCGCAGGTGCGCAGCCGAATCCGAGTGACCAGAGGACCGCCCGCAGGTGCGCAGCTGAAAGCCACCTTACTGCTGTGATTGGTGCGGCAAAATACATAGAGTGAGAGCTGACAGGCTAGCAAGGAGCAGGAGAGTCAGAAACTGCAGCAGAGACAGTCAGCTTCTCCCAACCCAGAGCCAGAGGTGAGTGGGCTAGCTAAAACATGCATATAGTCCTTTATTGTTTTTACCCTTCACTCTCTACATGCTTAGCACCTTTGGGTGAATGAATAAATAAATGATTTGTGTTAAAGAAGCTGTTTTCGAGTTGCTTTAACCACCTCGCTTGTCAAAGGTCCCCGGAGTGAAAGGGCTTATATAGGTGTCAAACACAGCTGGGCCTGTCCCGTTGGCATGATTGGGCACCAGGGCGACTGCAGCCCAGAGATCCAGTCTAAGAGTCAGAGTTGACCTTATGGGTGGGCCACCCAAGCGACCACCCAGGGCGCTGTGGTCAGGGTGGTGCTGTGCAGCGGTGCGTGCTGCTGGCTGATTTCTCCCGGCAGAGGAACGGGGGGCGGAGGGAGCGGTGACGCACAGATACTGCTTGCCCCCCTCCCCAGGGTTCCTTTGCGACCCCTTAGGGAGCTGTGAGAGGGGGAGCAAGGAGCAACACCAAGGACTTTCTGCATCCAGATCACTTCCCCCACCTCGGCTGTGCTGTGCTGTGAGGCGAGCATCAGGAGCTGCTGCTTTACTGCCCTCCCCCTCCCTTTACTAAGCCCAGTGAGGAGAAGCGTTTGCAGGTGCCAGGGGCAATGGGGGGGGGGGCAAATACAAGTTCTCCCAGGGCATAATTTTCCCTAAGGCTGGCCCTAAGAGTGGTTGGACCCGCATGGTTCCACCCAGGGTGAGGTGCAGGAAGCCAGGCCTGTCCCCTAAGGAGTGCACTCAAGAGGGAACAAAGGGGCCTAAGGCCCATTTTACTCTCTAACCGTGACATTCAGTTATGCTTTAATATCCTCTGTTTCCTTTATTTCCTTCAGAATCCATCCATTCATAACTGCCTATGGACTGAGCTGATTGGGCAAGACAAGCAGCAGTTCAAACTTTCACCCAGTCTCCATGTCTCTCTTTAGGTTTGAATAAATCCCCCTTCAAAACAGATTCCTGACTCCCACCCATACCCTATAACTCCTTCCACCCCACCCACTCCAACACAGATTAACCATTTTAGCTCTAGTACTAGGGAACCAGCAGATCATACACTGTCCGGTTTGGCGAATGTACATGGCAGAGGGGTATTGCTGGCACATGATGGCATATATGTGATATATGATAAACCGGGCAATCTCTACGAAAAGAATAAATGGACACAAATCGGACATCAGGAATGGTAACATACAAAAGCCAGTAGGAGAACACTTCAATCTCCCTGGACATTCTATAACAGATTTAAAAGTAGACATACTTGAACAAAAAAAACTTCAGAAACAGACTTCAAAGAGAAATTGCAGAACTAAAATTCATTTGCAAATTTAACACCATTAATTTGGGCTTGAATAGGGACTGGGAGTGGCTGGCTCACTACAAAAGCAACTCTCCCTCTCCTGGAATTGACATCTCCTCATCAGTTATTGGGAGTGGACTACATCCACCCTGATCGAATTGGCCCTGTCAACACTGGTTCTCCACTTGTGAGGTAACTCCCTTCTCTTCATGTGTCAGTATAATAATGCCTGCATCTGTAATTTTCACTCCATGCATCTGAAGAAGTGGGTTTTTTACCCACGAAAGCTTATGCCCAAATAAATCTGTTAATCTTTAAGATGCCACCAGACTCCTTGTTGTTTTTGTGGATACAGACTAACATGGCTACCCCCTGATACTTGACACCCTACCCTTTTATGTGAACAGGAAGACAAAATTTATATTTAGGAGAGAGTCTAGCAGTTTTTTTTTTTGACGGCAAGAAGATACCATTGCCTTTTCCATCACCCTACAGACTCCTGCATTAAAATTTTATTCTTTATATATACTTGAATATTTATTTTAACCACTAGTGTAATTGTCCTTGTACTCTCTGCCTTTCCTTTTGTTACCCTTTCCTGACCTCTTACCTTTTCTGTAATCTATGTCTGCTTCTGCAGATCATGGTTTATTGCTTACATGTTTCATTCTCATCATTAATTACTCATTGCAGTTCTTTGTTAATTCATACTGCCCTTTTAATTCCCAAAGTAGTTATTGCTAGACGGCATGAATAACCTGTGAGCATGCAGTAGTTTATCCTTCTGTTCTGATTCCCCTCGTGTCATTTGCTTCCCTGCTTCCCCCCACCCCCCTGGATTTCACCCAGCACTTTTACATACTTCTACATTCTACTGAATCAACATCTTTATTTTTCTAATAACTAGGTCACAGTCTGTCTCACAACCTCTAAATACCCCACAGTGTCAGCTGCACTACATTAGATGGCCTATATCAAGAATTACTCTTGCCCTTTCCTTCTTTTACAGTCTGTATAAGGAAACTGGGCTGTCTAATTGGCACAGATTAATTGTGCAATATACTCCTGCTATTTGGAGCAATTTTCAATGCCGTTCATAGCAATATAGTCACATGACTCACCTTTAATTCAATGTTCATGTAGCAGCAGAAAACAGTTATCCCATAGGAGGGTTCTGGATTCTGTTGTGCAGTGGTTCTGCCCACATTATGGTAGAAATGCACTAGGAATGCTTTTGGCAAGCCTGCATCTCAAATGGTATTTTGTTGCTAGCACAATTTTAAACCTTAGCGTAGATAGTGCTTAAATAAGGGATAATTTTACATAGCAGGAGATCTTACATCGATTTGCAATGCCAATTATTTTTTGATGATAGTCATTTTTTTAAGAGAATGTCCCAGTTCCTTATATTCCCAGCCATCAACAGCAAGGATTAATTGCTTATCTACAATTTAGCCAAACATTTTTGGTCACAAGAAGATTTTAGAGCTATAAAAAACTATGGAAAATGTATATTAAGAAGCCACTAGCCGAATGTAGGTGTAGCGAGGAGAAGCGGCCTCCCACCCTGTCAAAAGGGGAGAGACCCGAGATCGCCCCCTGGTGGGCAGAACCAGGTCATCTGCGGCTGCCCTGCCAGAAGCAGAGGGGCGGGACTGGAAGCTGGACTATAAAAGGCCAGCCTTCTAGCTCACTAGGGGGAGAGGCCTGCCAGAGGAGCAGGACATCTCTTCCTTGCTGCCGGGGCCCAGAGCTGAAGGAGACAGCTACCCAACCAGAGGAGTTACCTGAAGAGCTGGAGACCAGCAATGCTGATGAACTGCCGGGACTGCCATTGGCTGTTTACCCTGGGGAGACCGAGCATGACCCCAGAACCCAAATACCCCAAACTGGGGAGGGTAGGAAGGAGCCCAGGGACGCCAAGCAGGGTTTGGCTGTGGAGTTATTGTGAACTGGCCAGCGTGTTGCGGGCAGATCCCCGCTGACCTAGTGGCGCAATACCCCGCCACTAATAGGGCCCTGGGCTGGGATGCAGTGGAGTGGGAGGGTCTGCATCCCCCTACCCTGGGTACCCCACCTGTGAAGGGTGGCCACCTCCCAACTAATAGGCCAGGAGGCCTGAATTGGTCTGGCGCCCACCAGAGCTAGGATGCCAGGCGCATTTGCTGTCGCTCCCAGTTGGGAGCTAATTTCCCCACCCTGAACTGCTGGGGTGCATCACACGGACTCAGCCTGAGATATAAACTGTGAACTGCCCTATCTGAGGGACTGGGGCAGAAAGACTAATTAAGGCCTGGGCTGAGTGTCGGCCAGGCCTGCTAAGTGTTCACTGCCCCGACTGAGGGATTTGTCAGAAGGACTAACTGCTAATTGGAATAATCACCAGGTGGACTCACTAGCTGGGAGCTATGCCTTGCTTGAGAAGCAGCGAGAGGGTGCGGCCTCCCGCCCTGTCAGAAGGGGAGAGACCTCCAAACCTCCTTATAGTAGGAGAAAGAAAAAGATGAGAATTTAAAATCTTGTCCATTTCTGATGCAAAGCAGGGGCTAGATGAGATCTGCATTTTCCTCATCCAATGACTGATAAAGAATTGTTAAGTACCACTCAGTCTCCTTATTCATTGTCTTTGTGTGGCAAACAAAGGGTTTCCCCTTGCTGGAACACCTCTTTGTTATCAAGGTTCACTAGGTAGAATGGAGAATTACTGCCACTCCAGTATTATTATATAACATGGAGGACCTGTGGTGTATGCAGGATCTACGTAAAAGGTTAATTTGTATGGGACAGCCATTCTCTCTAATTGCTAGGTAACCAAGTCCTGTCCAAAGATATGTTTAGCCATGACTCCTTTTTCCAGCTCCGACTTTAATTGCACATTATAGTTCCTTTGGCAGGGTAAAAGGTCTTGCATAAAAACATCCTTATGAACTCAGTGATAAAAGCAGAGGGGCTCCCCATGACAATAAAATAAGGATCTAACTGCTCAACTGAGAGACACACAATACTCAGGAGTCTTATATACACAACACCACTTGGTTGATATGGAACCAAACTGTTTATCCCTATATACACTAGAAAATCTTGTATTCACTAGCTCAGACTTCCTGTATAGCCTTCTGCAGAATCCAATCACACCAAATCCACGGAAAAAATATATATACTATTGAACATTAAGGTTGAAACCAGACTTGGCATGCCACTTCATATGCATTCTCCTTAAATACTATGGAATCTTATACATAGCACTATTCCCCCGCCTCTATATAGGCGGAAGAGATTGTCACAGTTTAGAGTCAGGTATTGCAGTATCCCATCATGTTTCAGTAATGCCTGTTATGTTAACAACCTATACAATCACCAGGCATCCAGTTCACCTATTTTTGTTCAAGACTTTCACATTGGTACCCAGACATTAATAGTTCTTATTTTGGCTGACAGACTATATTTATTTAGCTACTTTGTCTGACACTTTACCTATGTGCTCTGATACATCACCTCTGATCTCAATCTGTTCATCCTTCAATTCAGCTGTAATTTCTGTCTTCTCCTTTACTGGATGTCCTTGTGTTATTGATGTCTTTGTACGACCTGAGTGCTCCTCAACCCCTGTCAGCTTTCCTCCACTTCTCATTTGAATAACCCCCATAATCCTTGCCAGTTTTTTGTGCCAGGAGTTCCATTTTGGCTAAGATATAACCCATCCCGACATGACAGGAGAGGAAAAAGTAATACCTTACAAATATATATTTATAAATATTTAAAGTACAAACAAATGTTGCTAATGCATTTTGCTTTTCTTCCCTCAAAAACTCTCTTCCATTAGTTTTCAGAAAAACCAACTTTAGTACTCTAGATGGCCAGCATGAAACAAATAGGCATGCTGATTTTGTGGTTCAGTTCCTGATGCAAAAAGAGGAATTGTCACTTAAAGCTAAATAGGTTAGCAAAACATTTGTGTCCCAAAAGGACATCATATTCTGTCTTAATTGGTTTATATAGGAAGACACCAATTATGTTGCCCCAATGAAGGTTACCATATGAGTCAGGAAACCTGTCTTATCATTGGCTCTCGATTGCTCAAGTGTGTGCCCTTGGAAAATCACTTGACTGATACTGCCTTTCAGTTTCTCCATTGATAGAATACCAATTGGCAAGTTAATTTCTATGGATGAAGAGTTTTACAGAAGTGGGGAAGAATAGCAAGTATTAAGATTCCCTGGTTTTGTCTACCCCAGATTAAATGGAGTGTTACTGGCTTTAAGCATAATAATAAATATTTAAAAAGACGCAACTACAAATGCAAGGAACACAAATGTTTGTCTAGAAACACTAAAGGTAACAGGAACCCAGCACATACAGCAAAGTCAGCCTGATCAGAGTTAAGTAAATCAAGGACCCTAATTCTGCAAGTTCTGGACACTTCCTGAAGCCCCCTTGAAGACACCATAAGAGCACACAATTACACTGAAGTCAATGGGAATCGAGAGGACAGAGTACTTCAGCTAAGATCAGGCCATTAAGGAAGTATTTGGATAACCCATTGGATGAGAAGTTCTTAACATATGATCCACATAGCTATTTATGGACCAACAGCAAAAGCTGAGTAGTCACAAAGAGCTGGCTTTCCTTGTCTGCAGCTGTTTCTACAGGTGTCCAGCCTCTTCACTGCAAATAACCTGCCAGCATAGTTACCTGTGCTTAATAAGAGGATGAGAGGAAACCTACTTCATAAACCAGAGCCACCAGCGGGAAGGAAGCCACCAAAACATGCTGGAGAGAAACAAATGAGGTGTCTGGCAGTATGTTCAGGAGAGAAGACAATCAAAATCTTCAAGAGTCAGACTGAAGTCTTCCATCGCAGACCGTTCCTCAGAACAGTGGCATATGGTGGAGACAATTGAATATGAAGCATTCTTCCAAAGCCAGTTCTGCATCTGTCCTTTCAAATTGTCAAGAAAAGTAGAGCCCGTGAGGTATGCGGAGGGGAGAAAGAACAACTCCTGCAGAGTTCCACAAGCTTAGTCCTTTCCCCTTTTTCCCCCCCCAAACAGCTGGTGGGAGAGCGGAGAGACAGCACTGGCTGATATGCCAGCAGAACGCAAGTGACACTCAGCTCTACCTCTCTTTTAGATTAAAAAAAAGTCATGCCATCTCTCAGTCTTTCAAAAATCAGCACCTGGCTAAAACGGAACCTAGGCAACAAACAGTTGACACTAATAGTGAAATGAAGTGTTTCCAGCAACTTTCCTCATCTGTAACAAACCCTCATACTCTGGGCACCTGCTCTTAGACTATTAAGCTTGTCTGAAACCTTGGGATCCTTTTGGATTTCTCAGTGCTAATGGATGCCTAAATGGCCATGGGAGCAAAAGTCACCCACTTCCACCTGTGACTAGTCAGAAGATCGTACCCACCAGCGCTGGCCATAGAGATCCATTTATTTCTGAGCTTGATTCTTGCAACCACAGCAAGGAATGAAGCCACACATCCTGAGAACAAAATCTGGTGCAAAATGCAACCACACTCTTGCTTAGTAGTACAGGCAGCCATGAATGCCTCATCCTGGTGCTCCACCCTCTCTATTCAATGGGAGCCACTGTAGCTCTCTGTACAGAGCATCAAAGCCCTCCATGGGCCTTGCCCCTAGTTAGTAGAGTGTGCTCACCTTTGCCTCCACAATCATGACCCTCTCCATAAAAGCTCTGTGCAATGCAATGGTCAACCAATAGGGCAAGGCTCATGAGCAAGGGAGGCCTGAATCTCTCATGAGCTGGCCTTTGACTAAGGAACTCACTGACACAGGAGAAGAGAATGACCCTGGAACTAATCTAATTTCTTTATTTTAGGTTTCCCGCTGTCTTTTCACAGAGACAAAAAAAAATCAAGGTATTTCTCTGGCAGACTTAAGAAGTGACACATTGTTATTTCTAGGTTTCAGTACTTGGGAGAAGCTGAACGACTATAGTGATGATGGCCATATAAATACTTAGATTGACAGAGCTCCTTCATGTGGTTAAATGTCATGACAATAGGAGGGAGAAAGAAGATCAGCTGCTGAAAGAAGATAAGCCTTATTTATAATGGTTGCACATTTTTTAGCAAGGGGGTCTGTGAGCCTGTGGTTTTCTTCCCCAGTGTATAAATTACAATTGTGCACATTTTTGAATCACACTAATCCTTCATCCTATACTTCTACAAGTCAGTGATACCCCGGACTGGCCTCTACAGACTTGATACAATTCATGTATTAAAAAATGCTAGAATTTATTATTGATGAAGAGCTTTCATTGTTTTATTGGTAGCTGGAAGTTTCATCTGATAAATAAAATAGGGTGAACGAAATTATATTTGAATGTTTGCCTAGAGCAGTAGTGATCAAGATTCAGAATCTGGTTTTCTAGGTCTGTTTAAGGGCCACAGCCTGTGAAAAATATGCTATATCCAAAATGTATCTCACTCACTTGTCAATTATTTGCTAACACTTACTTTAAATAAAAGCTTGATTTTTTCTCCCAGATGAATTATATGCTGCAGAGAAGAGATTTTAAAAATTTACTTAAAAAAAAAAAAAAAACCACAGCAATATAATTATGGAAAATTACCTTGGTTCCTCATTCTGTATTCTTCCCATGCAGCAGTGGCAGGTGGCGGTGTTTAATAGGTCAGCAGAAAAGAGCTCAACCATTTCTTGAGCTTTATTAAGGCATATGTGGTTTGATGCCATATGCTGCACACAAAGTTCTATTTTCCAAACAAAGTACAGAGTGTCTTCTTATAGCACTGGATTTAGGTAAAAATCAAGATTAAAAAAAACTTTACGCGTGTTCATAGCTTATGAAAGAGCATCTTGAGTCCTGATCACATATTTATGTATCCATCTCATTGCATTACCCCTCTTGCATTTCATTCCCTTCGAGCTGTCTGTTAGATAAGTGTCTAGCTGGAAAGGTACTTGAGTCCCCATTCAGCAGCTGTAATGCTCTTCTGAACTTTCTGTATCCTCTCACTTCTAAAGTCTGAATATATCACCTTGGAAATAAACTCAGCAGCCCAAGTGTCAAAAATCCTAATGCATGTGTAACCTTGCAGCTCTCTTCAAATTGCTGTCAACTGAAATTCAGCAGTACGAATTAACAACAACAGTCTTTACATTTTTGAAACACAGAAGTATTGCCTAACACTGTGAGCACTGGACTGGGAGCCAGAAACTCACAAGCTCTAATTCTGGTTTTGACAGTTTCTCCCTGTTCTTAGGCAAGTCACTTCACTTTACTTTAAAATGGGGATAGCAAATCTTTTTGATGATGATGATGAAGAAAAGTCATTCACAGTATAATGCAAACTAGACTCCCCTCTATATATCAGTGTGCATCAGATATTATATAAACATATTATACGAGACACTAACCTGTTGAAATAAAGGAGATGAACTATTCTTTATACCTTTGAGCTCCACAAAATCTATAAAAAGAATAGAAGGGAAGATCATGGTGCATCATGGGAGATTTAGTCTAACCAGTAAGCCTGGCATATAGAGGAGAAAGGTTTTTCATGTTCCCAAACTACAATTCCCAGGAAGCACCATGATGGCATTTCCAAATCAAACTATAAACGTTTTTGGCCGAACTATTTCAGTTTTTAATTTTTTGCTGAGATGTTAAGATTTTCTGACCAGCTTAAAGTCAGCTCAAAATTAGCTGAAAGATTCAAGAAAAACTCATCAGTGCTGCTGCTAATCTTCACTCAACCCAAATGCCTCATCACTATTAAAATTGTGGTTTATGTTTCACATCTGTTCAGAAAAGAAATGCAGAAAAGTTGCTTTACATTTCCAAATGCTAACATAAAAATATATACTTCTATTACCTAAATAATTAATTCTG